>NW_023601433.1:51903815-52623518 GCF_014898055.3 Talpa occidentalis
TTCGGGAGACCAGACTGCTCACATTTGGAGATATGTGGTTCAACTGCCGACACCTCAGCCCATTGCTGACACTAGTGTAAGCAGCACATTTACTTACCCTGAAAACGCGACATGGGGTATGTTGGTAGGGTTCTGGATGTTTGCAAATTTTAGGATAAATTTATAATATCTGTTATGGACTGAATGTTTGTGTCCACCCCAAATTCATATATTGAAGCCCTCACCCCCTAGTGTGACTCTACTTGGAGATGGGGCCTCTAAAGGGTCCAGGTCAAGAAGAGACGCCAGAGAGCTCTCTTGTGTGTGTCTCCCCGCAGGCACTAGGAAAGGCCATGTAAGGACATAAGGAGAAGGTAGCTGTGTGCAAGCCAGGAAGAGAGTCCTCACCAGAATCCAAATCTGCCTGTACCTTGACCGTGGCCACCCAGTCTTGGTGTTTTCTTCTGGTAGCCCAAAGAGACTGTGACAGTGTCTAAGAAGTACCTTTATTTATATATGCATATATTTGCTTTTTCCTTTGTTTCCACGAGTATTGAAAATTTACCATTTTTTTCCTCTTTTATGATTAGATTATACTTCTTAATATTTTATGTATTTGATGTTAGACAACTTGTTTATCTTTCATGTAAGATATGCCATGTAATTCAGCGGCATGCATGGCATTTTTATGTGGGAAAAGCTTTAACATAGGTAACAAAAGAGGTTTTATGTTAAGAACACTGAATCAATGTATTTAGACCAAAAACCCTTCAATTACTGTTGTCTTGCCTTATTGAATACAGTTGCATCATTTTGGCCCAACACCCTGTGTTCAGAACCAGGAATATTATCCATTTGAGAGAAAGGATCTTCCTAGTTTTTGTCCAGGGCAGCTCTCTGCTGTATAGTAGTCACAAATGATTAACCCTTTCCTGCGCTGCTTAAGCAGGGAGAAATGACAACCCAGACAGAGCGTTCCTTGCTTTTATGTAGCTAAGCGAAAGTTAGGTTTATGTTTGTGATTTTTCTGTAATAGTTGGAGGGATAATGGTAATCTTCTAGTTTTGGTATTTCTGACTTTGAATATTCTTTTACTTTTCTCTCTTAAAAACATTTTAAACATTGTGCTATTTGGAGATGGGTTAAACATTTAATAAATTCCAGTGATGGGTAAGAATGAATTTTCTTTAGCTAAGAGGGCTTTAGTTCCTTTTTAATTGATATACTGCTGTATATGAATTTGTGCCATATTTAGCATACATTTATTGAAGAAGCAGTGAATGCTGATGGGGGACAGGGCAGAGAGATGAGGGTGAGGATTATGTTCAGAAAGTTCAGAAAATGAGATAACCTCGATATTTTTTTCAAATTAACAGTTTGTCACAGGGAAAAATCATGCATAGTTCTTACATGAAAAATACTTAATAATTTACTTAGAGTTTTAAATTGATTTTATTTTCTTTTTGTAATTTTGCTTGCATTGGACACAAGGACTTTTCATACTTGGTAGTAACTGCCTCATAACCTAGGCTCAAAGGGGAACGCCTCTGGGCTCAAGGTGCACTGAATCACATGATTACTGGGCCCTGCAGGAACACTGCCATGGGGTGGGGGGGTGAGTGTTTCTGTTTCGTTCCTAGTAGAGCATGAACACATCCTTTGTGATTGCATTCCCAGTGTAAATGATACTCTCCAAGTGAAAACAACTTAATTTCTTCAGCCCTGCTGCCAGTCTTAACTCAGCTTTTCTTAGCAGTTCTAATCCTAAATTTTAACTCACACTTTTACATACTGTTTCTGAATATTCAGCATACAAATTTTGGGGGGATATTCGACCACTCATTTACATACACCGGTTTTTTCCCTTTTTGTTATGTTCATACAGCACTGTGATCCTTAGGTAATTTACATATTCGCTTCCATGCTCAAAACTGTTCTCCATTACACAGAGAATGAAATTCAATGTCCATGGTTTGTCATGTTTTACATGAACTACTCACAGGTGACATGAAATTACCTCTACCACTTCTACTCCTGCAGCCTTGCTCTTTGTGTAGATCTTGGGGCCTTTGCACATGCTGTTCCTTCTGCTGGGAATGCTGTTCCCTAAATAGTTGTATACCTGTTCTCTTGTTTGCTTCATGTAGCAGCTCAAATTTACTTTAGCACAGACTGTTCACCTGATAATTTTGTAAAAAAGAGTGGCCCACATAACTATCCAACCCCTCATCCTGCTTACTACTGCCTAACATGTTTCCCTTTAATATATGTGTACATGTGACACACACCCCTATATTATGTGTATACATATAATACATATCCTTCTCTTATGTCATCTATAGTCTTATACTATGTATACATGACACATATTCCTATACCGTGTTTTATATACAAATGGCAAAATTCCCTATTTTGCCATTTGTGTCTGTGTCTCCACGTAGCATAGTATGTGTGTGACCTGTCTTGCTAGTCTGTAAGATCTGTGAGGCAGGACTTTGCTGGTCTCTGATTCCAGTGCTCTCATCACATGGCCTCTACACAGTTTAATTGTGTATGTTAGAGATAGGTCATCTGCTCCCTTCTCTGCTGTATGTCTAGGGCCTGGCTCTGGGTAAGGCCCTGATAAGTATTTGTTGAATGATAAAACATTTTCTTAAAGAGCTAAAGCCTAGGTTGACTATTATGTTCTTGTTTTATCCTTGGTGTTTGATAAAAATTGAAGCAATATTATAGCAAAATAAAGCAAACTTATAGCTATAGAATTCTAAGTATATTTTAAAAGGCTCCTGAGAATTCTGTTTTTTAGTGTGATAAATTACTGACTTTCCACTATATTGGTTTAATTTAATTACATTTCTACTGATAAATGGCAAAAACTCAAAAAAAACCTCATTTGCCATTTTGGCTGGTAGAAATAGACTACTATACCTTGGTTGATATCAGTGGCCTTCATCTTTTACTTCTTATATTTGGTCCTGGATTTTAGTGGATACTCATAAAAATGATAAACATGTATCCAGCATCAGATACAATGCTGGTGTTGGTTATAATGATGACTAAGTCCTAGAATAACAAAGGTCTGATCATGTAGCTGTGTTAGAAAAGACATAAGATTCCCAGAGAATTTCTCTGCTTTTACCTTCAGCAGCAGATCTGTGGCGAGGATGAAGTAGAGTGTTCTGATAAAGATGAGCCTGACGTAGATGGTGATGTGTCCAGTGACTGTCCTACCATTCGGGTGCCGCTGACATCTCTTAAGAGCCACCAGGGAGTGGTCATAGCAGCTGACTGGCTGGTTGGGGGGAAGCAGGCCGTGACAGCCTCATGGGACAGAACAGCGAATCTGTATGATGTGGAGACATCAGAGCTTGTTCACTCTCTGACAGGTACTGTCAAGTTTGTTTCCAGTTGGGTACTTTGCATTTATAATCATGTATTTGTATCTTATCTTGCAAATTATTTCTTGTCCAGATTTGTTTTTAGTTATCTTGGCTTTCAGGTTATAATTTTCAGAAATCCTTTCTAATTGTTGGTAATTAAATTATCTTATTTAATTGTAGCACGTAGTATCTAGATATTTGAAATATGGTTGGTGTATTTCTGTTACTTTGTAACAAAATTTCACAAACTTAATATCTTAAAATAACATGAATTTATAACTTCCTGGTTTCCCTGGATTAGGAATTCCTTGGGAATGCTTGGTGGCTCTCTGCTCTGGGTCATTAGGTCAAGTGAAAGTGTTGTCTGGACCTGTGAGCTCATCTGAAGTTTTGGAGCCTTTTACTTACTGTTGTTGGAAGGAGTCATTTCCTCATGGCTTTCTTGTTAGCTATTAGCAGGGATATCTGTTAGCATCCAGAGGCTGTCCTAGTGGCTCCCTGTAAAGGCCTTTCACCACCTGGCTGTTTGCTTTCTTCCAGGCCAGCAGAAGTGTGTCTGCTGGATTCTTTTAAAGGGTCCACCTAATTATCAGGTGCACCCAGAACAGTCTTCCTTTTATTAACCCAGTGCTACCTGATTTACGAACCTTAAATACATTGCAAAATCCATTTTACCTTAAAATGTATCATGATTTACCACAGTGATAGGTTATCACATTGGCAGGTTCTGCCCAAACTCAAAGGAAAGCATCATAGAGGTTGTATACCAGACATAGGGGTCTCTGAGCCATCTTAGCAATTTACCCACCATAGGTGTTTTTGCAAATTTGTCAGTAAATACATTTCCTCATTGAGTATTAAAGATTGTATTTTACATGTTATGTAATCAGAAGCTATTCTGAAAGTGAAGAGATGAAAATTAATTTGTTAAAGGGATTTGTGTGACTTCCAAACTGTTAGGTCTTAAAGTGGTTGTGCTCACATTTTCCTGTTCCCTTTAAATGCATGAAGGAAAGGACTTCTTGCTTCTGAGTAAAAATGAGCCCCACTGTGACCCCCATATGCTATTATTAAGTGATTCTGTAGGTTTATTTTCACAGTGGATATTAGCAGTGGAGCCCATAAAGACTGTTTTTTGACTCTTCTGTTTATTGAGAAGTTTTACTGTTGAAGTGGTACCTCTGTGTCTGTATAGTGTTGTATACCATTGTTACCTCGATAAAAAGACAATACAGTTTAAAAAATTGTCATGTGACCGTATATCTGCAGCTGGGTGATCTTGCATTTTTGTTCTCTTGCATTGTAGGCCATGACCAGGAGCTGACACACTGTTGCACACACCCCACTCAGAGGCTGGTGGTGACCTCCTCCCGAGACACAACTTTCCGTCTTTGGGATTTCAGGGACCCCTCCATCCACTCCGTGAATGTTTTCCAGGGCCACACAGAGTGAGTTGCAGTTGTTTAGAGATTTTTTTTTCACTGTTCATGAAAAAAAGTTCTGTGGGTTGGTATTAAAAATTCTTATCTTAATTTTCAGTATTAATTTCTAATTCCACTATCTTTCATCATGGCCGTTCTTTTTCTCAACATTTACCTCTATCTTGGAGAATTCAAAGAATTTAGGAAATTAAGAGGAAGTCCTTGATGATTTCTCAAGAAATTGGATTGGATTAGTGTAGGGCAGTGGGATAGAGAGGGTCAGAGAACAATTAAGAAATAGTCCAGGGTTGGTGGCATGAGCCTCATCTTTACAGAGGATTAGAATGGAGCTATTCACAGCCACTCACAAATAATCTCACTGGGATTGTTTTCATGTTGTTTGCAGAGTCTGTTCCAGGAGAAGAGACAGACACACCCCGATCCTCTAAATGTAATGTCCCCTTCTGCCTGCCTGGCTGTTGGAGAGCTCAGGCGTAACTTTGTCTAACAAAAATCTGTTTCTTTCCATGAACGTGTTCTCCCAGCCTGATCCTTCTTAATAAGTGCTATGACTCTCGTACCACCTGCTCATGCCACAGACCTCCCCCTCTCCCACTGTGCCCCTCTAGCCTGTGAGCAGGGCTTCTGTCCAGTTGTACTTTCTTCATGTTCTGACCTCTGCTACTGTGACATACAGTCCCCACACACTGCCTTCTCTTGAATGCCCAGAAAGGCACTTGCATGTGGTAGTGCTCACACACACTTTAATGAGTGAATACTTTTGCCTCCTAGCATGCAGTAGAACTGGTTCAGGTGAGTTTTAGATGATGGAGAAGTCTTCCATCAATACTCCACAGAGGAAGAGGCACCACGCAGTTTTATGTGTTTGACATTTATCCTACATTTTAGATTTAATGTTCAAAATTAGTAAAACGTTCTGTTCTTTATTTTTTTGAAAACTAGGACAATTTTTTTAAAAATAGAAAACCTAGATTTATTAAGCTATTACAAAGACAAAACAATTATCATCTGAAGTACTTGAAGGGAGGACTTCATCCCAATTTCATTGTCCTATTAAAGAAACTGACCTAAGAGGTTGGAAATTAAAGGATATAACTTAAGATGTTAGAATAGACTGAGGACGCATGGTGAAAGCAGCAAAAGCTAGTAAGAAGCACTTGTATTAATGCTAGTATATGTGGCTGGGATGTTTCTGACGAGGCTGCCTGGAGATACCTGAATGGATTAATCTGGATCCTAAACTAGTAAAAAGATCCTTGCCCCTGTGGAAAATGAAGAGAGGCTAAGATTTCTCTTGAGGTCTCTAAAGGTATCATTAGGCCCTAAATAGGTATAACTTAGATTCAGCCTCTCTCCAATTTCCCTATACCCCTGAACTATTATGCATTTTCACCATCTAGGCCTGCTGGTTACAGAAGATGCAGGTAATGAAGGCACGAGTTATAAGCTCATTTAGAGAATACCTAGACAGAAAATTTTAGGATAAACAACAAGTGTGCTCTTGGTTAATTCACCTTTGTTAATAAAGGTCATAATTTCTTCTGCTGGTGACAACTTGTCTCAATATAGTCTGTCTCAAGAAAGAACTGGTTCAGGTGAGTTTTGGATGATGGAGCAGTCTTCCATCAATACTCACTCCAAGAGGAAGAGGCACCAAGTTCTTTCCTATAGTTAAGAGCAGAGCCTGAAAGCAGCGTAAGTCATTTTCTCTAGTCAACATCTGCATCCTCAAACTGGCCAGTAACTTTGGTGCAGTATCTAAAACTAGGGCACAGTTTTCTAAGACATTGAGTTGGGGAAAAAAGTTGGTGTCGTTTGAGGCTTGCTGAGCTGTTTGCAGTGAGCAGTAAATAGCAGCACACAGTGGGATCTTAGTGTATGACTGGCTCTGAGAGCTTCAGTATGTGGAATGATTTCATCTTGACTCAAGGGAGGCATTTTCTTTCCATAACAAGGCCCCATTACAGAAAATCCTGAAGTCAGTAATTTGTGCAGTGCGGTGTTATTTAAGCACAGGGCAGCGGGAACTGAGTGGAGCCCAAACAAACACTGCAAACCCGGGAGCCCCACACCTTTCTTCCTGTTTCCCTACCCTCTGCTAACTCCGGTACCATTATCCGCCTAAGCACTTGAATGAAGGATTCTGTAATGTCTGATACCCAACCTATATTCATTGTTATCCCTGTTGTCCCTCAAAGTGTCTTTGGGTCTTTTGTTTAGGATTTAATCAGAATTCATTCACTGCATTTAGATTCTGTGTTCTTCCTGTCTTTTAATCTAGGATAGTCCTCCACCTATTTTTTTGTTATTTTTCGCGATGTTCAGTTTTTTTGTGAAGAATCCAAGACAGTTTTTTTCGAATACCCCATACTCTGCGTTTTTTCTTGTAGTTTCCTTTTTGCCAGAAGTCCTTCACAGCCCCTGTGGTATACATTGCATCCCACCATTGGGGGTGCTGAACTGGCCCCCAGCTGGTGTCTCCAGGCTTCCCTGTTGCAAGATATAAGTTGCACTTTGAAACAAGTGAAGGAACACTTTGAGACAGGTGAAAATCTTGTTCCCTAGATACCTTTCATTCAGTAGGTCTGACGTGGTCAGCGACTTGCTAGAATCAGTTCATTGGCTGGGATTTTCTTCATTAATATAGTTCAGAATTAGTACAGACTTAAGGACTTTTTCACTTTGTTGTCATTAACTTTCACGGATGCTGTTGTTTATAGATTTGACTGCTGAGTGCTTCCTGTGGGCTTCCCCTATTTGACTTTACCCTCCAGTACTAAAGGACTCACTGCCTCTGGCACAATAGTCTTCCCAACTTACACTGGACTGGAGCAGCCTAGTCTGCTCACTAAACTGGCTCTGCTCCATAATTACTGGATGAGCAAAATCTCATCAGAGATGTGAGGATTAGGTTCAGAAGGGAGTTTTGTGCCTAGAGAGCAGGGCATCTGTACTTGTGATGTGCCTCTAGGAGAAAGAATGTAACTGGGACTTAAACTTTGTATGCAGCTTGGATGGAAGGTAAAAGGCCTGCGGACATCCAGGGAGGACTGGCTCTTGGCCAGTGTCTGGAAGGGGCAGACTTGAATTGTAGCAGCTGCTTGTATTGAGTCTGTGGTGTGAGACAAGCACAGTGAGGAGTGAAGATATACTCAACTAGTTCCATCCTCACAGTCCATCCAGGTTCTGAAAGGTAAACTGAGGTACAAGAGATGAGTTTGTTTCCTGAAGTTTACCTGGTTTGAGGTGAATTTAAGTGTTCTTCTGGAGTAGTGTCTAAATTTTATTTAAGGAACGTTTAGTCACATACTATATTTTGCCTTATTTGATTTATCTGAAATATTATATTTTTGTTTTGTGCAAAAATAGCCAGGAATATATTTACATTACTGGGAATTGATGGAAGTTCATGTTTAGCTTTGAAAGGTGTTTTAACAACAATTTGTGGTCATCTATCTCCCTATGATTGTGAAATATAGGGAATATTGGTGTCGTTTAAAATATTTATGGTATCTTTTTAAAACTGGTGAATGCATGAAATGTTTGTTTATTGGAGACATACTTTTGAGAACTATAGTTATAAAGGGATTCTTATTTGGTAATGTGGGTCTGTGATACAGTTTCTTAGGTTTTTTTCTGGTGGGATCAGAAGTGGCTTAAAGTGGACTTGGAGTCGTGTTTCCTTTTTGGATCTCCTAAGATAGGTTATATGCTTGCTTTTGAAATAGACAGGGCCCCAGAACAGAGACAAGATAGGAATCAAGGACAACATTTTGCAAGAATTTTACTATTCCCACAGGCTGGTAAATAAGAAGTTAAAAAAAAAGAAAACAAAAAACCTGATGACTTTGGACGAGACACCTGCTGCCATAAATTTTCTTGACTCATTGCTTTTTTTGGGGGAACAGACTGATACCTTGTATACAGGTATCTGTATACCTTGTATACAGATGTCAACCCCAGGTTGATACCTTGTCCAGTGACACTTTCTCTGTAACTGTGAGAAAAAGTGAACTTTTGAAAGAAAGCAGAATATAAATCGAATTATTTTCATTTTCTCTTTTCTCAATTGTATAAGTATGAGCCAGCATATTTTGTTGATTTGTATATAGAGAAATATGTTTCAGAAAGTTATCTTTTTGGCACTAATTTCCTTAGGTATGCATTAGATAAAGGGTTAACTTTTCTTAATCCTTTGGGAATTGGTGGGTCTGACTCCAGATTCCTTCACTGTGTCTGTTGCTCCCCTGCTTGGTGAGACCCACACTCCATGGTCAGCAGGTGGGGCTGCAGGCTGCTTCATCCCATATAACACATTCTTTTTTGTGTTACCTCAGGTATTTCTTTAAAAATACCTCGTTAGGAAAATCGGGAAGTGAGAGGCTTCAGAGGGTGGCACTAGATTGACTTTTCTTAATCAGAGCTGTTGCTTTTTGTCTCTGGCATGAGCTTTGTAGGTTCAAGTCCAAATGACAAAACCAACAGAATATATCACCTTTGCAAATGGATATAAATGTGGACCCACTCAAAGGCAAGGATGCTTTTATTAAAACCAAACCTGAGCACCTGCTTTGCTATTAAGAGCAAAGGAGTAGCTGATCGTGTGATATGTTCTAATTCCTCACAGAGGATTACTTTTCTTCTCTCTCCCCTCAAACCCGTTTCTGTGAACCTGGTGCAGAGGTTCTCCTTCAAGTGTTCATGCCCTGCAGCTGTGCTCCTGTCTGTTTCTACTCCTGACCCAGGGCTGCTCAGTGACCTGAGACTGGTGGGCCAGCTCCATTCCCAGCTAGCTGGCATGGTGCCTGCACTTATGGGGGGGAGTTGAAATGTTCTCTTAGGAACTGGCTTCTGTGCCTGCAGCACTGCTTCCTAAGCTGGCAGGTACCCCCTGGAGTTCCAGGGTGATTCCCTGGAGTCCTTGTACCCATTTCTTTTCTGACCATTAAAAGCAGAGCAAATTCAGACATGTAGTTCTGAAGAACTTCGCTGTGCTTTACATCTTGGTGTTGTTGCCCTGAAGAATTGTATGTAAACTTATTTTAGTGGATCATTGCTTAAACAGAGGCAATATTTCTTAAATGTATGTAATCATATACTTCATATTTATGTGATATGGAATATCCTAGAAAACTTTTATCTTAGGGCAAGGTTTCATTAATCAAACCCAGCACAAATTCTTTAGTAAAGCATGCTAGAATTCAGTGTCTTTTATAATGTGAGTAGTTTATTTCACTGTCCAATTAATTTGGATCCTGTAATTGGGTTTTCTTGAGGCAAGATGTAGCTGTACAGGCTTCAATGTTATTGCCTACTTTTATAATTCAGTTTCTCTAGGAAGTGGGAGATGTGGTATTCCCTCCCCTCACCCCCCTTTTTTTTCCTCTCTGTCATCATTGTACTTTCACATGGATTCTATACCTTTTTGAAAAAGTAGAGTTTGCATTGTAATGCTTTCGTGTAAGGTAAAAATCTGTAGCCCTATGGGTCCCTTTGCAACCTGGGCTGCATTGCTATTGTTAGATAGCCAGAGAACTGCTCGACATAAGCTCTGTGTAAGGCTTTCATTGCAAATTTTTAGAAAGGACAAATAAGCCTTTTTTAATTTGATGTGTTATGTTTATTTTCACTCTGTATAATGAGATCTCCAATTAAATAGGAATTTTGCCGTAGTGGGCTTTGCCTGGTATAATTGTGTGATTGTTATTATTTGACTGGTTGTTAGTGATTTCAAGGTGTATCAACGTATATGAAAAGTAATTTTAGATTATATAATAAATTGTTTTTGTAATAACTAAAATACAAATTGTACTGTGTACTCTTAAAAACAATAGATGCGTTTAATTGGAAACTTTTGGAATGTCACAGGCATTTCGAACATTGGCACTTTATTTCTCATGTATTTCTATTAATATATATATATTTCCTCATCAAGAGTTGGAACTGAAATCTAGTGCTTTTCATCTGAAATGACCTATACTTTTATATATACATGTGTTTTTCACCTGATGGTTTAATTTGGTAGACTGAGCTGACTATTTCAGAAGTCTGGTCAGATCAGACATTCTGCTGCCTCTCACTGTGGTCCCTGTACTCATTGTGCATAGCTTGCAGCTCATTTTAGCTAGACCCACAACAATGAGCTGTGGACCCAGGCACATTTCTGCACGTTAAATTCACTAACTGCCTTTGAAAGGAAGTGAGAGATTCCCTTTTAGATTGTTCACTAGCAGAAGGACCTAGATTTTGCTTCCCATCTGTCTTCCCTGTGGAACTTGGTAGAGCCCCCCTCACCCCATTTTCCTTTTGTTTCAGTTGCTATAAAAAGGGACTAACAGTCTAGGCAGTCACTGGTCATTAAGCTTCCCTGTGGGTGGCCAATGACTCGGGTCTACACCCGGCTGACTGTATTTATAAGTGTGAATAAACTCTGGCACTGAAAAAAAGTGAAATGAGCTCAGCACAGATAAAATATCAGAGAATGCAAAGTTTTTTCTTTCTGTTTTCACTTTATTCTTTCCATATGAATGTAAATTCACCCCCATATTTGAACTTTAGCACTTTCTTCTAAAGAAAATAGGTCAGCACATCCAACAAAACAAAATTTAAGAAAATCAGTTTAAAAATTATGATTGCTGTATAGTTGTGACACTTTTATATGCTTTTATTACCAAATACCCAGGAAGGATATACTAAAGATATACTAAATATTACATTCTGCATCATAAACTTACAAGGGCGAATATAGCTTTGCATTTCATTATGGATTTAAGGGTTCTCTTTATGCTTTTAGAAGGAAAAAATGTTTTTACAGAATGATATTTCTAACTGGGTGGTGGTTGAGTTTGACTGTCTTGTATTATGTGCCTGGTCAGTGGCTTGGCTTATGTGTAGGTCATGTGGGATGGGCAGCAGTCTGTCAGCAAACTGCCTTGGAGGCTGAGATTTTGGTAGACTGCACTTGGTTTGTAAGTATGTTATTCTCGGTGATCTGAGGAGGAGAGACAGATACTCTATTGTGTGGTGTCTTTTAGGGACTGGCATGACAATTCCAGAAGTGCCTCAGCCTGGAAATTACAGGTGAAACTATAAAGGATTTGTAAGATTACAGTGGCCTTGAGACTGTATGCTTATGCTTTTGAGCCTAAAACTCCCTCTCAAGTTTATATTCCAGATGCTTGGAAATCTGATTCTACCTCTTTTTAGTTAGATGGATAGTAATTAGAAGAGACCTATTTCTTGGCAATTGTTGGTTGATATCAATGGTTATAATAAAGCCAAGACTAAGGGTCACTAAGGCCTCCTGGATTAACAGTGAAAACTCCCAATGTAGTACCCCATTTCACAACTTCATTGTGAAATGAATCTGTGGCAGATTAATTTTGTGTTAATTAGTGGATGTTTGTCTTACCATGGAAATGAGCAATTGCATTTGATAAACAGTGTGCAGTTTAAGCTGCTAGAAGTATGCATTTGCACGCTTGCATTCTTAAACTAGTTGTGTTTTTCTGTAAATGAGGTCATCTTGCAAGAATCATTGTCTTTGGTTGAGAGGTCTAGATCTTAATGCGTCAGCACCTACTGAGCCATCTCTCTCTGCTTCTAACCTGTAGATTGGGTGCACATAATTCACTTAACCAATCTCCTGTTGATATATTTTAGATTGGTTTCCAATTCAGAGTATAGTTTTTTTTTTTAAAGAAGAGATTTAACATTTCCCCACTCTGGGCTTTAAAATTTATCATTTGAGATGGCTGTTCAACAACTAATTAAGAAAAAGACTTGCAGAAAATGAGTGCCTTTAAGTCATACTGGTCAGCTTTGTTGCTATCTATCAGAGTACTTGACATTGAGATGATCTACCCAAGAATTATGAGAGTATTAACCAAGACTAAGAATTTCCTAATTCAAGATGTTAAATGCACAGTTACTCATTTGTTAAGACAGATAAGTGATGTGTCTGGACCAGGTTCCAGTTGTTGGCAGAGACCATGGAGTGATGCTATCCAAGGAGCAGAGTGGGGACGAGAGCGGCTGCCAGAAGTTGGGCTGTTTGGAAAGATGGTGTTGATCATGTTGGTGTGTCTGGTCCCTGCACATACTGAGCCCAGGTGGGCCTGGCTCATCTGATTGGCACCTACACCTGCTCCCACTCAGCTGTGGCCCCACTCATCTTGGTGCTGGAGCTGCAGGGTTCAGAGCTGCTGACAGTGCAGAAGAACAGCTCATTTCCTGCCAGCCTCGGGGGCAAGATGTTCCACACAGTGTTTTCTCCAGAATTCTCCAAGAGCAAAACTTTGTAAATTAAGACGTTAGCTACCAAGAGAGGGAGGGAGGGGGAGAGAGAGATGGAGAGAGAAATGAGAGGGAACAGTGGTGCTTGCAGCAACATTCAGCATGTTGTTGCTCACACACTCAGCCCTTCACACTGTGTGCACTGATTTCTGTGTCTCTGTGCCAGGTACCATTTGCTTGGTTTTGTGCTGATGTCTCTCTTTCTATCATCATATCCTCTTCTCATGTACTCCTAACATTTCTAACTGCAGTAATATAACATTAACCCTAAATGAAAACCCTAAGAGCAATTCCTATAAAGAAAAGATATGCGTGCATGGATTGCAGGAATTTTCTTCTGTTGACATATTCTGAGAAGACATGTTCCACAGTTAGTCAAGAACATACATTTGAGGAGTATATGTGACTAGGACACTTGAAAGCAGATGATTGTAAGAGGGTCTGTGTGCTTAAGTAGAATTGATCTTCTTGGAAAGATAAGTAAGACATCCCAGAACTAAGTCTTAGTACTTCATTCAGGTAATACAGCACTGGGCACGAGTACTTCATCTGGAGAACATAGCAATGAGAGCTAGTACTTCATCTAGAGAACACAGAGCTAAGAGCTGGTATTCGACCAGGCAGCATCATAGGTGTATCTGTTGCTGTTCTGCTTCCTTTATGTATTAGATGATACTCTTGTTCTGCTAAGTAAATCACTTGACAGTCTCACTGTCCTTTTGTGCTGCATTATTATTATTATTATTATTTAAATTTTGAGAAATGATGTCTTTTTTTTTTTAAAGATTTATTTATTTATACAAGCACTGGGTACAGTCAGAAGCGTGGGAGGGCGAGAGAATTCACCAGAGTCAGAGAGGCGCAGAGCAGGCAGACTGACGAAATACACTGCTGAGGGGAGCAGCGGGCGGCAGGAGAGGTCTGCGCGCCATGTGGGATCCTCGCCCGGTGGCCGGGGATTGAACCGGCCCTGCAGAGGCTGTGGGCAGCTTTGCAACCCAGCGCTCAACTGCTGCCCTACTGGGGAGGCCCTGTGCCCCATTATTATTGAGCTTAACTTAGAACCTTATTTTTAGGCATTAAATAATAAGCATAAATTATTTAATAAAGTGAGCTTAATTTGGATTAACAACAAAAAAGATTACTCAAAATGTTGTTTTGTCCAATTTGAGAAGGAGGGTGTCATAGCTTAAAGTTGCCATTCAAGTATTGCTTGGTATTCTACTTTCTCGATAATAATGGCTGTGGGGAGAATTAAAAACAATGTATACAAATTTATATTTATATAAAAGAGTGCCTTTTACAAGAAGGAGTTATTTCAACATCTATAATACCTACTACACGGTTGGAAAGTTTCCTGAGGGAGAGGCATTACTTCTTGATGACCTGAGTTGCCATTTAAGAACAACATGAGTCAGATAGTTGCTTTTTCCCAGGGATGATGGGACAGAACAGCTGTTGAGTAGGAAGAGCAAGTGTGGACTGCGAGGCTGAGTGAAGAAGTGGATGCAGAAGGAGGGGAGGTGGGCTCCCCGCTGCGCAGGTGTCCTGTGGGTGGCCATGAGCCATGACTCTCAAGGCAGCCTGGACGCAGCGTTTCTGTGGAATGGTGAGACCTGCAGGGTGGCTGCTGCCCAGGGAGTGGAGAGGTGGGTCAGGAGGATTTGTTGTTTAGGATGGGGATGTGTGGGTCAGCTACAGTAGGGAGTGGGGGTTTGTAGTGGTGGGAAGGGGAGCAAGCAATGCAGGGTGTATCCCTCAGAGGGGTGGGGTTTAGTGTAGAGAACTGCTATGGCTCATTCAGGTGACAGGATGCTGTGTGCTTGCAGACCTTGGCCCCTAGGACCACGTGGGAATCTTGTGCTAGAGAAGCAGGAGGTGCTCACCTGCCTGGCTCTTCTTAACGAATAAGGAAGTACAGGATGTTGAAGGACTGAGATAATAATGAATTCTGAACTTTTAAAAGTGAAATTTGGGGCCTCCCCGGTGGTGCAGCGGTTGAGTGCTGGGTTGCAAAGCTGCCCGCAGCCTCTGCAGCGCCGGTTTGATCCCTGGCCTCCAAGCGAGGGTCCCACATGGCACGCAGACCTCTCCTGCCGCCCGCTGCTCCCCTCAGCAGTGTACTTTGGTCCTTCTGCCTGTTCTGCTCCCCGCTCTGACTCTGGTGAATTCTCTCACCCTCCTGTGCTTCTGACTATACCCAGTGCTTGTATAAATAAATAAATAAATCTTTTTAAAAAAAAGTGAAATTTGACTTTCAGTCACCTTCCCTGCTGAAGTGTGGAACGTCTGTATGCTTCCTGGTGCCAACTGATCTCTCTCTTTCAGTGTCCTTCTGTGAATAAATCAAATTTTTCATTTTAAAATAGTTGTTCTTCAGCATAGTTACTTAAGCAGCAACCACTTCTGCATCAGTTGGAGGTCACTTGTTGCTTATTTTATATATACACATCAGTACATATTTTGTGTGACGTGGGTCACTTCCACTGGACATATACATTGAAGCAATACTGGACAATACATTGAAGCCTCTTCTCTGCTGCATGTTGTCATACAAGCAGGACCTGGTGCACAGTAGGTGTTCAGGAAATAGTTGTCAGTGAACAGTTCTGTGGCTCAGTCCTCTCAGCAGTTTAGGCTGGAAATCTCTCAGTTATTCCTGGAGAGGGAAGGTCCTGTTTGGCTGCATGTAAGGTGAAGTAATGTCTTTTTTTCCCCAGGGACTAGTTGAAATTAAATCCTGAAAAAAAATCACGTGTGATCCAAGTTTGACTTTTACTTGTTTTTTATGTCTATCTACTATTTTGGGGAGTTAGCCTTCCAGGAATATTCAGAATATGTTTTATTTGGAGATTAGTTCTCTTTCTCTTTAATGTGTCTGAGATCTTAAAATATGACTGATGTGAGTTCTTTAAATTCTGAAAAGCAAATGTGATTGTAAAAGACAAAAGAAGCACCTGCTTTTCAAGATTGGCAAATGTCAGTTATTTAAGCTGTTGAGAGTGAAGACTTGTTTCATGTGCCAAAAGTTCAGCTTTTAAAAAACTGTGTGGAAAATGATAGTTGGGAAAGAATGTGGCATTGGACCACTTTGTACATGGGGTGTAGTCACAGTCGCCTGTTTACATGAGGGAGTTCTGTTTTGGCGGTCCCTCTGCCATGTCCATACAGGTGTTATTTGCACTTTTATGTGAACACATAGTATGCCTGGGTGATAGCTGGCGCAAGGAAGAAGTCACACTGACACCCACGCAGATGCTTCAAGTATGGCCTTCTGTGAGCAGAGCTGACAGCCACTATTCCGAGGAAGAGCCCTCCTGTCCTGCATCCTCTTCTGGAGTGCTGATTGTTCTGCTCTAGTCTTCAGAGGTAAATGCAGTGCTTTGTTTTGTAGGAAGCTACTTCTTCAAAATAAGAAATGGGAGTTTTGCAGCATTTTCTGAGGTGGAGCCAAAAAGAGCACCCTGCTGCAGCATTTTCCACATCGTATATTTTTTTCTTAGCCGTGAAATTCCAGCAGATTGTTATGCAAAACAGTTTTGTGTCTCTGTGTGATGGGGAGACAGCTGTTAGTCCTAATGAGGAGTGCTAGCGCTACAGTCTTTCATTGATTGAGACCCACGGAGGGATCGGAATGTTCCAGATCAGGCAGTGGTGTGCGGCGAGGAGGTACCACGCTGTCAGCTGGAAGCACATGCTCGACTGCTCTTTGCGACAAGATAAATGAGTTGGCTGGAGTTTGCAGTGTCTGAGCTTTTCCAGTGAGTGGTTGTGGCACTTGGCTTCCCGCGGGACCTAGGTCTGAGGGTGCCTTTAAAACAACCGCCTCCTTGCCAGTCTCCCTTTGATGCCCCACAATACCTGTCAGGATTGTGATTTATTAAAAACCAAATGTCTTTCAGCATTTCATTAACATAGGGTTAGCGGTCTTTTGTGGAGGCCTTTTTTTCATTAATTTAGCAGAATGTTAACTGAAAATTTAACTTGGCAAAAACCTTCTGAAGAATGCAGTGCAGAGACAAATCACAAGCTCTGTGCACTTGCTCTAAATCTCTGCCAGTAGTGACGCTTTTCCAGAGCCACGTGACCTGTGCCTTTCAGCAGCACCCCATTTCTAGTGTAACATTTGCCTTGTTCTCAGTTTTCCATAGGGAGTTCAGGTGGGCCATTGGGTCATTGTCCGGATTGCTTTGTCTTTGCCTGCTCCCTGTGTCCTTCACAGCCTCCTGCAGGAGGTCTTTTCTCTGTGCCCCTTTGGGTATAGCATGGTGCCTGCCATTGGACCATTTCTGAGGGGGGTGGATGGGCAGAGACTGGGAGTATGCTCACCCCTACGTGCACAGAGTGGTCCTTCATTGCCAGTAGTGCTGAAGTTGACAGCATTACTCTGGTTTGTACTCTGCAGTTTTGACTTTTGTGTATTTTCTGGTAGAGCAGTTGTACATCTGAGGTTTGGTTGGATTTGGGTTTTCTGAACCTGTGGAGTTTATTTCCTGTGTTAGACTCTAAGTGAAATAAAAGTAGTTTGAAATTATTGTGAGAAATAATGAGGTCGTATATGTTAAATATGTGCTGTTAGTTTTCAGGGCTCTAAAAAATATGGCTCTTAACTATCCTGGGAGGTTGTTATTTAGGGCCAAAATTGTCTAAGGAATATATGAGACCATTTTCTTTTTTCTTTCTTGTTATTCAACAAATTATTTTTCCTGCTTTATTGAGGTGTAATTGACATGAAAAATGAATATATTTTAGATGTATAATGTGATGACTTGATGTATATGTTATGAAACGATCACTGCAATCAAACTAATTTTAACATATCTGCCACCTTACATAATTAGTGTGTGTGTGTGTGTGTGTGTGTGTGTGTGTGTATGTGTGGTGAGAAAACTTAATATCTCTACTCTCAGCAGATTTCCAGTATGAAGTGAAGTATTGTTAATTATAGTTACTGTGTTGTACTTTAGATCCCAGAACTTTCTAATCTTTTAACTGGAAGTTTGTACCTTTGATTAGTATCTCTTCATTACCCTCACACCCCCAAGACTCTGGTGCCCCCACTCTACTGTATTTCTGTGAGTAGTTTTATTTTGTAGATTTACATCAGTGAGATCATATAGCATCATCATTTTCTGACTTACGTCACTTAGCATGATGGTAAGTGAAGGTTCATCCATGTTGTCACAAGTGGCAGGATTTTCTTCGTTTTCATGGCTGAGTAATATCTGGTGTGTGTATATACCACATTTTATATATCCATTTATCCATCCACAGACACTTTACTTGTTCCCATAACTTGGCTGTTGTGATAGTGCAGGAATTGTTTAAGCAAAGAGGAACAATTATAGGATAGAAGAAATTGCATCTCTGATCCCCTACCCACTCCCTGCCAGAATCTCTGTCACTGCAACCATGCCTTTACTATGCAATATATGGACAGAACTCATGTCTATCCTGAGCTTTTTTTTTTTTTTTTTAAAGATTTATTTATTTTATTTATATAAGAACCAGGGTACAGACCAGATGTGCGGGAGGATGAGAGGATTCACCAGAGACAGAGCGGGGAACAGAACAGGCAGACTATGAAATACACTGCTGAGGGGAGCAGCGGGCGAGACAGGAGAGGTCTGGTATGCCATGTGTGACCCTTGCCTGCCGGCCGGGATCAAACCAACACTGCAGAGGCTACGGACAGCTTCACAGTGCGGCGCTCAACCACCTGTGCCACCAGGGGAGACCCCTGTATCCTGAGCTTATTGATGAGATTCTTACCCTATGTCCTTTATTTGTAGTACTGTGACCTCTGCTGTCTTCACCGTTGGAGATAATGTTGTTTCAGGCAGTGATGACCGCACTGTGAAGGTCTGGGATTTAAAAAATATGAGGTCCCCCATTGCAACTATTCGTACAGACTCTGCCATCAACAGGTAAGGAAACTAAACTGCCCATCACATGATTGTTTAGCTTGACCTGAAAGGGCTGATTGTAATATAATGTGTTGTTCTTATAAACTTAGGGTTAAACCTATCATACCTTGGGAAAAGTGGCTTAGACTTTTAGGAAAATACTTTCTTTTTTTTTTAAAGATTTATTTTTATTTATATGAGAGCTGGGGTACAGTCCAGAGTCGTGGGAGGGTGAGAGGATTCACCAGAGACAGTGCGGGGAGCAGAACAGGCAGACTGACGAAGTACATTACTGAGGGGAGCAGTGGGCGTGGCAGGAGAGGTCTGCATGCCATGTGGGATTCTCCCTGGCCGGCTGGGAATCGAACTGGTACTGCGGAGGCTGTAGACAGCTTCACAGCACTGTGCTCAACCTGTGCGCCACCGGGGAGGCCCAGGAAAATACTTTTTATTGATCCTTTAATGCAAGTTCAGGATTCCCCAAATACTAAAACGTGAGTATAAAATCAGGTTGGTGTCACAGGTCTTGTAAGATTAAGAGTGAGCCACTCATGGTCAAACTTGATAGGGCTTTTATCTCTATTCTGTGGATAGATGCTACCTGTAGTTTGCTGTAGTTTTGCCTTAAAATGTAAATAGTAAGAAATATCCTACTGCATCATAATCTTTAAGCTCAAAAACTTAGGCTGTCATTGTTTTATAACCCATTTTTATCTCCGCTTTGCAGGATCAATGTATGCGTAGGCCAGAAAATCATTGCCCTTCCACATGACAACCGACAAGTGAGATTGTTTGATATGTCAGGTGTGAGGCTAGCGCGGCTTCCCCGCAGCAGTCGACAGGTAACCATGCTGTTGATGTATGTACTCACTAAGAACCTTGGGAAGAACTTGGATTGTACATCATAGATCATCACTGTCTAATAGAAATACAGCTTGAACCCTCTATATATTTTATGTTTTCTAATATCCACGTTAAAAAATTAATTTTTACAATGTATTTTATTTACCCAAATATATCTGTAATAATGTAATTTCAACATGTAATCAATATAAAATGTTAGAGAATATACATTCTTATTTTCTTAATAGATCTTTGAATGCTAGATTTTTATTGGACATACTTGATCTGTGTTTGGAGTTCATAAAGTCTAAAGTCAAAAATGTTTCCCAGTTGCTGAACTGAGCATGAGTTTTAAGTTTAAACTTAAGTAAAATTAAATGTTTAGCTCCTCAGTTTCACACGTTTTTAGAGCTCCTTTGTGAATGTGTTAGTGGCTACCCTCTTGGAAAGCAGTCTTTGATATTTGCAATTGGATTTATACAATCTGGAAACATATTAAATGATAAGAATTTAATGTAGTCAAGCAGAAGCAGTGGTGGTGCTTTAGAAAGAACCCCAATCTGTATCCTCAGTCAGAAAACCACTTTCCATGGCTGATCACCAGAACAAGAAGACACTCATTTTAAATGCAGCTTTTTTTGTGAGCTGGTCACTGCTCCTTGTTCAGCCCAGATGATGTGCTGGGTCAGGGACTAGGAGTTGGGTCAGGGCTTAGTTGAGTATGGTGTTTGGACTGCTCATCAGTTATCTTGGAATTTGTGATAAGAATTGAGCTCAGACTTACTAGATCAGAATCTCTGGGGGCACCAGGAACCCCTTGTTAGATCTGTCCCTTGGGTGACTTGAAGCCTGAGGGCCTGAGTGTCTGAGCAGGTGACTACTCAGCCCCCCTCCACAGGGTATGGAGGTAGCTGCGATCTCTGCAATGCCACCCCTTGTCAAGGCAGCCCTTTCTGCGCACTTGTACTCACTTGAGCCCCACCACATGGTTGCCATAGTCTTTGCTTGCTTTGCTTCTTCTGCATGTGCCCTGACTGCTGTGTGGTGGATAAGCCAAGGTTCCCTGTGCTGCCGCCAGTGTGTCTGCATGCGCCAGTGTTCTCCACCCCTGCTGCCCGAGTGCCTTTTGGTGTAGACCCTTCAGGGTGCAAGGCCTCGTTGTGCAGCTCCTGACTGAGCTGCAGCTGGCTCTTTGGTGGGTGTGGCTTCAGAAGCTATAGACCTGAAGCCGGATAGTTTTGGAAATGAATTGTACCAGAGGATCTGCTGCCAACATAGTTGTACCTTTTCCTTAAAGTGACCAGTTTTCCAAGAATTCTCTGTCCCTGAGGTGGGGCTGCATCTGCCACTCTGGCCCTTCATGGCTAGCTGTTCTTGTGTTGTTTCACTTTATGTACTGAGCTTTTAATTCTTTTAGCACACGTAGTGGAAAAACTACTCTTCAAATTAGAGTAACTGAAAAGAGCATCACCTAATAAATTGCTTGTCCAGGGGAAATTTACAGTTTGGCAACTGCTGAATATCATTGATAAAACACTTAAGCTGCATCTTTAACATAGTTCCTTTGAATGTGTTTATGTGAGTTAAATAAAATTGCTATACAACATGAAATTCTGCATTTTGAAACACACATGTTGTATGTGTGTGTAAGATTTCTTTACTTTGAGAATATTTTCCCTTAAAATAGTTCTAAGCCATTCTAGGTACTAATTCCCTGGAAGCCATTGCACTTCTTAATTATCTGTAAACTTTCCCCTTGTTGAAATTCTAGAACTCTACTATGCTTGAATTTATTCCCTCCTAAAGTGAGTGGTATTAATGAGAAACATTTGACTTCAATCCTTCAATCTGAACGTTTAGCAGATAAATAAATAAGGTTTTCAGGCACTGAAGCTCAGATAGAAATCCCTGGGCTATATTATCCCAGCTTCTTTCAACTCACATTTTAAAAAGAGAAAACAGTATCATCATTTACTTGAACTTACTAGCTAGAATGAAATGAGCTAATGATGTAAAAGTTTAAAAGTGTTTTACTTTGGGAAAGTATAAGTGACGTGTTAACAGGAATTACAGGAAGGAAGGTTCTGTGGTACAGTGCCTTTGTAAGATGTAGGCTTATAGAAAGCAAGCAGGGCTTTTATTTTAAGAGGGCTTTTAATCTTCTTGACTCTTGAGAGGGTGTGGAGCCTTCAAGTAGGTGATCCCTTGTCCCTGGGTGAGGTGAGGGCCTTGAGCTTATCATCTTTGATTAATTCTTGTCCAGAGACTTGATTTTATTGCAGTTAATAGATGTGGTGTTCATTTTTAAAGTTATTAAAGAGAAAAACAATAGGAGAACTTTTGTGACCCTTCCTTGTGTGGCTTCCTTTCTTATGACCTGTTTGTTTTCCTCTCAAATATGTAGATAGCGCTGTTGATGGGAATGTTTTGCAGAGGGGAATTTTGTGTCATTCTTTGAGTGTTTCTTTTACTTAGTTTGTCAGCTTTCCTTAAATGTGTTTATTGTGTGTAAACACAGTGATGACAGTGTATTAGAGCTTTCATATTAATTTAGAACATAAGAATATATCTTAAGACATTGCTTGCTCTCTACATATTCATCAAGTGTGTCTTATTAAAAACTTCACAAATATTTTGTAGTAAGTTTTCCTCACATTCTGATATTTAACTGGAATTCCTGAAGATGACAGGAATTTACTTGATAGGTCATTTATTTTATCCTCGTTTTATTTGGCACCAAATGTATTTTTCTAGTTCCTTTGTTACCTGAACCAATTATTTGTTAAAATGGCATTTGACATCTCTGAGTGAATTTCATTTAATTTATTCTCAAATATCATCTAGCTTCATTTATTCATTTAAAAATTTCTATTGATCATTATTTTTTCTGTCTGTATGATCTTCCTCATTTTTGAAAAAAATTGTATTTCAAAGAGGCATTAAGGATAGATTTCCCAAGCTTATTTACAACCATAAGTAAACTCAGAATGCGGAGTTCAAGAGTGGTATTTCAAAGAAATTGTACTTCTTAAAATGCTGCTCTTTAAGCATCTCTTGGATAAACTAAATCATCCTTATTTCTTGAGTTGTTGTTATCTTATTATAAAGAAAATGTCCAACAAATCCAGAACCAAAGCACACAGTTATCATAATTAATAACTTTCATTTGTTTTCCACTGAAAATGACAAATCCTTCTCTGGGCCCTCCTGTAAGGCTTCTGCAGGCCACAGAGGTGGTGCCCCTCAATATGCTCTGTCCCCAGATAGCGCAGATGGAAGCTCTGCAAAAGATGCAGAGACTGAAGGTGGAAGAAATGGCAGCTCTTCAGCAAGTCCTCCTCTTTTCCTGACTTGGCACCTTTTGTGCTTGCTCATTTTGTTAAAAGAATTATAAAGTGCATTGGTGTGTCTTACTAAATTCATCACGTGTTCTCTCTCACTCATTTTATTGAGGCTTTTCTGCCAGCACATCATCAAAGCCTGATTCCATGCTTAGTATTTATGACTCACTTTGACTCATTTCTTGTGTTAATTTTTTTCTTTCAATTCAGTGGCTTTGAGTGGTATAGTTGTTAATTTGGCTGAAGTTTTGTAGCACTCATGCTTCAGGGATAACACACTAATTCTGTTTGTGTGATTGGTACTAGGGCCACAGAAGAATGGTGTGCTGCTCAGCCTGGAGTGAAGACCACCCCATGTGCAATCTGTTCACCTGCGGCTTTGACAGGCAAGCCATTGGCTGGAACATCAACATCCCTGCATTGTTACAAGAAAAATGAGGTCTCCAGCATTCCTTAGTTTTGTAGTTTGCCATGGACCTTGTGACTGGTGCCGGCTTTTCTCATACTGATCAGCCATTTTTGTGAGCTTTTGACCCTGAAAAGGGTGATTTGTGTATGTTCTTTTCACATTGTACCAAGCTTGCATGAATGTACAGGGAAATGTGTGGTCATGTTTTTTATTTTTGTCTTATATGTGTTGGCATCCTCTGGCCAGTAGAAATGAAGCCCCTCTCCCCATAGCACCTTGTGTATTTTAAGTTACTGGCATTTGACAGATGACAGGAGGGCATTACATTTGTGTGAGTTAAATGTGAACCTGTGTACTTAGTCTGTTGCATTTCTGGAATAATACATACCTACCTTGTACCAGGCAGGTTGCAGAGCTGTATAGGCTTGATGAATGGCAGGAATGAGCAAAAACTCCATGTTTATTTCTGTGTGAGGTTTCAGCATGTGCTATCATGTAATCCAGCTTCAGCTCTATATTCTATTACAGTTCTGTAAAATTAGCTGGGTTTTAGAAGTTTAAAAAAATAGCATAGAATATTGAACTATAACATTCAGAGAATTTCTTGTGAAAAGAAAAGATTCTGTTCTTTTTTATGGAAAATCATTTCAATTTCCTGAAATTTCATGAGCAAATTCTAAAATTTAATGATTCTAATCACTGATTTCAGATAATGAGCAAAATTTAAAGCACTTTAGTCTATAGTCATGGTATAAACAGTTTTTAGAAGTTTCAAATGACTTATCCATTGAATGTGACTTGACCTTTTTAAGAAGGCCCTGCTACCTGAAAACAAAACCTTATTTATTTTCTACACCCTTTGGTTTGCATATTTTCTAAATGGGTTCACTTCCTTGGTGGTATTTGAGAGCCAACAATGCAAATAAATGAGTACTACCTCAAAAATAAATGCATTTGGAAAACTTGGGAGTCTCACTGTTGCCTAGCTAAAGCACTTTTGACTGATAGCTGGAATATTGAAATCAATTCAGGAGGCAAGAAGGACAATCATAGCAAATGTATCCTGAAAATAAAAGGTTCTTTGATTAGGTTGACCAGGGGATAGTGAAAGCAGTGGTTTGCAGGTAACAAGATGCTTTTGTCTCACAGCTGGGACACCTCTCAGTGCCAATCCTCCCACTGCCAGAGTGAGCCTGTCACTCTTGCCTTCTTAGGAGTTACTGTCATCTGGTGTTTGTAAGTTCATGTTTCTTAGTAAGTTACAGTTTTGATAAAGAGACAT
Source organism: Talpa occidentalis (assembly GCF_014898055.3). Taxonomy (NCBI): domain Eukaryota; kingdom Metazoa; phylum Chordata; class Mammalia; order Eulipotyphla; family Talpidae; genus Talpa; species Talpa occidentalis. The sequence continues at coordinate 51,928,693 of NW_023601433.1, forward strand.
CTCAGTATACTTCCCCCCAGATTTTTAATCTTTTGAATATGTTCACTCGGAGATTGGCCATGTGGAAAAAATGGTCCTGGGTGGCCCCTATTCCCTGTTTCCTGGGAAGGAAGGACTGGGCTGGCACCTGCTGGAGTGCCTTTGGTGTGGTGGTGTGTGAGCAATGTGTGCAGGTTGTCCTTGGCTGCAAGCTACCCAAGAGTGGACACATCTCACAGTGGCCCTGTGTGCAGGTTCCGCAGTAGCTGATCTTAGGAACTTAAGCTCTATGTCATTGGAATGATTTTGAAATGATTCACACAGGTCTTTTTGGGAGGTGGGACTAGGAAAAGCCATTAATGATGTAATAAGAATTGCGGTTGCTGCTAAAGGACAAATAGCAAGTGTCTTAGAGCAACTTTAATTTTAACTTTAAATCTCAAGAGTTTATTGTGTTTAAAAGCCTGATATTTCTCCTGGTCACACTGACAGCGAAGTCAGACACAGTGTCTGATTGCCATATCTCTTTGCATGGCACCACACCCCAAAGATATAGGCACCATGGCTTCTGAAGGATAAGTTGCACAGCCACACTTGGCTTCTTTTTTTTGTTTCAATTTGAATGTCTGGGTGTCTTAGAATCATTGTTAGGAGCATTGAAAATTGTATGCACACAACTAAGTCAAACTTACACAACAGATAAAAATTTGAAGTTTTTAAAAATGTGTATTTGTGATGGCCATTTAGTTCTGTACAGATGAGCACGCTTCATGGCCAGCAGCTACCCACCTTCCCTCACTGATGGGGGCGGGGAGGAAGCGACATTCTCACTGTCTCTATTAGGCGGTAGACCTCATGGTGCTCGAACGAGTTCTCAGGAGCAGGATAAGATACTGCCGACACCACATGATCCTCTGACGTGATTCCATCCAGCTGCTCTGTGCCTTGTGCTGGTGTTCTCAGGAGTCATGAAGGAGATTGGGGCTAGTGAGTGCATGTGTGCGTGAGTCTGTGCGTGTATGTTTTAATGTGTAGCTGAAATTGAGTCATGTGATCAGTCACATGTGATTTCATCTGAAATAGTGTTTGAAAATGGGAAGTTTTGTCCTAAATGCTGACGTGTCCAGAATTTCATTTACAATGGAAGGAAAATACGTGGTCACTAAAAACGTGTGTTGATAGAGAATGCATAAGAGATGTGTTGCTGGACAAAGCAGCACTCTCTCAACCACTGCACATTCATTTCTGTAGAGTCCAAAATTCTTGTATATAGTTTGGAATTTTGAAGAATCCTGTGTAAATCATTTGTTACTTAAATCTGTGAAAAAATGTTTTTCTTTGGGGGGGGAAGTATGCATTTGTAAGTGTTACGTGGAAGCAAGTGTTTTTATTGTATTGATGTAATTGTTTTTAAGTGTTCAGTGTCTTTATTGCAATATGAAATTCATTAAAAACCATGTTCTGTAATTACTATTGTAATTATGTTTTATGTTATTAGGAGTCTTTATTATTTAGCTTTTTTCATGTTTTGCTTTTATGAAACATTGTTATTGGCTATTAAACATAAAAAAGATGTAGAAGTTGAACAAATTTATTACAGTATTGTCACTTGAAAAATTTTAATGTTAGACTTAAAAGATCAGATGTATCTCCTATCTGTCTACTAGGCTAAAGTTAAACGATACATGATTTTGCTTCTTCATTCCTCTATCACCACCCCCAAAATTTCTGAAGGATGTTAATAATTTGACATAAAACAGGCATTTGTCAAAGTTTCTCCATTTCATGTGATGCTATTTCTATTATTATAGTTAAGCTTTTTTGAAAGTTAAAAAAATTCTTGTAACAGAAAGTAGGCCCCATTTTCTGTGGGAGAATGCAAATCAGGATTGGCAGTTGGCTGTTTACTCACTGATCTTTTCTCTCCCAAGTAAATGAAACTCTGTGATTGTTGCAGGACTTGCATCCGGAGGTGTTCACACACTACCTGGACTTTGCTGCCTGTCAATGGTACCTTTTTAAACTAGTCATGCTTACTGCTTACTTTGTACAGGTACAGGGTACAGTCAGTCCCCAAGAGGCAGAAATTTTCCACTGATTTAACTTTTACTTTACTCTTCAAAAACATGATTGTTGTCTAAATTTCATAATTAAATCTATAGTCACATTCAAAAGTTCGCAGTATAAAAAATTTAAGGATTCAAGAGTTTCATATGATTTCCTCAAAATGCTACTAAGATATCGCTCCCTATTCTTAGATTTTTCTGTTTTCTTTTAATTTAGCAGTTAAAAACATTCCAAAATTGGGAACACTTGTATTGTTATATGCAGTCATAATATGTTAATATTATGGTGGGAAGAAAGTACAGATGAAACCAAAGTATTGTGTAATCCAAAATTAATTTTATTAAAATATCTAAGCAACTTGTGGTAGAAATGAATATAGATGAAACCGATTCTTGGGAACTCTAAGAACTCTGTGTAGTGGACAAATGCTGCCCGTTTTTGACTTGTGAGATGTAATAGAGAATGGCAAGGAAACTACTTTAGACAAGTTGGTCAAGGAGGTTTCTCTAAAGAGATGAGATTTACTCACGTCTGAGGATTGATAAAGGTATCAGGGCATAAAGAACAAAAATTAGGTGACAAATGCCCAGAAGAGAAGAGGAGGAAAAGAGAAAGAGATTTGCTTTGAGTCTAGTAAGCCTGTAGTAAATGAAAAAGTGTGTTATTGACAAAGGGATGGAAAAATTGATGTATCAAAATACATTCATGCATATGTGAAATATTTCAGTTCATATACTCTCACAACAGATTATATGTGGAAAGGAAGTAGCCTATTAATGATTTTAGTGCTACTGGTTATTCATATTAAAAAAATAAATGAATTTGGGTCCCTTCCCCATACCAAGCAAAATCAATCCCAGTATTGCATATTAAAGGAAAAACATTGACATTAAACATTTTTGTGACTGTGTTTATTAAACTACCCAAAAATACATTAACTGTACTAGAAAAGATTGACATATTCAACCATGTTAAATTATCTGTGCATTATAGGACACCTTAGAAGGGTGAAATAATAAACCACAAATTGTAGTTGCAACATGTGTAATCCACAAAGGACTATTATCCAGGGCAATAAAAAAATTCGACATGTCTATAGAATAATTGAAAAATGGTCAGCAGACATGAATAGGTGTATCACAAAAGAGGAACCTTGAATAGTCAATAAATAAACCAGGAAATGAAAATTAAGGCCAAAATGGAATATCATTTCACAAACATTGGACTGGGAAAAACTGCCAAGTCTATAGACTGTTGGAACTTTTCTTTAGGACTGTTGGTTTAGATACAAAATAATATAGCAAATTGGAAAGCACAATCTTCCAAGTCTGGTTGAATGCTTGTCTCCCTGCTCCAGCACTTTCAGGTGTGTATTTGAACATAGTTTATTTAAAATGTGATGTCTGGAGACTCGCGTGTCTTAAAATTACAGATTCCTGGGTCCAAGAACCGCTGACTCAGAATTTCTATCTTGGGATAGGATCCAAGAATCTGCATGTGATTCTGTTGTTCGGTTTGAGATCCATGGTCCTGAAGAACTGTTGTGTGTGCTTACATGGAAGGATATAATACCAAACTAGAAACAACCCAACCACACATCGGCAAGGATGGGTCAGCAAACTGTTATGTCTACACAATGAAATATGCACAGCGGTAAACTAGTGAATCACACACAGCTACATGCAGTTATTAGGAACATAGTGCTGAATGAAAAAAGCCACTAAAACTACACACAGTATGAAACTTTTTTTGTGCAGCACAAGCGAGCCCAATCAGATAGATAGAATTACGATCAATTATTTGGGGAAACAGGAATGAAGAAGCCAGAATTCAGCATGGCATTCCTGGGGAGGGACTGAAGGGTGTAATGGGAGCAGAGAGAGTGGGTTCAGTGAAAGCCCAGAATTGGCAATGTCCAGTTCTTTCTTTGAATGGTGGGTATACTAACCGGTTCCAGTTTACATACATTATAACATAAATATCATTATAAATGTTCCTCTGATGTATCTAATATTACATAGTTGAGTAATAAAAAAATTCTAAAGTTATCCCAAAGAGAGAGAAAGTGAATGCTAATGAAATGGGGGAGTTTATATTATTTTTGACAGCATCAATTTCAAGCTTATTGCATAAGAACATTTTACTTCAGTTATTACTTCTTTTTTCCCTTATAAACATGTACTTTTATGATTCTGAAATGTCTTATTTTTCAGTCAGTGTGTACATCCATTGGAGGCAATGAAAAGTCAATTTTGTTCCAAGATAATGTTCTTGAAAAAATAGTCACCGAGGAAATTGTGAAAAGGCAGTGTGTTACCCTGTGTCAAAATTGGGTTGTTTTCAAATACATTTTGGAAATCCAAGCTTTAAAGTGGGAAATGTAATAAGGATTTCATTTACCAGGTGTGATCATAAAACAATAAATGTAGTTTCCTTATGTTGTTCATAAACTGGGACTGAAAATAATTTCAAATCCAGGAGATGGTCCAAAAATTGTGTTGCACAGTTGTAACATATCAGAATATGAATTTTTATCCTTATTCTGTGTTTGGGGGAAAAAAGCATTTATTTGACTAGATAGGTAAGTTCTTGTATATTTGCTAAAAATATAATTTTCTATGATGCTATGATGCATTACATATGTCTTCTGGGTCTGAATTAATTCTCAATAAATAGTATAAAGATGGTCTACTGGTAAACTTTATTTTTTCTTTTTCAGTGATAAAATTGTGTTTATTCTGTAACCAATCCCTATCTAGTGTTAGATGAAGCTAAGACAACTTTTTTTTCTTTTTAAAAAAGCTCTATTGTTGTATAATTGATATAAAATAAACCAAATATGTAAAGTATACAGTTTGGCAAAGTTTTCACATAATCACCCATGAAATCACCTGCACAATGAAAGTAAAGTAGTTATCAATCAAACGTGCCTCATTGATTTCCTACCTGCTGCCTCTTCTTCCACCCATCTTCAGGAAAGCCACTGATCTCTTTATGTCACTAGGAATAGTTTGCATTTCTTATAATCTTTACATAAAAGCAGTCATACAATATGTGTTTAATTTTGTCTTCCACTTAAAAAAAATTGTTCCAAGACTAATTCCTGTTGTTATATGTATCAAATCATTCCTTTTAATGCTATGTGGTATTTCATGGTACGGATATGTCACATATGTTTATCCATTTACACGCACTAGAGATTAAGGTTGCTCCAGTTTTTCCTATTACAAATGAACCTGCTATGGACATCTGTATATAAGTCTTTGTATTCACATGTACTTTCACTTCTTTTGGGTAAATAACTAGGAGTGAAATGGCTGGATTATATGGTTGATATGCTTTTAACATTTTAAGTAACTTTTCCAAGTGATTGGAGACTTCTGGTTCTGCTTGGACATGTAAAGAGCTTAGAAGTTGTCTCCCCTTCATGACAGAAAAAAGGTGAACAAATTGAAATCAGTGACTTTTCTTAGGTCTTTTAGAGAATTGAGGTCACAAGGCAAGCTATTGTTGGAACTTGGAGAGACAGGTGGGTGGAATCAGAGAATCACAACTTAGGAGAATATTAACTAGTAGGATATTAGATAGTAGCTCTAAATACTTCCTGCAGGTTACTTGTATGTTGGATTGAGTTAAAAGTTAGAGGCCCAGACTAAGAGGCCAGTGCACTTACATGGCTTTCCTTCCAGATGAACCACCATGTTCCCATTATGAAGATCAGAGTGAAGTTCCCTCATATTTGGTTGCAGCTGGGAAGAACCACCACCTTGAATTAAGGCTAGAGCTTTCTCTACCACAAATGCCTCCTGACCAAAAGAAAAGCTTTACCAGAGTGTCATGTCTGACTTGGGAAAGGGGCTTACTGAGATCCAGCACCCTGTAGCTTTCTTATTTTACCTAAGGGGCAAGTACATGCTGAGAATTACTCACATCCCAGGGGCACAGCTCACTGAAAGATTGAAGATCTTTTCAGGACTATGAACACTTCCTGTCCCTGCACCTGACCACCATATTGACTGGGCTTCTGTAAAATAACAGCTGAAAGAATTGCAAGATTCACATCTGTTTGAGGAGTTTTTGGGGAAAACCAAGAGAACAGAGGACAGAACCCATGACACTAAAGGGAGCTGAAGCTTTTGCACTACAGCTAGAGTAGCACTGGGTACAGCCTCATCCTAGCCAGAGAAAAATAAAACCAGTCTGAGGCCAATCAGACTTAGTCTTCTAACCTCATACATCATGCCCTGCAGTCAAATTTTGAAAGAACTTAGATTATTATTTTAAGAGTTGTAAAGGGAAATGTAGACAACATGCAAGAACTGAATGGTAAACAGAGAGATGGAGACTTGTTTTGAAAAGCTTCCAATGTAGAATATTTTGTCTAAGAAAATTATCCTGTAGAAGTGAAGAAGATTTGGGCCTCCCCTGGTGGTGCAGCAGTTGAGCACTGGGCTTCAAAGCTGCCCGCAGGCTCTGCAGTGCTGATTTGATCCCCGGCCACCGGCAAGGGTCCCACGTGGCATGCAGACCTCTCCTGCTGCGCCCGCTGCTCTGCTTAGCAGTGTATTTCATCAGTCTGCCTGTTCTGTTTCCCGCTCTGGCTCTGGTGAATTTTCTCACCCTCCTGCGCTTCTGACTGTACCCAGTGCTTATATAAATAAATTAAAAAAAAAAAAAAAGTGAAGAAGACTTTCTCAGACAAAAATTGGAGGATTTTGTAGATTTGTCTCATATTTTGAAGGTTTTCTAAGTTCACTTATTGTCTACAGCTTTAAAATAGATTCTGTCAGATTCTCTACATAACTGATAATGCCACTTGTTTCTTATTTCCTTATTGCACTTGCTAGAATCTAGTAAAACATTGAATGGAATTGGTGACATGAACTCCATGTTTCTGGTGAGAAGGAGAATGCTGTTAGTGTTTCACTATTACGATATTAGCTGTTTTTTCTATAATGCTTTTTTTTTTTATCAAGTTGAGGAAGTTCCCTTCTAGTCATAGATTGTGGAAGAATTTTTATCAAGAAGGTATGTTGGATTTTTAAAGAGCTTTTTTGATGTGTTTACTGAAACAATCATATGGTTTCTCATTTGTAGTTCTTAATACAATGGTTAACATAAAACCCATTTTCTCATCATGTACTATTCCTTTTAATGTTGTTAGATTTGACTTGCTATCATTTTGTTAAAGATTTTTGCATGTTTATGAGAGATGCTGGATTGTAGTTCCTTGTACTTTCTTTGGTTTTAGTATTAGTGTAATAGAGGCCTTACTCAAATTTCTAAAAAAATTTGCATAGAATTGCTATTATTTTCCCCTTAAATGTCTGCTAGGATTCACTAGTGAGATCATGTGGTCCTGGAGGGTCTTGTTTGTTTGTTTTGTATTTTGTGGGAAGGGTTTTAATTATAAATTAAAATTATTTAATAGATATTAGGTTATTCAGGTTATTTGTTACCACTTGAATTCAAATAAGTTAAATTTAACATATATACATATTCAGGTTATATGTTTTTACTTGAGTAATGAAGTTTATGTTTTCAAGATTATGTTCATTTCATTTGAGCAGTTGAATCATTGGCATAAAGTTATTCATATTATTCACTTGTAATTCTATAATATCTGTGGAATCTATAGTAATGTCCTCTCTTTCACTCTTGATACTGATCATTATGTCTTTTAAAGTATTTTTCCCGTCATTTGTGAATTTGCCTATTTCTTGTTACAATTCTACCAGTTTTTTGCTTTTTCATATTTTCAAACTTTTTTTTATTAGGTACCTAAAAATATTGCTATTGCTTTCTCTTTTGCAATAAGAAGTCAACTGTTTTTCCCTCTGTGTGTAATGTGTCTTTTTTTCTCTGTTTTTAAGATATTTTCTTTAAACATGATTTGAACATTTTGTGGCAGGTGTTGGTCTAGTTTTCTTTCTCTTTCTTGTGGATTAGCATTTATTGAGCTTCTTGATCTGTGTATTTTTATGGTCACAAAATTTGAAACATCTTTAGTCATTATTTCTTCAAATATTATTTCCTTCTGTTCATTTTTTTTTCTCCTTTGGGGATTCCAATTGTTTGTTTATTTAGCTGCTTGAAGTTTTCCCACAGTGAGTTGTTTATACTTCTAAAGTTGTTTTTCTCATTGTGTTCAATTTTCATTTATCTTCAAGTTCACTAGTATTTTCTTCTGTAATGTTAATATGTAATTAATGCCTTCTAATTTGCTTTTCATTTTTTTTTACAATTTCCATCTCTACAAATTCAAGCTGAGTCTTTTTTAAATTTTCCATCTCTGTATATTACATTCAATCTTTCTAAGCTTTTTGCACACATGGAGAACAGTTAGTGTAGCTCTATATTCTTTTTAGCTGCTAGTTTTAACAACCGTATCAATTTTGGGTCACTTGTGATTGATTTTTCTCATTATTTTTGGTAATATGTTTCTTCTTCTTGCACACTATGTAATGTTTGATTAGATGCCAGATGTGAATTTTTTTCTTATTTGTGCTAGGTATATGATCCTATAAATATTCTTGCTTTTTGTTCTAAAGTGTGCTTAAGTTACTTTGAAATCATTTGATCCTTATCAGTCTTGCTTTTAAGATCTGTTGTGTGAACAATAGTTAGTTTACAGTTAATTATCTCTTAGTATTATGGAAAGATCCATCTAAGTGCTTTACTTAGTGCTATAATCAAATACAAAGACAGTATTTATTTATTAAACTAGGGTAAAGATCTGGGTAGAGTCTGGCTGGTGGGAGCAGTCTTTACTCTGTGGATATAGGTCCGCTTATCCCTTCTGGTCATTGTTTCTTGAACCTAGACAGTTTTTCTCACATGCATTGATCAATATTTGTTGCATACTTAGGGCTATGCTCCTTAGATGTTGCTGCATAATTAATCCTACACAGCAAAACAAAAACAAAAAAAATAGAAAAAGTTTTTATGTGTAAAAGTATCTTCTCTGATGCCAAATCATTCTTTTTGCAATATAACTGGAAATTATAATATTTTCATATTTTTAACAAATGAATTTTAATTCACCAAAACTCATCACTTGGAAGATTTTTTGAAAATTATGTTCCTATGATATCCAATTATGTGGATTATAAGAACTTCTAAAATAGGTGACACACTGCAGTTTTTTTGTTGTTCTTCAAGTAAAAACATTTTATTAAGTTACACAAAGATCTTTACCAAACCAATATCACATTTAATTAGCCCTTTATCTCATGAAACATTGCACAGTCACTTTATATTGTTATTTTAAACTTTCCTCGGTATGAAATATATATTTTTCAAATGTAAAATTGAATTTAAAACAAATTACTGGATTCTGGAGCATTGAGATCTGCACCTTTGTGACTCTTGTCAATGGATTATTAATTGTCTCTGTTCAATTCATCCTATATCATAGTTATCTTTACTGGCCTGTTTGAAGAAAGAGAACAGGGCAGTGTGGTACAAGACCCTTATACCTTCCAGTAGGGTCAGGGTTTCTGATTGTCAACTCTAATCCAGCTCCTGCCTGCTATGGTGAGATTTCTCCCCAGAACTTTTGCTCCTGTGCTGAAATCTATTACATGACATGTACTGTTTTCAACAATGGGATTATTTAATGGTACTCCCAACATCTGGTCTACTCTTCTCTATTTATAAAAGCTGTTATTTTCTTACCCATTGTTAGACTGTCGTACAGGGACTGAGCATGAAAATGGCACAAATGTAAAGAAATGGAGATGTGTCCGTGCTACCATTGCCCCTCCGGTCTTATGCTTGTGTTGTTAGCTTCCATCCATTATTCTCTGTAGAATCCATGTACTGTTAGCTTCCATCCATTGTCCTCTGCAGAATCTCTTAGAGGCAATTTTCCAGACCTATGTGGATTTCACTATAATTTAAATGAGTGAGGGCAGCACTGTCACCCCTCTGGATTGTGGACCTCCCAGCATTCACTTAATATTTCTAATTCTTTCGTGGCTATTCAGGAAAAGGATGCACTGCTGTGGCTGAGGGCAACACACCAGACTTCACAATAGAGATTGCCTAGGAATTCATAGTATCTGCTTGTCTTGAACTTATTTAACTTATATAATATTTGATGTATCTGTGAAGCAGTATGTAAATTCTGTTAATTTTCTGGTTAGTGGATATGTTCTGTATTGCAAAGATTTCCAAATGTGCTAGGAAAGAGGAATGCAGTAATATTCCCTCCAATGAATTACCTACCATGGGTGGAAGGGAGACCGTGTATGACTATATGGCTCTCATAGCAACTAGATAAATGAGTTGGATCACTTGTCAGTAAATGGTACATGACCCATCTGGAATCATTCCAGATTTTATAAGGAAAGAGGTTTCCAGAATCCCAAAGACCACTTTCATTGAAGCCTTCAGACATGTTGTATTATCTTCAAAATTAACATTTAGATGTTACCAGTATTTAGCACATTTAAAATTCAGGTTTTTGCCTTTTCTTGAAAATGTTAGGTTACCAGGCAATTCAGGACAGTATTTACATATTGCAGTCAGCAGGAGCTGCCCTGTCTGCATAGCTCAGCTGTGATTCCAGGCAGCCCATCTCTTCCAGTTCACTTTGCTTAGTTACATTAATCTGGCACCTGTAGGAATTGGAATTTGCACCCTCAAAGCAATGTTGATCACTGTCTAAATTTATTTCCAGTCAATCTGAGCTCCAGACACTGCCATGTGGATGTCCTAGATGCCCTGAATGACAAAAGCACAGTGCATCAACATTTATTTTCTATAGCATTTTATTATGAAAATCCTCAAGACCGCAGAAAAACAGAATGTACAATGAAAACATTTTCACCATTTAGCTTTTATAATTAAAATTTTATATTGTTTTATCACATTTGGTTCCTCCCTCTCCTTTACCATCTCTCTTATTTTTAGAGCAGTTTCAGGTTCATAGCAAAATTGAGTGGAAAACACAGAAATTTCCCATACACTCCCTGCCCCTATACATATGTGTATGTGTGTATATATATTAAATATACATATTAAATGTAACTTATTTGTATTCAATTAGAAATAAAATACTTGAATGACCTAATATATACATGTATTGCTTCCCCCACATCGACATCCCATATCACATGTACTCCTGCATTGTGATGAGGCTGAGAGGCTAGAGTACTGGACTGGGCAAATGGAGGTGATAGGCTGGTGGGGGAGTTGGGGTGCTGGGCTGGGCAGGTGTTAGGGGTGCCATGCTGGGGGGCCAGAGGTGCTGTGATGGGGGCTGGAGAAGCCAGGCTGGGTGGGGGTTTTAAGAGTGCTGGAGTGTCCTTAGGCTTCCTGACTGGCTATATTCTCTTGACCTGATTGGCTCCCCTCTTAGCTGTATTATTTCTGAGGTGTTGAGTTGCCCTTAGTGTGGGGGTGGGAGTTGGGGGAAGTGCAGGGAGAGGAGGGTTTGTGTCATCATCAGTCTGGAAGGTGTTGCAGCTTAACAATATCTTTTGAAGAAAAGTTTTAAAGGTTGATAAAACCCAAATGGTCAATTTTCTTTAAAGTCTTCTTTAGCTCTCTTTGATCTAGGCAGGAATTGGTGAACCTTTTCTGAAAGGGTCAGAGTGTAAATTCTTTGACTTTGCTGGCCAGTCTGTGGCAACTGCTCAACTGAGCCTATGTGGCAGGAAATAAGAACATGGTTTGGCTGTGTGCCCAGAAAGCACTATGAGACCAATGGGCATGGGGTACATTGGGCCATGGACACAGCTTGCTGACCCCTGGTCTGTGGCATGAAGTTGAACACGGCACTCGGTGCCTTCATGATCTGATGCCTTCCGATTTTCTGGCTCTGCCCTTTGAACTGCTCATCCTCTGAGATCCTTTGTTGTCTTGCTATATTGCACCTGTGCCTTTGCCCCTGGAGGGCTTAGACACATTTGAACAACCTTTCCTTTAACTTCTGGAAATACTACAACTTTCGCTTGAAGATTGAGCCTAAAGAACATCCCTCTCTTGAGCTTGCTTGAGTGTCTTTTCCACCTCCATGATATTGATACTCCTTTCCAACTTGTAATATCTGTAACTTCTCACTGTCATTATTTACATTTTTTATACTCACATAGACTGTAAGATCCTCCAGGAAATATAGCATTAGATTTAACCCATGGCAGCCCTCAGAAAGGCTTGCTAGTGAATGATAATGAGCTCTTAAGAAAGTGAAACTGGATTTGACACTCTTCTTACCTGCTGTGTTTCCTGACCTCATGTATCCAACAAGCTCATTTAAAGATGCTGCACATCCCTCCCACGCTTCACCCCCATCCCAGGGGACCCCACTGCTCATGCATGATCTTAACTAAAAGAGCAGACAATTTTCCAGAATTAGGTGCTGCTTTCTGCTGGTCCTGTTCAGGGCCATTCTATCGCCTCAGCAAATTTCTCCAAATCTCGAAAAACAAATTTCAATATACAAAAATAGTAACTAACATTTTTCATCTTCTAAATAGTCCAGAGCATCCCTTAAGCCACTTAACTGTAAATATGGAGGCACTGGCTTCCCGTGAGGTGTGTGAATCACATTCTGTCTAGCTCCAGAGGGCAGGTGCATCTTCATCTCTTGGCCACAATAAACAGCCGTGAGACATTGCCCGGCAAGCAGCAATGCAGCGGTGTTACTATGGCAGCTATCGCATTTTCAAATGTCCTAGGTGGAGATTGCTTCCCTCAGCAGTGTCCACTTTTAATCCGCGCATTAGTCCCTTCTGCAAATCAGTGCCTGGTGGGAAAGCTGATCTATTGTTAGATTGAGTGGCTCGGCAGTCTCTTTGTGGAAGGGGGAGAGATAAGGAGAGAGGGCCATCTCTCACAATCTCTGCATTTTGAAACCATTGCTCTTGCCTGACAGGAGAGACAATTAACTGGTCTCGGTGCCTGTGTGCTGCCCATGCTCTGGTAAAGAGCTGAGCCAGAGCCTGCAGCTGACCTGGGACACTCGTGGTTTTTGTCGTCATCCTTGTCCTCAAACCCCTTCATGTGGCTTTTTTCATCCTAATCCATCTGCAAGTGCCCAGTGCTCTCCTGAGCTCCCTGCTATCACGTATGCCTGTGCCTAGGTGTGCACACATGCACACGATAGAGGACCCCGTGGCTCCTCTGCTGCAGTTATGAGGGCGGCTCTGCCCTCAGTCCCTGTCTTTTTTCCCTCCAATTTTCCCCAGATATACTTGACAAAAGCTGTATGTTTTTAAGGTGTACAGCTTGATGATTTGGTATATAGATCACTGAATGGGCCACAATGAGGGTGGCTGACACCTTGCTGTAAGAGGACACTTAGAGCCAAGCTCCCGGATATTAGGTCTATAAATTAGCAACCTTAATTTAACCTTAACATCATCTTCAGCATCAATTCTTAAGTGATACAGCATATTCACAGGATATGGGGTAAGATGTAGACATTTGGGGGCCATTTTTCTATCTTTCTTAGCTGTTACAAATTTTAGATTGCTCTTTAAATAATTTTCTTTCCATGACTGCAATATGATCTTAATTTATCACATAATGTTTTAAAACTATGTGTAATTCTATTTTTAATTTATTTTTTAAATTTATATAGATATATTTTACATCATTGTTCATTTTTTTAAAGATTTATTTTATTTTCATGCATACAAGAGCTGGGGTGCAGACCAGAGGTGGTGGGGTGGGCGTTGAGAGGATTCACCAGAGACAGAGTGGGGAACAGAACAGGGCAGATCAGCTGAAATACACTGCTGAGGGGAGCAGCGGGTGAGTCAGGAGAGGTCTGCTGAGCCATGTGAGTTGCTCCTAGGCCAGAGACTGAACTCGTGCTGCAGTGGCTGTGGTTAGTTTCAAAGGTTGCGTCTTAACCCCTTGCGCCACCAGGGAGGCCCATCATTGTTCATTTTGTACAGTGTTTGATTTCTCCTCTCAGGTGTAATCCCCATAAAATTCCCACCACCAAGTTACCTGTGAACTGTTACCATAGTCTTTTGTGCTCTTCCCTCCCCGTTTTGATTCCTCTCCCTCTGCCTTTCCTGCTGAATATCTCCGATAGTTTGTCTGATACTTTTTCCCCCCCTGATCCCTTGTTTGGTTCCCCTACAAGTGGAATATTTTTATTTTTCCTTCTGATTTATTTCACTGGGCATGATCCCTTCCAGCTCCATCCATGTTGCTGCAAATGGCAGGAATTTATCTTTTTAATGGCTGAATAGTATTCCATTGTACATATATATCACAACTTTTTTATCCAGTCATCTAAAACTATGTATAATTCTAAACTCTTCTTGTGTTGTAGCATTGATAGACTTTGTAATATGATTCTTGTTATACTCTTCAGCCTCTAGCCATTCTCTGAAAGTGTATTTACCTGCCTCTACTATCACTCCTTTTCTGTCCAAATCAGACAAAAGTTGTTCAACAAGAGCAAGTCCTCTTTGCGCCTCAATTTCCATACCTGCAAATGAGATTTTTGGGCTATCTATCAATTTTTTATGATCATTAGAGTCATTAAAAATATGCAGATATCGCTGCAAATGTTGAAAAATTTTGCTATATTGCTTAGAGTGTTTATTTTCTCCTTACTGAAATAGCAGTTTTCAAGGCAGTACAGTTCAAGGATAGTCTGAGTCAGGGACCCAAGCTTTCTCAAAAATGCCTGAATAATATGGGAGTGAATGAGTTGCAAGAGGGGTGAAATGGATGGAAGTTAAATACAAGCCTCAAAGATAAATTAATGTTTTTTTTCTTTTTCTTTTGTACTTTTGGGTCTGAGAGCAATTTAACCATTTAACCTTAGTTTCATTGACTGATGCAAACACCTGGGAGCCATACCCCATGAAAGGACATTTCCTAGAAGTTGCGTCACCTTCACTGAGCTCACTGATGGCACCTTGGAACCTGGTGGTCTCTGGCAATGAGGGAGCAACTGGGTTTCACCTGCAATCCTATCCATTTGGCTCTTTTCCTTCTCTTCATCCAAAGCCTGGACATTTTCTTTGGGACACAGGTCCTTAACAAATCATTTGCTTTTAGGTCCTTGGGTCAGATCTGCTTCCAGGAGGGCCAGCACTATACCCACGTTAATGTGTGCTGGGGAGAAGGGCTGCTCTCCAGCAATGGCCTTGATGGACTTGGGGACCAGCGGGAGGCTCCCCATGCACTTTGCTTTTCAATATCTGAGGTCACCTTTCCAGAAAGCTTTGTCTGTTTGGGTCACTTGCTTTCAGAACATTTAAATCCTGTTAGATAGCTGATGAGTGATAGGCCTCCCAACCTGAAACCTTCAAAGATGTAATCTGTTGTTCCAAAAACAGGGGATTATTACAGTCTAGCCAGCATGCTAGGGGAGCTGTCGAATGAAATCAATTTTAGTTGGTTGGCTTGTCATAAATAAAAAGTGAGAAATAAGAAACAGTCAATGGCTTGAAACAGAACAGAAAATTCAGAGAGCGTCCTCCATGTTTGCAGCATAGGAAACTGTGAAAATTTTCATCTATAAAATGTTTCCTCAACTTTGGATGCACTGTGACCATCTGATTTCTTAAATCAGGAACTGCCAGGGTCTTTACTTGATGGTGACTATTTCAGAGACGATCACACCAACAGTCACGGGTGGGTGTGAGACCTGATGGTGTGTCACAGTGTGAGGTCCAGGGGTGGAGGGAAGGAGCTGGGAACCTCATTTTGTTTTGTTCTCCCCCCCCTCCATGTCTGCCCCCTCACCCTCCCAGGAGTTTCTGGTCACGGGGGTGTGAGTACCTGGCTGTACAGCAGGGGAGTCCCTCAGGTGGTCAGAGCACACAGGAGTATGTGAAAGAAAATACCCGGTAGGCAGGTATGCCCTGCTCTCTGCACTCAGGATTTAGACACGCTGCTGGCGATGGTGGACGAGCATCAGAAATACAGTGCCAGCCAGCAAACCTCACTCTAAAACACCCGCAGCCACTGCAGCTTGATCTTCGTCATAGTTAACCACTTGGAAAGAGGATTTTTTTCTCGTCATTTTTTTTTTTTTTTAAAGATTCACTTATGCATACAGGAACTGGGGTGAAGGCCAGAGATGCGATGGGGTGAGAGGATTCACCAGAGACAGAGTGGGGAGCAGAGCAGGTGGATCTACTGATATTCACTGCTGAGGGGAGCGGTGGGTGAGACAGGAGCCGTCTGCTGCGCCATGTGGGTAACTCCCTGGCTGGGTATGAACTCAGGCCACGGTGGTTGGTGATAGCTTGATAGTGGTGAGACTTTAACTCCTGCCCCACCAGGGAGGCCCCTATTCACTAGTCATTTTGAAAGTATAGAGATGAAAAATTGTTACCGAATGCCGGCCTCAGTTTCCCTCAGCCAATGAAAGGAAACAGAGTTCGAGGAAAAGGAAAGTGGTTTAATTTGTCCACAAGTGAGGAGGGCAGCAGACTCATGTCTGAAAGACAACCGTCCTGCTCTTTGGCAGAGTGCAGGTGTATTTATACAAGGGGGAGATGGGCAGGGGTCTGTGAAGGGGAGGCAGAAGGGGCCGCACAGAGCCAGGTGGGTGTCAGCTCCTTTTTCTTCTTTTTTTTTTTTTTTTTTTAAAGATTTATTTATTTATTTATACAAGCACTGGGTACAGTCAGAAGCGCGGGAGGGTGAGAGAATTCACCAGAGCCAGAGCGGGGAGCAGAGCAGGCAGAAAGACTGAAGTACACTGCTGAGGGGAGCAGCGGGCGGCAGGAGAGGTCTGTGCGCCATGTGGGACCCTCCTCCGGTCACCGGGGAGCAGCCAGGGATCGAACCGGAGCAGCTGGGGATCGAACCGGCGCTGCAGAGGCTGTGGGCAGCATCGCAACCCAGCGCTCAACCGCTGTGCCACCGGGGAGGCCCTCCTTTTCTTCTTAAGAGAAGGGGAAGCTGCAACAAATGGCGACAGGCAAACTGTTTATCTTGTTAATACTAAATAAGGGGAAATTGCAAAAACTGGGGAGAAGACAAACTTGTTAACTGTAGCAAGAGGGAATGTAGCATCAAGGAAGCCTGGACTTGCTTCCACTGGTGAGCAATCTCTCGGTGTAGTAAGGTACTGGTGACGTCTTGTTCCAGAGTGCTTTTCCCTCCTGATTTAGCTAAAAGGAAAACACCTTTTAATTTTGCTGACTGCTGTTACTCTCATACCACCTGTGAAAGCTGTGCAGCGCCCATCACTTGCACCTGCATGTCCATGAGCTCTCTGGTTCTAAATCTAAAAAGACCTAAGGAATACAATATTGCTGCATGGTTTGGGGAAGTCTGCCGTTTATAGTGGAGGCCTTGCTAGATGAACGAATATAGTAACATTTAAACCTGGAAATAACTTGCTTAATAATGTAAATATTCCACTATTGTGTTACTTCTTCATCAGGCTGTGTGTTGTTTTATCACTTGGGATTTCTAGATGTAAATAACAGAGGTTGACTCTGGTTAACTGTAAAGGGAATGTGCTATGAGTGTTACAAGGCAGGGAGAGGGGCAGCCCAAACCCCACAAACCTGCCTATTCTAAATGGGTTCTGCCATCCACTGGATCAACACAAAACATATGAGACTTTAATGGGAAGGAACTTCAATACAACTAGGAAACAAGACAGGAAAGGCAAAGAATCTAGTTTCTAAATCAAGCACCCAAAGTTACCCATCCCCTCGTGGGTAAAAGTCCATCCATATGGGATTGGCCCAGAGCAAGGCCCCAAAGCCTGCCACAAGTCTAAAGCACCTTGCAGTGGGGACCCACAAAAAAGGGTCGGAAGTAACCAGACAAGCCCGGAAGGAAATGAGCAAAATCAAAATCAAGATAAAAGCTGCCATTGTCGCCTCCCCACGGGTCTCACCCACATCTGTGTCACCCAGTCCACGACCAAAAGGCAAGCGCAGTTTCTTCAC
This sequence comes from Talpa occidentalis, assembly GCF_014898055.3. Taxonomy (NCBI): domain Eukaryota; kingdom Metazoa; phylum Chordata; class Mammalia; order Eulipotyphla; family Talpidae; genus Talpa; species Talpa occidentalis. The sequence goes on from NW_023601433.1 coordinate 51,946,632, forward strand.
GTGTCTCTCGGCTCCACGTGCCCCCTCCAGGTCTCCTGGCTCCATCCTGCTTCCCTCCTTCTCAGTCTCCTCTGCAGCTTCTTCTCTCCCTGCTCAGCTCCACCCTCCCTTGGGTGGGGCAGGGAACCTGGAACCTCCCCCTTTCCTGGGGACTACCCTGTTACATGAGGACATTGGGATTCTGGGGAGCTGCACGATTTTTGCTGATAGGAAAGAGCCAAAGCACCCTCAGAGACTAAGAGGATGGAAGCTGTGCTGGTGTGGCTCAGCAGGAATAATCTGTTTCCTTGTGTTGTTAGCTCCAGACTGAGTTTCAGGGGTGAGTGTGGATAGGTCAGGGCTAATTCACAAGCCTGCCTCCCTACTGAGTTGGCGGGGTGGGGGGGTGGGGGGTAGGGGGTGGGCTAGGTGTGGGGTGTGGGGGTGGGGTGGGTGAGGTGGGGGGGTGCAGAGTGGTCTATGTAGGACTTCCAGTCTCTGTGGTGAGAAATGGTCCCAACAAGTTCACAAATGATTCAGGGGAGGTGGCCTCCAAGGAGATGTGGCTGTTTTCCGTTGTAGGTCTGTGTTCCAGACCCCTAGATATACATATTCCTGATGCAACTAAGACTTTCTTCCCTGGGAGAGACATAAGGTTGTGCTAATGGACCCAGAATTTCATGAATAACTCTCTCAGGGATTTGGATCATTGTTGATGATACTTCTCCACAGTGACCAGTCTTGTGAGGATAACATGTTCTTTATATGTAAATTGCGTATAGGTGCATGTGACAAACCGAGGCAGGTCCCATTCAGTTCATTGATCCCATTGCAGCCCTGGTTGCCCTTGGCAGCACGTGTGCTTGGCCTGCAAACCCAGAGACGTGCTCGGCAGGTGCAGTGTGGTTATCATCTCTCCACCACAGTAGTTTCCTTGGTGTAGGTCAGCAACCCCAAATATCTTCTATTTCTTTGATTTCCAGAGCTTATTCCAAGGAAACCTGAATTTGGGGTTACACTATCTTTCAGGTCCCAGAAAATTTTTCAGACCCTCATGGGAGAACCACAGCTTCTAACTGGACAAAGAGAAGAGAATCAAGTCTGATAAACTACCATCTGCTCAAGTTCTTGACCCTCTGGGGTGGCTGGAAGGTGTGTTGGGGAGAAGAACTCAGACCTTGAAGCTTCACCATATCAGGCAAGTAATCTAGACTCTCAGGGGATTGTTTTCATTTACTAATGAGGACATAGTTCTTTTTCCCTGAAGTTGTGAGGGCTAAAAACGATAATGAAAGGTGAAGCAGTGCCCAATCTATAGTCAAGTACTTGACACTTTTTAGTTAAGATAAACACCAAATGGGGATTCATTTACTTTAACAGCGATGCTGTGCAGGAAGCACTGTGTTACATGCCATCAGTGACAGGAAAAGATCACAGATGCATGAAAACTTGGAAGACAAGAGCTAAGGCAGAGTCAAAGTTCCTCTCCATTCTCCTGCAGCAAACACAGTTTGGCTGTGTCATTTTTGGAGTCTGTGGGTTTGGAGTACGGGGTCCTTGGGATCACTCTGGGAAAGGTTTCACCAGAGCTCCTGTTTCAGTGACAAGCGGCAAGTTTCCAGGTAAATTTCTCTACGAGACAGAAATGTTAGTTATATTTAAAGAACAGGTTTATTAGGGAAAGGGGACAGACAAATGAGGGACACTTGCATAGATACAAGCGGATCGCTTCTCGGCCTTTTGGCTAAGATCAAGTATAGATACAAGCGGGCAGGAAGAGCTGCCCCAGAGGAACAGGTTTGCTAAGAGAGGCCTGCATGGTTGCAGGCGGGCGGCCTTGAGGAGAGCTGCCTCTGCTGCTGAGGGAGGTCAGTGAAGAGAAGTCCCGGCATGGTGCAGGTCACGGGCAGGCAGGAGGCTGCTGCCCTGCAGAGGGAGAGAGCTGGTGAAAAGTGGCACCTGCATAGGCACAGGTGGGCAGAGGGATTGCTGCCCTGAGCCAGAGCAGAGACTGCATTGATAGAGTCTTCTGTTTGGGAGGGGCCACTCCTTGTGAGCCTTCAGATTAGTTGTTGATTTGGGATAACTATGCAGAATCTGAAAGGGACCCGAGATTCCACAATGGGCTCAATCTCCATTATCTTTACCTTTGGGGTCTGTTGGGCTCAATCTCCATACCTTTACCCTTGGGCCTGTGCTCTGGACACTCCCCACAGCAGTCTGACACCAGCTTGGATCTTATGCTTTGTAATCTGGACAGGATCTTGGTTTCTATACCTGGGTCAATGGCTGTGCTAATCTCTTCTACCCCCACCTCCTTGTGTGAGCCAGGTTTCTGGTCTTGTAGTGCACCTCCTTTTCAGTTTTTTTCTATTCATGTCCTCCATGATTGGTCAGTAGCTTCCCAGGCCTACACCTACCTCTGCAATGAGGGGAGGTTGGCCACTTTGGAAGTGGATAAGAACCTGATCAGGTTTTGCAGATCACTTTCCTCTGACTTTCCTTCTGTAACTCTCCCCTTACCCTTGTTCATCCATCTGTATGCATGTGAGCCTTGTGATTGGGGTTCTGGTAATGACTTGGAGACCAGCTTATGGTGCCTTGGTACTTGTGGGTTCCAGGTCTACAAACACTGCCCTGAGCACATGCTTGCCAGCACCCATCTCACTGAAGAGGGTGTTGAAGGAGCCATCTCTTCCCCTGAAGGTCTTGTCACTGGGCATCTGGCCATTGGGCTGGATGCCAGTTTCCAGGCAGTGGAGCTATTAGGTTGAAAGGATGTCCTGAGCTAATTCCATACAGCCTTTGCGGACTCCACCCCCACTCCAGACCAAAGCCATCAAGACATTGGGAAAGACAAATCCTATCATCACCAAAGGGAGGGTTGCTGGGACCTGAGGGTGGACTTAAGCAGCCAGGTTTGAAATAAAACCAGATATGTGGGTCTTGAGGCTCTCTCTTGGCTCACTGCCAGCTCTCAGAGTGCCATTGGGATTCCAGGTCGGCAGTACGGGTAGGACGCATTTAAGACTTTATCTTCCTCTTTTCTCCCTAAGTTGTACATTTCCCTTGTAAACAAACCTTTTATTAACCTTTTGTGTGCGCCTGCAGTTGAGTATTAATAAGTCCCTTCTAAGCGCACGGGTGAGGACCCACAGTCAGGCAACACGTTTTATATTGGGGTGCCCTGTAACAGAGCTGCCACCAGGTGTTGCTGATCTGGATGCCAGCCTGGCCGCTGTGGATGGAGACACACTCACTCATGACTGGACTTGCAGGGTTCCTGGGGCTGGGAGAGGCCAGGAGGCAGTGACAGACTACCAAGGGGTCTGGGGGAGATGTAGTTGAAATTTGGCTTCTAAATCCTGCCTTCTCACTATCCCCACACACTACTCTCCTTGTACCTTTTCACATCTTTGCCAGGACCCCAGGGTGCGAGGTCTAGGCTGAGGCATTGTGATTATTCAAACTTCAAGAAGGAACCTTACCTGCACCTTGGCAGGGGGCTGCCTGACCACAGGATCCCTCCTTCAGCTGTGGATGGACACTTGGCCTTTGAGGTGCTGAGCAGGCTGTGCTCTGCAATGCTGTGGAATCTACTGGAAGTGTGGGTCATGCAGGAATAATGCTGGCGCTTAGGTTGGGAAAAAATGCAATCTGGACCGGCCTGTCAGGTGGACCCATGGGATGAGAAGGAGGCAGCAACAGCTCTGCTGTGACAGACTTGAAGAGGCAGGTTGTTTCCAGGGACGTCTTTAGGTATTTCCTCCTCTTTAATTAACTTTTCAAATGAAAGGGGCTTAAAGAGATCCCTGCATAGGAAAGAAAAAAAATTCAAAGAAAATTACCTTCATTGTAGAAAGTGAAGAGTTCTTTATCATTGCATCATGTTAAAATATTAAGCACAATCACCCTTTGGCTTCATTACATGGGCACTGATGTTTTGAAAATGACTTTTCCTAGTTATGAATGTAAAATGTGTTAATTGTAGAAATATTTCAAAGCCCCACCCCTGAGAGAAACATTAATGACACTTGTCTTTTAATTAAATATCTTCAGATAAAGTTGCAAGTCTGATTACACATGTCTTGAACTGCTTCTTCACTTAACAGTAAAGCATGAACGTGTTCTTCAATCTTGAAACATTCTGATAAAACATGAAATGGTACCCTGTCCTAGCCATGCATGCTGACTTATCCATACAATTTATTTAGTTTTGTATGTATTTGAGCACTCTCTATATATTCTGTAATCTCTGGGAGAGATTTTTTTCTCCAGATTGGCTGGTTTTCCTAGAATAGAAATTTCTCCAGTAGTCAGTAGAATTTTGAAAATACAAATAGGTCTTACTTTGTGCCCTCAATGATTTCATAAACAAGACTTTTAGTTCCACGGTGGAAGTGGTGTCTTAAATGTAGTCATATCTCCTAAGAACAAATGGTGTGAAAACTTTGTTGAAGTTTTTCTGGGTAATGAAAACATCCCATTATAAATGAATGACAAGCTGGGATCAGAATGGAGTTTAGTTCTAAAAGTGGGCTTTTACAGTTAGTCAGTTGGCATTTTCTTTGTTGCATCATCTTGGGGATAGACTATTTGTGTGGTTCCCTTGATCTTGGGGTTCAGGTTTCCTGAAAGAGGTGGCATCTGTGTCTTTATTATTTGTGAGTGCAGTGGCTATGCTGGAGCACTAACCTAACAGCCAAAAATGCGAATCTTTTCATGATGGACTAGGCAATCCAGTGCTTCTTCTTTATCTTTGTTTATTTCCCAAAGAGAAATAAAAGATAATTAAACAAACCAACCCCCTTTAACACACAAAGCCCATGATAAAATCTGATCACTTAGACAAAGGGGACATCCCCTGACTGGAAAGTTAGGTATTAAGTCCCTGTGATAAATGTCTCTGTACCTGCAGGGAAATCACCGTCAGTTGGTGAGACAAGTGTGTATAAAGTTATAGCTAATCGTGTTTGGGTGTGTTTTGATATTCCTGGAATGAGAGCTTCTCTTTAATCCGCATCACTATTGATAAAGTGTTATTGAGCCCTTATAATGAAAACAATAACTATAATAACTATCAATAACTGTAATAGCTGCCAATTACAGATAATAATATTCATTTTTTGGCTGTTACATAACAGATATTTTACACATTCTTTCTAGTGCTCTAAAGACCCTGCAAGTTAGCTGCTATTGTTACAGGGCAGGGAGAGGGGCAGCCCAGACCCTGCAAACCTGCCTGCTCTAAATAGGTTCTGCCATCCGCCACATCAACACAAAACATATGAGACTTTACACTTTAATGGGAAAGAATTTTAATACAACTAGGAAACAATACAGGAAAGGCAAAGAATCTAGTTTCTAAATCAAGCACCCTGAGTTACCCGTCCCCTTGTGGGTAAAACTGCATCCAAATGGGATTGGCCTAGAGCAAGGCCCCAAAGCCTGCTACAAGTCTAAGGCATCTTCCAGTGGGGACCCACAGAAAAGGGTCAGAAACAACCAGACAAGTCTGGAGGGAAAAGAGCAAAACCAAAATCAAGATAAAAACCGCCATTGTCACCTCCCCACGGGTCTCACCCACATCTGTTTCACCCCGTCCATGATCAAAAGGCAAGCGCAGCTTCTTCACGTGTCTCTAGGCTCCATGTGCCTCCTCCAGGTCTCCTTTGGGCTCTGCATCCTGCTCCTTCCTTCCTCAGTCTCCTCTGCAGCTTCTTCTCTCCCTGCTCAGCTCCACCCTCCCTTGGGTGGGGCAGGAAACCTGGAACCTTCCCCTTTCCTGGGGACCACCTTGTTACACTATTATCCTATTTGATAAATGAAGAAATCACACCGGAAACTTTAGGCAGCTCCAGGGGAGACAGAACCGGCTGTGAATCTGGGCCCGTTTTTCTCTCATGTCCACATATGCGTTTTACCCACGCTGGGTAAAACCTGATGTGTGCTCTCTCCTCAAGACCAAGTCGAATATTCAGTTTTAAGTAAACACAGAAGCGTTGTCATTGGGTGTGGCCAGAAAATGTGTAGAGTGTTTGAGCACAAATAGGGCTTCACAGGCTTCCATTTGCAGCACAGCGCATGTGTCCTTTGGCCCTGAGCTGTCGGTGAAGGTCTGTTTTCAGAGGCTGCGCCCCTGCCCTGTGTGGGCACCTCTCAGCACCCACTGCAGGGCAAGGGCTGGGCAGGCCCCTTGTGCTGGGGATAGTGCGAGTCCTTTGTTCCTTTGTGCCTGGAGCTGCCCCCTGGGCAGGTGCTTCTGAAGCCTGTGGGGGGAACTGACCTTTCCTTCTTTCTCTTTGCTGTGGGACTCTGCACGGATGCCTGCACTCTCCTATTCAAAAATGGAGTTTGGCTTATTCCTGATGCTATCATTAGTGGGATTGTTTTCTCGATTTCCTTTCGAATACATGGTTGTTGAGGTGAAGAAATGTGACTGATTTCTGTAGGTTGATTTTGTATTCTGAAACCTTACTGAACTTGTTTATTAGTTCTAACAGGGGTGCGTGCATGTGTGTGTGTGTGTGTGTGTGTGTGTGTGTGTGTGTGTGTGTGTGTAGTCTTCAGGGTCTTCTATACACAGGATGAAGTCATTGGCAAACAGGTACTTTCACTCTTTCCTTTCCACTTTGGGTGTTTATATCTTTTTCTTGCTCTGGTCAGTACTTCCAGCACTATGTTGAGTAGAAGTGGTAATGTTAGGGGGAAAAGGATGTCCTAAAGCTAATTCCATACAGGCTTTGTGGACTCCACCCCCACCCCAGGTCAAAGCCAAAGACACTGGGAACTCCAAATCCCATCCCCACCAAAGGGAAGGTGGCTGGGACCTGAGGGTGGGGCTAAGCAGCCAGGCTGGTATAAAGCCAGACACGTGGGCTTTGGGGGGGTTCCCCCATTTTGGCTCCCCGCCAGCTCACAGTGTCCGGCCAGCTCTGAGAGTGACTTTGGGTTTCCAGGTCGGCGGATCGGGTAGGACGCATTAAAGACTTTATTTCCCTATTTTCTCCCTGAGTTGTACATTTTCCTTATTTCCTTTTCCCTTGTAAATCAACCTTTTTTTTTTTTTAATAGAGGCATGTTATTTATTTATTTATATATTTATTTGTTTGTTTGTTTGTTTGTTTTGTTTATACAAGCACTGGGTACAGTCAGAAGCGCGGGAGGGTGAGAGAATTCACCAGAGCCAGAGCAGGGAGCAGAGCAGGCAGAAGGACCGAAGCACACTGCTGAGGGGAGCAGTGGGCGGCAGGAGAGGTCTGCGCGCCATGTGGGACCCTCCTCTGGTGGCCGGGGAGCAGCCGGGGATCGAACCGGCGCCGCAGAGGCCGCGGGCAGCTTCGCAACCCAGCGCTCAACCTCTGCGCCACCGGGGAGGCCCAAAATCAACCTTTTATTAACCTTTTGTGTGTGCATGTAGTGGAGTATTAATAAGTCCCTTTTAAGTGCGCGGGTGAGGACTCACAGCCAGGAAACCTTTCAATATCGGGGCTGCTCTATAACAGTAAGAGTGGGCTTCCTTGTCTTGTTTCTGATTCTAGAGGAAAAGATTTAGATTTCCCCCACTGATTATATGCTAAGTGAAATTAACCACAGAAGACAACAGTGCATGGTCTTACTTACATGTGGGATCTCAAAGGTCCACTTCACAGAAGCAGAGAGCAGAATGCTGGTCACCTGGGGTGAGAGGTGGGGAAGCGGGGAGGTGCTCTGCAAGGGATCAGAGTAGATCTGCCTAGAGAAAAGTTGTCTAGAGCCTGGACACATGGCCTGAGGGCCACAGATAAAACTGCATTGAATGCTGGAAATTCCCTAAATGGGTAGATTCCAGGACCTAGCCCTAAAAATATGAGGGAAAAACAAATAAATGGTTACTATATGAGGAGATATGTTAATTAGCTTGATTGTGGTGATTATTTTACTGTCTGTATGTAAATCAGGTCACCATGCTATACACATAAATACAATTTTTATCAAATGATATGGAATTGGATGGGTAAAGTACAGAAAATGCCCCTCTGGTATTGTAACAGGGTGGTCCCCGGAAAGGGGGAGGTTCCAGGTTCCCTGCCCCACCCAAAAGGAGGGTGGAGCTGAGCAGAGAGAGAAGAAGCTGCAGAAGAGACTGAGGAAGGAAGGAAGCAGGATGGAGCCAGAAGGAGACCTGGAGGAGGCACATGGAGCTAGAGACACGTGAAGAAACTGCGTTTGCCTTTTGGTCGTGGACTGGGTGACACAGATGTGGGTGAGACCCGTGGGGAGGTGACATTGGCGGTTTTTGCCTTGATTTTGATTTTGCTCTTTTCCTCTGAGACTTGTCTGGTTTTTTCTGACCTTTTCTGTGGGTCCCCACTGGAAGATGCTTTAGGCTTGTGGCAGGGTTTGGGGCCTTGTTCTGGGCCAATCCTGCTTGGGTGGACTTTCACCCACGAGGGGACGGGTAACTTTGGGTGCTTCCAAGTCACTTCAAAAGCCTTTTTGTGGTTGTGTTTGTATCATGACATTGCAAGAGAAATTTTAAAAGAAGATGATACTTGTGAAAAATTCACTTGTGTTGGTTGAATGAGGAGAATGACCTCCAGGGCAAGCCATCTGCTGATTAATTTCAACCTTCAGAGAGTTCTGGCTCTGCTTGTCCACACCTCTGTCCTTGGCCCCCTTTAGCACCTGTGGAAGTCCCCTCCCCACAATTCCCCATCATTTTTGGTCAGATTCTATTGGGGCATTTCTGACACTTGGCTTTATTTTGAAAAATGATTCCCTGTGGCATTAGCTGTGGGGCAGCGGGTATTTTGTGTGTGGTGCCCTGAATTTCCAAGGTCGGGCTGGGATTCCCAGCATCCCCAGCTCCCAAGGGCTCTAGGCCAGTTCTGGGGATAAAGTTATAACCTGCTCCATACATACCCTTTCTCGATATTAACATCTAGGCAGGTGCTGTGCTGAGCCCTCTTGCTCAGGATGCAGAAGTCTGAACCCAAGGGCAAAATCACCTTGCTGACAGGACTCGCTGGTGTTGGAGTAGAGCAGAGGAATCCATGCCACCTGCCCCCAGGGATGGTTAATACTGTGGAGTGCTGACCTTGTGGTTGGCACAGAGTGCAGCCTGTCCCCTACACTGTGAGTAGGTACCTTGTCGCATCCATTGAATTAAGAAGGAACTAAGGCACAGGCTGGTGAAGTGACCACCAGTGGGTAGCTCCCGGATGAGCAGGTAGAGGGCACGTAGTCTGTAGCCACCATTGTTTTTTGAGATATTAATAAAACAGTATTAGGGATATCATTCTTTCTCTAAAAAATACATTTAAACCACTTTAAAATTGAAATGCGCCATACCTGCAAAACAGTACCTTAGTATTTATACATGATTTAAGAACAAATTACAAAGCACCATTTCCATCTTCATAAAGGAAAAAGATACTTACACTGAGTTGGGAAAGACATTGTTGCCAATAAGGGTCCTACATTTCCATTTTGCACTGGGGAATTTAGGGAACTGGTCCTGCTAATTATGCCAAACTATGTTCAAAGTGGTTGACCAATTTACAGTGAAAAGGAGCCAAATGTTCCTGGACTCTAATAATCACTATTATCACCATTTATTGAGTGCTTACTTTTTCTTTAATATCATCTCATTGAATCCTCAGAATAATCTTAGAAATTAGGTTTTATTATTAAACGATGAAGAATTGGGGTTCAAGGCAGCCAGGTAACTTGCTCAGAGTGAATGTAGGTCTGTCTGATGCTATGGTCTATGTGAAAATATTTTCCATCGACTAAAAGGAAATCAGCTCAGCTGCGACGCTGGGGTGGCCAGGACTGGTGGAAAGGAGTCAGGATGGTGTGACTCTGCTGGGAACCCAGTGCAGCATGAAGTAGACAAAGCTTGGTCTCAATGTAAGGCATATTCTTCCTTTCTTGAAGGGGGTAGGTAGCTAAGACTTTCTAGTAGGCATGACATCCATAAAATAGCCCTTGTTTTCATAGTGAGCTTTCAGTGTGTTTGGTACTATTTTCTTTGAAATGCAAAATAGTCCTTTACAAGGGAGAGAAAATTTCAAGGCTTCAGTCGGTGGTGATTATGTGAAGAAACTTAATGACCGGCAGGGCAAGGGCTGTATAAATTCGTGCAGCAAGGAGGTAGACTGCTTACCTTCAAAGAGACTCATCCAGAAGAATGTGCAGTTTGTATTTTTGTGAGGAAAAGGAGATTAAAAAAATCAGCTGTCACAGTGAAGGTGGATGGAGGTCGCGTCATCCTGCAGTTGAAATGGTATCTCATTAACAGCTATAAGCTTTATTCTTTGGCTCTCACTCCTACACACTAATTTGGGATATGCAGCTACTTCAAAGTCTTCGCGTATGACACGGCGAGGGTCTCCTTGGTGTGTAGGTAAAAGTTCACACACATCTCTTAGTTTTTTCCTCCTGTAAATGGTGAGAAGGTTCACCAGATCACCTACCCCAAAGGACACTCTGCCCACCAGAAGTGACCTACAGTGTTCTCCTGCCCAGTTCCAGGAGGCTGGCCTCCACACCCCACTGGCTCTGTGGGAAAGTGAGGTTGTATCTTTTTTCTTCTGTTCTCCATCAAATCAGGATCAAAGCTTCTTTGCCTCTTAGCCTGATGAGTTTTGTGAAAAACAGCAATTACAGGTCATTTACTCATCTGTCACCTACATGAGTACATGGGGCAAGGACAAAGGGGAAATGCGAGGACAGCTATCATGTTGGATGGTTAATTGACATACCATTCCTGGGACTGAAGCTCAGTGTGGGGGCAAATGCTGACTGAGTAGACTCTGTGGTCTCTCCCTGCCTGAGTGCCTATCTAGACTTGACTAGAGATGTCTGCCTCCTCCTTCTAGAAAATATCTCTAATTCGCCAAGTCAAATTCTGCTAACTTCTAGAATTTCTTTCTTTTTTTTTTTTTTTAAAGATTTATTTATTTGTGCCTGGGGTACAGGCCAGAAGTGTGGGGGGAGAGAGGATTCACCAGAGACAGAGTGGGGAACAGAACAGGCAGATTGATTGAAATATACTGCTAAGGGGAGCAGCGGGCGAACCAGGAGGGGTCTACTGCGCCATGTGGATAGCTCCCTGGCTGGGGATCGAACTCGTGCTTCAGTGGCTGCAGTCAGCTTCATAGGTTACATCTTAACCCCTTGTGCCACCAGGAAGACCCAACTTCTAGAATTTCTGACTGTTGATTATACATTTGGGATTAGGCAATGGTGGTTATACATTTGGGAACCCAGGAAAAGCCACCACTCACAGTATCTGTGGCTCTAGTGGGCCTACCGTGTGAGCTGGACCTGAGACAAGACACCCATTGTTCCTTACTAATGTGAGGGCCATTGTGGTGCTTTTATTCCTGGAGTATTGAAGTCAACATGGGCACTGTACACAACAGGCGTGAGAAGACTAGAAGTTTTCCTTCTCCCAGGTATTTAGTTATCCCATCTTAAGACCATAGGTTACTTGGGAGGGGCTGGATGGCTTATTATACTATCACTTGTAACATGTCACAAGGTCTTTACTTCAGTTAATGGGTTATGGTTCCAAGAACTAACTCAGTTCTAGAAAGTAAGGGAGAAATTATGGCTCTCCTTACAGTGGCTGACCTCAGTCTTCTACTCACCCAGTACTCCTTTTTTTTTTTTTTTGGATTTACTGTATATTGAGCAGTATCCTAATTGATTGATTATCTCTTGATCGTCTTTCCCTATGAGCAGCTAGTCATCCCCACAGATTGCTGCACACAGTAGTGCCTCTAGGGAAGTAGTCCGAGGTTTGTTGCACAAGGGAATAACCTCAATGGCTGAAAAAAAATCCAGCTGGTTAAGCTGTACCCTATCTGCATGGTCCTGCACCAGGGATAATTCTGCTTCCAGTGATATTTGACAATATATGGGGCCATCTTTGGTTTTCTGGGGGTGGGGGGAGAAGGGATGCAACAGGCATCTAGGGAATCAAGGTCAAGGTTGTTGCCAAATATCCACTGTGCAGAGAAGCCCCGCAGTCAAGGATAAGGTACTCCAAAGTGTCAGAAACCCTGCCCTATGCCAGAACATTTAGAATATTGAGGGTGGGAGCCAGGTGATTCCAATGTGCAACAAAGTTTGGGAAAACTGTTCTAGGAGCCAGATGTAACAACAACCTGTTATAGGACAGGGAGAGGGGTAGCCCAAGCCCCGCAAACCTGCCTATTCTACATGGGTTCTGCCATCTGCCGCATCAACACAAAATATATGAGACTTTAATGGGAAGGAACTTTAATAAAACTAGGAAACAATACAGGTAAGGCAAAGAGTCTAGTTTCTAAATGAAGCACCCAAAGTTACCCGTCCCCTCGTGGGTAAAAGTCCATCCATATGGGATTGGCCCAGAACAAGGCCCCAAAGCCTGCCCAAGTCTAAAGCATCTTTCTGTGGGGACCCACAGAAAAGGGTCAGAAACAACCAGACAAGCCCGGAAGGAAAAGAGCAAAATCAACATCAAGATAAAAGCTGCCATTGTCACCTCCCCATGGGTCTCACCCACATCTGTGTCACCCAGTCCACAACCCAAAGACAAGCGCAGTTTCTTCACGTGTCTCTAGGCTCCATGCGCCTCCTCCAGGTCTCCTGGCTCCATCCTGCTTCCTTCCTTCCTCAGTCTCTTCTGCAGCTTCTCCTCTTCCTGCTCAGCTCCACCCTTCCTTGGGTGGGGCAGGGAACCTGGAACCTCCCCCTTTCCTGGGGACCACCCTGTTACAATCCCCCCGGGCCATCTCTGTCCTCCAAGGAGCAGGCACTATAGGGGCACCTTACTGACTTGGTGAGAAGAGTGTCCTTTCCTAAATGTGGCCAGTGTAGTGTGGAATAGGGAACTCATTCTGGCATGATGTTTTGATTACTTCCACATAGTGGTCTCTGTCAGGTTGGCACTGGTGTCTTTATCTCATTTAGTGGAAGCTGGTGATTTCCTAAACCTCCAAGTCAATCCCACAGCTTATTAGAGTCTTCTCTCAGAGGGCCCTGTCAGGGTGTGTGATAGTTAATTTTGTGTGTCAACTTGACTGGGCTTGATGCCCAGATGTTTGGTCAAAACCCAATCTAGACGTTGCTGAGAAGTTATTTTTTAGATGTGATTAATATTTACAATCAGTAGACTTTGAGTAAAGCAGATTACTTTCCATAATGGATGGACTTTACCCAATCAATCAAAGACCTTATGAGAAGAAAGACAGAGCTCCCTTGAGGGAGATTTCTGTCTCCAGATAACCTTTGAACTTGAGCTGTGCCTGGAGGGTGGGAATGGGTGGCACATAAAGGTCTAAGTGAGGCAGCTCCTGCACAGCTGAGGGAAATCTTCTAGAGGAAAAGTAGACATGATCCACTAGCCAAGACCCAACATTTACAACAGTGGGAGAATTGGTGCCCCATTCATCAAATTGACCTAGGCTTGGCTTAATGGTACCTACAATGTACTCTATAAATCATAGTTAAGGAACAAGTTCCTTTCCCAGTAGAAGATGAAAATGCCATGCACTTATTTTTCCCTGCAGCTAAAGCAGAGTGTTCAGTGTGGACTTAACCAGTAGATCGCATCTATATTGAGCTTGGGAGACAGAGGCACCCTACTTGTTACCTCCATCAAGATCACACACGTCAGTTATAACTCACCTATCATCCAATGCAGATGTATATCAGTCAGCATTCTCCAAGAAACAGAACCAATATATAGTTATAAGAGATTTATTATAGGAATTGGCTCATGTGATTATGGAGGCCAAGAAGTCCAATTATCTGCCATTTGCAAGTTGGAGACTGGGAAGAGTCAGTGGTCTAATTCAGTCAGTCTGAGTGCTTGAGAACTGGGAGCTAAGGGTGTCTCTCCCAGTTAGGGTCCAAAGGTTTGAGAGCCAGGAGCTCTGATATCCCCAACAGGTGGGGCTGAATGTGTCCTTCAGGAGGAGAGAGTGAATTCTTCTTTCTTCTGCTTTTTTTTGTTCTAGTCAGGCCTTCCCAGCCCATGACTCATCCACTGATTCAAATGCTAATCTCTTTGGAAATACCTCCCCAGACACTGTTTTTTTCAGTCATCTGGGTGTGCCTCACCCCAGTCAGGTTGACACATCTCATTGGGTGTCCATGTTCCCCATTTCCTTAGGAGAGCTGAGAATGATTTCAGATGTTTTTCTCAGCTCCAGAGCCTTCTGTTTGTTCTACTCGTCAGTCCTCCCAGTAATGTTTTGGTCAACTTGCCTAATCTAATGACTTTTATTTAACTATGCTTCTGCTTCACTGAGCAATGTTAACCTCTGTAGCTGGCCAAAAAGACTTTTGAGAGATATAGAAAGAGGTGAGAATGTGTTAGCATGCCACACAAAATAGCCCATGCAGGGAAGACCCAGTGGGCTAAACTGGTGATGTTTTTGTTCCAGATGTGACATTAAGGGGAGAAGACAAATGTGACTTTAGCATTGGAGTAGAACTACTGCTGAAGGAGAGGTTGGAGACTAAATATTTATTGCATTGAGTTGAATATTTGGGTAAAAGCTTGACTCTGGAATATCTGGGTAAAAGCTTCTCTCCTGGACACAAAATGGTCTCATACAGAGGGAGTGTTCTTAGGCTTTTGGGACTCAAAAGTAGTTTACTTCAAGAAATACTTATATTTGGGAGACAGAGGCTTCCAATACTTCACTTCAAGAAATACTTATATTTGGGAGACAGAGGCTTCCAATACTTCAGACTTCAGTATGTGCAAAGCACTGAACTAGCTGCCGTTCCAGAATGGATGAGGAACAATTCTGTTGCTTGTGGCATGTCTGGGGTGCACATGGCCATGAGGGGGTCTGTGTGCACAGGGCTCCAGGTTCAGAGAGGTGACACTCACCACCTGGCAGGAGAGAGTCAGCAAAGTCTCCTGGAGGACATAGCTGAGACTGGGAGGGGAGGGAGCGTGTCATGTGTGGAGGTTAATTTATGCATCAACTTGGCTTGGCTGTGGTGACCCAACATGTGGCCAAACATGTGGATATGTTTGTGGGTGGGACTAACACTTAGGCTGTGAAGACAGCCGATTGCCCTCTCTAATGTGGGCAGGCCTCAATCAATCAGCCATAGGCCATAATAGAACAGAGACTAACCTCCCCTGAGGAAGAGGGCATTCTCCACCAGGTGCCTGCTGCACTGCGACTACTGCTCTCCCCTGGGTTCCCAGTCTGCTGGCCCATCCTACAGATTTGAACCTGCCAGCCCCCATATTCTGATGAACCAATTACTTAAAGCAAATCCCTCTATATACACATTCCATTGATTTTTCTTTTTGGAGCACCCCAGGGAACATGGTGAGGGCCAAGAGCATGAGCTCACTTCATGGTGTGTCACATGCATAAAGCAGTTGGGTGCGATCAGAGCATAAAACATGAACTGTGTGAAATTACTGGGGGCCTGGTCTCGCCTTGGTGGTTGCAAGCTAAAAGATGCGATGTATCCCTAAGTGTTTAGCACATCTGGGAAGTGGGAAGGGCCCAAGCTGTGAACAGATTGTCATCCACACCCTCACAAGTGCTGAAGTGACAATCCAGGGTTGCCCCCCCTGGCCTGATACCTGTCTGCATCCAAATCTTCTGGGCTCCACCGTCTGACCCGCTATGCTTGCCACCAGTTGGTGCTGAGAGTACATTATCATTTGTTTTTAAATGAGCCATTTAAGGGGACCAGAATTGAAAGTAATGAAGCCTGATTGTCAAAGACAATGTGTGGAGCAGGGAGTGGTAACATGTCCAGTCTCAAACAAAGCTGCTCAGAAAGGAGTTGGTTGCCCCACACTGACTGTCACCCCCACCCTGCCCCACTCCCACCCCATCCTATGGTCCCGCAGTGCCTCTAGTCTGCCCCATGGCTGCTGTCTCAGGCCTGTGGTGACATCTGAGACTCATGGTCTGGCCTCTGGCTGAGCCTGAGCAGCCCTCCTGGACCAGCCATTAGCCCTGTGTCTGGAGTGAGACGTTGCAGGCCCTTTACACAAACCAGAGCTGATGGTGATGATCTGAGAGGCCTAAGACCTGGTGACCCCGAGGACGGGTCACTTGAGTGCCTGGGCAACCAGGGTAGCCACCTAGTGAGGGCTCTGGCCAGGGGGGTACATTTATATACATTTATACACTTGGTGGAAGTGGTGTCAGCTGAGCAGCTTTGCTGGTTTGTGGAGTGGAACCAGCAGCACTTTTCTAAGGAGGAGGTTTCTAGAGCAGTGACTTTGATGTGTGACTGGGAGCTGCATGAGGCTGGATGTGTCAGAGGAAGAGAGAAAACGCGGCTCACTGATGCCGCAGGGTCTCTGATGCCCCTCTCTCGTGCGGCTGGAATTAAAGACAACTGGTGCTTTTGCCTTCTCTTGAGAAATTCTTCTCTTTTTTCTTCCCTCCTTACTGGTCCACATGCCAGTGCGTTTGATATTAAGAAATATTTGTGAATGCCGAATCTATGTCAGGCACTGGGGCTGCACTAATTTGAAAAAAAACAATAGTCTCAAGTTGCTGCTTTGGTTGCGATCACTTTCTGGGAGCCTCTCCACAAGGTTTGGGACTATCATGGCCTCTACCACCCTTGCCGTGCCTTAGACAAGAGTCCCAACAGGAGCACCCCAAGTCAGAGGCCAGCTGCAGGAGGTTCCTCTCGACTGGTGGATCCCCGTGAATTGTCCTGGTCATCTCAATGCTGAGACACTTGATCCCCTAATCAATGAACTGCTTGTTAAGGCTGTTTCCCAAGTAAGTGCTAGAGAACATTCAAAATGCCTGGTAGCCAACCTGTGTTCTGAGCAGTCAGGGAAACCTATTGTAAGTACTTACATTCTTAGTGAGCTCAAATCCAAGTTTAGTGCAGTAATTTATAATTCTGAAAGGCTAGGGGACTGAATGTGATGCTATGGGGGAGGCCATCCTTATGTCCATCCTTGTACTCGTGGGTCCCATTCACTCTTCAGTCTTGCTGGTAAAGACTTTTCCAGAGCCTGGATCTGTAAGGGCACTGACTTTCTGAAACTCACTTGGAAGAGGGCATTTCTGTCATCAAGTCAAACTAAAGGCACCCAATTTAACAGTTCCAAAGAGGACAAATGTGCAATGAATCCCCTGCTTGCAAATGGCTGGCTGGCAAGCTGCCTTGTCTCTGACCTTCACTCCCAGTGAAGGCCAAATGTAAGAATCAGAGTGGACACCACTTACTCTTCTTGGGAAACATGCATTTAACCGAAATCTTTTACTGAGACGTTAGATCATAAATGTCTTGTTTGTGGGAAACCACCCCACCCCCAGCCCCCCATCCACAATATCAACCAGGAGGAAAAATGTCACATGAAATGCGTCTAGCTCCAGGCAGGGCAGGCAGGGATGTGGCAAGCTTGAGAAACAATTGAGTAGACATCAGGACCATTACGTTTAAAGAGGTGAGCGTTTAAAGAGGTGAGCGTCAATCATTTCCAACAATGATAGCTTTCCTATCATCGAGGGGATCCTCTGGATGAGGGTTAGCATAGGGTACTCAAAGGTCACTTCTGGGAGACCTTAAAGACATCAATCAGGGCATTTTCTCTCCTTTGGCCGGGAAATAATCCTCCAGCAAATACTCAGATTCTCATTTTGGTGAATCCAACCAATGATTTCTGAGGCACGTTAAAACTGATGCATTTGAGATTTGATTTGAACCTTATTTATGCTTTCAGGTCTCTTTATTCCCTACTAGTTACTGCGGTCATGGTATCCTCTATATGAGAGGAAACTAATTGTAAGACTTGAATATAAGAATATGTCCAGTCCTCCCTAGCCCCGATCTGAGGAGCCATAGAACATGTCAGAATCCTGGGAAATTTTCAGGCCCTCAGCCTGCGATCCCACACTATCCCTTGAGTGAAGTGTCACTGTGCTTATGTGAAATAGGTGCAAACTGGAAATATACGTAAGAAATCTCTACCCTGGATGAGAAGGACTGTGTGCTGTGTTTCCAGACAGCATGATAGATGAGAGGAATACCTTAGCAAGAAGTTTTAGCCATGGGCACTCACACCATATTATTCAAGCCTTGCGTTCAGGGTATTTGTAATTTTGCTCTGTTGCTAGGGTAGCACATGGAACATCAAAGTCCCATCAGCTAGCCCAAGGAAGGGGACAGGATATATTCTTGGAAAAATGCTGAATTGAACTCTGGAATGTTCAGCCCAGGCAGAGTGAGAGCTGAGAATGTTTTAGGTATTTTTTTTTTTTTTTTTTTTTTTGCCCAGAAGCCCATGCGGCTTGGTATTCCATAGGAAAATTATTAGCCATGCCGGTGTTTTGTCAAATTTAAGAAAGTCAGACCCTCTTCAATAGTTGCAGTGCTCTAACTTCTAAAAGCACCATGACGTCTGAGTCCATAGATTCCCTGTAGCACTTGATGAAGCAGAGGGAAAAGTGTGGCCTTTCACACCTGGCTCTGAGAAAACTGAGGACAAAGTCCTGCACTGGTTGGCTTCACCTGACACAGTTATTAAGAAGGTGAGTCTTCCCTTTCCTGTTATCCCTTACATATTTTTAACGAGTTCATTTACCTTAACTCTCTATAAGGATAAGATCTGGGCTCATGACTGTCAATAGGCAGAAACCACTAATGGTCGTTATCACATAGAAAGAGGTTTTAGAGGCACATGTGCATCTCTTTGGAGAGGGGAAGAGATCCCTGCACTCCAATCTGCACGTCCTGTGCTCTGGAGCCCGGATCCCTGCGTGAGGGAGAAGGCCCCACACCCAGGCAAGCACACGTTCACTTCATATTTTTATTCACTTTACAGAAACATTCACTTATCAGATATCACTGAAGTGCAATTTACAGAACTTAGAGGCAAATTAACATATGTAAATTCATATTTTAAGGTCTTGGCTTTTTTTTTTTTTTTACAAATATTACAAATGTACATCCATTGGTACAATATTGCCATTCAATCATGCTTTTTATGTACATACCTTCACTTAACAATTACTATTATTAAGTTCATTTTGCTTAAAAAATGCTGAAAATTAACTGGGCACTGTTGGGAAAGTTGTTTTTCTTTTTTTACTGATGCATATACTGTAGGCGCTAGACAGCTAGAAATCTAGCACCTGCATGAAGAGGCCCTAGAATCCAGATCATCTTATCTTTAGCTTTAGAGGATATTCCATCCTTCCAACTTTGATTCTGAGATGAGGGAGGGAAAGTAAGATACTTCTTTCACCAGGTTTCATATTGTCTGCCTTTCCCTGCACAGTGATATTGTTTGGCCTACGTTTCTGGAGATGTGGTCACCAGTGTTGCTTTTGGTGGGAGGTCAGACTGAATGGACATGTCCCCAGAGTTCAAAAAAGGCCTCTAGTAAAGCCCTCTGCACTGGAGTCGCAAGAACACAGCTGAGGTCCTGTGCACCCTGCGTTCTGACCTGGTTCCAGGGTTGTGGGGCTCAGGGGAGATACATGCCTGAAACTCTGTTCTCATAGTTTCAGGGAATCAGAGCACAAGATCCGGAAGTTTAGGACAGGGCAGGATAGACAATAAAACAGAGAAAAGGAGGGGAGCGAGAGAAAACTATGAGGAAGAAATGCAAAGGAGCCGCACTGGTGGGAGACTAAGCAGACGGGTGGCAACAGGTCACAGATCTGGTTTTCCAGAACTGACTGGCGGAAGACAATGGGAAGAGAGATGCACTTGTTCTCTATAGTCTCTTTCCCAGTCTCCTTCATCCTTTGCCTCTTTTGTTTCTGCTTCCTCATTTCCCCGGCAATCCTTTCTTTGATTTAGAATTCCTGGGAGAAGTTTGACAGGAACCAACAAAATCCCAGAGTTACAGGAACAGCTGAGTCCTGCCTATGATCAGTGAAAACCACAGACGGCAGTGATCCCCCATTCTGCCGAGGCAGTCCTATCTCTCCCCTCCATGGCACCCCCCATGCTCATGTCATTGTGCCTGTGAGGAGTAGGAAATACCAGCAAGACCTCAGAGGGGCAGGTTGTCCCATTAAATGCTTCCTAATGGTGTCACAGCCTTTCCTGAAACACAAAACTTTTAATTTTTCACTCAGACCATGAACTCCACAAGAACTCAAAGCTGGGACAGCCTTTCACAATGGGCAGGACAATGGATACTTCTGATCCTTGGCTGGATGAGGGGCTCTGCAAACTCTATAAGGGAAGAGGAGTGGAGAAATCGGTAGAGGGACATCAGCTTTGGTTGAGCACTAAATGAGAATTCTGTCAAATTCTGTCAAAAGAGCTGGTCATAAAAACCAACGGTAGTACACAAAAATACTTTCCCTAACTTCCCTTTGATTTCCATGGGACAGTTATATTGATTGTATTTTGGGACAATTTAGCCAGATGATTTCATTAGAATTCTTCCAAAAATGGATATGTAAGTTTCACTAAATTAAAAATGTCTAGGTTTTATTTTATTCAAATGTCTTTTTAATTTTTTAAATAAGGGATACTATAGACATGTCTTGAAATTTATAATCTAAAAGCAGGATTTCATCAAAATACTCTATTCTATTCTGGGCAATGATTTTATTGTTTATGGCTCTCCAGATGTGGTAAGTACTATGCTAAAAAAGTAAATAAAAAGAAGGCATTAAACTTTATTGATAAGAACAGCCAGCTTCTTGTGAAAAGGAAATGATGTGGGAAAAATAGGAGCTGTGTTTGCTTGAAAAGTAACTCAACTTGACATTGCTGAGGAATGACAAGACTCATCACAAATTAGTAGTGGCAGGATAGATATGTATAGACTTAAAGAGAACCACTGGAATACAAGGAAACAGTAGTCATAGACTCATAGATCCTTTCCTTGGCAAAACCAAAAAATCAAACAAACAAATCCTAAATCGAATAATTTGATATCATAGGTTGTTGTGAAATCTGCGCCGGAGATGGACAAGCTGGAGCAGCCTTGATATCTTCATTCACCCTCAGACTTACTTCTGTAAAAAGGCTGGCAAAGGTCAGACACAGACTTTCTGTCTAAGAACCAGGTGGGAAATCTTAAATCACTCATCTCCCCAACAAGAAAGCAATGCATGCTTCAGAGGCAGATAAAAGTGAGGGTGGCTTTATTTAGGTGTTAGTAGTAGGGCTAAAGAGTGTAGATATAGGACACAGAAAGTTTGAAAACAAAGGCTGGACCATTAGGTGGTGTGAAGCACAGAGAGATACAGGACCATAATTGTGGAGTGAATTGAGATGGGCATTGGGGCAGTGAGGTCCTGGAGATCCCTGGCTCTATTCTACTGCCTGCTTTCTGTTTCACTCAGTCATCTTTTCAGGTTACTAAAGTGACACGTGATTTACTCAAGTTTTGCTCCCCTTAAGGAAACCTTGGATGGAGAGGCGTATGTGTATTCCTCTCAGGATTATTTGCTCAGTCAACAATGTGGGCAGGGCAACCTAAAGCAGTGTTGGGATGCTCTTTTGGACTTGAAGCAGAGAGTGAAATCCTTGGGTGTCCCCCAGCCCTTTGTCTCTGGTTGAAATGATCTGTCCCCCCAGCCACATGGGTGCCACATCAAAACCCCAAGACCTAGTCTCTTGGCCTATTGGTGGTCTGGTCATCACAGATGTCCTCTCTTTACTGCTTCTTCTGTGACCAGAGCCTGGGACTGTCTTCTCCTCCCCCACCATCTCTCCAAGTCCTGCCTACTTGGCCAGGCATGTCCACAGCAGAGTTGCAGGCTCTTAGATGGAATTTCTGCTGTATCTGAAAATTCTCTCATGATACATCTCTGCAAAGCTTTCTCCTTCCAAGAAGTCCCCTGCTGACCTTGTAGACTAACCTTTATACTGAGGCTAATGGGTAGAGTGGTGTCAGTGCATGACTTTCTCCAGAAATAGACATTTATCTTTTAGTAAGATTTAGGTTGTTTCTGGAGAAGCAGTGCCTTAGATGAAATGAATAGTGAATAGGTACCTGCAATTCAGGTATTATGGAAGTATTCATTATGATAAGTGAATTGTTCCAAGTCCCTTCAATTGCATCGTATGGGTGATATCCACTCTGCCCATTTGTAGATGGATCCAGCCTGCATCTTTCCTGTGATGATTAAGACTGCTGCTGTCCTTGTTGTAGAAGGAATGTTATTTGGAGCACATAGCTTGAAGCATATATAACTTATCCAAGCAACAGCTCAGGATGTTAGTAAACTAAGGGTCAACTAATAAACTTCAACCAGGAATTGACTGTGCCTCCAGGCCTTCAGAGAATGGGCTTCAAATATCTGGCAGTTGAGAAAAGTGTTAAGTTGTAAATTAGCTCTCAAGGTGTTTAGTTCTCTAAGCCTATTCCTATTGACATGTCAAATTATCAGAATCTAGTATAAACCGGCCATTTGGCCATAACTTTTGCACTGAATTAAGATTTCATTTTACTTTCTAAATTTTATGAGATTGATATGAGTCACCTTTTTGCAAAAAATATTTCATTTGAAATTTTTATCATAAAGTTGCCTACTACAGTACCCATTTTCTTTCTAAAAGAACTTGAGTGATAAATTTGACCTTATATTAAATCCCACAAAAAGCTTCCATTTCCATACTAATATCTCTACTTATTGTCTTGTAACAAATACCTACACCTTACTTTGTTTTATTTCATTTTTGCCTCCTTGTTATATCTGTAACTTAAGCTTTAATATATACAGCATGATGGTATGCTTGTTTTTCTTGGGCTAAGTGGCAAGACTGTGTTTCTCATCAGGATGTGCACCCAGGGGTGGTCAGTGGGCTTCTAACCAGGAAGGCTTTACCCCAGAGGTGGCAACTACTAAGCTTTGCAATTTAGTGTATGAATTACAGATATGGATCTTTTTATTAGAGAAATTAGAGGCCTGTCAACTAGCATGATGGATGTTAGAAGGGAACTCTAGAGGTAAAAATAAAACTCTTTAAGATATATGGATTGACTAAAGCTACATTAGAGATGTGTTGCAATCTTGCCTGACCAGGAAGCATGAATCCTGCATGCACACTCTTAGGAATGATGCTGTTGGCCAAATACTAAAATAGCCCTACATCCAGCTACCTACTGGGAGATTCTAGCTATCTGATGCCTGCTCTAAAGTTGCCAGACTATACCATTTGCACTTTTGCAGCTGCTTTAAGTGGACTTATTTTTGTTGTTGTGCAAGATGGTGACTGCACAACAGAAAACCAGCAGTGCCTCAGGCCCAAAGTAAAGATTATTTTAGGTATTTCTTTGTGCTTACTTTATAATAAAATTTTAGTTAAAAACTCAGAATAAGGCCCAGGACTTGGTTTCTTTACTGTCTAGTGGGGAAGTCCTAAACTTCTTCAATCGCTCATGATTTGCCAAAGACACTGAGTTGCGGCAAAAATCATGGTGCCACCTTGCAACGCTCAGTCACAGTCTTCCAGACAATTTCTTCACAGCCTAAATCTGAGCTCACTGGCGCTTGGGGAACCATGCCTTTGCTCTGCAAGAATGCTGTCCACTTCTCTATTCATATTTTCTTTAATATCTTGCATCTCAAATCCTTTTTGAAAGATGGTGAAGTACAAAACTTAAATGGATAATGAAAATGATTGAGCATTCTGATTGGCTTCTTTGGGGAGGAGCCCATGGCTTTTCTCTTCATTGTGGCTTATCTTAGAGTATCGTATGAGCTGTGCTCCTGAGAACCAAATGCATCGCTCGAGAAGTGACGGCAGGGAGGGCAACATAGGGGATGGTGCCTGAGGTTTGGTTCTAACTGGCAAGGCTCAGGTGCCACTTTTCTATGCTGCAACTAAGACCTTCTAGCCTGAATAGAAACTTTCCCTTTGACACCACTGGGAAGTGGAGAAAACCAGTTGCACTTGTGCCTTTAGGCATGGTGGGCGACCTTGCTACTAGCAACCTGGGAGTAGCCATCTGAGAAGCAGCACGTTCCTGATTCAACTCTAGTTGCTCATCTGAACATTGAACACTTGTGCATTTCTGGAACACCAAAGGAAAATGAATGGAAGAACCAATCAGCACCCTCATGTCACTCCATACACACGCACACACACGCACGGCTTCACTTCTGGTGCGCTGCTCTGGTAGACAGCACGGGAGGCTGGGGCTCATAGAGTTAGTAGAAACTGGTCCTGCTCAGGTGGCTTCCTCACCCAGGTGCCCAGACCAGCCTTCTGAAATGCTCTGAAGAGCTGCTGTTTCACAGACTGGTAGGTGCAGGCCCCCAGCTTGGCCTCACAGTACATGGATGGTGTGTCTCCAGGGTTTGGTATCCGTGTGCTCAGCTGTGGGCAGAATGAGAAAGAAGTGAGCCACCAAGGCAGTGGAGCCTCCCTGACAGATAGAACTGCCAGAGGAGTGGTAAGTAGACAGACACTTGCTCCAGGCCCCGCATTTGCTTGTGTTTGTTGCTTACTTTCAAACAGCAAAGCAACATGATAAAGAGTATTGATACACTAGAAATTTGCTGAGAGGGTAGATCCTAAATTAAGTCATCAACCCCACACACATATACACAAAGAAAGAGTGACTGTGTGCAGTGATAGGGATGTTAGTTGGCTGGATTGTGTCGATCATTTCATGATGTATATGTATCCGAATGTCCAGTTATGTACCTTAAATAATACAATGCTTGTACATCAATTATGCCAGATAAAGCTAATAAAAGAAAAATATCTATTTGCCATAAATAGACTATTGATAAAATCAAATCTCATATAGCATCCCCCCCTCCCCAAACCCCTAGAAAAAGAGTGACATGCTGAACAGACATACTATTTGATAAGTCAGCCCAACACCCTCATTCCTATTTGGGTCTGTCAGGATAAAAAAAACATATGGGAAGATCAACCCAGCAGCCTTCATTTATTTCTTTGTTTTTCTGTTGTTGTTTTTGCTTTTTTTGTTGTTGTTGTTACTATTGGCTATGCTTTGCAAATGTGGAAATATATATTTCAATTTAAAGCTTGAAGAGATAGATGTCAGCTCAGTCTATAGAGGAGAACATGCTCAGAATCACTGATGTTGTGGAAATGCTGTGGGGTTGAGGAGAAATGAGTTCAAATTCTCTCTTTGACATTCACAGCTGTGTAATTTCAGGGGAACTCATGCAACTATTCTGATGTGTTTCCTGATATCTGAACTGGAAAAAGTACTAGCTTCAAGATGTCTCTATGGGCTTTCCTTAAGGTGCCCGGGGAGAGCAGTGCCTCCTCAGATATTCACAGGTGAAGTAAATACCTTCTCCCCTTGACTCTTGGAGCAGCCTCTCAGCTCACCAAGCTGCTGGACAGCCCTGCTTGGAGCAGCCAGACTGCAGGCCAGGGGAAGTTGGGAAAATGGGAACCAGTTACTGTGTCATGTGTTACCCTCCCTCCGCCCAAAGCATGAGTTGAGGCAGGTCCCTTGCGTGTGTCCAGGGTCAGGCACCAGTGTGGTTGCCCAGCCTCCGGGAAAGGAGCTAGCCGCAGGCACCACAGACCTTCCCGTAGAGCCGTGCCCAGCGCGCAGAGAAGACGTGCTTGCAGAGTCTGGACGAGCTTCCGCAGCGCCTCTTGCCCGTGGTGGCATCCAGAATCTCCACATCGGCGGTGCCCACCACCCAGTTCACGCTGAAGTGGGGAGATTTTCCTGGCTGGCGTGCCTCAGCATTGCTCACTCCTGTCAAAAGAGAAATCGGAAGCAGCCAGGCATCAATATTCTTGGTCCAAACAGGGCTCCCGCGAGGCTGGCTAATGGGAAATGGTCTGTGTTTGCGCTGGCAGGAGACGGTCACAGCTCATCGTTTTCACATTTAAACCTTGACTGGGTCACTGCTTCACTTTAGGGATGGATGTGGGAAATAAAGCCTGACCTTAACGCAAGTCTTGCACTGAGTCATTGCAGGAACTTGTTTTTCACTTTTTAGTTTAAAGGATTTTAATTTAAGGTAAAATCATAATAAAAACTCTGCCCAAATTCTCCTTCTCTGCATGCTTGCTGAGTGGGCTAATGAACAAATGGAGCCACCTAACCGCAGTCTGAGGAGTGTGCTCATTGGGTACCTGCTGCATGCCTAGCATTGCTTGAGGCAAAAATTCCAGGGGGCTGAGGGCTGGGCAAAATGTTACCAGACAGACTCTTAGTACTACCAGATAGACTCTTGTTTGGTTGTTGAGCTAAAAAAGCTAGTGAAACAAGATATCTAAGAGCGTAGGATGATGAACAAGTGATGTGATTCAGCTCCAGCTCCAGTTACAGAATTTGCAGGACCCGTGCAAGATGCATGGGCTCGACCATTATTAAGCATTTCAGGATGATAAAAAAGTATTAGACTAAGTGTCTGTCCCTCTACGTGTGGTCCTTATGTGACAGCATAGGTCACGCGACGATGAGGCTGGTCTTGTCCAGAATGCCTCCAGAATTTCCAGGGAAGTCCTTTCAAAGTTTCTCTCCATGTCAGATTGTAGGTTGGTTTTTCATTGGGATGCCATGTTCCTTACAGTCATATTTCATATAGCAGATCAGAAAAGGAAGCAGTCAGCACACTCCAACCGGGGGAGCACGTTTATAGCCAGGGCATTGGTCATGCTTTCTAGCTTTTACTGTGAATCCTGCTTCCAGTTCTGTCCCCCCTCTTACCATGGTCCTCATTCCCACGAAAGATGCTGGACATGCTGGTGCTGAGATGTTGGGCAGGACTGAGCCCATGGTGAGACCTCATCAGCCTTCCCCTGTGACCGTGCTGAGGATTCTGAGGCCCTCCACCTTCCCAGCTCAGCCTCTGTCTTCTGGAGCTGACCTTTTGTGAGTTTATCTCCATGTGGGGGAGGAATCGAAGTAGTACACACCGTGATAGTTGCGAGGAGGGCGGACCATGGCCAGATGCGTTTCATAAACCAACCTTCCTCCAAAACTCCGCACAAGAGAGACGTGGCCTGGTCTGCTCAGCGTTATGTTGGGGGTGCAACACCACACAAAAGTGAGCAATGGGAGCCTACCTTGTGTGTTCATTTTGATGGTATTGTGGGATGCTTAGTTTATAGCCCAGAAATTCTTGTCTCTGGATCGCTCCCACTCCAGGTGGGATCCTCCTCCTCCAGGTCACGGTCCCCAAATTCAGCCCAACAGAAGCATCATTTTCTCTGGTTACTCACTTCTCTTGTTCCTTCCTGCTCTCCTGCAAGTACGTGGTGGGGGGTGGGATGGGGTGCCAAGGTCTTCCCCAATGATGGGTCAGTGGTCACATGGGGGGGTCTGTGTGACAAAACTTGCGGCTTTAGCGCATTGCCCAGGTCACAGCAGGGTCATGGCAGGTGCTGGAGACACCCCTGTGTGGGGAAGGTGTGCCTAAAAGGTGGGGTGTCCGGGGAAGAGCAGATCTGATGCTAGCTTTCCCTTTGGTAATTCCTTCAATGGTGGTTTTCAAGCAGTCTTGGAGAGGTCTCAGATGGCAGCGGACCCATGCTAGTGACAACCCTGAGTCTGAGGCACAGAGAGGACCTGCACTGCTCACCAACTCAGGAGCCCATGCCTCAGCCTAGCTATTCACCTCATGGAAGTGTGTTTCATTTCAGAGTGTGAGAACAAACAGGTCCTCACTGGCCTTTGACACAATTACCCTGGCAGGCTAAACAGAGAGAGCTGCTCATGGGGATGCCTGATGGTTCATAAGTGCAGCCGGTATGTGGGAAGGGCAGGCTCAGAAATAGGTCAGCATCACTTCTGTGACCTACTAACAAGTCACAGAAAAAGCTTAATAAACCTGCTAACTACTGTTACTACCACCACTGCAATTTCTACTGCTGTCACCAACTAGTACTACTACTAGTACTAGCAACTAGTACTACTAGTTGCAACTCCTCATCCTACTATTCCTCCTCCTCCTAACTAGTACGATGACCTCTGCCTCTACTACACTGTCAGTACTACTGCCATCACCACTTCTGTCACTACTACTGCTGCTGCA
Source organism: Talpa occidentalis (assembly GCF_014898055.3). Taxonomy (NCBI): domain Eukaryota; kingdom Metazoa; phylum Chordata; class Mammalia; order Eulipotyphla; family Talpidae; genus Talpa; species Talpa occidentalis. The sequence goes on from NW_023601433.1 coordinate 51,974,561, forward strand.
AATATTAGTATTAGTACTAGCACCACTACTTGAATTACTACTACCAGTTATGATATCAGTACTATGCTACTGCCACCACTACTCCAGTCATTACTACTAATACTGTGAACACTTCTACTACCATCACCACCACCCAGCCAGTTACCCCTCTGACTACTGCTGCTACTAATCCCAGTAGTTCAGAGCAATGAGAGTAAATGCACAGCTCACCCATGAAGATGAGTTTTATTATGGCTCATATAGCTATTAAAAGATATTTTACTACAAGGAAATCCTTATACACTTAAAAAAAGCAGTTTATAAGAGAAACATTATAGCATTTCTTTAGTTAGTGGGCCTACTATATTTAAAAGGTAATTCATTTTCCCCAAATTAAATTTGCACAAGACATTCAGGGATGTAATTTTTACGTGAAGCAAGGCAAGTCTGCACCACAGAGTTGCTTTATGTTGGATTTTGGGCAATGAGTGAAGCACATGTCTCCAGGCACAGAATCATAAACTTGCAGGATTAGAAGGGATTGCTGGAGTTGTGTGTGGGATTTCTCACACACACATGCACACTCACACCCACACTCGTTGCACATGGCCCTACATCACACACGCACACACAGATACAGATCATACATGCACCCTAGATACACACACTCACCCACCCTCCCCACCCCCACTCCACACACACACACACACACACACACACGAAGTGGAATTAGTAATATTTTAATATAGACTTACGGAATTGGAATAACTAAGGATTAAGGCCGTATTAGTGTCATTTTACTCATTTTCATTAGCCTGAACATCATTATAATTGAGTTATTTTATAATTGCTGTCTTGTCTTAACAGAGCATATTCCAGGGAAAGTGTGTGGAATGTATGAGAGACTGGAGATAAATGGGTCAGGACAGTAGGCTAACAATTTGTCTTTAGTACTATGAGATACATGGAACAAGTTCTATGGTTTTCTGAAGCCTCAGGTGAACACAACTCTAAGCAAGAACCTGGAATTACTGTGTTCACCTCACTTTCCCCCATCTGACTGGGCTGATGAGTTGCTGGCTAAGACATGAGAGGCAGTGCGTGAGGTGGGTATACCTGCAGGGTGGTGGTCATGCTGCTGGTGGTGCTCTGTGAGAGGGTGGTGGGAGGCTGGCTGGCAGGGACTGGGGTCTCTTCTCCAATGAGAGCTTCCCACTTCTCAGGGACATCCTTCCTGAAGTCCTGCCTCGTCTGTGCTCTTAAGTGGCTTGGCTTGTACGCCTCAGAGTTAAAATCACTGCTTACAGGTCACTGGGAAAGATGTGTGATTTCCTCATGGCAGGAGGAAAAATTTGAATATGTTATTTTATAATCTGATAATGGCATGACTCTTGGTTCCTGTGAGGACTGTCATTTCAAAAGATTAGGGACAAAAGGACTTTGACTTTGGCAGAATATGATCCTTTTTGCTTCAAATTATATGTTTTTCATTGCTACAGTATCCAAAATGTAGCAATAAGTCAAGTTTCATACTGAATAAACATGGGGATGTTTTTCTTTCTTCTTCATCCCATGTTATCTTTTGGGGATCATTTTTCTCATGTCCAAATAATACATTTGGTGTTTCCATCAGCGGAGATTTCCAGAGTTGAATTAACTCAATTTTTGTCTGAAACGTTCTCTCTTCCTCATTTTTGAAGCATAATTTTACGGGGTCTAGGATTTTAAGTTGAGATTAATTTTCTATCAGCATTTTAAAGATAAATTTCTTTGTTCTTTGTCCTCCAAGAACCAACTATTAGTCTGATGTAGCTCTATTAAAGTTCATCTTTTATTTTCTGACTACTTTTAAGATTTTCTTTTTGTTCTTATGTTTTAGCGATTTAACTGTTGCGGGAGGATTTTAAAAAATCCTTCTTAAGGTGTAGCATGCTTCTTAGCTCTAGAGCTTTTCATCAGTCCTGCAATGTTTTTAATTATTATCCCTTTAAATATCACCCCTGCTCCATTTCTTTCTCTTTTTTGGAACTTGTATTTGCAGGTAAGTTAGACTTTCCTATCTTTTGTGTATCTCTGCTGCATTAATTTTATGTGTCAACGTTGGCTAGGCCACGGTGCCCAACTGTGTGGTCAACCAGACAAATACTACTATGAGGGTATTTTTTAGATGTGATGAACATTAAAATCTGTAGACTTTGAGCAAAGCTGATAGGCCTCATTCAATCAGTTGTTGGTCCTAAGAGAAAAGACTGAGGTCCCTCAAAGAGGAAGGGATTCTGCCTCTAGACTCAACTGAAACATCAACCCCTGCCGAAAATTTCCCTGCACTGAGGAGGTCATCATGTGAACCAGTTTCTAAAAATAAAGTCTTTGTAATAGGAAAGTGAATACATTCTATTCATTTTGTTTTTGGGGGAGAACCCTGACTAATAACCCCTTTCAGTCTTTGTACTGCATTCTGGACCTTTTCATCAGGGTGATGGTCCAATTTACTAATTCTCTCCTCAGTTGTGTTTCATTTGCTACGAAGTCCATCTCTGTTACATAATTGGTTTTGTTTTCGTCATTTATAAAATTCCCACTTGGTTCCTTTATTTTTGTTTTGGCTTCCATCTCTCTCCCCTTGCATTTTCCACCTTCTTTTTAAAGTCTCTCTTATGCTGTGGCTCATTAAGGTCTGTGTCTGAGGAAGCCAATCTCTGGGGCCTGGGTCATTGTCTGTAAGTTTTGTTTCCATTGTCTGCAAGTTTTGTTAAAGCGGACTTGTCTCTTCCTATATCTACTTATATTTTGTTGTGTGCCAGTATTGTATTTGCAAATTTCCTGTAGGATTATTTTATCTAACTCTCAGTAGAACCATCTTAATTTAAATTTAGGAATGGAAATAATTTAATGATGCTTGGTGACACCCACAAGGACCCATTCATGAGGGCTCAAACATATAGCAGTTTTAGCAAACAGTCCTCTGGTGTTTCTACCACTAGGATCTGAAGGGAGACCCTGGAACTTAGTCCTGTTCTATTATGTCCCAGTGACTGCAGAAGTCCCCCTCTAACCCTCCATGAGGCGGGGAGGGGGGACTACTGTGGGGACCTCATATCCTGGTCCTTTTGTACTTCCTCAAACCCATTTCTAGTGATTCTTCACTGTCTTGTTAGCTCTCTGATGCCTCCTGTCACACTTTGGTGTGATTGATTGCAAGATCTTACTGCTGTCCTGGAATTGGGACTCCCCAGCAGCAGAGGATCTTCAAAGAAACATCATTTAGAATCTGTCAACATTGTATGACTTTTTTTAAGGTTAGGGTTTCTTATTAAATTTTATGATTTCTCTCAGAATAGTTGTAAGGGTTGCTAATGACTATGTATGTAAACATTTCTAGACAGAGAGGATATATGAGAGGATTTCTGGGGAGGAATGATTACCTTGGGAAATGGTCAGTTTTCCATTACCAGGAGCCGGCAAATAATTGGGTAGAGAGTCAGGTATTTCAAGAAAGCAAGGTGGAGAGGCCTCCCTGGCATCGGAGGGGTTAAAGTCTCAGCACTATCAAGCTATGGCCAGCCACTGCGGCATGAGTTCGATCCCCAGCCATGGAGCTAACCTACATGGTGCAGCAGACCTTTCCTGTCTTGCCCGCTGATCCCATCAGCAGTGTATTTCAGTAGATCTATCTGTTCTCCCCACCGCTGTCTCTGGTAAAATCTCTCATCTCCACCCCTGGACCTCTGGCCTGCACTCCAGCTCTTTTTTTTTTTTTTAAATATTTATTTGTTTGTTTATTTATTTATTTATTTATTTATTTATTTATTTATTTATTTGTGGGACCCTCGCCGGCAGCCGGGGAACGAACCGGTGCTGCAGAGGCTGTGGGCAGCTTCGCAGCCCAGTGCTCAACTGCTGCGCCACCAGGGGAGGCCCCCCAGCTCTTGTATATATAAATAAAATAAAAATAAATTTTACAAAAAGAAAGCAAGGTGGAGCTGGATAATTTTAAGGTACTTTTTAATTTGCCTTTTACCTAGTCTAAGCTGCCTTTGTAAACCCATTAAAGCTGTAGACCACATGACCTCATCGTAGATCTGAAACTGAAGGGCAATTAAAAATAAATTACAATTCTTTACTTGGTGTACCCTAAACACTTGGAAAATGGTGCACATTCATGGCAATATTTCTCAAAGAGCCCATTCTTTTCTACTTAGTTCCCACATTGCAGCTGAACCCTAAACTCCCTGAATATTACCTGAGTTCTGTCTTCCATCTTTGTCTACCCTCCCACATGCTCATTCTCTTCCTTCAGGGCTCTGCATGGGGGTCACCTTCTCAGTGAGGTCTTCCCTGGTTAGGGTCACGTTTTAATCCCACCTTTGCTTTATTTTTATACTAAGCTCTTATATTTTGTTTGTCTGACTTCCCCACTGGAATGTAATCACCTTGGAGGTGAATTTTTGACCATTTTGCTCATTACTCAATTTCAGAATTCCACAGAATTATCCCTGATCATTGTATAAGTAATCAATACATATCTCTTGGATCATGAAACTAGTACCTGGATTATATTGACCAATTTCTTGATGTTTGAAAAATGTTAAGTATTGACAATGGAAGTATCTTCCTTAAATGATAAAATTCTCAAGAGCAAGTTTGGTGTTCAAATTCTTTTGTGAAACAATTTCTTAAAACTATGGTGGAAATGAAATGAAATGTAATTAATGTACAAATATTTTGAGGAAGTCTACAGAAAACTAAAATTAGACATTTTATAATTTTAAATTTATCCTAAATTATGTGATGTCTAACTTGCTTCTTAGTAATCTTATTAAATGGCTCTTTGTTGAATTTGGCTTTTTTTCCTATTCATGCAAAGATATTAGGATTTTTAAAAAGATTATTTTAGCAAGATTTATTGACATTTTCTTTCTACCAAAAACTTCCCCCAAGGCCCAGGAGGCCAAATTGCTTCTCTAATGACTTTAGGACAAAGGAGACTGCTCAGATATTTTTTTGCAAGCTCATGTGACGTAACTTAGACAGTTATGAAAACTTTGTGGGTTACTCCATCATACACATGTGTTTGTTGTAAGATTAAATAATATTTCAAATTACTATCCGTGTAAAAGAAAATGTTTGCTACTACCCTACTGAGTAATTTTACAAGATATTTTTAATGGTCATTAATTTCAGAAATTTCTCCTGAATTAAAGAGGTTTGATACTCGATATAAGATTCTCCAGCTTAGCGTGCCAATATTTACACAAAAAAGTGAATGTAAGTAGCAATAGATCTCCTTGCCTCATCCTACTCATTCTCTTCCCCAAAAGAGGTAGGTGGTGTGGGGCACAATTTTAGGCCACTGTGGGTGCATATTTCAGTAAGTATCAAGCTTCTTTCTGATAATTCAGTTGCTTATGAAACAGGGAAGTCTGAAAAGGTGTCTGATACACCAGTTAGTGATTCTTACTATTTTATGAAAATATACCCCACCAAGAAAGACAACTAATGCTCTTTTCTATTTATCACTGATACTGTAACATCGTTCTTATATTCAATTCTCTTGACCATTTCTCAAATTTCATTTTCATTGCCAAGACCTTGCCATAGGCTATAAAACTAATCATAATTTTTATATTCAGTGTGGACTAAGAATGTTCAATATTAAAAAAAAAATCTGTTAAACACACCATTAACAACGACAAAGAATTTCTCTATCCCATCCAGATTTTCCTCCTTTGTTGTGATTCTTTTCTTGATGAAGAAAAATAGAAATGTAGCCTTGAGGTTGAAAGCTCAGGCAAACTGTTTCTTAGCTGGATAGAACAAGCTTTCAATTTGCTTCACTTTACATTTACAAAATGTTGAGAATTCAATGTTCATATTTTTGTTAATCATTATTTTCACTACTTTACATCTTCTTGAATACACTGAGAAAGACCAAAAGCCAGTTCTTTTAGGGTGGTTGTTCTTAAATCACTGTGCAAGCTTTGCTCAAGGAATTGAGAGGTGTGACAGCTGTGACGTGGACTTTGTTCAAGCCGTAGTTTTAGACTGGTCTGTTGCGAACTGTTACAAATAGTTTATATATCTTTTGTTGTCATTAATATGCATGTATACTGGTGTCCATAGGGTATGTCTTTTTTTTTTAAGATTTTTTTTTTAAAGATTTATTCATTTATTTATACAAGCACTGGGTACAGTCAGAAGCGCGGGAGGGTGAGAGAATTCACCAGAGCCAGAGCGGGGAGCAGAGCAGGCAGAAGGACCGAAGTACATTACTGAGGGGAGCAGCGGGCGGCAGGAGAGGTCTGCGCGCCATGTGGGACCCTCCTCCGGGATCGAACCGGCACTGCAGAGGCTGGGGGCAGCTTCGCAACCCAGCGCTCAACTGCTGTGCCACCAGGGAGGCCCCAGGGTATCTCTTTTTTCCAATTGTTTGTCTTTTTAAATTTTTATTTTATTTTTTAATGTATTTTTTTTACATCATTGTTCATTTTTAAATCTCTTCATGCTTAACTGCTTGTAACCAGAACTGACTAAGCCCTCTCTGAAATGCAGGACTCTTGCTAACACATGTGCTTCATCTTCCAAGGCAATTCTGTTGACTTTGGGGAACTCTGCAAGCATGTTTGTGTGCTTGTTTGATTGTGCTTTCTGTTATCATCTTTATTACCGTTGCTTTCATTACCTTTTTTTGTCACACAAAGTCCTGCTTATTTCCTTATAGAATTTGAATGACGTTTTTAAATGTCTGACAATAACAATGAAGTTACCCCAGCAGGTGAGGCACTAAGGTTTAGACTTAATGAAGCTCTACAATAACAGGATTCATATTTTAAATAAGCATGTAGGAATGTTTGGTCAGATTTTTCTACCTGTGGTGGGGGTGGGTGTCACCTCGGCTGGGGAGCTCACCAAGGAATCTCAGACGCTTTGCCATTGTTATGACACCTGATGATTTTAGGTGGTTCTGAAGTTATGTTTTTTTTTTTTTTTTAATTCACAGCTTTTACACTTATTTAAAATTCTTGTTTTTATTTGAGGAGGAAATGGATGCAATGAGCTAAAGTCTAAAGCACAGGGAAACACCAGTCCCTTTGTATTTTTTGCTTCCTTGTGCTTATGAAATTTAAATAAATTCCTCAGCAGTAGGTGAACATGGAATAAAGAAGACAGTCCACGGAGCTAGAGGCTTGGAAAAAGATATCACTTGACACTCATCAAATAGATGGAATTCTCTTAAATTTAACTTAGAAACCTAGGAATTTCACTGAAGTTTTTTGGGTAATGAGTGTAGGAACATTTGCTTTTAGCTCCAAATCAGTAATTTGAGGTCTCTTGGGGGTTCATCTAGAGCTAATTTTGCTGTTCAACCATAGGAAGTAAAAAATTTTTGCCACTTTAAAAAAAACATGAGAAAAGAAATAAAAGGAAAAAAGAAAGAGGTTGAAACTGGGCCCAAAATATAATTTATCGTAATTGCTGAAATTATTGACCATTGAGAAAATAAATGCAATTTTACAGGCTTTGAATTTGAGGCAAATATTTCATTTCCTCACTTGACAACAGTTGAGTTAGCAGTTCATATCCTTGCTCCATATCGATAAATAGGGCATTTTACCAAGTTATTGACTTTCTGAGCCTATGTTCACATCTGTAGAATGGCGATCACAGCCATTGTTTGGGTTGGTGTGATGGATGATTCGTGACATGCACTGGCCACAGAGAGGGATTGGGGGGCCAGTGTCTCAGAAGGACATTCATGTATTTTCTCTAGGTGCTCCACATCGACCATCCTTCAGGGAAGCCCCCACCCAGGAAAACCACCCATAGCTGATCACTGCCAATTATCTGTATGGTTTTGGCCTGGAACCTTGCATCCCTGAGCACAACCCAGGTCAGATCTGAAAACAGCTTCTCGTGGTAGGAAGTGTGGTGAAGGGGTCCTGTCTATGAGCTCATTAACCTAACCCAGGACAGTAGTGAAGGGATCATCCTCTACAACACCTGGCTCTGAGTAACAGTAAAAAAACTGAAGTGTAAACAAAATAACAGATATTAGTGTCTCTGGATGGACTGTGCCCTTCTTCAAATAGCCTCACTGTCCCCCTCCCTGGACAGAAGGAGCTTCTGGAATCTAACATGTTCCCATGGATTAGAGAAGAGTCTGAAATGCAAGTTGGTTTGGAATCCACTATTTAAATACCACAAACCTCTTCCTCCCTCCCCAACAAAACAGGAATTCTTGGCATAGGGCCTCAGGAGCTTAGCAATAGGGTCTCCTGTATAACAGGCAGCCTGGCATTTGGTGATGGCCTGTCCCAGTGCTGGGTAGACGCCTCTTCGACCTCTGAAATGAAATCTAAACTTTTATCTCTGTGACCTTATTTTTCATAACAATTCATAGAAACTATCTTTATTTCATTGGCGAATATTGTAGAACAAATGAATAGATGGCTCACTTTTGTTAAAGGACTTTTTTTCCTTGAATACTTGCTGAGCATAATTAAGCACTTTTCATGAATTATTCCTTTTCAGTTCTCACTACAACCTGCATGGAGTATATTATTACCTCTGATTTTATAATTTAGAACACTTCTAGAATTCTGGTGATAAAGCTTAGGCCCAACTCCTTAGCCACAACACTAAAAATAGTTATTTTATCTTCCTATTTTCTCTTTCAGATGACGTGGTCCAAGACTTGACCAGCCCGTCAGTGTCACCCCACACAGGCTCCATCCCTCCAGAGAGTCTCCTGCTCAAGCTTGGAAGCTTAGGGGATGGACTCAAAACCCACAGTCTCCTTTCCTTCGATCCTGGTGTTTCCCAAGAACTTGGAAATGTTCTGATGAGAAAGACTAGTAGCTGCCGGGGACTTAGGATCTGTCTAGGTGTCCAGTGGCCTCAAGAGGCCATCCTGTTTCCTGGTGAGGATGGGGTGCCAAGGCTCCCAAGAGCATGAGTAAGAGGCTAGGAGTGGACTCTGGGTCTGTGCTCCCGCTCAGGCTTGCTGGATCATGTTTGCCCTCTAGGCCCTGAGCAGAGAGCACAGGAACCCCTCCGGGACCTGGGAGCTCGGTACCATCCCTTCCTATTGCTTGTCCCCCACTTTCAGCTCTGTCAGAAATACATCTTGTGAAGCAGAAACCTAAGTTGTCCTTTCAGACCCACTCATGATTCCTTGTCTTTATTTCTACAGGGCCCTTTGGACTTTGCAGTTAAAATTGTACATGATATATAGCTGCCCTAGTCTAAATTATCACCTGTAACAGAGATATAATATAACTTTTGTTTCAATTTTTAAAATCTTTTGTTGTTATAATCTTTCTCCCTAAGTCTTAAGTAACCATTGGTTAAAAAGGGTAAAATCTGCCCCTAACTGTTCAGTTGAGGCCCGCTGCCAGCCTGCTGATGGAAGGGAATGTTCTCTGGGGTGGGAGGTGTCTTACCACTGAGGAGAGGCCGGTTGTGCCGGTACGAGGTTGGCAGCTGGCCGATGTCCTCTGTCCTGTGGCTCATGACCCGGGAGAGGTGGCCGGTGTGGTGCAGACTCCCCACAATGATGCTGTGCAGGTACACAGGCTCAATGAAGTGGCAGAGGAGAGCGCCTTGCAGCCCCAGTACGTTCCACCTGGGGGTACAGAGGGAGGGAATGGGATTAGCTCACCTGCACTGGGGCAGGCTGACCCTGGCTGGTTGTGCAATTATCTGCATCTTCCCTCATACAGCTCCAGATGCTCTGCTTCCCACTGTGTATTCTGATGGGTAGGGCCCGCTTGGGAGCCCCGGACACAGTGGATATGGCAGTGTGATCACTGCTTTGGCCTCGTGGCCCTGGTGACTCTGAGCTAAGTGCTGTCGGAGGGGCTCTGACGGTGGCACTGCATGTCAATGTACTTAGCTTCCCTTTCCGGAAAATGAGTTGTTAGATGGAGTGGAAGCTGCATATTCTCTCAGGGACTTAAAATTAGATTAAAAAAAAAAAAAAAAAAGACTGTCCCTGTAATGAATCTGAATTTTGCTTTATATTAGCTGGGAAATATCAGAAATTGAATTTGTTTATTTCAAAGTAGGGAAAAATACTCCCTTCTACCCCTTTGTCCTTGGCAGTCAGAATGACCTATTGTGTTGAAATTAGATGACACTAATAAATGACCTTGCTTTGCTCTGGGGATGATTTTGATTTTAGAAGCCTAGATCAGAGATGAAGGACAAGGCCATTTTCTTTGGAATAAATATAGCTCTGGGTAAGTGTTCACTTCTATATGCAAAGATGACAGGAACATTTTAAGATTTTTTGCTCCTAAATTTAGGTGGTAAAAGGTTATATGTATCTGTTTCTTAAAGCAACATTTTATGGTTCTACTCTAAATAACATTTTTAAAATCCAACCTCCATCAGTAGCAAGCATTATGCTGCTAATTTCTTACATCATTGTTCTTTTCATTAATTAACATTTCTCCACTGCTAGAGCAATTATTGTGGTGCCTCCATGCTGTACATTTCTTTTCATGATTAATAAGGAATCATTATATTTCTCTTTCCTGAAGCAGTCAATTAACATAGAATTCTTTCCATTAATTACTGAATGTTTAAACCAGTATACCCTACCTGCAGAGCAATCTGCTCCCAGAACCTATGACACCTATTGCTTTAAAAAGTTCTCTTTAAATTTTATTCCAAAAACACAAGCAATTTAGCTGGCGATATTAATTTGCCTCCGAAGCATCGCGGCGAATGAGAAACATCTTTTAATCTCATGCAAGAAGAGGCAGCCATCTGGCTGGTGAGGACTGAGAGTCACTCTCCCAGTCTCCCTCTGTAAACGTAGGTCATTAAAGTAATGTGTTCATCTACATAAAACTCAAATGGAATATAAAAGGTAATATTTATATACAAACAATTTAGTCCTACAATTTAAACAGTCATTGGTTTTATGAAACATTTACTTTAGTTTATCAGATTTGCATAACTTCACTTAAAAAATAATTGTGGTCATTTCTGCAAGGGACACTACTCCTCTCAGAAAGGAGTGAAAGGGCTTTCCTTTGGATATATATTAGTTTTCCAGAGAGTAAATGTCAAAGTTTTGAAGGAGAGAACATTTCTGCAAGCAACAAAAGCATTTATTCCTGATTTTCCGGGGCCCTCCACTTGGCAACAACACTTGTGCCCGACTTTTTCTCCTCAAAAGAGAAACTGGTAAGTTAGCTCAGGGGGGCCCCCAAGAGGCTGTCATACCTCGCTGTTCACTGAGGCATTCACATAATTGCCACAGAATCCAGGAGAGGGACACTTTGGTTCTGAGCTGTTCCTGGAAGGAACACTGCTGGTGTTTTTGAATGCACCTCTTTTCCTTAAATCTGAGCTCAAAATTACCGTCATCCTTATTTAGCATTTTGGAGACCGTCTTTACAGATTGGTAGGACTTGGGAAGGTATGCCAGGAATTTAAAAAAAAAGGCAAGTTTAACTATAAAACTATTACACTATAAAAGTTCAATATTCCTTTTTAAGTGTCTAGTTTTGACCCACTTGTTGGTTTTCTTATATTGATGCTCTGGAGAACGCAGATTTTCTTGCAATGTAGGCTTGCCGTTACATTGATGAGTTGCCACTGATGACAAAGGATTCTGGATGTAGACAACCTTTGTGGTGTCTTATGATTTCTCAGACAGTTAATGAGTTTTATTTTTTTTATCAATTAAAAGCAGGGAAATGGACATTTCCCTCGTTGGTAACAAAGCAGTTTCTTGGAATAAGCCACAGTTTGAACAAAAAAATAATTAGTATTCCTAGAAGAGACATCATTGTACTTTGTGCCTTCCAAATACCGGCTTTGAACAAAACTTCTAGAACATAGTTGAATGGTTTTGACTCACAAGGATTGTCTAAAGACAAATAATTTCTATATCTGGTTTCCTCCTAATAACCTTTACAATAAAGAGAAAATCAACCTTCTCCTTGCCTGGCTATAGGAGTTTAAACTTATTCAGCTAACACGATCAATAAAATCAAATGTCTTCCTGAATATAAACTGGAGAATTTTCAGCATTCAGGATTGAATGGAAAAATACCTCTTCTTTTGTTCAAACAGCTGATATTACTGCAATGTTGACAGAGAAAAAGATCCCTTGTCTAGTTTTCAATATAGATAATCCCTAAATAAATATATTTTTGTCTGTTTGTCAATCACTGAAATACCAAAGATAAGTGAGGAAAGATCTTGGGAAAAGACTTTAACCAAGAGATTCGATTTCCTTGCTTAGTTCCAAGCTTGGCCTCCACATATCAGCGGGAACCATTACAGATATGGGCCCTACCTGATGATTCTGGTGATTACTGCTGCTGTGCACCTGGGACAAAAGAGGACAAAATTCTCTAGCAGCAATTACTGATGCATGTTGTGGACAGGTGACATTCTTGCCTGTTTTTAACACCCTGAGGTGGCCCCATAGCACCATCAAAATACGTATTTGGCATAAAAAATAGACAGATAGATCAAACACCAGAACAGAGATTCTGGAAATAAACCCACAATTAATTTATGACAAAAAGCCAAGAGCATACAATGGGTAAAGGACCATTTCTACAATAAGTAGTGCTGGACAGTCACATGCAAAAGAATGAAACCAGACCACTGTCTCACACCATATGCAAAAATCAACTTGAAATGGACTAAGACTTGAATGTAGATCTGAAAACTTAAGATTTATACAAGAAAATGGTTAACTCCTAGATATTGGTTCTGGTGATGATTGCTTTGGATTTGTCAACAAAAGCAAAAGCAAAAAGAGCAAAAATAAACAAGTGGACTGCATCATATTAAAAAGTTTCTGCACAACAGAGGAACAATCAAAACAATGAAAAGGTAACCTACTGAATGGGAGAAAATATTTTCAAATCAAGTATCTGGTAAGGGGTTAATATTTAAAATATAGGAACTCTTATATAACTCGGTAGCAAAAAAGCAATCTGATGAAAGAATGAACAGCGGAACAGAACAGAAAGTTCTGAAGTGATCTGCTAACAACTGCTCAGGAAGTAAGCTCATATTTTGCCATGGCAATAAAGGTAATCTGAACAAAATAACCTTTGGGGGGGATGTTGACACTGATTGCAAAAGCTAGGGGTATGAGGTACCCAGAAAATGTGGGCTATTCTGTTGGGGTCAGGTAAGGATCAGGGCAATGTTGTATCTCTGGGTTATTTTTAGCTGAAAGAAATCACTTCCACATCACACATATTCTCATTTCTCTTCTCTGAAATCTATCTGAAGAATTGTCTTCTCTCTTGACATGATCTTAGGCTAGTTGAACCCCAATAAATGGCTGAAGTGTCAACATTTTTTGGAAGGCCACCAGCAGCTCCAGTGGTTGGATTCTTTCCAACCTGGCCCTCCCTTTAGAGAACCTGACAGTTCCACCTTGCGCACCAAAGGCTGGCCCAGGTGACTTCTCCTACTCTGGAGTGACCCAGTTTCTGGGATCTACAGAACCTTTCCTCCGCTGAATGCATATGTCTGTGGGAGAGCCCCGTGTTCCCCTCATCACCCCAGCTGCTTCTCAGAGCTCCCCTCAGAGATGTGACATGAGGTTTTTGGTTCCTGGGGAAAAAATGGCAAATATTACTTACTCTAAGGAAAAATTTTCACTCTTTTTGTGAAGATACTAGCTGTAGAATGAAATTTTGACCCCTATGTGTGCAATGCAAGCTTATGTTGAGGAGTGTGTCTTCATGAGTCCTCAGAACTGTCTCCTTCCCACAACCTCAGCCATGCTCAGCCACCATCCACCCTGCTCCTGAAATATCTGTCTTCCTTTGTCAGGCAGCCCATTCTGGCTATCCTTTGTCCTTCATGTTACCTCTCCGTCTCAAATCTGTGTCTGCCTGTCCTTGCAGGAGTAGATGGCTGTAAAGGGAGAAGTGCATTTTTATAACTGTTATTACTTTCATATTGGATAAATACTGAATTTACCACTCACTACTTTCATCACCAGAGAAGATGTAAATTTTCACATGAAAGTGCAGTCTCTTAAAGGATGAGTGAAAACTAGGGCTGGATCTTTAGAAGAGCAGTCGTTTAAAAGGCCCTTGATTTTGAGCTTGGAAAAGGGAACCACACTCTCCCTTGAGAGCTGGCACCAGGAGAGCTGGTAGTGTAGCTGCTGGTCATTGGAGGCCAGAAAGTGGGGTGCTGGGGAGGTGTGGGAGGAGCAAGAAGAGACTTGCTTTGGGAGGGTGTGGAGTAGCTGCTGGAGGAGACACTCACTCTCACAGCTCAAGCTCCAAGTTTAGAAGCCAGACAGTGCCTTATTCCCCAGAGAGCAACTGTAATCTTTTACAGTTCATTTTTATGGAGAAAAGTTTTAATCTGTTCATTTAAAGATACATTGCGATCAATAATCAAGCTCAGGTACTTAAAATTAGAAACCATATCTAAAGGGACATTAGTTCCAGAAGATTTAGATTTTTATATGCCATTCAACTCTCGGTTCTTCGAGACAAAAGCAAAACCCCTCTTTCTGGCTCCCATTTCTTCAGGAGACTAGTGTTTGCTTGTTAATGAGAGACAGCCTTGCGGGCAGTGAGATGGGGCTACGCCCATGGGAGGGTGGCTGGGACTGGGGTGTTTGCTGCCATCCATCTCCTCATTGCATGGAAGGCAGGTCACGACTTGTGTTATCCTTTTGTGCTGAAGAAAAATCATGGCACCCTTTGGAGTGCCAACCAACTGAGTTTGCAGTTTTGAGGTCTCTTTTCATTGGCACAATGGAACACCCCACTTTCTGCAGTTTCGTTGTCTCTTCACTAGGGTGAGAGTGACGGGGGCCTGCGAGGAGCAGGCTTTGTTATGACTTTACCTTGTTCAAAAATTTCCCAGAGCAAATGAGTTGGGATAAGTGAGAAATATCTCTTACTCGTTGTATTAGTTTCCTGGGACTGTGTGAGCAAAAACACCACAAATTGCGGGGGGGGGGGGGTCTTAAAACAACAGAAATGATTTCTCTCAGGGTTCTGAAGGTTGAAGTCTCACACCAAAGTGTCAACAAGGGAGTGCTTCCTCCAGGGGCTTTGGAGGCAGGGAGTATCTCATGTTTTGGAGCTGGGGCAGCCTCTTCCATAATGTTCCTGGCTTGTAGATGTCTCACTCCCGTCTCTGCCTCTGTCCTCTGTGTGTCTGTCCCCTGGCCCTCCCTGCTGCCTTCTTATAAGGACACATGAGTTTGCATTTGGAGCCCTGAATAATGTAGGACAATCCTGTCCTGTCAAGCTTCTCATCCTGCTGTGTAAGGTCACATTTGCTCTTTGCCAGGCAAGGGTGTATTTGCAGGTTTTGGGCTACTGTTCAGCTACTACACAGGCTGTGGAGGCCCCATCGGGTTTCTGGTTTATGGGAACCCACTGTTTCCCCTCTGCCTTGGGCGGTCTCCATAACTCTGCTTTGGGGAGTACCTCCTAAGTATGTATTCGGAGATTTGGATAAAAGCTTTTGTGCAAAGATATTATGGGAAACATTATTCACAGTAGCAATCAGCAGGAAACATCCCAGATATCCAGCCACGGGGACTGTGCTGCTGGCATAACTAGGAGACGTAGTGTGATGAGTACATTAAAGTGCTCGTGATTTTAAAAAGGAGCCATGATTATCATGTTCAGTAATGGCTTGTAAGCAAACCTCCACACAGCAAATCCCTACCATAGGGACAGACGTGAGTTTAGGAAAAAAGATAAATGGAAATGGAGCAAAAGGTGGCCGCCGTTTTCTATGACTTTGGGATATTAGCCAGTTATTTCTTTTCCATTTTGCATCTTTTTCTAATTTTTCCTTATTGTGTTTTATTTTTTAATGGCAGTGGGGTGGGGGGAGCTTGACTGTGAGATACGACTCGCTGTGAGCTGCTAGTCAGCGGCGGGGGTTGCCTGTACTCATCTTGAACATCTTCTCAGCCACCAGCATCGGGGGCGGCAGGGCTGACCGTGGCCACGAGACTTCTGCCGTTCTGTTTTGTTTTCTTGGCAAAGCTGGCTCGCCCACGCGGGATCCATTCTCCCCACCTGGAGCTTTTGAACTAGCTTTTATCTTCATGATGGTATTTCGTTCCAAGGTTCTACCTAAAATGTCTTTTTGACTAAACATCCAGGACAGAGATGTTACTTCACTTTCAAAAGACTTTCTTGGCCCAAGAATGTTCCTGGTGTAATCCCAATAATTCTGTTTCAAACAAAAGAAATGAAATTTTGTTTCCTGCTATGTTCAGCATCAACGTTATTTTTAAGGAAAAAAATGTAGCTGGCTTGTCCTTCAAGTCTTTGGGGTTGTATTTTCATGTCAAAGGGGAACAAAATGTGATCCTGCGACCCATGAAGTTCTGGGGCAGCTGATGTGCTCCAGGTTGGGCCTCTGGCTTTGGATGCTCTCCGCTTGCCACTGCAAAGTGAAATCCCAGGCTTTGCTTCCCAGAGCCGCTGAGCGTGAGAGCAGGCAGGCAGCCTGGGGGCTGCCCGAGCGTGTCTTGGAAATGGGACCGAGCTCTTAATGAAGACGCCAGCAAGCAGACTTGTTGGCTGTGCAGACGAGGGGGGCATACCTGAGCATCGGACCCCAGGTCTTCACAATGAATTTAACATTGATGACATCCACATGACTGCGGCTGCCTCATTAACTGTAGAGTCACTGAGAGGGTGGATTGTTTTAGAGAAGGCGAGAGCACTGTACAGGAGTGCCTCTGTCGATGAGCATGGTTTCCTGCATTGGGTGTAATTTCTGTTCCTTCTCTCTCTCTCTCTTTTTTTTTTTTTTTTTAAAGATTCATTCATTTATTTATACAAGCACTGGGTACAGTCAGAAGTGCGGCAGGGTGAGAGGATTCACCAGAGCCAGCGTGGGTAACAGAGCAGGCAGACAGACGAAGTACACTGCTGAGGGGAGAAGCTGGCATGGCAGGAGAGGTCTGCACTACATGTGGGACCCTCGCCAATGGCCAGGGATTGAACTGGTGCTGCAGAGGCTGCAGGCAGCTTCGTAGCCCAGCACTCAACCGCTGTGCCACTGAGGAGACCCTATTCCTTCTCTTTAGTGACAGGTGTCACCCCTCCCTGTCCCAAGTCTCCCAGGCTTGCGGGAATACAGGTATTTTCAGAAGTGGAAACTTCAAAGTTCCTTCTGTCTGTGGCTACAGGGTGTGACCACATTGGGTATAGCTGCCTCTCCCAGCTTGGGCTCCAGCCATCCACCACGGTGTTTCCTCTGCAGGACCCCTCCCTTTGCTGACTGGCCCTTTCTTATGGGTACCTGGTGATCCACAAGTGCAACTTCTCTTCTAGAGAAAGAGACTAACTGCACACAGATCATGAAGCCTTTCTTCAGTTTTCTGAACCACCAGTTGAGTCACTTCTGCTTCCAGGTTGACCTCAGCCTGTACTGTGCTCACTGTTAAGTGTCCCTTTATTTCAGAAAGGCCCCAGAAGAAAGGGCCTGCCAGGCCCCGCAATGTGTGGTGCTGTTCCCGAAGTTGGGGGTGCAGACAGTATTCAGAAGCTGGGGGGTGCAGGAAGTGCACACTCTCCAAGGGAGTTCCTACTCTCCAGGTAGCATCTCATCTGTTAGGGGGCAAGATGTGAAATAGGAGAACAACCAAAGAAGATGAGATTCTTATCAGGGGAAAATGGCCCTTTGGGGCCACTGAGCACTGATGAGTAAGATGAGTAGTCAGGGCTGTGCTGGCTGTCCAGAGGCAGGTAGGGTCTGCCAGGCTGTGCAGGATGGGTCCTGGCCTGACTAGCAGGCTGGTGTTAGCAAGATGACATTTCCAGTAAAGCAAGGGGAACAGGCTTCATGACAGTCCAGAATTTTCCTGAACGGGGAGGAAAGTAGTGTGTAGGTAGAGGGCTGAGCTTCTTACCTGTTGGAGAGAACTTATTTTATTAAATGATTCCCAGAGAAAAGTTGAGTGTGAAGTTTGACAGTAATCGTCAATGGTTCTGGCCCTTGATAAGGAGCCGGGGCAGTCCTAGAGGGGCTCACAGCCCTTCCGTACCGCCCCCCAGCCTGAGGACTAAACACTGTGATCACAGGATTGTGGGAAGTCTGAAGTGGATGAGACGGAATCCAGAGAAGAATCATCAGAAACATTAGATCCTATGTAAAGAAATATGAAAACATTTCCAATTGATGGAATGTGAGAAGTTTCTTCATAATGCTTTGGCTCTTTTTAAGCCACTGTAAAAATTTCAAGCTTTCTGTATTTTGCTTTAAACCTGTCTTAACACTGATATTGTAAAATGATATCACTTATTATTCATGGGATTTTGTTCTCAGAAGAATGCTGGTTTGTGGTCTAATTGATATTATTACTTCGCTATTATTGATCCCAAAGTGATCCCATGCTTTGCTTTTGATCTGCAGGTGGGAAAAAATGTTGCTGTGGTGGTTGTTTGGATATAACCAATTCCAGCTCATTTTTTTTTTTCATTGATTTCAAAGGGAATTTGCAAAGAGAAGAACAAATATGTCTAGTGGATGTACTTTCTCTACCTTAATGAAAGATACAATTTTATTCATTAATTTTCATTTCATGAATAAAAGTCACATGAAATAGGTGATGAAAGAAATCTAACATTCCTGTTCCATGGCTGCTCAGACAAAACCACATCTACTAATAAAGAACTTTCTGTCTTACTAAATATACATGGCTGTGGGCTTCAAACAACATTTCAGATAAGAACTTTGGGCAATCCCTTGGAAATAAAATTAGTAGTTATAGTTGCTTAGAGACACATCTCTAAAATTTATGGGCAGTACAGTTAGTATTTTAGCTTTGGCAACTAGAAAGGTAAAAATTGGAGGGGGTGGGCTAAGGCTATTGTTTTCATCTTTCCAAAGTCGTGTGCATAGGGTGTTGGGAAGAGAGCAGGCCTTTGAAATAACCCTTAACAGCTAACTACAGAACTGAGGCATCAAGGGGAGAGGGCTTAAGGGGGGGGGGTAAAAACAAAGAGGGAAGGAAGCACAATGGTCTATGCTGGTGGATTATGGGTGAGTGGGTGGTAGGTGCACTATGGTGTTAAAACCTGATGGCGGTATCCCAATATTACCTCAATTAAAAATAAATATATAAAATAAAAATATTCCAAAGCAAAAAACAAAAACAAAAACAAAAAACAAAACAAGAAATGCCATTTCCAGGTGGGGGTCTGTGGTGTCTGTCCTGATGGACACCATGCCTCATGCCCATTCTCACAAAAGAGTAGGCTTGGTTCCTTTTTTGGCAGCTGACCATGTGTGTCTCGTGAGGGCGTGGAGAAGTGCAGCCTGGGACACCGCATCCAGACAGCACAATTGCAAAGTCAGAAACAGCCTGTCTTCCTGTGTTTCCCTGCAGAGACTAGCATGAACTTCTGGGTGTGGTCTCGGTGAGTTTGGAGTATTTGTTGCTTTTATTTTAATAAAACTTATTGAGTTGCAAGTGTATGCAATTTCATTTTTAATTATGACTGTGTTTAACAATAAGCTTTCAAAATTGCCTGAACATAGAAGAATCAGCTCCAGAAGGGCATGTGGCTCCAGCATGGCCTGTAGGGACTGTGTGTCCCGTGTTAGTGGGTGATAGCCACTGCTTTACAGACACCTACATCTTTGTGTCCCCAGACCCCCTCTGTCCACACCAGCCTCGAGACTGTCAGGGTCATCAATCAATCACTGAGTTAGAACATTTCACTGGCGTCTGTGTACGAAGAGTCCCTTACTCTGGACACTACATAAGCGCTAGCTTTAATTTTGTCTCAGTGCAGCACAGAAAGCAGATGAACACATACATTATGAGACAGTCTCTTCGGAGGCCTTTGCACAAACAATACACGTTACAGATGCTTAAGGTCAGAGTCATTTGCATAACATATGCTCCGTTGCAGAACAGAGAGGCTCCTTATAAAATAGCGGGTGCTGTTAACATCCCCTCAGTGTTTGGGCTTGAGTGTGGGGGTTCAAAAACATGTCCACACTAGAGGACGCTGCAGGACGCCAGCTGCCTTCTCCTGACCCAGACTGGTGGCACAGCGGGTTTCATTGCTCCCTTCCATCCTTGTCATCACTACCACAGGTGTCACTTCCTAAGAGCTCCATGTGTCCCACGTGTCTGGGGAGGGATACCTGCACCCAGTGACAGGGGGATGCGCTGAAGGTCAGACTTAGCAGAAGCAAACAGAGCTGGGCAAGTGGAGTTCCTGAGATTTCAGTCAGAGAAGGAGATGGGGGTCAGGGGGTGACCTGGGGAAGTTCCTGGCGAGTGGAGGACGTTCAGAAGCCCGTAGGCACCAGCTTGGAGAGTGAGAGGAGGCAGAGTGAGTGGGAGGCATGTGTGGGGGAAAGATGGCATGGGAGCACAGAGACAGAGAAAGAAAGATCAAGGGAGACAGGGAGACAGAGACAGAGATACAGAGAGAGGGGGAGACAGAATCAGAGAGACACGGAGATAGAGACAAAGAGAGGTAAAGACAGGTAAAGGGAGAGACAGAGAAACAGAGGCAGAGAGACAGAGAGAGGAAGTGTGGGGAAGAGGAAACAATGGGGAAGAGCAAACAACAGCAAAGAAAGACATGGCAAGGGCCTCCCTGGTGGCACAAGGGGTTAAGCACCGCACTATGAAGCAATCCGTAGCCTCTGCAGCACGAGTTCAATCCCTGACCAGGGAGCAACCCACATGGCGCAGCAGACCTCTCCTGTCTCGCCTGCTGCTCCCCTCAGCAGTGTGTTTCAGTCTGTCTGCCTGTTCTGCTCCCCACTCTGTCTGTGGTGAGTCCTCTTACCTCACACACTCTGGCCTGTACCCCAGCACTTGTATGCATAAATAAATAAATATTAAAAAAAAAAGAAAGACGTGGCAAGGTGGAATGGCCCAGGGGGATGGGGTTAGTTGGCTGAGGAAGCTCAGGGCCCCTCCACACCCTGCTGTGCCCTGGTCTCATCCCAACTTGGGGAGCAGAACTAAGTGAAGGGAGGGACCTCCATTTCCAGCTTGAGCCCCCTGCTCATGGCCCTGGAGTGGGTGCAATGTAGACTTTTGTTTTTCAAGTAAATTTTATTAAAAAACACAAGACTGAATTTTTTGAGCAGCTGCACTGCCCTCGACAGACCTGATAGCAGCAAACGTAATAAGGGTTTTGTAGTCTGTGTTCCATTTTCTGTCTATCGACATTTAAGATCCCAAAGACAATGGACTTTCCATGCTGTAGCATTAATTCACTTCATTTTTCTAGCAAGCCAGAGAGTTAATTTAGAAACCCAATACTATCTTAAGGCACCAAGAGAATTTCAGCTAAAGTGAAAATTGCTGCTTTTCCCCCTCCCTGCTTCATGAATAGATGAAAATATTACAAAGGAGGAATACATTTTCTCCTGAAAGAGGAGCTATTTGACGACTCCAGGCTGTTCCCTTTGATGCAGAAATCAGCGCTTTGATTTATCGTCATTAGCCCTTCCCTGCCTCTGCTGGGCCTGAGCAATCACGACCCAGGAGAAGAGGGCCCTGTCTCTCCCGTGGCCATGCAGTAATTTCCCAGGAGGATTCAGAATCGTCCTCTCAGGAGCTGAGGTTTGATGTGGCCTCTAAACTGGGAAGCCTGGAGCCCTGAGAACAGGGAGGGAGGGTCCCACAGGGTCTGCCATGCTGCTGATGGGTTCCCAGTCCCTCCCTAGAGCCTGCCATGCAGCCTGGGGCTCCCAGCAGCCCTGCCTTCCTCTGCCCTTCTGCCCCCGCTCTGCCCCTACCCTCCCCATTCCAGAGGCATCCCCCTCCTCAGCTTGCTCATCCTTTCCCGCCCCTCCAAGCATCCTGCCTGGGTGCTGTTTGAGTGACAGATGGGGCTGGGGTTCCTGCTGGGGGTCCTCCTGCTGGGAGCCACACTGGTATAGTGCACTTGGGGCACTGTGGGGGCATTATAGGGACACTGTGGAGACCACTCTGGTCACCCCTTCTCCAAAGCTCCCCCCAAGTGGGTGACACACTTCACACTGCTCTGGCTTCTCTCCCTCCCCCACCCCTCGTTGTTTCAGCCACCTTCTGCCATGTGGAGTGGGGTGGCAGTAAGATCACATCCAGGGGGATGGGGACCCTGAGAGCACATTTGTATAGGACCCACTGTTCTCACTTTGTTCAGAGATTACAGATATGAACACATTCACCCAGGCACCCAGAAGTCATTCTGATTGGCTCTTAGCACTGACTTCCCACAACCACTTGAGCATCAGGGTGACATTAGGACTGTGGTGGGCTGTGCAGATGCAGGTGACACTCCTCAGGCAAAGACACACCCCCCTATCTTCAGAAGTGTGCCCCTGCCCTTGCCAAAATCAAGTCACAAAGTATCCCTGTAAGTGAGGATGCACATTTTGGGGCACAGGCACGTGTTCTGGGGAGTGTTACAGCTGTCACACTCAGCAGTTTCTACCCGTCGAGAGCAAAGGGCCCCTCTCCGAAGTATGTCCCTCCCTGATAGAAGTCAACTTTGCAGGCCACCTGGCTGCCCCGCCAGCAGCTCCCCTTTCACCCTGCCCCTGGGCTGAGGGCCCCATGTAGAGAATTTTCCGATGGGGGCCTTTGAAAACTCCTTTTAAAAGAAGAATGTCTTATGGTGTCTGGGGAAGACCTCCACCTAGAGACATCAAAGGTGGATTCATTTCCTCCAAAGTGATAGAAGCCTGATAGGGGCATGGGCACATGGTGAGGGCAAAGAGGCCTGAGATATATAGGGACCCTGGAGAGAGATGACAGTGGTATCTGCCAGGGGAAGCTGGTGGGGGCCTCAGACTGGGGTGCTTGGGGACAGGGTAGCGTATCCTGTGAGCTGGTCTGACATACCTTGAGCTCAACTGGAGCCCACACCCAAGAGCCTGGGTGTTTGCAGTGGCTGCTTGAAACTTTGGCTGACTCAGGGTACTCAAGCACGTCAGGTTAAACATGTACTGGCCCACCTGCCTGGATGATGCATACCCGGTCCCTCTATAACTGACCGAGTGAGGAAAAGCAGGGAGGTTACCTGGCTATCTTGTCCGTGCAGGACATGGTGACGAGCTGCTCGCCCAGCAGGACACCATCCCAGGTCTGGACCGCGCTGGGGCCCCGCACGGGCACTGTCCCCTCCCCAGACTCAATCTTCGTGCGCAGGTGCCCACGGAACTTCCTGACGATATGTTTGCTGCTGTTCACTAGGAAAGAAAAGGTGGTGTGAGAGGTGGCTGGATCCTCTACCTAGAGATGGAGATTCCCAGCCTCTAGTGGGGGGATTAGTGCACCCAGAAAACATCTCACAGAGTGTCTCGGTGTCATGATTAGTGGATCAGGGGAAGCAGGTTCCAGAAACAGTGCTGGGTGGGGAGGAATGTGTTCAATGATGAATGGGGAGCTGGTGTAATCCACCCAGGACGCCACTTCCAGACCTGGGCTTAGCCACTTTGCTGCGCGGGGCCGGATAGGACAAGTCTGAGGCTCTGGCAGTTTTTGGTTTTTGTCATAACCTCTGG
This sequence comes from Talpa occidentalis, assembly GCF_014898055.3. Lineage (NCBI taxonomy): Eukaryota > Metazoa > Chordata > Mammalia > Eulipotyphla > Talpidae > Talpa > Talpa occidentalis. The sequence goes on from NW_023601433.1 coordinate 51,998,054, forward strand.
ATTCTGCTGCCAAAGCACAAAGTAGCACAGACAAAAGGTCTGAGGATGAGCATGACTGTGCCCCAGAATCCTTTATTTATGGACAGTTCGTCTTACAGAACAAAAAGTAATTTCCAGTGTATTTTCTCTTGGTTACTAAGAACTGAATTTCTAGTATCTAAATGTCATCTCTTGGGAAGAAAGACTGCTATCCTCCTTGAAAAAAGTAAACTTCTGAGATGTGTCAGATGATGGTGATGATACTCGTGGTGGTGATAGTGATGATGATGGTAGTGATGATGGTGAAGTTGGTGATAGAGATGATGGTGATGATGGTGATTGTGATGAGGATGATAGTGGATGATGGTAACGAGGAAGACACTGATGATGATAGCGGTGGTAGTGATGACGGTAGTGGTGGTGATAATGATCAAGGTGACAGGAAGATATTGATAATGAAAACTGTATTAGAGGTGATGGTAATGACAATGAAGAGGTGATAATGTTAATGATAAAGATGATGAAGATGATGCAGTGATGATGGTGATGATGATAGTGGATAACAAAATAGTTCATATAGCTCAAAGTTACTTGAGCGAACTTTTGGTTGACCTGCCTTTTGACACTGTCTAGGTGGGGATTTCATCACATCAGCATCAGTGGCAGGCAGCACTAGAAGAGCGGAGGGGCCCACATACTTATAGGTTTACGGCTTACCACAAGGTTAGGAACCTGACTCTTCTATTTGGGGGAAACTTTCTCAGGGGATATGGTATTTGCTATCCCTTTCTTTCTGGTAATTGTAGTAGCCTTATCATTCTCTGAACTATCCCACTGTTATGTTACATTATAGACTGAAAGTGGCCTATTATGTGGCAAGGCTTGTTCAATTCTTACCATTGCTTGTGGACAACTAATTTTCCATGAAGTAGTCTTTAAAGCTTGTTAATGCCATGACAACAGGGAGTCCTGACTTGAATTAAGAACAGTTTATTTTTTTTAGGAGTTAACCCAAAGTTTTCAAGCTATATTAATTTTTCCTGAAGAGCCAGGTGCATGAGCTGCTCTTGAGAAGTGTTTATCTTTGGAAGTGTTAAGTGTCAGACTGCCTTCTCTAGCACACCCCCTGAGGAGCTTTATCAGTCCTGGGGGTCTGAGTGTCCATGATCTTGTAGAACCTGTTCCCTCCAGTTCTTTTTTTGCCTAATTGTAGGAGGCAGGAGGGAGTTGAAGATGCCACTTCAAGCAGAACAAAATGTCAATCCAACCAGAAACTGCAGGGGAGTAAACATAAATAGTCTGTAGTGGATTTACTGTGTGCCCGAGACAGTGGGGGTGTGAGATGTTAGAGTCCTGCCTGCCATGTGTACATACATACTCCTAATTCATAAGAATACCTAATCTAATTCTGATATTCTAAGTCATCAGACCCTTCATTATAATGTTTATTTATCTAAAACCTTTACCTTTGGAGATTGATGTTAGAATAAAGTGAGAGTGGTGATACACTTTAGAAAATTGTTGAAGTGAATATTTTACTTTTAGAAGAAACTCCAAAGGAGATGAAGTAAAGTGGCAATTGAAGACATCCACTCAAGGAACAAAGATCTAAGAAGGGACACAAAGTTGCTGCAATGTATATAGGGGACAGAAAGAAAGCCAGAAATAGAAAAAAAGTATAGGAAAGGAAGATAATTTTCAACACTAAATAAACTTGTAATTCTCACATCATCTTCAAAAGGTACATCCCAGAAGGTGTGCCAATGAACTGATCTAATATTGATTGTGATAATAACTTAGACAACATTTGCCATGTGATCTTGGGGTGTCCTTTGTCTATTGATGAAGACAGTAATAGTGATGGTGACAAATTGTGAAGCCATTGTATTCACTGATCCTACAATGCACAAATGTCATCATCTATTGCCTGCTTCTGAAACTAACCAGGAGAATCTGAAAACAGGGATTTCTGGAAGTGAAGTATATTTTAGATTCTCTAACTTCTTACAGTATTTTAGCCCAATCTCTTGAATTGCCCTAATATACAATGCATGGAATTGGCTTAGAACATATGAGGGATTTAGCATGTACTTGTAAAATATGATAGATTGGGGTATTTAAGTTGTTGAATTCTCAGAAAATGGTAGTAAGAACCAAATTTACCAGGTTATTTAAATAACATGCCGAGGAGGAGAAAACTGCTTTATGGTTGTTGGTGTGTTAGAAAGAGGACAGAGGCTGCTCAGTAGCTGAAAATGCCTGGGTCTGATTATTTTCTCCTCCCTTTCAGTTCTTATCAGAACAGCCTTGGGTCTCCCAGAGCACCAGGAAATGGAGTCAACCCTTGGGTCTGTCCTCCTCCAACAGAGTAGACCTGAGTCCATAAGAGCAAAGACTTGCACCTGCAGAGCTTGTGGTTGGAGTGACCTTTCTCTCAAAGTGAAAACTCAGTCCCATGTTAGGTAAGAACCTTGCCTGTCTGCCTGCCTACCGTGTCTGCCTGACCCACTTCCTGAGAGCCTACCAGAACCTCCTTGGCCTGTAGACCTTTCCCCTGGGTGGGAAAGGAGATAACTGTCCAATCTGGGTGGGAGACAACTTAGGGGACTTTGATTCAGTGGCTCAAATGCAGCTCCTCAGAATCACAGGGAAGTTTACAAAGTGGACATCCTTGCTCCCGCCCTACAAATGCACTGAAATCTTACAGAAACTCTCTGGTGGTCCTGATAGACTAGCCTGGTTTGTAAGTAACCAAATCAAACACAAACCTACTCACAGGCGACGACTCTTCCAAATGCATCACAACAATTGGTATCGATTCCATTTTCAGACTATTTGGGGAAGAATTACGATCTATCCAGGTGAATGATTTTAAGGGAATAACAAACCTGGGGAATTTGGAGTTTCTCGAGCCACATTCATCTGGGGAGGTGGTGCTGGTTTCCAACACAGATGTTGTGTTGTCGCTTAGGTTCAGAGTCCTGGAGCCTGGCCTGGGGAACTTGGGCTCAGGGATCTAACTCATGGGTGGTTAGAGCAGTGATAACAGCGGAGGCAGAGTCCCTGTGAGGTAAGCCAAGAGCTTCCACTCAGAAATCCCAAGCCAGTGCTCTGGGCTTGACCTTATGAGTTACACTTTGACGGTCGTTTAAAACTGTCAACAGAGCTTTCTTACTGTGCTCTGCCTTCAAGCCTTCATTCTTTAAAGGAAGGGGGCATAGTTGGCACATCTGTGTTCAGATTTTCTTAGACTCAGTCATGTCATAGGTGTGTGATGCGTGTGCACACATCATTCCGCACACACGTGTATTTGTGCATGCATGTACCTATGCTCTTACGCATTTATATGTATGTCTGTGGTGATGTATGGGAGAGAGGGAGAGAAAGGAGAAGGGGAGAGAGGAGGCTCTAGGCTCAGCTGCAGGTGGTAGAGGCAGGCTGCCTCTGCAGACTGTGGAGAGGCACCCAAGGGCTCCTTGCAGACCAATTGAGGATGATAACGAAGGTGATGGTACCAATTGAAGATGATAATGAAGGTGATGATAATGAAGGTGATGATAATGAAGGTGATGGCAGAGGTGGTTTGGGGTGGGGGATAGCAGGAGATGAGCCCCATAAGCTGCGTGTCCCTGGCTGGACCTTCCTTGGGTCTCCACCAGCTCCTCAGAACTTGCCATGTCTATGCTCTGCAGTCTGCACTGTGGCTATACGGAGGATGTTCCCCTGCCCCTTAGGCTGGCATGCCCTTGGGGGTGGGTGTTATGTCCCCCAGGGATTGTGTGCTAGGCTCCATATAGAAGCACCACCATCAGCAGTAAGGCAGTGAGGCAGTGAGGCAGTGAGGCAGTGAGGCTGGGTTTTCACAGGACTAGCTTGTCACCGTTGACGATGCTGACCTTTGGAATAGCCCCCCACTTCCTGCAGGGCTTGTCACCATCAACTTTCTTCGGTCCTAGCCCTCTTTCAAGATGAAGAGGGAGGTGAGAAATGACTGGGCCATGCGGGGCTGCCCTTCCTCTTTTAAAGAGGGTGCTTGGCCAATTCTCTCTAAGATGAACTGACTCCTGGGCTTCCTTGGAGAACAGGGGGTGCTTAGAAGTCTCTCTGAGAGGTCCTTCTGAGCAGAAGAGGGTGGGGTTTGGGTTGTCCTGCCCTTTCTAAGTGAGTAAGGGTGAGGGATATTGGCCACAGGGCAAAAGACCAAGAAGCCCCCTCTTTGGTCCTGGGAGTGAAGCGCAGCGAGAGGCGCCTCAAACAACTCTGGACCAGTGGCTCATTTTTGCCTGGTGCATCTCCAACAAAAATGTGAGGGAAATGCTTTATTTTTTTCTCCTTCCAGCACCTGCTCCATCTTAAAAACACTAGGAAATAAAACACATCTGTGTCTGAAAGTGAACCCCAGAGTGCGGCTTAGAAGTATTGGTTTGTATTTCTAACCACTGGCTTTGCCAAGTTGGAATCAAGGACAGGGAGGCTGCAGTAGGTGCCGGGGTACAGAGGTGGGAGCCCAAGGAGCTAGAATGGCCTCGTAGAGGGATCTTGGATCTCCAGTGAGATGGGCTCTTGCAGTCCCTGCTCAGCCGTCCCTACTCCCTTGGGAGCAAGTTGGTTATATTAGGGCAGTTCCCAAATATTCTGCAAACTTTCCATTTTCCTTCCAGAGTCTGAGGTTCCTGAGCTGGGTCTTCATAAAAAGGTCAAACCTTTTATTTTTATTTTTAATTTTTTAAATTTTATACATTTTTTACTTTTCTTTTTGAGAGAGAGTGAAACGGCGAATCCAAATAGTGGTCTAGTGGGCTGAACTTCATGGTTGTGAAGGGATCTGCTATCGTGGAGGTCATCTTGATGAATAGCTCCAAGAAAAATGAATCCACTTCATCTTGTTTATTTTCCTTGCTTGCTTTTTCTGAGCTGACATGACTATAAAGGAATGCTTACAGTGCCCATAGGTGGTGTCCTAGGGGGTGGGGTCATGTCTAGGACTCACTCAGCGCCCCTACCTCCTGAGTAGCTCCTTTCATACTCAGTGGGCCTTTTCTTAGTTCTCAATTCAACCTGATGTTCTCATCTACTTTCCATGTGGTGTCGTCATGGACTGAATGTCTGTGTCCCCCAAATATGTATGTTGAAACCTGACCATCAAGGTGATGGTTCTAGGAGGTGGGGCCTTTGGATGGGCGAGGTCCTGAGGGTGGAGCCCCTGTCATGGGATTCAGGCCCTTAGAAAGGACACCCAGAGGGCTGCCTTGCTCCTTGTCGGGGTGGGAGGACACAGAGAGATGACCCATTTATGAACCGGGAAGCAGGTCTCCACCAGACACCTGCCGGTGCCTTGATCTTGCACACGAGCTTCTAGAACTATGAGAGGACCATGTCTCTTGTTTAAGTGCCAATTTGTGTTGTTCTGTTATTGAAGTCTGGGCTGACTGAGACAGTAATGAAAACGTTGCTTAGACTCTCATTATGGAGGATTCCAGCTAACCATTCTCCAAAGGGGAAAGGAATGGCAACAAGAAAGTTGGCAGAAAGGAGAATTTATTTTTCTGAACCAGCCTCCAATCTAATTATTAGAAAAATAGGTTAAATACATGGAAGATTAAAGCAAAGCTATTTTCCCTGAACCTTCGTTATCTTTGGTGGAGGGACTCACCACAGCCTGGAACCCTGCAGGCATTCAGAAAATGCTTATTGCTCCTTCCTTTGGCAATTAGAACACAAATGTAGCCTTCCGTAGCTGGGAACATCAGGAGGCCAAAAATAAATCTTTAATAACTTGTCTCATCTGTTATGTTTCTACTGTAGCTTTCTTCTGAGCACAAGAATCAGTCCTGGATGCTTCAACATCTCTGCCAGGACCAGATGCCTCATCAAATCCACATATTTAATTTCTTTCTATGTCAGAACACATGCCTCCTGCTGCTTCTATTAAGGGTGCTTGTGGTGTAGACACAAGTGTATGTATGGACTGGCTTTATGGCTATGGAGTAGCCTCCATACTATCCTTCTAGCAGGGAGAACACCTCAGATCTGCACAGAGGAGAGACCACCATGCCTCCAGAGTGTACCCTGACTCCTGGAATCGGCAGGGCCGTCTCTCTCGGGACAGGAGAACACAGAGGTAAAGGGCCCACATGCTTTCTGCTTGTGCCTACCAAGGGGTACATCATGGCACTTTGCGAGTTGACAGGGGGAGCCGGATAACACCTGCCGCTATTTTATTTGCCCCACAGTTGGCAAGCAAAGGCCAGCAAGTCCAGCCTGGACTTTTCCCATGCCACTAATTCTTATCTCCTGTCCTTCACGCTAACCTTTTTTGGGCTAAAGGGGTTGTGGCTTATGAAATGAAGTAGAGAGTGTGGCTCTTAATAGCTAATTTTAGGCTCAAGCCATTGTGCTTCCAAGGATCTGGGCATTGCAGACTAAGCTATTAGAGGTAGGATTATGCACGGAATTGCAGACACAACCCACATGCAGCGTCTGAGCCCCGGGTAGAGGCGCACAGAGAGCGTGCTGTTTACAAAAGGCAGAAATGCGGTCTCTTACGGTCTGTTGTGATCTCGTAGGGTGAGTTGAGCCTGGCGTCTCCGCAGGGGGACGTGCTCACGTAGAGGTGGAACAGGACGTTCTCTCTCAGCCTGTAGCCTCCCTCTTTTAGCCGCACAAATATGGAGCGCTCTGAGTCTTCTCTTCGCTTGCTAGGGTCAGAAAGAGGGCCCAGGTTATTTATTACTAACCAAACCAGAAACATTCCAATTTGTATTGTTTTGTGTCATTGAGCCTCAATTTTTTCCCTCTTCATCCACTCCATTATGTTTTCTTCTTGCAAGAAAACTTCCAGAACCAGCACATCAAAGCAAAGACGAGCAGCAGGAACTCTACCCTCTCATTCCTTCCTAACTTGACATTTTAGGGAGTCATTTTACCAAACTAGTTGTGCAGTTGCTACTCACCTGTGCTCAGGTATTTATAAACTGTAGCCCTGTGGTTCACAGCACTCTTCAGGGTTTTACATGGCCCCAGCGGGCGACCCATTTCTGTATTAAAAGGAGAAATGGGCCTTGAAACGGGGCAGTGCTTGGCTGCCAGCCAGCAAGGAATCTATGTGCATGGGCCTGCTGTTCTGCACCCAGCCATGACCAAAGGGAGTGCCTGCACTAAACATGTCCCTCCACCCCCACCACCAGATGTTTTAAAGGGTACAGGTCCCTGACCTTGGAAACCTCCCCAGTCTTTAAACTCCAATTGGGAGACCCATCTGTGTCCCCCTGGCACAGAACCGATATGGCTGCCAGGCACCCAGGCCCATTCTTACTAGTCCTGGCTGCCTACTTCCTGCCTCTGCTGTTTCCACACATTCTGCCCCAGTGCTGATGGATTCTGTTTTGCTGGGTCCCAAGAGCACACAGGCAGCTGAACAGACATTTTCTCTCCAGGAAGCCCTGAGGCGTCCTGCCAGCCTTTCTGCTTCTGCACCATTGCTCCTTCTGCTGCCAGTCCTCCTCACTGCTCCCCCTTCCACCCCTCACCCACTGGGGGCACATCCTCGGGGCCCCCTCTCCACAAAACACCCCCAGTCTGGATGTCCCATAGAGTCTGGTGCTCCTGGCCGCTTTCTGCAGGCCAGTGTCCTTGTCTCTGGTACCTCGAGTCGGCAGCATGGTGTCCAGACACAGCCAACTCAGCGCCTTTGGGTCACAGACAAGAGTCCAGTGTATTTGGAATGCTTGGGATTGAGCAGTTGGATATTTAGGAAAGACCCTCCCCCATATTTTGAGAGCTCTTGTTCCTGGTATTCAGCTCCGGTTGCATTCTTGGCAGCCCTGGAGCCGGTGGGGGTGGGGGGTCAGCTGCTGTGAGCAGCTCAGGGTCTCAGATGAAAATTAACTGAGTATATTAAGGCATCGCTTTTATGAGAGTTTTCAAGGACTCTGGTCTCCCTCCTTCTGTGTGGCCATTGTACCTGCCAATGGCACAAACCAGTCACCCAACGAAGCCCCCAAGATCCCATTACAGTGGATTTAGGGAGCACTGCTTCCGGGAACAAAAGGCCAATGGGAAGATGAACCCAAGAGTGAGCAGCTGGGTGCAGGTGTGTCTTGGCGTGTGGCGCTCACACCTCCACCTGTCAGTCTGCTGCCGTTGAGTGTGCTACAGGAAGAGCTTTCTGGTGACAGCCAGCTGTCAGAGCAGGCTGGCAAGAACATGGGTGTTCCAAAACCCCACACATTTCTCAGGGCCTCAAAAGCCTTCAGAAAACCCTTGTAGAAGGAAGTAAAAAAGATGACATCTCAAAGCCACTAACCCTGCTGTCACCTTCCTGGGGATAAGGTGGCCTGGAACCCCTATAGAAGAGGACTGGGGGCTGAGCCTGATCTGGCTTCTGATATGCTCAGAGGTGCCTGCTGGGGACTGGTTGTGGGGTCTGGGATTTATCCTGGGGCATTGAGACCCCAGGATGGGGCAGGATGGGAGGGAACAAAGTCTAGGGAGAGAACCAAAATTTCAGGCTGCCCCGCCGCCTGGTATTTGGAGAAAACCCCATCATCTTGCAGAAATCTGCATCTGTAGGAAGTTTCTTGGCTGAGAAACTCCTAGAACAGGACACTCACAAGGGCACATGGAGGCACTTGGTTCTCCAGGTCTTTCTGTGGTCAGAGGCAGCCAGCCGTTGGACATTCTGAATGATGGGAACCATTTGATTGAGAGAATGTGTGGCTATCATCAGCACTCTCCAGGGCTGAAGTGCAAGTTCCCAGGGAGCAGGTGGCTGTGGTCCAGGTGATGACACTGTGACCAAGCCCCTCTCATCTGCCTTGTGTATGTCAGATAACCCTCACTCCTTCAGATAACACCCCCGGAGAGAGCAAGATTTTCTACCATCTTCCTTTCCTCTCTCCCTTTTTAAAATATGAATTGTTCTGGAATGAGACTCACAGGGAATGCACAGTTGAAGCCAGACTGAGGGACTGCCCTGCGCGGGGGTGACTTTGAGCTCGGCTGGCTGATTCCCCCTTTCTGGTCTTTGGTGTTCAGAATGAGCTGAGAACCTGCCTGCCTGGGAGCTGACTACATGTGGACATGGGTGTTGTAGCTACTTCCCTTTCTGTATGGTCTCCCCAATTCCAGGGAGCTGACACTCTGGCTGTGAGGAGAGCTTGCACTAGCTACTTCTTGTGGAGTATTGAGGTTATAGGGAAATGATGTCTTTTAGTGACTCCTGAGGTATGGGTATGTGCTCATGCCTGCCACCCCACCCCACATTCACGTGTTGAAACTTAATCCCCAGTGTGGGGGTCTTAACAAGTGGGGCCTCTGGGAGGTGATCAGGTCGTTAGGGTGGTGCAGCCTCATGAATTGGATTAGTGCTGTCTGAAGGACTTCCAAGAGTTCCCTGGACTCTTCTGCCCTGGGAGGCCTGGAGCGGGATGCTGTCTGTGAACTGGCACAAGGATCCCTTACCAGAGCCTGGCATGGATCCCTGAGTTTACCTTCAACCTCTGGAACTCCGAGCCCTCAACTAGTGATTCTGCTAAAGGCCCCCAGCTTCTGGGGTTTTGTTATACTCCATCCTTAGGTGGTTAAGACACCCCTGAACATTTTAATAGAAAATGTCATTCAATGGAATTGACGTGTGACATGGCATAGGACATGTGTGCACCTTGCAATTTGCCTGCTGCTGTCATTAGTGGGCAAGTGGAAGTTTTCTGGAGGGATGCCCGAGAACATGAGGGAGTAGCCTTGGATTTTGGTATTTGACCAGTCTGCATGAAGGGTGCAGGCCACAGACCTCTGAATGACGAGTATCTTTCAGGAGCAGAGTGTCCTCTGGCTGCAGGGATATTGTCCTGGATCTGGCTGTGGGTCACCAACCCCACCTGTGGTCCAGGTTGCGGTCACTCACCTCAGGTGCAGCTCCAGCTGTGCGTACAGGAAGTGGACCAGCGCTCTCCTGGCCACGACCTCTGCGTGGCCATCGTTGACCACCAGTCCCTGGTCATTGATGTACTCTCCACTGATGCACTTGGTCCCTGAGGACAGGACGACCACTTGGGCTTGCCTGACGTCCAAGCCTGGGGACAGAGAAGCATTAGATCACCACACCATCTCCTGGCGGTGGGGGTCTCTGCCTCCGGCCCCCACCCCTGCTATGTCCAACTTGGAGATCCAAGCCCATGGTTCTGGATTCAACCTCAAGTTAACAACCAGCAGCTCAGACAATGAGCACACCCAGAAGGTGGGCTTTCTCAGGGACAGGAGCTTTGGTTTTGTGCGACATTGTTTGGTGACTGCCCTGTTTAAATGGGCACTCAGGGGAAACTCATTCCGATCCAAGATCAGAGACCACCTTGAGTGTGGCCATGGTTTCAGCTGAGGTTTGCCTTTCTGCCTCTGGGGCCTCAGGAGTTTGCAGATGGCCAGGTGTTTATGTAGTGTCCTGAGAAAGATACGCATGTCCTCACACCAAACAAGCCACATGGGCCAAGACACGAGCCCAGGCCAAGGGGACAGGAAGCCCACAACTGCTGCATGTCCCTGCAATTCCAAAGGGAAGTATGCGGAGGCCTTACCCTGGAGGTGCTCTGAAATTATCTGGGCTGACCCCCCAAAACCAGCTGCCCACCCACCTTCCTCTGGGTTGAGAAATTACATCTTAACTGAAAGACTGACTGATGGAGATGTTCTGTGCACAGGACAGAAGTGGTGGAGGTGTAAGGCAGGTAAGAACCCCAGAGGAGCAGGTCCTGGCTGGACCCCCATTGATCCTGCCGCAGGGCTCGGGGGTGATGCCTGTGATAGCTGGAGAGTCACAGATTCTGTGCTACCAGCATGGAGTTAGCTGTCCCTCAGAGTTACCAGACCCCTCTGCCTATGCCTTCTAAACCACTGCCGCTAAATCACTCAGAAGGCACATATTCCTGGATTCAGACTTGCTTTTTTGACTGTCTTATCAGGGCCTTACCCCGAAATATGAGCAAATCTCTGTGGAAGTCAAGGCCCAATGACCTGGAAGAGATGGAGCTTCACGTCCCATGCTGTGCCCAAGATCTCTGTCAGAGAGACAGCGGGGCTGAGTAGCAGAGGTCACTGGCTCCACGCCCTGTTACAGGTCTGCCTTGCATGGGTGGTGCCAGGAGCACAGGGGTTTGGGAGGACAAAGCCCCCTCCCCAGTTATTCCTATTCTAGGCCAGCAGGCCCCAGAGCTCTGTGCTCACACACCACTGGACCACGTGTCGTGGCCGGCTTCTGGAGCCTCATTCCACGAGCAGAGCCTAACCTATGGGTTTTCTGTCCCCTGAAACTTGCGACCACAAACTCTGTACAGTAGCAGTGAAAATGTGTGGAGTTTCTGATTCAGCGCCAAAGTCTTTCCATTTTCCCTAGAGTCACAGGACAGAGAGAAGACGCAGGTAGTAATGCCTCCCATCTCATCAGGCACTTAACATTTCTAAGAGGCCCCGACACCTCACATTCAGGAGGAGCGTAGGGCAACCACCTGGGCCCTCCTCCCAGATCTTTAGGGGTGTAAGTACTGCAGCTGCATGCGAGGGCCCAGAAAGCCTCCGCACATGATACTTCATGCATCTGTTGTAAGACTTAAAAGACGAGGTTTCTGTTTGCTCCCTGTAGCATAACTGAGAGTCCATCAGTCAAACAAGGCCCAGAGCGGAAAGGTCACAGAGGACCCCAGAGATGGTGACGATGGTGCTCTTTACAATGGTGAAAGCAGAGTTTCCAGTTTTCACTGAAAGGGCTGTTTTTGGAATCTCTCCTGCTGAGTGCCTACCAAAGGATTGGAATGCTGGCTCCTGTTATCACCTTTATCAGCCTCAGCATTTCCCTTTTCCCACCAGAAAATCATCGCTGAGGACAGAGCTGATGAATTGTCCCTAAGTGATTAGTTTTCACAGAACAGAGCTCATTTTGACCAAGTCCAAGGGGTCTTGCCAGCAAAAGCGATATTACTCTCTGCAAGCAAAACAGAAGAAACCCAAGAATAAACCCCTGACTTTAAATGTAATGGCCATCACCTCTATTTGAGGAAGTTCTAGAAAAGCCCAAGTCAGGTTTGCCTTTCTCCTGCTCTAACAGGTATTTGAGATCTAGGAGAGGAGATGTGTTCTTCACTTAAAAGTCAAATTTCTTGAGGGTGGGAACCAGAATTTCCACAAAATCTCCTAAGAAGCATCATGTAACCGGATAGGCTGGCTGGGACAGGCAGCGGTGTTCCCACTGAACAATTGGGCTTCCCAGGACTGCACCAGGATACCCTGTTGCACCTTTGAACACACACTCACTGGTTCCAGATATGCTGGTGTGGTCAGCACCTGCGGGACAGGTCAGCAGTGATCATGCCCATCTGTCTAGTCCACAGGGCCACTCTCTAGAGAATTGAGGTAGGCATCCAGGACTTGCTAGGTGAAATTTCCATATTTAATAAAAATTTTTTCCCAAATGCCCAGCAGTGCTGGGCATGTAATCAACCATGTTTGCTGCTCAGACAAGAAGCTTCCTATATCGAAAAGGTGTTTTTTTTTAAAGATTTATTTATTTATTTATTTATTTATTTATTTATTTATTTATTTATTTATTTATTTATTTATACCAGCACTGGGTACAGTCAGAAGCGCGGGAGGGTGAGAGAATTCACCAGAGCCAGAGTGGGGAGCAGAACAGGCAGAGTGACGAAGTACACTGCTGAGGGGAGCAGCGGGTGTGGCAGGAGAGATCTGCGCGCTGTGTGGGACCCTCTCCCGGAGGCCAGGGATCAACCGGTGCTGCAGAGGCTGTGGGCAGCTTCGAAGCCCAGCGCTCAACTGCTGCGCCACCGGGGGAGGTTCTCGAAAAGGTGTTTTTAAAGGATGAGTGACATCTGGCTGCTCATGCCCCCTAGCCACCACCCCCCAACAGTGTGGAACTTCTTTTTTTTTTTCCTAAAGATTTATTTATTTATGCATACAAGAACGGGAATACAGGCCAGAGATGTGGGGGGTGAGGGGTGGGGGTGGTGGTGGTGAGAGGATTCTCCAGAGACAGAGTGGGGAACAGAACAGGTAGATTGACTGAAATACACTGCTGAGGGGAGCAGCAGGCACTTGTGCTACAGAGGCTGCAGATAGCTTCACAGTGCTGTGCTTAACCCCTTGCACCACCAGGGAGGCCCCAGTGTGCAGCTTCTTAAGAGAAAAAGGGAGAGTAAGGAGTAGGAAAAGGGGAGAATGAAACTGCATATGAGGAATGGGGAGATGCTGTAGTCAGAGGCCAGCTGCAGCCACATAGTGGAACAGACTGCACAGTGGCCACGAGAGGAGTTGTTGCCTGTCTCCTCCCTAGCTCCTTCCCGGGCTCCATTTCTGCAACCCTGAAAAATACCTGGGGTTCTGGCTATGTGGCCATATGGCCCCTCTCCGCTGACATCCAGCTCGGGGGCAAGCTCAGGAAACCAGGGGCCACTTACTTTTCTGCATTCTGGTATGAAGTCAGCCATCTTGCTTTAAGAAAAGTGAAAATAGGGCCTCCCTGGTGGTGCAAGGGTTAAATGCAACCTATGAAGCTATCCGCTGCCTCTGCAGCATGAGTTCCATCCCCAGCCAGCCAGGGATTAACCCACATGGCGCAGCAGACCTCTCCAGTCTCACCACTGCTCCCCTCAGCAGTGTATTTCAGTCAATTTCTACCTGTTCTGTTCCCCGCTTTGCCTCTGGGGGATCCTCTCATCACGCCGCCGCACCTCTGGCCTGTACCCCAGCTCTTGTATATATAAATAAATAAATCTTAAAAAAAAAAGAAAAGTGAAAATAGGATAGAGTGAAATCTCTAGGATTTTTTTTTTTTAACCCATGACTGACTAAATTGTTTAAAAGCAGCTCAAAACACGGCTGTTTCCCTTTCCGCAGGGTCCAGGGTCCGGTCCTAGTCATCACTCCCCAGCAGGCTGTCCCACAGGTGTTGGAGCCCGACCTCCCCATTGGGAGGGTCCTCCATGTGGTTTTGAGAACATTTGTCCTTGCAGAACCTTGTTCCATGGGCTGAGGGTGAGCCCGCACCAGAAGCCACATTCTAACTAAACCAGTTGTCAGGTGACCTATTCACTGCTGACAAATAGCTAATGAGGAAGCCATTTTGGTGGAGAAATCATTTTTTCAGCATCCAGCTTAATTAAGGCAGGTATTTAGAGCAATAGAAAATAACATTTATAATTATTTCTTAAAGTTTTCACTATTCAGGTGTCTGGTGCTCATGTGGTGTGACTTAGACAGCGACTTGAGATTGGTACGGCTTCTCTTGAGGCTCTGAGCCTCCTCTTTTGATTCCATGGAAATTACTGCTGTAGAAAAAAAAGCTTTCCTTTCACCCCTCATTAATCCTCAACTCTGCTTGACTCCGGGCTCTGTCATATTCAGCACAATTAAGTGGCTTAAGAAAGGCATTATTTGCTTATTCACTTTTCATTAACCCCACCTCCTATGTGCCAGCACCATGCTAAGTAACATAGGAGACACTAAGCTATTGCAGACAGCCTTAACCTGCAAGAATTTATCATGAATTTAGGGGGTGACACAGTGACAGAAGTGTCTACAAAAGAAGATATTGTGTGATAAATACCAGGTAAGTGCTACACACACCATATCACTGAAATGGGAGAGAGAGAGAGGAGGGAGGGAGGATCCAGGGGGAGGGAGGTGGCTTCCTGCACTGCCTCCTGGAAGCAGAGGCTGAGTCCTGGATTCTTGGGCAGTGATTTATTGACTGAGTTCTCTCTGCAGGAACATGGAAAAAAGTCTTGGAAACAGGTTAGATTGGGGGATGGCAAAGGGGAGGTTTCCTGAGTCTGGTTTCAAGCTGATACAATAGAATACTTTGGAATATGCAGGGTGCATATTGGTCTGGTCTGAGTGATGGTGCTTAGCTGTTCCCACCAGCTAAGATGGGTCTGGTCCCAGTAGAGGGACCAGGAGTAGCCCCAACAGTGGTGATTCTGCAATAATCACTGAGATACAAACAGGTGTAGGAGCAGGACTCAGTACATGGAGGTCCTTGGTCACTTTTTCCCCCACAAAATTGTTATTGAGAGGAAAACTGAGATCCTGTAGGGCAAGAAAAACAGCCATGGAGAGTGTAAACTTACTGATTTCTATGAAATAAATAGAAAACTGATCAAAGATCTCCCTTTCCACCAAATCACAAAACCCAGTTCATTTTTCAGAAGAATTTGGCAGACCTTTAAGTGGCAGATGATGTAAAGATTATTGAAAGTGTTCCAGGGCACATGAATAAGGAAAACCTTCACATTGTTCACATCACGACATGCCTATATATTTGATCTATCCACCTGGCAGGACTACACAGAAAGAAAACTACACATGGCCTTGGTTATAAATATTGAGAAATTTAAAATAAAATATTAACCACCAAGCGTTAGAGAAGAATAACAAAAATCACTGTAAGGAGGGTTTATCTCAGGGATACAAAAAGGGATTATATCCAAAAATTAAAATGCAATACGAAAACATGCTTATAACCCCAGACAGCATCTGAGAAACCATCTGACAAAATCCAAAAGCCAATTTTGATAAAAATTCAGCAAAACAGCTTAGGTGGATTTTTCCAGTGTAATTTTTGTACATACACACATGCATAGAGACAACAACATTCTTGATGAGCAAACATTAGCAGAATTTCAACTGCACTCAGGAAGAGGACAGTGATGCCCACTCTAACTCCATTACTTATCATCTACTGACGTTATTAACCTACAAGAAGATAAAGAAATTAATGGTACATAACTGGAAAGAGCAGAAACAACATCACTGTTTGAACCTCTGTGGTTGTAGATGTGCAAACCTCAGGAGAACTGAGTTGAAATGCTGCTAGAAACAATCAGTGAACTCAATAAGGTGATAGGGCACAAAGTTAATATACAGAAATCAATAGCTTTCATATATACACATAACTAGAAGAAACTATAAAGAAAAAAACGGCTCCATTTAGAGTAGGAGCGATCAAGGTAATAGGAATAAATTTAGCAGGAAATGAACAAGAGCAATAATGAATAAAATGTTAAAACCTCAACCAAATTGGAATGGAGAGAAAGATGTGCGTCATTCTTAAATAGGAAGGTTCGATATCATGAATTCTCTCTGAAGTTATTGATAAGGTGAACATGATTCCAGTGGAAACAGCAGTAGTGCTTTGTTTTAGACTGAAAACAACCTCGTTTAAAAGTATAGTTTTGTTATTTATTTTTGAACCATGCATACTTACTTTAATGGGTAACTTACACAATTTTGAAAAAGAAGGCTGATATTAGGAGACTAACCCTAACAGATCTCGAGTAGGTTGTAGAGGTTCAATAACAGATAACTGTGAGGGTTGGAGCATGAAATCAGACAAGTGGAACAAAGTGGAGCATCTAGAAATAGACCCAAACTCATACAGGAATTTAGTGCAGGTTGAAGGTAATAACCTTTGAAATCTGTGGGGCAAAGAGAAACTTTCCATTAGTGGTATCTAATAACTGAAGAGCCATCTGAAAAATAACATTGCATCTTTACCTATTCTGTGTGCTAGGAAAAACTCCAAATGGATCAAAGGTTTAGATGCAAAAGAATAAAGAGCTGCCCATGAATGTTTATAGCAGTTTTATCCATAATTGTCAAAATTAAGAAGCATAAGAAACCAAGATGTCCTTCAGTAGGTGAGTGGATAAACTGTTATATCAAGGCAATGGGTTATTATTCTGCACTAAAAAGAAATGAACTATCAAACCATGAAAGGCACAGAGGAACCTTAAATGCATGTTATTTAGTGAAAGAAACCAGTCTGAAAACTCCTCAAACTGTATGATTTGTACTATATTTCATTCTGCAAAAGGCAAAAGTATGGAAACAATAAAAAAGATCAGTGGTTGCTAGGGGCTTGAGGGGGCAGGGGTGAATAGCCAGAGCACAGGATTTTTAGGGTAGCGAAAATACTCTGTATGCTACTGTAATGGTGGATAAATGTCATCAGACATTTTTCTAAAGTCATAGGAAATACAATACTGACAGTGAACACTAGTGTAAACTACAGAATTTGGTTACAATTTAATAAAAAAGTAAAATTGGCAGGTAAAAGGCCTTTCTAAT
The DNA here is from genome assembly GCF_014898055.3 of Talpa occidentalis. Lineage (NCBI taxonomy): Eukaryota > Metazoa > Chordata > Mammalia > Eulipotyphla > Talpidae > Talpa > Talpa occidentalis. The sequence goes on from NW_023601433.1 coordinate 52,015,163, forward strand.
TATAATTCAAAGCCCCAAAGACAGAAAATTGTTAAGTTCAAATGCAATAGTTTCATGTCTAATTCCAAATGCAACAGCATGAAAATAAAAAAAAAATTCTGCATGGTAAGACATCTTAAATATGGTAAAAAGACAACAGATAACAGAAAAAAATCCGATTATATCACAAGCACAGCACTAGCTTTTTAATACAAAAACTCTAGAAATGAAAATATATTATGTATATAAAACCAAATAGAATATTGAGTAAAGGCTAATTAAAACAGTTCACAAAAACCCATAATGCTTCTTAAATATACGGAAAAACATTCAACTTTACTAATAAAAATCAGTCAAAACTATAATGATATAATTCTTCATCTATCAGATTGATAGAGAAATGATTTTTTAAGTACAGTTGAAAAGACTTGTCAATAGTAGAGGAAATATATGAGGATAGAGCACATTTGAAGGGTAATTTAACACTATCAATCACTATCAATCAGATTATAAACACATGTATCCTTGACCCAGCAATTCTATTTCTGGCAATTTCTTATCCATATGTCTGTATATGTATGAAAATGATGTGTGTACAAAGCTATGACTTCAGCAATGTTTGTAACAGCAGGTTAATAGAAATGACCCAAGTGCTCATGCATAGACTGGTTAAATACAGTTCAGGTGTATCCTGGGCGCCTGTGTATCACTTAGAAAGAGCAGAGAAGTTCTCCATTGATACAGAAAGAATTCTAAGATATATTGTTGCCTGAAAAAGCAAAGGGATGTGTGAATAGCCTAGCTTTTGCATTGGATGGGGAAGATAAAAACATATCTATCAATATTTTTCCTTGCTTACATGTAAAGAAACTCTAAAAGGTTATCTGTAAGGGGACAAGCCCATTATTGCTATTGTTACTGTCTCCCAGATGCTGGCAGCAGACACGAGATTCCTGGGTTAGAGATAGGGCATTCCAGTCTAGCAGATGGGTGAGGGGTTTCATGCTTGCATTGGTGCTGTTGCCCCATGTGCAGGGGTCCTGGTAGGGGCCACCCATGAAGTGGGTTTTTGGAGCAGCTGAGGGACACAGAGCTTGGGGAATTCACAACTTCATTATAGGTGGTGAGCAAAACATTTGTGTTTTGCCCCAGAGGGAACATCACTTACTCTCAAGGTTGTCCCTTGCAAGCACAGCTTAAGAAATGTCCCAGATAAAGAGGGTTCAGGCCTTGCATTCAGTCATACCTAGCCAGAAGGTGCAGGCGTGCACAGGCTGGTGGCTGATGGCCTCTCCAAGAAAACCAGGGATAACAGAGATTGCAATTTTGGGGTGAGAGGGAGGTTTTCATGGTAAACCTTTCTATATTTTTTGATAAAATGGATTATCTATCCTCAATATCAAATATTAAATTATAACAAAAATCACAATGCAAAATCTTAGTAATTCTTATTCAAAAGACTGGATGTCACAATTATGGCAAATTAGATGACAGTTAATCACTCAGATAAAAGAACAACTTGAAATCTAAATCAAATTGTCCCACTGTGAGTATATGGTGACTCTGGGCAGAAGAGGATTTGTCAGAGGACAGTCTTAGCTGTGAGCTTTCCCCAAATGCTGCCAAGTTTGCTTTGTCTTCACTGACTGCAGAGGTCTACTTTGAAGTCCCTGTGAGGCCTTTTGGCTGTATTGAAACCACGTGGGATCTTAAATCCACTGAGGCTGGGTTTCTGTGCAGGTCAGTGAAAATGAATCATTTTTCAAAACTCCAAACACTGGTGCTTATAAACATCGCTGGGATGTACAGAAATAAATTAGGCAGCATCCAAGAATGTCACTTTTGACACTGCCTCAATTGAACATACTAAGAAAACGTTTCAAAGCTTTTATTTATTTATTTTTTAGTTACTTTGGTGTTTCTATTTGCACAAGTGATTTCTGAGGTCAGGAGTATAAAACCACCACACACTTGCTACATTCAGGCTGCTCTGAGTGCATCCGGGGTGGAGAGGGTGAGGATCCCCACTTTACAGGTAAACTAAGGGGTGGGGTAGCTTATTAATGACAGTAGTGGGAGGATAGACCATGTACCAATGCTATACATTCCATCAGGTGCTTTCTGCGGGCTGGATTTGGGGTGCTTTATGTGCAGTTGTGTGCTGAACAAACAGTGTTCAGTGGGTACAAATAAAAAACGACTAAAACAGACTTGACTTTCTCTTGCTGTTCACTCAGATGCATTGTGGGCAGCCCTTCCTTCCTGGCCAGTGATGGTGTCGGCCTGTGTTCTTAGAGATTGACCATCTCCTCAACTTGGACTGCATTCGTGGATTGAAACGATGATTTTGGGAGGCAGTAGTCACAAACTTTGAACTTCCCTTCAAATTAGAGCTCCTACAACTTCCATCGGCCCCCTCTCCCAGCCCCCCAATCTCCCAGCTTTGCCTACATTCCTCAGGGGTGACGTCAGGAGGAAGGGAGCTCAATTATTGTCTCATTCAGATGACTCAGTGGCTGTAATGCTACAAGGTTTCTGGGACTGACAGATTCTCCTGGTGGGTGCCTTCCCTTGTGGGGCACTTTCCTCCAGACCCCAGAAATTTTCTCTCTGTTTTATCTTTGCTTGTTTTTAGATTCAAAAATTTTAATTGCAGTACAACCACCATACACCATACTAGTTTCAGGTGTATATAGCATGGTGATTCGATATTTGTGTATTTTGTGACAATATCACAATAAGTCTGGTTAACATCCTTCATCGTCTATAGTTAAAACTTTTCCCCTTGTGATAAGAACTTCTAAGATCAATTCTTTTAGCAACTTTCATGTACACATCACAGTAATCCTAACTACTCATCATGCTGGACTTGACACCCCAGGACTACTCATTACAGAACTGAAATCTGTACCTTTGTTTCCCTTCACCAAATTTCCCCCTTGCCTGCCCCCCATCCCCCAGCTAGTACTGTTTTATTTCTATTTTTAAGAATGGTATTTTGTGTGTGTGTGTGGCCTCCCTGGTGGCGCAAGGGTTAAGACGCAAGCTATGAAGCTATCCGCAGCTATTGCAGCATGAGTTCAAGCCCCAGCCAGGGAGCTACCCACATGGCGCAGCAGACCTCTCCTGACTTGCCCACTGCTCCCTTCAGCTGTGCATTTTGGTCGATTTGCCTGTTCTGTTCCCCACTCTATCTCTGGTAGATCTCTTACTCCCCATACCTCTGGCCTGTACCCCAGTTCTTGTATGCATAAATAAATAAATCTTAAAAAAAGGTATTTTTTTTTTTAATTGAGATAACATTGGTTTACAACGCTGTATAGGATGTGAAGATATAGGTTCACACCTCTGCTGGAGGCTTTTGGGCGCTTTGGTGGTGAACGTGGTCTGATAACACCCTGGGATTTGCCTTCTCAGGTTCCTTGGAGGCAGGCGAATGCCAGAGAGTTGACCGGCCTCAGGCATGACCCTCTTCAGCTCTTTCCTGTAAAGGTGTCCTTCAGTCCACCCACGTGCTCCTCTGGGAGACTGTCTCTGAGGGTGAGAGTGACCGCCAGCATACTCAAGCTGGTCTACATATGACGCAAGGGACTTCCAAGCTGGTGGGCTTGTCCCCAGTGTAGCATCTTCCCCCTAACTCCAGACACTCATCTCTGGGATGTACTTTCATTAATTTAACTGGTAGTAAGCAATTCTTAGCCTGTTCCAACCCGAGAAAAGAAAGTTTACAATATCACATCTGATTTTGGAGGCCAAATTTCTAAGAATTTAAAATAAATTGAAAATACACCAGCCAAAAACACAGAAACAAATATCAAGATTACAGAAACTCTCTACAGGAAGGAATGGAGGGAATGGGGCTTATTCTGCATACAGATTGCCCGAGGGCGTGGCGTCAATGAATCCGATGCCCTGTTTTCTAGTGCTGTGTCCATCGAGTTTAATGACTCAAGTAATAGGGTTTCCATAACCTCCCTTGAGGAAGGAAAGCTCCCCCAGAATATATTAACTCAGCGTAAGGAAGCGTCCTCCAGAGTCGGCCTAAATGATCTCCTGTGCAATTTCACTCCCTCACTCAGCTTCTATCTGCAAAGTTCCAGCCTCCCTGTGGTTTGCAACCTCTGAATATTTGCAGAGAATTTCCTGCAAATCAATTCCTTCCTCTTCTAAATTCTCTAAGTTTCCTCTAATTAGTTTGCAAGCCCGTGGATTTAAAAACGCTGGTGCAGGTGTGTCTGGTCTGTGAGGGGCACGACTGGCTGGAGACAGAAAGAAGCACTTCTGCGTTGGGTGGGAGATTTCTCTCCTCTAGGGTCTTGATATATGGCCATCTCCACCAATATATGGCTCCCCCCGGCTTTTAGTCTTTCAATGTTGCAAATGCATTGGTTTTGCAGGAGAGTAATTTCTGTGTAAACATTCTGTGTGTGGTCCCCCCCAAATGAAGCTTTTGTGAAAGACACAGGGCCACAGGTGCTGGGGCAGAGTCTGACCTGCTTGGGGCCCATGTTCTGGATTCAGATCACCCTATTTCTGCTGCTAGCTTGAGACTTTGGTCAAGTGAGCTCATCCATTGTTTCCTACAGAAAAAGGACTCTTCCAGAAAAAGTGGCCAGGATAAAACAGGGTCATCAAGTTTTAAGGGTTAAGGAAACTCATAGAATGCTTCTGATATACCGTAGTGTCATGATTTCTAGTTATTAGCATTTTATGCATTTTGATTTTCTGTAATCATATTTGCTTCTCTTATCTGCAACCAGACTTTTTCGATGACTCTTATTGCTAAACTATTAAAAACCATGTGTTCTTTTTTTTACTTAGATCAACTATAAACCTTGTTTTCTTCATGTGAAAAAAAGAAGACTTGTTTGAAGCTCTGATAAATAGGGCATGTTGGAGCTCATCTTAAAAATAAATCTGTGTTAGCAGGTTATAGGCTAAGCCAAATTTCAGCCATGAGCACTCACAAATAATCCTGCCTTATAATTTCAGGGGCATATCTTTTGATCTATTTCATTCATTCGCCATGTATTGAACACTTAACTTGGTGGGAGTGGGGATACAGAACGTTGAAGTCCCCAAATCCCTTCATCCTCTTGTCCTGACAGCCAGGAAAGGAGGCAGGATTGCTACTAGAGATACCTGTTTGTGACAGTGGGTTTGTGCCACTTTCTGGGTGGTGGGGGATGGTGATGGTAGTTGACGTGGAAGTCAGGTGAGTCTTAGAAGTAAGTGGAGACCAAAGATGGTGTTGAGAGATCTCTGAGAGGCCAGGCTTGTTCCAGGGAAGTGAAAAGGCAATAGACTTTGCACCATGGAAGGAAGGAAGGAGTCTCAATTCCTGAACAGGTGCACCTTCGGGTGAGGAGGAAGGGCTGACCTGGGGCTGCACATGAGGGGCTGAGAAGACAATCTCAGTTAGAGTCTCATCTGAAGTGGAAGCTTTGGCTAAGGAACTTGAGAGAAGGTATCAGCAACTTTCAGACATAGGTTCCTGTCGGGTGTTTGTATGTTGCAACCTCCCAGTTGGGAGGTCACTGAGGGTCTGATGTCCCCTGCTGTGGACATGGGTCCTTTGAAGCCCTCACCACCAGCTCGTTTGGTCCTGCTCTAGGGACTGAAAAGGGACCTCTGAACCACAGGTGGCGGTCGGGCTTGTCCCCCTTCCTGCTTCAGCAGCTGGCAGTGGCCTGCAGTAGCTTGGTAACAAGAGGACAAGCTGAACAAACGTAGACACTGGCCCCACCCAGGGCCCAATCCAGAAGCTCCCTCAGCCACCCACCGATTCTGTGAGGCTAACAAAATGGACATCAGCTGTCCTCTTTCCTGCGGTCAGCACACTCTTCTTAACTGATGCTATGTGGGAATTACAAAATTCAAGGTGGACAGGTTATCTATTAAAGGATACAGGGTGACCAGGGTAGCTTGCAAGAAGGTTATGGGTTTTGTGAATGCTGGATGTGAATGTGGAGAAGTTACATTGAGTAAATCTATTCAAAGTCCTCCCTCCTCCTACCCCTGAGAAAGGAGAGTGACGAGGAACACTTTGCAATTAATAGATTGAATAATCTATTTATCTTCCACTTGGATTGGACTGAGTGTGTACTTCGCCCCATTAGTAACTCATTCTTTTATATCAAAGGGACAAATATGAAACCCCCTGATTTGAGAGACAAGCGGCCTTTTTTTCTGTCACTGAAGATGACTGACAAGATGGCCTCACTGGAGCTAAAACCAGAAATAATGAGAGTGTGAAGCCAGGGCTCATGAATAACTCATGAACTCAATATCTTAAGTGGAAGAACTTTCCTTGTCTGTAAGCAATCTCTCCATGTTCTCAGCTGTGTTCTCATTTTTAGGAAGGAACATGTAGGGTTGGATTTGAAATGGTTTAAGAACCTTTCCTCCCAGCCCTAAAGGTTTGGCTTTGATTGCACCCTCTGACCTTCTGGAAGAATGCCTTCTGGTCTTTTCTTGACTGAGCTGTGCAAGGAACTAGGATGGTCAGTTAAAACACTCAGAAGTGTGAGAGGAGGGGTTCTCTGGACACAAGTGAGCGGGACCTGGAGGCACAGGCCTGGAGCAGACATCTGGGACTCGGCTTGCCTCGGAGACAGCTTGGATTTTTGTGGGGTGATCAACCCCAAACTTGGAGGTGTTAGAGATGGCACCAAGTGACCCTCCAATATTTACCAGTGAGGGACATGGGTGGCACTGATTTTGGCAGTGAGGCCTCCCCAGCATTGGCCTCTACTCCATTTCTGAATCTCTCGTGTCCTGACTTGTCCAATAAGGCTTGTAGGGGTGCCTGTCAGGAACAACCCCAGGTGGAGAATCCTTGTTCCCAGTAGGAGATACACAGGGCTCAGGACCATGTCCTTCCTCTCCTCTTTAGCCCTGAGGGACATCTGACCTGGGGCAGAAGAAGCGAGAAGTCCAACCACACAGAGATACACTCAGAAGTGTGAGGGGAGAGGGTCTCGGGACACAAGTGAGCAGGGCCTGGAGGCACAGGCCTGGAGCAGACACCTGGGACTTGGCTTGCCTCGGGGACAGCTTGGATTTTTGTGGGGTGATCACCCCCAAACTTGGAGGTGTTAGAGATGGCACCAATATTGGAGATGACCCTCCAATATTTACCAATGAACAATGCCATCTAAGAGACGGGTCCATCTAGAAAACTTGAATGTTAAGTCCACTGGGTCAGAAGGAAAGGGAACCTGATAAACACCATCCGAAAACTCGAAGCTACTTCAGAGGGCTACAGCTTTACCCGGTTTCATTGCTCCTTAATTAGTTCAAACCCTTCAGAATATTTTTCTATTGCCTCCAGTCACACAGTCGGAGGCAAAGATAATTAAATCCTCCTGCTAACAGATAGGGTGCAACAATCTTCTGGGAAAATTCTCTTTCTTTCCAACGCTCCCTCTTCCTCCCTCTCTTCCTTCCACCCTTCATTTCTTCCTTCTCCCATCCCCCTGCATGCCTGACCCCTCTCTCTGCAGCATGCTTCATACAGGCTAATGTTCCTGATTGGGGGCAACATAAAGAACAGTGCAAACTTGTTCAGTGAGAACACATGGCTTAGACACCCCCAACATTCCTGGAAAATAGATAAACTCTTGTTAGTGTCTTGTCTTTTTATTCTTAGACCAACTAACTTTGTGTTCTGTTTCCAATAAACTTAGTGTCTGTTTCCATGACAAAAAGATGTAGTTGAAGAGACTAGAATAAAGATGAGGTAATTGCCTTGAGATAAAATGCAGTGTTGACTTACTCCCACCCCACCCCCAGCGAAAGCTTTTGGGCAATTAGTTGCTGGATTATGACTTAATGATCAAGAAGAAACCAGAAACATTTAAACAGCTTTGACTGGGAAATCTGATATTAAAAGAATTCAGCCAAAATATAGTCTTCTTTCCTTTTTTATGTATTTCCTTATAAGCATCACCTTACTGAGAAGGAAGAATTAAGGCATTTCATGAGGACTTGATGAGTTTAATTTTGTGGTGCCTGTGAGTTCTTCTAGACCTAACACCTACTTGTCTCTAAACGAGAGAGGGACAGTGTCCATTGGTCATGGATTTTCCTTTCCTCTCCATTTAAGGAGGGATGTTTGGTATAAACCAGTCAGTGTTGATGCCACACACAAGGGTCAGTGGTGAAATCTACCCTGCAGTTTGTGTTCTACACATAACAGTTTAAGCCAAGGATTTGAAATCAATTGTCCATCGTGCTCCTTAGTGGGCACGGTATCAGCTGCCATGCATCTTGATGTGTCTGAACACATCCCTGGAGACATTTCCTCAACTACATATTTCTCTTTTTCTCTGTAGCAATTACTCAGATCAATTCCTTGAAATCAGATGATAATTCACCATCTTTCTTCACAGCACGAGGTTTCTTCTCAGGGCTGGCCAGCTCATTTGTTCCCACTCATCTCCCCCATGCCCTGCTGGGTATAAATAAAAAGACCCTGCTTTTAATTTTACAATCAGTATAATTGCCATTCAGAGGAGAAAGTAGAAAGAAAACTGTTTGGAATTCGGGGGAATAAACTCTGTATTATGCTTCTACGCAGCCTCCGTGACTTTGAACTTCCCTATTGTTCCTTCTATGCTGAATAGAGAAGATTCAACTATGTTAAATTGTCCGGATTTATCAAGTGTAAATGGGGAAATAGTGCTTAACTTCCAACTTTATCTGACTTGACTCAATGACGTGCTTCTTTATTTAAACTGGAGCTTGACACAGCTGGGTCAGAGGAAGCTATCCTTACCTCCTGAGGTCACTTTACGTTCAGAGCAAAATGCATGCAGCAAAATAACATTGCATGGTCCACAGCTCAGAAAAATTCATTAATGGTCCACAACTTAGAATGATCCACTGCTGAATTAATCAACACCCTCATATTTTCCCTGATAAGATAGACCAGGCCACATTGTCCACTAGGGTTTGACCCTGAGAACAGAGCTGTTCTGGGTTGTTTTCTCAAAGTTTGGCATTATCAGACTGCCAGTTCTCACCCATTTTCAATAAATAGGCATTTTTTTGCAGGATGGTTATAAATCCAAGACATTTGTGGGATGATTAAAAGCTGCATCTTAGCTTAAATGGGAAACAAAATTTGCAAAAGCCATAGCTTCTGAACATGTTTTACAAAACAGGCTAGCAAAAGAAAAGTTGAAACATAAACACTAGGGAACACTTGTTTCCTGGGTATCTATTCAATGAATTAGAAAATAAAACAATTTTACATGAAAAGATCATGCCCCTTCACAACCTTGCCTGGACACAGAGCTCTCCCCACACCCCATGACTTTTGGAAAACACTTGGCCTCCTGGCTTTAGAGTCTGTGCTTCTTAAAAGTGATAACAAACATCCCTCCCTTCCCCACTTCTTAGGGTTGTAGCCATCAACTTGATCAGAGATGTGGACATGCTATCAAACTTGTACATGTTCCTACTGAATGAGAAGTATCATTATTAGCAGTCCCTTCAAGAACCACTTTCTCACAAAGCATCAGACTTTTTAAATAAAGTAGCAGAAATGTTGCTGGACCACTTGGCCAAACAAGGTTGTCCAGGCTTTTTGTTCCAGAGGGTGGGGTGAGTAAAATACCATGTCTCTTTCTTTCCCAGAACCCAGGGAAATGAAGGGATTTCAGAGGGAGTGAAGCTGTCACCATGTCGTGAACAGCTTCTAGCAAGAAGTAAAGAGGAAGGGGAGGGTGTGTAGGAATGAAACAGAAAGGGCGAAAGCAAAACCCCAAATACCATTACACAGAGCTGTCACGAGGGAGCTCTGTCTGCAAGGATGAGCCAGAGATAGCTCGGCGCTCAGACCTCAGTTCCCAGGGCCAGGGACCTGCTCCTGAGCAGGGAGCCTCATCAGTTATTTTTTTCATTAAGTGGCTGCTCCACTAGGCCACCCTCTCTCCCCTTGAAGAGGAAACTGAAAAGAAACAGTGTCCTCCCTGAGTGGAAATGGAGAATGTGACATGGAAGGAATTGGAGGGATAGCCTGACAAAGGTCTGGAGCCTGAGGGGATGTTTCCTTTCTTTGTTTTGGCATCATTGTCACTCACTGATGATCAGGCCTTGCCCATCTCAGGGGCTGCCTGAAACACACAGGGGCCAGCAGCCTTTCCCTCTGGACACTGACTGGCCTGATGGGAAATGTGAAAAGCTGCCCATCTCGGGGCAGAATCCATGCCAGTGCTGGTAATATCTCATCTTTTATTCGCAAAGTGATTATCCAGACAAAAATCATAAGCAGGATAGAAGAGAAAGATTGAAAATAAACGAAGAGGGCCATTGATCAGAGGACTCACCCAATCAGAGAACAGAGAACTTAGCGATTTGCTGATGATTGGAGAAAAATGTGAGGAGACATCATGTCTATAAAACATGAAGCATGTCCCTTGAAAAAGGAACCTGAGTACAAGACAGATGTTTTGAATAGTAAAATAGATTGCAAAAATCCAAGATGTTAGAACAAAAGGGAGCTGAAGAGCTGGCAGATAAACTTCAGAAATTTCCAAGAACACAGAGTAAAAGGACAGAGAAGAAATGAAAAAGGAAAATTAAAAGAGAATTAATTAAAATATTGAAAATTCTACAAAAATGTGAATAAACCACATGGAATTTAATGAAAAAAAAAAAGACACAATGAAAAAATACACAAGCAAAGAGCTTAAACACGTCAGGAAAGGTAAATGGCTTAGACCTAAAGATTTTCTCATGAAATCTTAAATATCCAAGTTGAAAAGAAAAAGGCCCTTTTCCCTTTTGGGGCGAGAGTGGGGTGACCCATGGAAAGAGAATGTCAGTCAGACATCATGTTTGTAATTAGAACTATTAGATAAGAGGTAATAGAAAGCCCCCGGCAAAATGTTATCTGAAAATAATTTTAAGCTTAGAATTCTCACCTTGTCAAGAGATTTCAGTAGTCTGAATACAAAACCAAGACACTTGGACATACAGGACTCTGCACATAGGTTGATGATGGCAGCTCTTATTTTGATGTGGGGTTTCCTTTTTCAGAACCCCTTTCCTATGTTTCCCTGCCAGAAGGTGCCTTAAACTTGTGGCAAGTTTTTGGGTCTCGGTGGCCCTGCGTCCTGCCAACACTGTTTGGCTGGACATTTGCTAACAAGGGGATGTTTAATTTTGGGTGTTATTGGGCCACTAATATCTCTTTTCTCTATGCACACTAATTCTATTAGAGAGACATTCTGGAGAGACATTCCACTGACAGAAACAAGGGATGGAACTTTCCACATATCCTGACCACGTAGATGCTGTTCAGTGGTTTTCGACTCTTAGACTCCCTGGACAGACAAAATATAAAGGAGAATTATGGGGAAGAAATACTATCAGTTATGATAGTATAATATATAAATTATTTGACAGTATAATAGATGATAATATAAAAACGAACTTATAGTAGAGGGAAGTTGTCTAGGAAGGAAAGGCCCACCCTCTTTAATTTGCAGAACAGGAAGTAAAGACACACCATCTAAATTTGATAGTATGAGAAGCGAAAGTTTCAATATATTATCTCAAATTAGAAACACTGCAGCTACAATAATGAAAAACAAAAAGTATCAAATTTTAATAGCTCAAGTAAATAGATATTTAGAATTGAAAATCTAGAAATACAGACCCAATATATATTTAGAGTCACAAGAACAAAAATTAAAAATGAGTAGAGGTGATTGCCTCTGAGGAGTAAAGAGAGGTAAGGATAGGAGGGAGAATGTTGCTTTCATTTGTAAGCCCTCTCTTATTGAGTTTTATTATTTTTTATTTTTTATATTTAAAGAGTAAGCTGTTGCCTTTATTTGTTTATATTTTTTTGTATAGAGGAACTAGGGTGTAAGCCAGAGGTGGGGATGGGGGTGAGAGGATTCACCAGAGATAAAATGGGGAGCAGAACAGGCAGATGTACTGAAATACACTGCTGAGGGGAGCAGCTGGTGAGACAGGAGAGGTCTGCTGCTCCATGTGGGTCACCTCCCTGGCTGGGGATTGAATTTAGGCTTCAGGCTATAGGGGTAACAGCAATGGGGGGCCCTCTTACTGAGTTTTAAACAATGACTGTTATTTTGATCATGGTAAAAACTGTTTTGTTCCTAATTGTATATTTTTGTTATCATATTTCTCATAATGGCTCCAGAATTGTCTTAGCCTCATAAATGAAAAGAATTTTACATGAGCAAATTAATGTGGAAGAACTGACATCTTACCTAAAAATAAAGGTGGTAACTGAGTTATGTTCTATTTAAAAATAAATGTAATTTTACAACATTCTAATATATACATATATGTATATAGATCTCAACTGGAGTAGGATGCATTACTCCCTCTTAGAGCTTCGTAGGCCTTTGCTTAAATTACTGAACCAGAATTAAGATTAAATAGTACATCAACTTTAAGTAAATGAACATTTAAAAAATTTTCTATTAGTGATTTTGCATATTTCTCCCTAATTTCTTTTTAACCAATATATTTATTAAATTTTCTCCTTATAACAGGAAAGTAAATTTCAGTAGTTTCTCTTCAGTGTTCATAAATTACCAATTAGTCAAGCCTTACCTTGTTAAGTTCTACTTTTGTGTAATAAATTTAGTTCATTTAGGTAAATTTCCTGCATATAAAACAGTATCTTTTCTGGCAACTTTTAAGTACCATTTCCCATAAGTCTTTGTAAAATATTACAGTTTTCCAAGGAAAGTCTGGGAGAAGATTTTTCAAATGAGACTAGTATTTATTTTTAGATTTTTATTTTATTTTTTATTGTGGCAAAATTGGTTTACCACACTGTGTATGATTTAGAGGCATAGAATCACACCCTTCAGGGCCTCCCTCGTGGCGCAGCGGTTGAGCTCTGGGTTGCGAAGCTGCCCGAAGCCTCTGCAGCACCGGTTCGATCCCCTGCAGCCGGCGAGGGTCCCACATGGCTCGCAGACCTCTCCTGCCGCACCCTCTGTTCCCCTCAGCAGTGTATTTCATCAGTCTGCCTGTTCTGCTCCCTGCTCTGGGTCTGGTGAATTCTCTCACCCTCCCGCGCTTCTGACTGTACCCAGTGCTTGTATAAATAAATCTTAAAAAAAAAAAAAAAAAAGAATCACACTTTCAGAGTATGTGACCACACCACACAGTCAGGGAGGAGTTTGTCAGGCCTTCCAGAATTGAGTTTCCCAAAAAGTAGAAAGAATATGAACTACTACAGTTCCAGAGCTGGGGAATATTGAAAAACTGCTCGATAAATCCTACTGTAAGGAGCTTTGAGCTTGGAAATATGTTGCACATGACTCAAGAGACTTTGGTTCATGCCTTTTCTCCGTTCCCCCTCATACTTTCCCTCTTTTCTTTCTTCTCTCCTCTCCTCTCTTCTCCCCTTCCCTCCTCGTCCCCCCTTCTTTTTCTTCTTCCTCCTTCATAGTCACGGATCAAAACAAGATGGTAATTTGAATTATATTTTCCTGGAATCCACTGGAAAAAAAAATCCATGTGACAGTCCAAATTTTACAAAATGCCTAAGTTCTTTCATATGGTCCTACAGCTCTGCTCACACCACTCTTTCACACTTCTCTTTTACATTGGATCTACATTAAGTCCTATCCCTACTAGGGTGTGAGACTCAGGAAGGCAGGCACTTGGTCTCTCTTTTCTTGTTCTCTCCTGTTTTCCAGGCTCTAGGCTGAGCTGGAGCACATGGCAGACTCTTGGTAAGTAACTTGGAATAGAAGAGTACCATTACTAACAGCATCCGCTATGTGCTTAGCAGGGCCACGCATCTTTCGGTGAGTGTGGGAACATATTTACTGTCAACAGGCATCTGAGGAAGGAGTTCTGTTGCCCTATTAAAAGTGGGAATTGAGCCCCAGAGGGGCCTGTGACAGTACAAAAATCACATGGCCAGTTCAGGTGGAGCTGTGATTCAAACTTGAGCATTGCTGTTCACCTGAGCTGCCTCTCCCTGTCCTCTAGATCATTCCATCCTAAGCAGGGCTCTGTCTTTTCTGGCCATCCTCTCCCACTCACATCCCCTTTCCCCCCCAGCCTTGCAGAACAGTACCCAGTATTTAGGTGCTTTGGAGCAGTGGATGCTGCCATTTGGCTGGACACAAGCATGGGCATGGCCAGCAGTGATGAGCCTGATGGGGTGAACTCTTAGCTCTCAATTTAGAATATTTCATGTTCCACAGAGAGGAAGTATATAAAAGACAGCAACTGTTGGAGGCTTAAGTAGAATGCAAACTACCAACAATGAGGGTTCATTGAATTACCTTTGACCTAGAAGAATATTTGTATAAGGTAAGCTTTACAATGGAAACATTTCATGTACTTTCTCTTACTTAGCAAATCAAGCAGTGAGGAGACAGTTGTAATTTCCATTTTACTAAAGTGCCCCAAATAAAAAGGTTAAGTGTCAAGTTCTGCGCTGAAACTCAGCCTGAGTGCTGATCAGTTTCGCTCCAGCTCCAGTTTTCTTGTACTTGGCAATACGGGAGGAGCCCTGGGGTCTAGAATGATAGGGAAAATATGCAACTGTATGTTTTTCAATTGATTTTTAACATAAATATATTTGGATAACAGATAGATGGTCTTTTTCAACTGCTGGATTTTGTGTCTACTCATGCAGAGGCGCACGCACGCTTGTGTGTGTTTGTGTGTGTGTGTGTGTAACTTAACCCAAAAGTAAACTTTGTTTTTTCACAATAATCATTCTCTAGGATGTCATTACCAAATCATGCAAACTTTGAAACTAAAAACAGTTGAATTCAACCAACCAGTTGATTAGTTGTTACTATTTTTATGTTAGTTATGAGATGTTTTCACCAAAACTGATTGTTTAAATCCAACCTGGCCTGTAAAAGCAATCACAGACTTGACCATGAGTGTCCCTGTCTCCTCCAGGTGTTGTCATTCTTGTGTCTGGGAATGGAATTCCACCTCTGGGCAGTTAGGAGGAACGCCTTGACAGGAAGGGTTAGTGAGTCACCTGGAATAGGGTTCATGGGTGCTGTGCTTCCCAGCAAGGGGACTCAGAATTCTCCAGGTTGGTAGCTTCTCTGGCAGGGCTACTCCCTTTCCCAGAAGAAAGATAGAAGGGGATAACACATCAGAGAAGGAAGCCTCACCATGCACTGGAAGGAACTTAGTGGGTGTGGGTCTAGCCTTGGACTCTAGCTCTTACAAACACCTACATTGTATGTTCTTTTCCAGGATGAGGGTACGTAAGATGCCTGGTGGGAAAGCACCTGACCAGTCCACATCCCATTGCTCTTTTTTTTTTTAAGATTTATTTATTTATGCATGCAAGAGCTGGGGTGTAGACCAGAGGTGCTAGAGGGTGAGAGGATTCACCAGAGACAAGTGGGGAGCAGAACAAGCAGATCTACTGAAATATACTGCTGAGGGGAGCAGCAGGCGAGACAGGAGAGGTCTGCTGCACCATGTGGGTTAACTCCCTGGGTGGGGATTGAATTCTTGCTGCAGTAGCTGCTAATAGCTTCATAGTGATGAGACTAAACCCCTGAGTCACCAGGGAGGCTCCCTCATACCCCCACCCCATCACTCTTAACAGGAATCAAGGGACACTTTTGAGGACTAATCATTAGGAAGTTATAAGGCAACTTCAATATGGCTGGCAGGTCCTATGCTTTTGTCATTGCTCCATCTCTGTCTTATTTTTGTTTTTCTTTTTCCAGTCTTCTCAAGGAAAAAGGAACTCTTTGGCTCCCAAGATCAGGCAAACACCACATTTCCTCTCCTTGCAGTTGAGACTCCCACAGGAAAAGCCTAGGTGGTTACCTCTGGTCATGACGATCCCTGCCAGGGCCTTGTGGCGGCGGTGTACCGACGTCAGGCCCACTGTCAGCTCGCGGAACTTCTGCGTGACCAGCTGGGACACAGAGTCGGCGAATTCCTGAAAGACACAAGCACCAGCTTCTTTGATGGCTGAGCAGACGATACTCCTGGCCTCCCCTCCAAAGCTGTGTCCCAGTACAGTGTCTGAGGTCACCCTGTCACTGAGAGCCCACTGTCCTGCATTCACTGTCCCGAGAGCCTGAGGCTGCCGGGAGACTTACATCACTGCATCATCATGGCCTGAATTCTGAGGAATGGACCCCAGCATGGCCCCAACCAGAGGCCTGTCTATGGAACAGAATCTTCTAGGGAAACTCTCTACTTCCTCTCTCTCCTGCAGCTCAGAGTTGCAGGTACAGAAGTTCCATCACAGAGAACTTGTCTTGCAACATCTCAGAGGAGCCAGAGAGCTTGGCTCACATTGGACAATCCATTCCCAACTTCTACTCAGCTTTGCAGAACTACTTCCACACACCCCACACATCTAGGCCCTTCCTGGCAGAACCCCACTATTGCTCACTATATGATCTCCTTTCTTCCCTTCCTTATAGCACGCACACATGCACACACCGAGATACACCACACATGTGCTATATACACATTACACATCCACCTTCACATTCACCTGTGCACAGACCTGTAGTACTACAGCCCACAATGCAACACACACATGCCTACCCACACATATACAGGCACACACAAACACATGCACACGTGCACATGTAAACACACACAGCATACATACCCACACATACCCACTCACACACACAGATACATGCACACCTGTATCCATGCATGCACATGTGCACACTCACCCACACTCACCTACCCACAGAGAGATGCTCATACCATACACAGTGATACATGCCTATACATGCACTGACTGCATGTACACACCCACATCTCCATACATGCACAATGCAGGCAATAATTCACAAAGATACACACATGTGCAAAGCAACACACCTCACACACACATATGCATGTGCACAAACACATAAATAAGGACACACACACGCATCACACATACTCATATGCCAAAATAATATAATCCTGGTTGGTGAGTTTTCCTAAAGTGACTGATATCTGTTAAAAGAGCACATGTAAAACAACTAAGTGCGTTTGGCTCAGAGAATGTAGCTTCCTCATCCTCCTCCTGCCACCCCTAGTCCCTGCTGATAGACAGGGCCTATCTGTAGCAGGCAGTCTGGGAGGCAGAGCCTTTCACAGGCCTTGGAGTCAGAGAAACCTGTGTGAGTCTGGTGGGTGAGTATTTAAAACCTATGAGCCCTGTTTTCCTAATTTATAAGGTAATCCTCTTAATTTCCATCTGACTGTGCTTTTGTGAGGATTAAATGTGTTAATGCATTTTAAATGCTTAACACTGTGCCTTGCACTTCTCAAGTGCTCAAAAAACTGTGCCTATTTTTCTTCCCCTTTCATTATTATTATTATTACCCTCATAACCACCATTATTATTCCCCCAGTTGCTGTGGGCATTGACTTCCTCTTTTTGTAGCCATATCAGAATATCCACTTCTCCATAAGGTGGCAAACAGCTCTTTTTTTTTTTTTTTGATGGAATGAAATTTCATTTTCTTGCCAGATATGTTTGGATATTATGCTACTCACAAGAACAGGTCTCAGATAAAAATAAGAAAGATTATAAACGAAGTGACTGCTTTTGCTCTATTTGTAGGCAGTAACATATCTAAGGGAGGGAAACAAGCCTCCCTCCCAGAAGCTGGAAGCCTGCTCCTTCTTGGATGTAGGAGGAGTGTTCCTCTTCCCAGAGCCACCTCTGGCTTCAGGCCTTTCCCTGCGCTGTTGTGGCCATTCTCCCCCACCCCATGCCCCCCACCCCGCCTTCCAGCTTATGGATGCCCTAGGTGATATCTGCTCCTGTCTTTACATGGCTTCTCTTCTCTCTGAGTCTCTCTTTTTCTGTCTCTCATAAGGACCCCTGTCTTTGGGGTTAGGTTCCAATGGATAATCCAGTGTGATCGCTTCCTCATTTCAAGATCTTTGACTGCTTCTCCTCCTCCTATTTTAGATTTAAAGACTTTATTCATGAATAAATTGGGCAAGTATAGTTTACTATTTTCCTAGTTCTTTCTATATAGTGTCAGGGTGTGAAGGAAATAGTCCACACCCTTCTGGATTATTCTAGGCTGGCAAATAATCAATCAAGAAAAAAGCCAAAAAATGCCTCCTTGGTAGCGCAGCGGTTGAGTGCTGGGTTGCGAAGCTGCCCACAGTCTCTGCAGCGCCGGTTCGATCCCAGGCCGCCTGCGAGGGTCCCACATGGCGCGCCGACCTCTCCTGCCGCCCGCTGCTCCCCTCAGCAGCGAACTTCGTCCGTCTGCCTGCTTTGCTCTCCCCTCTGGCTCTGGTGAATTCTCTCACCCTCCCACGCTCTGACTGTACCCAGTGCTTGTATAAATAAAAAAAAAAGAAAAAAAAGAAAAAGAAGAAGAGAAAAGCCAAAAAGAAGTTTAATAATAATCTATATGCCCCCTGGAGGCAAGGATCCTTGACTTCTTTGTATCTGCAAAGACCCAGCCACAGTTTCTGGGATCAGGATATGGATAGCATTTGGAAGCACGTTCAATCCATTAACTTTATCCGTTGCTCTTCCAACCTCATGTAACTGGGAGGGTCTGTTTATCACAGAACATGAATTAGTTGATTTCTACAAGTTGTAGGAGAGCCTGACCTCTTAACTTGACTGAGAAGATTAACTGGTTAACCAGTCTTTGGGTGGGCGGTTGGGGGTGCTGCAGATCTGGGTCAAGTATAGATACTGGCTGGGAGCCTCCCTGGTGCCTTTGGTCAGGCTTTATTCTCCCCTTGTGAAGCTGGGGTCCCTGACAAGATATCATCGCCCCTTCAGATTTGGAGGTCAGTGGATGGGGCTACTCTGAAAAGGAGGTGGAGTTGTCAGACTTCTAGGGACACAACAGGAGAGAGGCTGGAGCATCATGGGAGTCCCAAGAGACCTCCTCAGCATCACTGTGTTTTGAACAAGAGACTCTGAGGAAAATTTTCAAAGGACCAGCGAAGCATCATGGTCCCCAGTAGTGGTACCACCGCTCATCCCAGAGCTAGGAAGAGGAGCTCTGTGCTTGAGGAATGGGAAGGGATTTCTACCCAGTCTGAGGGAGGTGCCCTGGCTGATGGGGTGGGTGGTGGGGGTGTGGTGTATAGGAAGTAAGGGCTCCCAACTAGTTCAAAAGGGGATGCTCTGTGGAAGTTGAGTCTGAGGTGATTTTGAAGGGAGAGTGGGAAATGCCTTTCCTTTTGAACAGGACCATGTCTTAGGCCCAAGGATGAAGGTCAATCCTTGCCCCCAACTCCCCTCCTCCATAAAACATCTACACATGAATGAGAATCAAGTCCTGACCTTTGGCACAAACCTGGGAATTTGAATGACGGGCTTCCCTCCCCTCTGGGGGTTACCCTGGCATCCTGTGGGGTCTGCTGAACAGGTTTACCTCCTGTGGGTTGCTGTGCAGAGTCAGTTCCTGGTGGCTTTGTGTGCACTAGGGCTTGTCCCAGGTGTTTCCTGCTCCAAGGGCAGGCAGAATGCCTATCTTTCCTTGTCCAGGAATTTTTAAAGATGCTGGGCATTTGCTTCCTTGCATCACATGAACCAAGAGCTATTCTTGTATCTTCAATTGTTGCTGTCCTTTTCTTTCAGTTGTGGAATTGTTATAGGACAGCGACTTATTTCTCATATTTGTTTTGTTATGGTATACAAACAAATGCTCAAAATAAAATATGGATGGACTTGTGTTTATCTGATATTTTTAGGATCTCAGTATTTTGGAGAAATCTAAAACTTTAAAGTATATATTCCGTTTCATTTGACAAAAATGCCTGCAAAAGAACAGCAAAATTTCCTAGAGTAAAGTTAAAAAAAATTGAGGTATATTTGACATATCACATTCTATTAGTTTCAGGTGTACAACATAATGATTAAATATTTGCACAGATTATAAAATGATCACCACAATTAAGTCTAGTTAGCATCTGTCCCCATCCATAGATTTTCTTGGTGATAAGAACTTTTAGGATCTACTCTCTGCAAATTTCAAATGTGCAATACAGTACTGCAACTGTGGTCACCATGCTGTACATTCTATCCTCAGGACTTATTTATTTTGTAATTGGAAGTTGTAACCTTTGATCACCTTCACCTATTTTGCTCACTCCCACCCTTTGCCTCTGGCAACCATCGATCTGTTCCATTTTTATGATCAGGGTTTTTTTTTTTTTTTTTTTTTTTAAATTCCACCTATACAGGAGATCATCTGCTATTTGTCTTTCTCTGTCTGACTTATTTCACTTAGCATAATGTATTCAAGGTCCATCCACATTGCTGAAAATGGCAAAATTTTATTCTTTTTTTATGGCAGAATAGTATCCTTTGTACATACATTTTCTTTATCCATTCATCCACTGGTGGACACTTAAACTGTTTCTATGTCTTGGCTCTAAGTAAGTAATGCTGCAATGAACATGGGGTACAGATATCTATCTTTTTTTTTGTGGGACCCTCGCCAGCAGCCAGGGAATGAACCCGTGCTGCAGAGGCTGCGGGCAGCCTCGCAGCCCAGCGCTCAACCGCTGTGCCACCAGGGGAGGCCCCAGATAACTATCTTTTTGATGTGATTTATTTGTTTCCTTTGGATTAATACCCAGAAGTGGGATTTCTGGTTAACATGGTAGTTCCATTTTAAATCTTTTGAAAACCCTCCAAACTTTTTTCCATAGGGCTGCACCATTGACATTCCCACCAATATTCTATCAGGGTTCTCACTTCGCCATTCTCCTGACAGTTGTTTTTCTTGTCTTTTTGATAATAGCCATCTTAACAAGTGTGAGGTGATATCTTTCATTGCTGTTTTGATTTGTATTTCTCTAATAATAGGAGATAATAAATATATTTTCTGTGCCTGCTGGCCATAGAGATGTGCTTGAGGAATGGGAAGGGATTTCTACGCAGTCTGAGGGAGGTGCCCTGGCTGATGGGGTGGGTGGTGGGGGTGTGGTGTATAAGAAGTCTTATTTGGAGGTGAGTCTATTAAAATTCTTTGTCTTTTTTTTTTTTTTTGGTTATTGAGTTGTATGAGTTCTTTCTATATTTTGGATATTAATTCCTTATGAGTTGAAAATATTTTCACTCATTCCATAAGTTGTCTTTTCATTTTGAAAATGGTTTCTTTTGCTGTGCAGAGACTTTTTAGTCTGATATAGTCCCACTTGTTTATTTTTGCTGTTGGATCAAAATCCAAAAAATCATTGCCAAGACAGATGTCTAGCAACTTACCTCTTAAGTTTTCTTCTTAGAGTTTTATGGTTTTAGGTTCAAGTCTTTAATCCATTTTGAGTTGATTTTGTGTATGGCATGAGATAGTGGTCCTGTTTTGTTTCTGTTTGGTTTCCCCATATTATATTCTCAGCTCCTTTGTTAAAAATTAAATTACCACATATGTTCTGAGCTCTCTGCTTTGTTCCATCGGTTTGTGTGTCTGTTTTTATGCCAATACCAAACTGTTTTATTACTATAGCTTTGATACGTAGTTTGAAGTCAGGGAATGTGATGCCTCCATCTTTGTTCTTTCTTAGAATTGCTGTAACTAATCAGGTTCCTTTGCGTTGTCATACAGATTTTAGGATAGTTTATTTTATTTCTATGAAAAATGCCTTTGGAATTTTGATGGGGATTGCACTGAATCTTCTTTTTAAAATGAAGTTTTCAAATGTCCAAGAAGTGATGAGCCAGCCAATATTGGAGACATCTTGTTGTCTCATGTCTGTCTGACAGAGCTATTAATGTCCTCAGAACAGGATGTCCCAAACCACCGAGTAATTACGTAAAATACACAAAAAATCAATTTCACTTTAGAAGCCTAGAAACTGTTCTACTTCATTTAGAGGTGCAAAATAGACGTAGTATCTACCAGGCACTGTTTTCACATTATTATCCCATTTGATCCTCACCAGGAAAGAATGGACTATTGATGCCACATAACCAAAGTCAGAGGGCCAGGAGGTGGCAGTGACAGGATGTGAACCAAGCAGCCCCTCCTTACTGAACTAGCCACCAGATGGCTTTGAGGAAAAGCAACATTCTTTCCTCAAGAAACATTGCAGGTTTAGCTCCCTATGTGGGTTCAGTCGGGACCAACCCCATCCATAATAAAATGTGGTTGAGTGCACGCTGTCATATTGAGAAGGCAGATTGCCCAGGAAGGCTCCCCTGGCGCCCCAGGCCTGCATCCCGGGATGCTTTGCACCCATTATGAACTAATTAGCCCTGAGCCTCAGCCTGTCCCTAATGGAGCCATTTGAGGAAATGCTGAGGCAGAACAAATCACACTGTGGTTTGGATTTCAGTATTTCCACAGATGAAGAGTTTCTCTGCTCACTTTGCCCAGCCAGGCATACACAGCCAGTGGACTCCAGGTGGGTTGTGCTGTTCAGTCCCCTCCAGGGGTGACAAGGACCTGCGCTCAGCAGAGGCAGCCTCAGATACAACAAAGGCCTGTGAAATTGCCAGTGGAAGCTCCCCTTGCTGTCTCACCTTCCCTCCCTCCCCACACCAAGAAGCTGGGACCAGCTCAGCTGTGAGCACTGAGCCAAGAGCACTAGGAGGAGGGAGACACAGAGGCAGCTGCATCAAGGTGGATGGTGACTGCTCGCGTGTAGAGGAGTCACTTGGCTCACCCCAACATGCCAGGCATACCCCTGACCCTGGGCTGAGCCTCACAACCTGTTTCTCAATTGTTGTGCCTTACCCACCTTCTGGTCTCTTAAATAATGTCCTGGCTAAAATAATTTCTGTCTTTCACCACTTGGAGGTTCTCTCTCACTTCTGCAGGCCTCTGTGTTAACTGGTTCTAGAATGTCTGTGAAACATCTATTTGGGGATTTATTTACATTTTGTCTTGCAGACTTGCCTCACAGAGTCACATTTTGAATGCAAGCACCCCAGCCAGCCATGATGTGCGGGCGGCAGGGAGGGCTGGCCTTGCTTCTGGTCGTCCGGTTCTGCTATAGTGCAGGGTGGCCCTCCACGTCATCAGAGACCACGCACAACTTGGATGGACGACCTGGTGTGTGAATCAGTGATGGCCTAAGAGCACAGAAATGACTGGTGAACCCACAAACATTTCCAGAAAAACTTGCTTCTTTTTCTTCACCAGGTGTTCTCAACACTTTGTCTCCAACACATGCTGTTGGTCTGTGAAAGCGGCCATAACAAAACATCACAGATGGGGGCGTGAACAAGAGACATTTATTCTCATGGTCCTGGAGGCTGGAAGTGCAAGGTCAAGGACCAGTAGAGCAGGAATTCCTCTGCGCCTCCTCCCTTGGCCTGTAGGTGGTGCTATCTCTCTCACCCATCTCTTGTGGGTGGAGGCAGAGGGAATTCTCTGGAGTCTCCTGCTATGGGGTTGCCAGTTCTGTCACATCAGCCTCCACCCCATGACTTCATTGAACCCTCATTACCTCCCTGAAGGCTCCATGTTTCAAAGATAGTTCCACTGGTTGTTAGGGTTTCAGCAACAGGGTTTTAGGCACAAAACACATGAAACATGATGAACAAACATCCTTTCTGATAAAGATGTTGTGCATTAGTTTGGATGCTACATTTTATTTATTTTTAAAGGTTTTATTTATTTATTTTTGCATATACCTGGGTGTAGGCGAGAGGTGGGGGGGGTAGTGGGGGGCAGATCAGGCAGATCTACTGAAATATACTGCTGATCTACTGAAATATACTGATGGAGAAACTGGTGAGACAGGAGAGGTCTGCTGTGCCACGTGGGTTAGCTCCCTCGCCAGGGATCGAACTCAGGCTGCCTCAGAGGGCAATCACAGTGGTAGTGCTGAGACATAGCCCCTAGGCCACTAGGGAGGCCCTTGGGTGTACTTTTTATAAAGCACCTCTCTCTCTCCCTTTCCCTGTCTCCCCTCTTCACACAGTCCTGCTGTCACACCCTCCCTCCCTCTCTCTTTCTCTTTTTCAACCTCCTAGCTTCCCCTCTTCCTGAAGCCTCTCTTCTTTTTTCCCTCCTTCCTGGCTGGGTGCAGAGATTCCAAGGAGAGCTCAGGGTGGCGCTGTAATACGAAGAGGCCAGGGCCACTGAGTAACCCTCCACTGACAACTGTGTGACTCTGTTCATATTATTAAACCACTGAGTTTTGAGGTTGTAGGTTACAGCAACAGCATTATTTATTCTGAGTAATAGAGGAGAGGAATCTATTATAAAAAGGCAAATAAAACCTGACAATCAAATTAAAGAAAAGCAAATAGTGCACAAACCCTTGTACTTTATTATGAATAGCAAAAGACTTTGCACCATACCCCACCACTGATCTCACACTTGCGATGGGGCTGGATACTCAGCCAATCTAAAGCTGACCTGTGTGCCGGTTTAGGGACTCTACTGGCCTGGGGGTAGTTCTCTTTGTGGGGACATGCAGTGGGGATTCCAGACAGCAGGGATCAGTCCCTCTGAACAGACCTACTTGCAACTGAAAAAACAACATCTCTGGGGCCTCCCTCGTGGCACAAGGGGTTAAGCACAGCACTGAGAAGCTATCTGCAGCCACTGCAGCATGAGTTCGATCCCCTGCCATCCAGGGAGCTACCCACATGGCGCAGCAGACCTCTCTTGACTCGCCCACTGATCCCCTCAGCAATGTATTTCAGATCTTCCTGTTCTGTTCCGCACTCTGTCTTTGGTGAATCCTCTCACCCCCCGATCTCTGACCTGTACCCCAGTTCTTGTATGCATAAATAATAAATATATCTTTAAAAATGCAATCTCTATATTTAAGTGGCCATTTTTGGGACATTACTTAGGGACTCTTTCATTTTTATCAGTGGTTTGTGATTCTCCATGTGATAGTACGGAGGAAGTACCATACTATCTATGCTTTTGTGCACTTGTTATTTCTTCCTGGAGAGGTGAGGCTCTCAGGACCCCAGGACTCTTTCTGAGAATCTGTCTAAACCCCTACAAGTCTGTGCACACCTATGCTAAGAACAGCAGCTAAGGCAGGACCAAGAGGCAGCACTGAGCTGTGGGATGTCACCCCCAAGTCCTCAGCTTTCCTGGTGCCCACTGAGGTTGTCTGGAGTGTGGGGATGGCTGGATGCTGAGGTCTGGCATTTGCCTCCCCAGCCCTTGGAGCCAGTGAATCCATGAGGACCATTTTTTTCCCCTTCTAAACAATCTCTTTTCCTATAATCCTCTGTTCTCTCTTTTTATTTTTTTAGGGTTCCTTGACATTTATATGAAGTGTATTTCTCAATTAGCATTTTATAAAGGCGAATGTAAAAAGAAAAAAAATACAGATTTCTTTAACTTTTCTTACTTTGGGTGGTGGACTATAATTAAAAGGTAGAGATATTTAGTTAGCTGGCTAAAATTTATCTCCTTGATATTAAGCCAGTATTACTTGCTAGGGCTGCTTTGAAAAATCTTGCTTGTGGTTTTGTGAAGGAAATTTATGAAGTTTATGGACTGTTGATGTGTTGAACTATGATCCTTGGGTTTTCTGGTTTTAGAAATTGAAGAAGAGAAACGAATAACCACCTCCATGAGAAAAAAGAGCATTTATCACAGAGTCTCAAGTGGTCTTCTTGCAGACTGGCAGGGGTTTTTGAGAGATTAAAAGTTTAGATTTTAGAACAGGGTTGGAAGCCCGACCTGGGAACTTTTCTGCCCTGCATCCTGCCATCCTTAGCTGAGCCCCCTATCCGCCCTCTCGACGCTCACTGCATCTACAGCAGCACAGCTATTTTAAGTGATTGGTTTTTAATTAGATCACGAACATGATTACAGCTGTGCATAGTTTTTCATAGCTGAATTTGTGTATGTGAATGACATTGTGGTTGATTATGTGGGGTGTTGGAAGCTAGACTGAAACTTAGAATTCACGTAGGGAGACATATACTTACTGTCTAATTCAACACTAGGGATTTTTCATGCTTTAATCACTTGGGATTTCATATATACAGTCAACTTTGGATGCTGCAAACCCAACTAATCAGACCCTGAAATAATCTGATTTTCTTCCCTACCTGGTACTTGGTTTTTTGTAGAGGCAGCGAAAGTGATTGCAGATAGCTTACAATGCCGATTGTTTTTATAAATTCAAATTCCAGAGTATGTCTGTGGCGCTGCAAGTTCATTCAGTTTTCCAGAGTGGATAAGTGCTTCCAAACTGAACAGCAAACTATGTAACTTGCAGTATATATATATTTGAACACATAGACTAAACTCCATTGCATTCACTTTTTCAATTAACGTATGACATTTCCCGCTGATCCTGAGCACACTGGCATCTCACAGTTTATTCAGAGCAATCTCCATCTCCCCTTGTAGCCTTCACTCAGGGTCTATGTGTGGGGCTCTGCTTATAAACACAAGTCTCCTGTAGGTAGAGAAGCAAACCTCCTCCTAAGTCCTGTTTTCTACAAAGTTTCAATCCCAAGACCTATAGAGGCTCCCCAAATGTCTCAGCCCAGAGTGACCATGTTTCCCCCAGTCCCCACCAGCATTTAGATGCAGTGTTCTCCCATGGTAACGACCTATAAAGCTCTTTTTCTTTTTCCTATATATGTCATATATGTGCAATATATTTATAGCCCCCCTCCCATGGACAAAGGATCAATTTTTTTTATTAACTATTGATAATAGTAATATAGCTAATATTATTGCAAGGTCACTACTTGTCACACATTTTCTAATTGTGTTCAGTGTGTTCGTTCACAAATAATAAGTTATTTCACTGTTTCATGGTTAAGGCGTTGCTCACTATCAAGTGAATCACCTGCAGTGGAGACAGTCCAAGATGCATGTCCTCTGCGCTGCACATTGGTGGAGTTGTGTAGATATTCACAGAGGAGAGAACTCACATCTGGGCAGAGGCTGGGGTGGTTCAGTGAGGGAAAGACCCCTGGAGGAGACAGGATTGATTTGGACCTGAAGGATTCCCATCATCTGAGTTGTCAGAGATTAGAAGAGCAGCAAAATCTTGCAAAGTCTGCCTGAAGAAATTCAGAGGTGAAATAATCTACTTCTCGGGTAGGGCCATGAGTCGTTCCGTCTGCGTGCGTAAGGCTTATGCAGAGTAGTGAGGTTTAAATTGAAAAGGCCAGCAGGGCAGAGCAGGGACCCTGATCTAGCCAAGAGGTTCATCGTTAACTCTACATATATTGACTGGTGTCTCCAGAGATGGGGCTCTATGAAGCACCAGGAGTGTGGCAGCAGGACCCTGGTGGGGAGTCAGCTGCCCCTCTGGATGCACAGTGGGATGGCCTGAGAGGGCTCTGGTCAAGTACAGTCATTGTGGGTCAGCAGTTTCTTGTTTGTTCTCAACCACCTGAAACAGGTGAACGGTGAGGACAAAGCCTAGGGAGGCTGGCGGGTCGTGTACACCACAGCCGCAGCCATGGCTCCCCTGGCATCCTCACCACATTGCCCTCCTATTGCCAAACTGTGGGGTCACATGGCAACTCTCAATTCAGTCACTCAGGGGTTATAATTCCAATTTATTGTTGCAAAGACTGGGGTCCTCGAGATTTAGGAACTTGCTCACAGTTGGGGTACAGGGGAGTTTCTGTCTGAGTCCACTGCTGCTCTTCTGAGAGTCTTGTCCTTATGGCACAAAACAGTTCAAACCTGACCATACATTGTAAATCCTCCAGGATGCCCAAAGCACATGGTGGTTCACTTAGCAGCACTCATTTCTGACATCAGGAGACGGGAGCAGGGACAGAGCGCTTGTGTCACCCTCTGTGCTGTCACACTTTCCCTTAGCTTGGGAAGGGCACTGCACATGGGAAAGGGGTCCTTCAAGGACTCCCCAAGGTCTGGTCCAGTCCAGTCTCCAGTGCAAGCTCAGTGGGAGTTGGGAGTGAGGTCCTCTACAGACAACATCAGAGTGGGGTGGTCTACCCACCTGGACACCCCCACATCCTGCTGTGGGTAGGTAAGGGTCTGAGTGGGATCTGGGCCGGGGCAATAGACACTGGTCCAGGGATGGAAAAGGTCAGCTTTAAAATATGGAATGCCTGCAAAGAGAGGCTCTAACGACCCACTTCAAAATCCTGAATAATGAACTGGAGAGTCATTTGCAACATAAATTCTTTGTTAAATATGAAAAAGAGAGACATCCAGCTGTACTCATTATTGTTGGTGATATAGCAATTTAGAAAATGCCTGCTAAGGGGTCCCTTGGTGGCAGGAGAGGGTTAATGTGTCTTTCCCCAGTCATTCCCAATCTCCTGGGGGGCACTTAGACTGTGGGGGCTCCTCCTCCTGGAAAACTCACAAAGCCTCTGCAGAGCAGGAGCAGATGTGGCAGCTGAGGTTGGGGTGGGCTTTGCAGAGTCTGAGGTGATGCCTCAAGCTCCTACATGGAGCCCCGATGAACCCCCTCCAAGAGCTGCAGTGTTGATGCTGTTCATGCACAAATTGGCATGGGCTGGACATTTGGAACAGAAATAGTCAGAGGAGAGAGGATTCAGCGTCTGGTTAAATGATAGCGATAATCAGGTGCTCTGGTTCCAAAGGTTAAGTGGGGAAGTTGGCCCCACATTTAATGAGCTGTGTGTTACTGTACTTAATGGAAAAACAAAACAAAATGCTACTTTAGCTTCTGCTTTCGGGGGCTCACATGTTGCCTATTGGCTTCAATTACTATGGCAAATTATCAGAATTATTCAAATAGGAAAAATAAACTTTAAATAGGAACACTGAAAGACTCAAACTTTATTCATTTCCAACACTAATATTTTGAATGGCATAAATAAATAAAATGTGTTCAAATTTGCAATAGCAGTCCTCAGGGTAAAATTGACATTCAGCCAAAGTGGTAAGGATATTAAAATCAATAGATTATGAAGGAGAAAGCCTTTAGTAAATATTTTCCTGTTGAAATTCTGTCTTTGGGTTTATAATGGTGAAATATCAAAAAGGTTAGATTTGCATATGGGTGGGGCAAGAGAATCTTGGACCAATACTGACACATTCTCTGCTATTCCCTTCTCTGAACTTTGTTTGCAGCACACAGTATGTAATGGGGTGGGGGGAGTGAGATACGGTGGAGAGGGTTCTGGGGAGGGCAGAGGCCCAGGAAGCTGGCGTGGGGGGGAGGGGAGGTTAGGTGTTCACATGGTTGAAGCACAGCTCTCTAAAGCACAGCTGACTAGTGCCCCCATCCTTGTGCCCACCCCACCCCGCCCCCTCCCCTGCTTCCAGACCTGGGAAGGAAGAGAATGCTGTCAGAAATATCTCCAGGCAGACCAGAGAGCAAGTCTGGGGCTCAGCAATAGAGTAAATGAGAGATAATCTCCCTGACTTCTATCCCAACATTCCTTTGTGTTACTATGGAAAAGGCCTGTCTAGATCTTGGTAATGATTTGTCTGCTGACAATTGCAATAAAGCCTCATTAACTTCAAAATCAGGGAGTGGTGAAGACCAGTGTCCAACTAAATAAATTATTCAACTATTCAATTGCTCTATATCTCAAATTACCCACAGACCAACAACAAATTTGAAGAAAGGTATGAGAGATGAAAACCCCTTATTGTCATGGAATGGTGGGGAACCAGTGAATTTGGAATCAGAAATGCATTGGCAACTATTATCCCTGAGCCAAAGGGTCCTTGTCTGTAAAAGAGTCTTTCTAATCATTGCCCCTAAAGTCCATGGCTAATTCTCAGCATGGAGACCTAAGCCTACAGCTTTGCCACAGAACATTTCTGCTAATGCATTTCATTTACTGTGGGGAAAGCCATCCTCAACAAGGATCATGAGTAATGGGAGGTAGAGGCACAGCCTGAAAGAGGCTTTGCTTCAGGTTAGCATTTGAGACTGTAGGTGAGTGGTAAGCCTGGATGCAGGAGCAGTGAGTCTTGACGTGTTTTGGGAAGCACTAAGGGCGCTGGGATTGATAGGTACCAGGCTATAGTAGGCTTCTCAAAGTCTCTCTCTGGCTGTGTTCCCAGCTGGGGATTTCATCTGGATATGTCACGGATCTCAGGGCTAGGAGATATCACGTTTTGGCAGATTGCATCCAGAAAGATGCCCATCCTATTGCTCCTGTCACCAGTAACTTCCATGTGCTCCCAGTTAGAAGTCACTCTAGCCTCTCCTTAGAGAGGCCATGACCTCTAGAGTGAGATTATATGGTGGAGATGGGAAACTTGACTTTGGTGGTGAACGTACTGTAGTATATGCAAATGCTGAATTATTGTCTAAGGCTGTATTCTGAAAACCTCTAGGATGCTATAAACCAGTTACTTCAATAAACACTTGAAAAAAATGGTGGTGGGTGTGGCAACATATCTGAACATATCTGAAGAGTTTTGAACCCATACCTCTGTATAATACACAGTGTTATAAACCAATGCTATCTCAATAAAAAAAAACAACAAAATTTGTAAAAAATTAAGAAAAAATATTTGTCCTTTTGTCAACTTTAAATTTGCTTTTACTATTTTTTTGATTTTAAAGAGAAGACTTTTGGCAACAATGCATTCAGACATGAAATCGATGTTGTTTGGGGCTATGGTGGCCTGCATTTTTGGCTGCTCAGTTTGTCTATATCTAGTTCTCTGATTTCATTCTTGGGCCACAGTCTTTAATAACTGTTGACATGAATGTCACCCTCATTAGTCTGCCTGTGGGATGAGCTCGATCTTATTTCTCTTGCCATTTGCAATGTTAACACACACATTGTGAGCCCAAATAAAAGGTGTGTTCACATTTGTGGGTTTGGTGGAGCACACGTTGCCTTGAGAGTCCCCTGAGGTGAGCTGGAGGGGAAACAGAAAGGTGTTTGTCAGCGCTTTTATGGACAAGCTCCCTGTATCCTCATCAGCCCCAGGAGAACCAGAGTGGAGACATTTCTCTAGCATTTCTGCTTTTATTTCATTTCTATACCTGTCCCCCTGGGGAAAAGAATCAATCAAAATTTATTGAGCAAGACACTAATGAAATACAGAGATGAAATAGACAAGGTTCTCTCTATAAAATGCCCGTAATACACAACAGGAAATACAGAACATGGTGTGATGGATGGGGACTGACACCTCTCCTGGGCCTGCTGCCTATCGGGGGCTGTCCGAATGCTGATGCAAGATGCAGCTCACTCCCCTAAGCTACATTATCATCCATTGCTGTCATCATCCTATTTTACAGATGAACAAGGTGAGGCTGTTCACACAGAGAGGAAGTTTCGGGTCCTGCATTCACACAACATGCTAAGTCCTAGGCCACGTGCTGACTTCCATGCTGCTTCAAAAGATGCTGCAGGGGTAGGGTGGTGAAACTTACTGGTGACATTAAGTTCTTAGACCAAAATGAGCAAGTTAGTCTGATGAACATAAAGGCAATCAGAGATGAGAGGCAGGAAATATGCAGTTCTGCCTCTTACACAAATTTGGGCCATTATGGCTGCCTTTGCTGTTAGAGGGAGCACATGACCTCTGGTAATTGGTGAAGAAGGACATCCTGGGGGAAGTGGATTATCACCTCCTGACAGGAGAAGTATCTGGGGGCCATCTATAGCTCCCCTGAGTCAGAATTTTAGGCTGTGTGTCCAGGAAGTGGCTTTTCCTACAAATTGCTGACAGATGATTCTAATACACTGAAGTTTGGCAACTATTTGGGCAAAGATTTGCTACTTACTAACTACTCAATTCCCTTGGAGCTGTTTTTCAACTAAACTTCTCTTTTGGGCTTCTCTGTTTCGTCCAATTTTAGCAGGAATCCATAAACCCCCTCCTGGCCAATATCTCATTGGTTTTTCATCCCCATGACTCTCATACAACGTCTGACCACTCTGTCCTCCTTTAGTAAGAGACCTGCTAGGTAAGTTTAGCCGGGAGCTCCCCTCATCCCTTCTGTGTGTTCTCAGTAATTTTCTGTCTTCTTGTCCTTACCCAGCTCCTTGGAAGCAGAAAGTGGAATTTCCAATCCCAGGCTGTATTTGGAGTTGAGTTCAGTCAACAACATAACTCATTGCCATGGTCCCCTTCTCTACTGCAGTAGTTCGCCCCTTAAATAAAGTTTTCTTTACCATGCTTTATCAAGCGTCATCGCATATATTTTTCTTTGACACTATTTAAAAACTAGAGAGGACCTGAACAATTGAACAATGGGAAGGTGGTAGGTGAGAGGTTTTTATTTGCAAGAGCACTCATGAAGGAAAACCATGGTCACTGTCAGCGAGGGAGAGCTGGACAGACTAGGGTGAACTGACAGGTGGGCAAACCACTCTACGGCACCTCCTGGGGTGAGAAAGCTGAATGACTGACTTCCTATGAGAGCAATAAGCTGAACACTTTGTAATGAAATAATAGCCCATCTTGTCATCTTCTTGCAGTCTTCTTGCTTTGCCAGGCTTCCTGCCAGGCTCGTCTTCTCTGTGTATCTTTCTCTCTGCTCCCCACCCCACACAGCGTCACTGTACCACCTCCACCAGACCTAGCCGCTCTGAAAAAGACCCTGTTCTCATTCCTGCCTCTGAATGTGCTGAAACCACCCAAGCAAATCCAGGAGGGATCAGAACTGTGAATGGTTCCCTCCATCCTTGCCTCTCCAGGGGGTGGACTGGAAGCTGTGGGTCCTGTGCTGACCAAAAGAATTTCTTTGGCTATGGACAAACAATATTTATGAGGGGGTTGGATTAGAATGGACAAGGGCTGGGCTGGTCACATTCTTAAATTCCAATTTTACTTACATGGAAAAAATTACAATCTTGTTAGCATATTAAAATTTACATGCTCAGTTACATTAAAGAAATAATCTAGGGAAAATGCAGGAAGTTTTTTAAAAGGATAAACATAAAGTATAATTGAGGGGCACAGTGATATGAATGTTCCATGATCTCTTGGGGACAAGGTGTGCAAGTCAAGAGTTGACCTTCCACCTGCCCCCTGCCCCACCATGTCTGACAAATATGTCTGGTTGTCACTATGTTTCATGAACTAGCCCTGTTGCTCTCCAGCTGACTGCACCTCCAGCAGAGAGTGACTGGAAAGCCACAGGGGTTCACAGTAGAGAGAATTCCTTGTGAGAACAGGTGGATACAGATGAGAAGAAGGACACCCACAAAGATTGTTGACCCTGGCGGCTCCCTAGGAACAAGCACTAGAGAGATAAGTATTTTAGGATGAGGCAATCATTGTGAGAAAGGTTAGCTGACTTGTCAGAGTTGACTCAGCTAGTTGGTATCAGGTTAGAATCCCAA
This sequence comes from Talpa occidentalis, assembly GCF_014898055.3. Lineage (NCBI taxonomy): Eukaryota > Metazoa > Chordata > Mammalia > Eulipotyphla > Talpidae > Talpa > Talpa occidentalis. Next base: position 52,048,308 of record NW_023601433.1, read on the forward strand.
TCCAAAAGTTTGCATTTTAACTCCAAGATCTGGCTTCTTGACCACATCAAGCGCCTTTTAAGGACTTTTTCCCGATTAAAGACTTCCAAAAAGCCCAAGGTAAGAGATACCATGTTCACTTCTTGAATGATTGAGAGTTGTGTGCACAGATAATTATGTATCAACCTATTGATTAAGTAAATTTGTAGTTATTCACAATTGACTAAATTGTTAGATATCTACAAAACTGCTCACACATGTTAACAGTAGTTACTGCTTGGACAATCAACCTTAAATTGGAAAACAATAAAAATGTAGAAGGCAAACTAGAATCCCATTGGAAAATATAATATTTGTGTTTTTGTTAAGCTGGTGATTTTTGATGTACTCAGGAAGATATTTTGCATTTGGATTTAATTAGAATCTTTAAATTCTCATTAGTGAGGAAGCTAACAGATGAGGTCCTCTGTTTGGGGTTGATTCATGGTTGCTTGAATTTATATGGATTTAAAAAGATGTAAACAAGATGAATGATTTCAATGTACCCAAAGAAAAAGATTCCCAATGGAAAAAGAGTTGTGTCATAAACAAAGTAGCACTAGTTACTGCTTTAATCATTGTTGTCATTATTTTCTCAGTCTAGATTATGACTTACTGGCTTTATCTTTTCAAAACACCACCTCTTAATTTAAAAAAAAATCTATTATTTTTCTATTTATTTATTTCTGCTTGAATCTATGTTACTATTACCTTCTTCCTGCTAACTTTGAACATAGATTTTTCTTTTTTTTCTAATTCTTTGGGATGTATAATTAGGTTATTGTGATCTTTTTTCTTTTACAACACTGGTATTTACCACAATAAACTGCCCTTTAAGACCGCTTTTGTTACTGGTTTTGGCATATTGTATCAATATATTTTTAAAATTCTCTTTTGGTTACCTCTTTCACTCAGTAGAAATTCAAGAGGGTGCTGTTTAGTTTCTGTATTTTAATGGACTTCTTTTTAAAAAGGAAAAAAATATATTTTTACCTTATTGTTTCTTAGTTTCAAATTTCTGTAGTTACAACAGATGTTTAGAATGGCTTCAATACCTTTAAATTTATTAATATTTATCTTGTGAACTGACAGGTACTTTATTTATTTATTTTAAAAAGATTTACTTATTTATTTTTACAAGCACTGGGTACAGTCAGAAGCGCGGGAGGGTGAGAGAATTCACCAGAGCCAGAGCGGGTAACAGAACAGGCAGAATAACGAAGAAATACACTGCTGAGGGGAGCAGCGGGCGAGGCAGGAGAGGTCTGTCGCTCCATGTGGGACCCTTGCCCAGTGGCCGGGGATCGAACCTGCTCTGCAGAGGCTGTGGGCACCTTTGCAGCCCAGTGCTCAACTGCTGCGCCACTAGGGGAGGCCCCAACAGGTACTTTATTCTGGAGAACGTTCCATGTGTGCTTGAGAAGAATGTATATTCTGCTGCTGTGGGTGAAATATTCTGTATATCTTCTTTTGATCCATTTGGGCTATACTGTTTTTATTTATTTGTTTATTTATTTATAAAATATATATTTTATAGATTTATTTATTTATTTATACAAGCATTGGGTATAGTCAGAAGCGCAGGAGGGTGAGAGAATTCACCAGAGCCAGAGCAGGGAGCAGAACAGGCAGGACCAAAGTACACTGCTGAGGGGAGCAGCGGGCGGCAGGAGAGGTCTGCGTGCCATGTGGGACCCTTGCCCGGCAGCCGGGGATCCAACCAGCACTACGAGGCTGCAGGCAGCTTCGCAACCCAGCTGTCAACCACTGCGTCACTGGGGAGGCCCTGGGCCATATTGTTTTTCAAGTTACCTGTTTCTTTATCAATTTTCTTGGTAAATTGTATGTTCTTTCCATGATTGAAGATGGGGTAATGGATTCTTATATCATTATTTTATTGCTACCAATTTCTCCCTTCTGATTTGTCAACATCCGTTTTATATATTTACGTCTCTGATTTTAGGGACATATATAATCATATCTTTCTATTAAATTGACTACCATATGATGACATTATTTTTCTTCTATTACTTTTTTGACTGAAAGTCAATATTGTCTGATATAAGAATAGTCATCCCTGTCTTTTATTTTTTATTTTTATTTTTTTAAAGATTTATTCATTTATTTATACAAGAACCAGGGTACAGGCCAGAGGTGTGGGGGGGAGAGAGGATTCAGCAGAGACAGAGTGGGGAACTGAACAGGCAGATTGACCTAAGTACACTGCTGAGGGAAGATCCGGGAGAGACAGAAAGGTCTGCAGTGCCATGTGGAACCCTCCCAGGCCAGCCGGGACTGAACCAGTGCTGCAGAGGCTGCGGACAGCTTCACAGGGTGGTGCTCAACTGCCTGCGCCATTAGGGGAGGACCCCTGTCTTTTATTTTCTTGGTGAATATTTGCATTTGTGTTTTTCTACTCCTTCATTTTCTGCCTATGTATGTCCTTAATCTGTACTTAGCATCTTGCAGATAGCATAGTGCTGAAACTTTTTTTTTCCTAATTCATTCAGCTATTCTATGCCTTTTGATTTAGTACTTTTTGCCATTCACATTTAAAGTAATTGTTGATAATGAGGGGTTTAAATTGCCATTTCCCAATTGTTTTATTGTGGTTTTGTTCCTATATTCCTCTCTTACTGTCTTCCTTTGTTATTTGATACTTTCATTGTTTTCTCTTTTTTAAAAAAAGTACCTATTATAGATTTTCTTTGCAACTACTCAGGGCTTGCACAAAATATCCCATAGTTATAGCTCTCTATTTTTAGTTGATAACAATTTACCTTCGATCTCATAGAAAAACTCTTACACTTTTGCTCCTCCCCTCATACTTTGTGTTCAATAAGGAGAATGAATCAGCAATCAACGATCTTTCATAAAACATAAGTCCAAGGTCAGGCAGCACCATGGGTGAATTCTACCAAACATTCAAAGAAGAATACCAATCTTTTAAAAACTCTTCCAAAAATGTAGAACATATAATGCTTCTATTTTATGAGACCAGCATCACCTTGATGACAAAGACAAATACACCACCACAGGCCAATGTTCTTGATGAACAGATGTAAAAATCACCAATAAAATACCAATCTACCAAATTCAACAGTACATTAAAAGTTACAGTTATTAAGTGGGGGCTTATCACTGGGATGCAATAAGGGTTTCAACATGTGCAGATCAATCAATGTGACATAACACATTAGCAGAATCAAAGACTAACACCACATGGCATCTCAATAGTTACAGAAAAAGCATCTAATAAAACTCAAAGCTCATTCTTAATTAAAAAATCTCAATATAATAGGTACAGAAGGAATTTTCCTTAACACAAAAATTTTATATACGGAAAGTCCACAGAAAATATTGTAATCAATGGGGCAAAAATGGAAAGTTTTTCCTACAAAGTGAGGATTACCCATTTGGTCCTGGAAGTTCTAGTTATAGCAGTTAAACACAAAAGATAAAGAAAGAATTCAAGTTGGGAGGGAAGAAATAAAATAATCTTCATTTACAGATGCTAGATTAGATATGTAAAAAACTTTGAAGATGTAACAAGAACAAAGTAATAAAATTAGTATAGATGCAGAAAACAAAATCAACATAAAAAGACATTTTTGCTTCCATATGTAAATAATGAATTACCTGAAAAGGAAATTAAGAAAATAATTTCATTTACAATAGCAACAAAAATAATAAAATATTTAGGAATAAATTTAAGAGGTAAAAGACTTATATATTGAAAATTATAAAAAAATTGATGAAAGAAAATAGACATAGAAAAATGGAAAGACATCCCATATTCATGCATCAGAATAATTTAAATTGTTAAAATATTGAAGCTAACCCAAAGTGAGTTATAGATTCAATGTAATCCCTATAAAAATTCCAATGGCATTCATTAAGAAATAGAAAAATAATCCTAAAATTCATACGGAACAACAAAAAGCCCTGACTGCCAAAACAATCTTGAGCAAGGAGAACAAAGCTGGAAGTATCACACTTCCTGACTTCAAAATAGATTATAAAGCTACAATAATCAAAACTGTATGATACTGGCATAAAAAGCAGATCTATAAGACCAAGGGAACAGAATAAAGAATGCAGCAATAAATCTAAACATCTCTGATCAACTGATATTTGACACACAATGGGGAAAAGATACCTTTTCAATAAATGATGTTGGGAGAACTGTATTGAAATGAAGACTAAAATTTGAAACTTGTTTCTTACCATATATAAAAATCAACTTAAAATGAATTAAAGACTTAAACATAAGCTTAAAACTACTAGAAGAAAACGGAAAAAATTTATTGGCTTTGGCATAGGCAATAATATATTTTTTTGGCTATGACACTAAACAAAGGCAACAAAAGCAAAAATAGACAACTGGATTACATCAAACTAAACAGTTTTTGCATAGCAAAGGAAGCAATTAACAGAGTGAAAAGACAATCCATGGGATGGGAGAAAGTATTTATAAATTACTTGATTGATGGGGGTTTAATATCAAAAATAAAAAGAATTCATGGAATTCAATAGTAAAAAACCACAAATAACCCAAATAAAAATGGGCAAAAGGGCTGAATAGACTTTTCTCAAATAAAAGGTGGAGATAGATGTTCAACGGACAATGAAAGGGTGCTCAATGTGACTAATTGTCAGGGAAATGCAAATCAAAACCACAAAGGGATATTGCCTCACACATGTGAGAATAACTGTTCTCAGACAGGTAAAAGATAAGTGTTGGTGAGGATGTGGAAAGAAGGGGACACTTGGGTGTTATTGGTGGGAATGTAAGCTGAGACCGCCAATATGGCAAATAATATGGAGAAGCCTTAAAAAACTAAAAGTAGAACTACAGGGCCTCCCCCGGTGGCGCAGCGGTTGAGCACTGGGTTGCGAAGCTGCCCGCAGCCTCTGCAGCGCCGGTTTGATCCCCGGCCACTGGGCTAGGTCCCACATGGCCCGCAGGCCTCTCCTGCCGCCCGCTGCTCCCCTCAGCAGTGTACTTTGTCAGTCTGCCTGCTCTGCTACCCACTCTGGCTCTGAATTCTCTCACCCTCCCGCACTTCTGACTGTACCCAGTGCTTGTAAAAATAAATAAATAAATCTTAAAAAAAAAAAATAAAAGTAGAACTACAATATAATCCAGCAATCCCATTTCAGCTATTGAGTATATGTATCCAAAGGAAATGTAGTTAGGGTCCTGTGGATTTATCTATACCCCCGTGTTCATTTCAGCTTTATTCATAATAATCATGGCATGAAATTAACCTAAGTGTCTGCTTTTGGATGAAAAAATAAAGAACATACACACATATACACACACACAAATACATATATATGTATATAAATATAATATCACAGTACATTATATACATTATATTTATTCCGCCTTTATTAAGAAGGAAATCCTGTGTTTTGGACAATGAATGAAACTGTGAACCTGGAGTCTTTAATAAGAATAAGCCAGACAGAGAAAGATAAATACTGCATGATTTCACTTATATGTGGGATCTCAAATAGTCAAATTCCTAAAAGCAAGGAGTAGAGAGGTGGTTGCCAGGGCTGTGGGGAGAGGAAACTGGGGGAGGGAATAGTCAAAGGATTTCAAGTTTTAGTTATATATGACAAATTTATCACATGTTGGGAATCTACTGTATGACAATAACAATGTGGCTTTAGTTAATAATATCACACTGTATACTTGAAATTTACAAAGAGGATAGAACTTAAGATCCATAGCAAAAGAAAGAAAAGAAAATCATCACTATATGAAGTAATGCATATTTAATTAACTTAATTATATATGTATTATCAAATCATTAAGTTGTCTACCTTAAATAGATACAAGTTTTTTTGATAATAATATCTCAATAAAGCTGAATGAAAGAATGAAGAAGGCCATTGTATGATTGATTTGCAAATGTCTGGAGAGAGCAGGGATGTCTGGAGAGTCTGCTGGGACTTATGATGCCAAGTCAGCATGTGTTGCTTGCTTCTGCACGTCTCTGACCTTTTTGGAGTCGCCCTCTGGCCCTCTGCGCAGATGGTTTGAGTGAGGACAACAGCACAGGCCTTGGGGAGCAGCCTCTCTCCCAGCTGAACTACTTCCACCTGCCCAGGGTGCCTCTCTGTCCCACACCTCTCACCTCAGCTGCACTAGCTTGGGTCTCCCTGTATCTGAGCTGACTCACCTCACCATTGACCCCAGGGGAAAATTCCTCCATAGAAACATTCAGATTTGGTTTCTGTTCTCTCCTCAGGCCAAAGTAACAATCACCCTTGTGATTTTCTGTTTCTTGCCCAAATCTGAAATGTCTTTATTTCTAATCATTTCTTTGCATATGGGATAGTCCCATTGACTTGCAAGCTCCAAATTTGTCTTTGGATCCCTGGAATCTACAGGACTTACTAGGTCATGGAATAAATATTTGAAAAAAAAATTAAATCACAAATAAAGTGGTAGATGTAGTCTATTTGGATTAGGTAATATTTCAAATTAGTTTAGAAAAAATACAGAGTTAAGATGCTCCTTGGTATATTCTGATGAAAGCATGGGATAAGTCCTTTGGAGCGAAATGCAAAGTAAGTTTCTATTAGATTTTAGTCTAGAGGGGGCAGGGGTTAGGGGAGAGTAGTCAGGATGAGCAAGCTGTGGGTGTGTCTTTTGGGGAAGACACAATTTTGTGGCCAAGAGAAACTTCTGGGGCAAGAGACCTGCACACAGGTCCTGTCAGGTTCCACCCACCTCTGCAGGGAGCACTACTCAGGCCTCTAGAACCTGACAGTTTTCTGGCCTGCCTTCCCTACATGCTGAATATGAATCTTGCCAGGTGTACTTTTTCCATGTCAGCCACTGTCTTCCTCTCAGAATCAAGTCTGGTTAACACCACTCAGAAAGACAGGTCCTGCATGGTCAGTATTAAACTGACTTGAATTTGTCCTTATAAGGCCTGTGTCCAGTTGTCTTGAAAACGGACACAGTGGATGTGATCTTTCTAGTGACAATTTTTTTTCTTTCTTTCCATTTTTTCTTTTTTTATTATTTTATATATTTTTATATCATTTTTCATTTTTTGCACAATGTAAGCATTTTCATCTTGGTTATAGTCCCCATACAATACAACCCCAATTGTTGGTGGTACAATTCCCACCAACCTTGTTTTGATCCTACTCCCTTCTCTCCCCCTCTGTAGTGTGTCTCTGGTTTATAGTTGCTTGTTGATTTTGATTTTCACTTTATTATACTTAGTCTTTTTCCTGGTCTCTTATTTAGGTTTTACCATCTGGTATTTTTCTTTTTCTTTCTGGCTTATTTTGCTGAGCATGATCCCTTCCAGCGCCATCCATGTTGCTTCAAATTGCATGAATTTGTCTTTTTTTAATTGCTGAGTGATATTCCACTGTGTGTATGTACCACATCTTCTTGATCCAGTCATCTATTTTTGGGCATTTGGGTTGTTTCCATAGCTTAGCTATTGTAAACAGTGCTGCTATAAACATAGGGGTGCAGGTGCCCTTTTGAATTAATGTTTCTGTGTCCTTTGGATAAATAGCTAGGAGTGAAATTGCTGGATCATATGGAAGCTCCATCTTGAGCAGACTGAGGAATCTCCACACAGATTTCCATAGTGGTTGGACCAGTTTGCACTCCCACCAGCAGTGCAGGAGAGTTCCTTTTTCTCCACATCCTCGCCAACATTTGTGGTTGCTAGTTTTTTTAATATGTGCCATTCTCATTGGTGTAAGATGGTATCTCATGGTAGTTTTGATTTGCATTTCCCTGATTACAAGTGATGTTGAACATTTTTTCATATGCCTGTTGGCCATTTGTATTTCCCCTTTGGAGAAGTTTCTTTTTAGCTCTTCTGCCCATTTTTTGACTGGGTTGTTTACTTTGTTTTTGTTGAGTCTTGTCAACTCTCTGTAGATTTTTGTGATCAGTCCTTTATCATTAGTGTTGTGTGCAAAAATTTTCTCCCAATTCGTGGGGTGTCTTTTTGTTTTGGTTACTGTCTCTTTTGCTATACATAAGCTCTTTAATTTGATGTAGTCCCAGCTGTTTATCTTTGCCTTCACTATCACTGCTTTGGGTGATGTGTCTTGTGACAATAATTTTAAGACGATCAGCTTGTCTGCTTCCGGACCAGCCTTAGGGTTCAGTTGCTTCTCTACCAGAAGCTGCTTACCCAGGAATAGGGGACTGTGTATCTCCCAGGGGATGGGGTCAGGCCCAGGAGGGCTGACTACACACATCACTGAGAGAGGGTGAATAGAGCAGATGAATAGACCAGGCCCAAGAGGGAGTCTGTGCTTTCTCTTAAAAGACTGTGAGAGTGGCTGTCAGGACTTGCTAGCTCTGGCTAAATATGCTTAGACTCTGAAACAGAATTTGATTTAAAATTCCCACTAAGGGACTTTTATCTGTAATAAGAGAGGAGTTGTTTTGTTTTCTATCATACAGGGCATTTCATTCTCTGCTTCTCACAGCATTAATGAATGGCCTTCAAAGCTGAGAGAAGATAAAGTTCTTCTGCACAAATTATATCACCTAGTCTTCCAGGCTATCTGGGCAGTAAAGACAGCATATTAGCTGCTCTAGGGACAATTAGCAGAGTGACATAAACCCCAGGGTTCCCAAATGCTAGGTCCCCAGAGGCCTCACAGGCCCATTCCAGGAAGGATGCTGAGCTCTCAGGCTTAGGGAATCACATTATCTTCCCTGCTGGGTGAGACTAGACAATGGTTAGTGTCTGCTACTGGCTGGCTGGCAGCCCTATGTTGCCAAAGCAGAGGCCAGGGGCACATCTTGTAGGCACATGAACACACAGCCTATCCTACATTTCATGTTGCCATCTAGCACATGAGCATGCTTCACTGGCGTGAGCTGCACCAGCCTTGCCTAATCTTCTCTGCCCAAAGCACAGACTGTTGCCCCTCTAGGCCTGAGTTCAGGAACTATTTCACTGAGCCTAGAGCTGTTTTAGCCTCTTCCAGGTCTGTCTGACTTCCAGACAGCACCGCTCACTCATCCTTGTGGCCCCCCTCACTTGGAAGACTGGGGTGTTCTCCAAACCTGTGCCTCACTCAGGGACTGTTAGTAGGTCATTTCACTTCCTCAGGCCCTGAGCTGGACACAGGGGAGGATTGTTGCCAGCCCTGATGGGTGTGGGAGAAAACTTTACTGGAGGAACGAGAAACCAGGACAGGGTTACCACGGCAACCAGGTGGGTGCTAGGATGTCTTCTTAGCAGAAGCTCAGCTTTACGACCTTGTCCCTGTCTAGTGTGACATCTCCTTCACCATCATTGATTCTCTCCTTCCCACAGAGGGAGACTCTTTGGAGAATCTTTCTGCTCCTGCCAGTGTCTGCAGTGGCATCCCAACATGCCAACCCCTGAGTGACAATGGAGGTCCCAGACTTGGGTGCATTCTCGCTCATTCAGACCCCTCTGTGCTGATGGGTATTTTTCCTCTGCGGCTTGGAATGCAGCCTTCTTGTGCCTATGCACGACCTACCCCTTCCTCGGATATCATCTTCCAGGAAACATCCACCAGGATGATGAGCTTGTCCCTGCCCAAAGCACATTGCCTATGTTGTATTTTATGAAAGAGACCAAGTTCTGCTTAACTGTTAATAAGGGCAATCTGCTCTGTGCTCCCTATGCATTCGGGGAATGTGAAGGATGTTAAGAGAGACTGGAGGGCCAGGCACATTTGGTTTTGGTTCCCACAGAGTCCAGGAACAGAGAGAGATGTTTGTTGAAGTAAAATGTTAGAAAAAAAGATGGGAAACATTATATAAATTACCTTTTCAAGATCAATAACCATCACTTTACTGGGAAGCCTATTTATCTGCCATAATTAGACAAAATGTGTTGGAGCTGAAGCCCAGTGCTGGGCCTTGTCTGAGATATATCTGAAGAGACTATCTTCTGAAATCATAACAGGTGCAGGAACTCAGTAATTCTTTTCTGACACGATTAGCAGGTGTTCTGTGCACACTGTATTACACCTGGAGAGACAATGGCTGATGCTGGCCCCGAGATCTGCAGAGATGGTGTCTCTCTGGGCCAGGATGGCTCCGCAGGATGAAGGGCTGTCTCTTCTCAAGATGCTGTGCTTACAGGAGGGGGTGACTCATGTCTGCTGTCAGAGGGTCACCAGGTTGCTCCCGTTGGCTCCTTACAGGACGTCACTGCCTGAAGTCACCAGATACAGGACTGGGGAGGGCCACAGTCTCTTCTTCAAACAAGGTCCTTATTAACGGGGTCGTCTGACACAGAACTCATTCTGGTTTTTCTTCAGTAACTTATGGGGAGAAAAATATCTAAGCCTTTGGGTAGCAAGTATGTTGCTAAGATACCAATATTCTTTGAAAAGTTGAACCTTTTCATAAAAGTGTATGTCATGCGGTGGGGGAGGGGGTGTTCAGAGCAGTTGTATTTTTCATGAGGTCTGTTTATTCCTCCCCTTTGTCTTTCTTCTTGTGTGCATTTAGAAAACTGTTAATAGGTTTTGAAAAGCAAATCTTGCCTTTGTTGTCAGCATCTTGGATTTTCCTTTTGCATTTTAAGGGCACTCCCTGGGAAGGCTTGGAAATGCTAGACAAACTATTATACCAATGGAAGTCTGTCCAGCTTCTGATAAAACCAAAACTAATTTATTTTTTGTTTATACTCCACTACCTTTGACAAAGCTCCCTCTAGAGATGTATATCTTCATCCTTAGCTCCTTCCGTTTGTCATTTTTTTTTTTTTTTTTTGCAACTGACAAGGGGAAAAAAATCTGACATCAACCTTGGAACATGGTAATGTGCTCAAGACTTTTTTTTCCCTCTTAGATCTGATAAAAATCTTGCCTAAAACCATGTCCAACCTTTTCAGCAGAAAGTCCAGATGGCTTTGCAGCCTGTATAACAGACTTTACTCACTGATGCTTCGCAAAGTGTCAGCAGGGCAATGCTTTCTCGCAGCATAAATGCAAAACAAAAGATGGCATCTGTGGTTGAGGCGGGGTTGGGGCATGGAGGGCGGATAGTTGTCTGGAAAGGGAAGTGCAAACAAAGAAAAAAATCTTAGCGCTTGCTCCAAAGCAAATCTCATGCGAATGAACATTCCATCAGGTGGGATCGAAGGGTGGGGGGTGATGACTGAAAAGCAACTGCAGATGGTGCAAAATGAATTATTTGAGATAGAGAATTTAACATCTCTGCTACTGAAGATGAGCAATTGCTGATATAACCAGTTAAGAGTGTTTGCTGTGTCTCTTAATCCAAGTGTTCTTGCAGTGCCTGTTGTGGGAGATTTCATTTCTGATGTTCACCAGGGGCTGGTGTGCCAAGATTTATCATGGACTGTGTGTGCAAAACAGAGGTCCAGGGAAAATAGAGGTGGCAGCAGGAGCTGGCAGGAGTGACTGTCTTTGGTTACTTGCTCTTATTCGTCATCAGAGTGAGTAATAAGTCTTTGTTATGCCATTGCTAACCACAGCCAGAAAATTCTGGATGGATGAAACAATTTTGCAAACATGACTGATGCACAAATGTTGCCCCTGCCATAGTGTCATCTCTCATTGGCTCAATCCAGTTCTGATCGACTTGTGCAGTCAATGTGGCTAATGGGTCTCAAACTGTCTGAGATCATATTCTCTGGGGGAGATTTAAAAACATTCCGGGGCCAATGCTCCATCCTGGACCAGTAATAGCAGAGTGCCTGGGGGTGCCAGGAGGTGCCTTCGCTTTTCAAAGTAGATCTTCCATGTGTGGCAAGGGTGAAAGTCACTGGCAAAGAGGTAGTGAGCTGCTCTTGCTGAAACAGCTAAAACATTTGAATGTCTTTGTTACATGTGTCCATCTCCTCTTAGCTATTTACACTCCAGTGTCCCTGGAAGGCCAGGACAAGCTGTCTCTGGGATCATGCCACACTATTTAGTATAGAGTTCCTTGCAGTGACATCAATAAATGTTGACCAGGCTGATTGATGGGCTGGGAGCGTGCAGGTGACATGAGAGTTAGAAAAGTCAGAAGAGTGACAAACCAAGAAACGACCTTCAACTATATTACAAAATATTGGAAAGGAGGTGAAGCAGGAGGGAAACTGGTGTCCATGCCATTGGACACCAATTAGAATGCACCGAGATGGATTGATGTCAATTTTGTCCTCTTAGAGACACTTAATTATTGCTAAGGTAGAGTCCCACAACCATGAAAAAAAATTGGGGGTCATATAGGAGAGTTTTATGCAATTAGGAGGCAGATGAGCTCAATTAATAGGGTGGTTGGGAGGATTTTGTATGCGGCTTCCACGGGCAGTTTGGAGTCTGAGCCGGACTGTACCTTTGTTTCCCCAGCTGCAAAGTACTTGAATGTGTGGGTTCCCTCTCTAGAATCCTGGTTTGCTACAGATCAGAAGTGGCAGAGTATGTGCAGGTACTTATTAAGAATTTTTTAGTTTTGGAGTTATCTAAATCTAAAATATGGAATAATGATCAATGATTTTATTAGCTACTTCAAAATATTCTTCAGAGAAATAATCTCTAGCATCATATAGTGTAGAAAAATGGTGGCTTCTATAAAACTCTGTTAATTCATAGGTGTTAGTAGCAAAGAGACTATATGTAGTGTATCATTAAGCTCTTTTTCTGCAACAAATCATCCCCAAACTCAATGGCTTAATCAATAATCATTTGTTACTTACTCAAGGGCCTGTGGTTTGACTGGTGTGTGGCCATGACACCTGGGCTCTGTGGTTTTGGACCAGGTTTGCTCACAGGGACCTGGTCCTCCTTAGATGAGGGGCGCCCTGAGACACATTCTCATCATTGTGACAGCAGATGTGCAAGTCCAATTGCTCAAATGAATGTCAAGTCTCTGCTTATCAGGTGCCCTCAATCCCACTGTTCTCAGCAAGATCCATGCATGAGACTCACATCAGCGGGATGGGGAAATACATTCCTTCCATGGAGGAGGAGGACATAGTGAGTATTTATTGACTTGAAATCTAATTGATCTCAATGCTATTTGATTGTGTCCAAGTAGTTTCACAATCACTAAATAGGTGTGAATAAAAGATGCAAAAAGCAGTTAATCTGGGCAAATTTGTAGATAATTGTCTTAACCACCCTCACTCACCTTTTATTTCCCTTCTCTTCCCCTTTTCTACCCACCATTCAGGAACACTGAGCTGACCCACTTTACCCTAAAACATCACAAGAAGGCTCGAAACTAGATCTGTCAATCACTCCTTAGGTATCTCAATTGGGAGGTCTTTGTAAAGGCATTAAATGCACCAGACTTTATGTAAATAACAATGACAATGCTCTTTTAAATCATTTCCTCTGATAATGATGTTGCAATAAGATTGAAATTAATGAATCTCTATAGTAAAATGGAGACCGGTCACAGAAGGAAAGAATATTTAGTTCAAATTTCCAGAGACTTCAGTTACATTATCCCACACTGGACACTAGCAGGGATCCCTGGCACCATCAGCAGCTGGAGCGAGGCCAGGGACAGAGTCTCCCTTGGAGACCATAAAGGACCAGCTTTGCCAATACCTGGTTCCAGCATTGGCTTCCGGAGCATGGAAAGAGTAAATCTGTGGTTTTCAGATGCCCATTTGCAGTCATTTGTTATGGTAGTCCTGGAAGTGAGAACACACTCTAGTCTGAGTTTTCGCTCCCCATGCTAATTTTCTGCTGTGTTGGAGCTTCGGGAGTGGTGCGAAGCACATCTCAGTATGTTTTAGAAATGCAAGCAGATCCCCTGTTGGTGGGCAGCCAGTTCACCCTCCTAGGGCAGTGTCTTCTGGGACTTCTCTCTCTACTCACATCTGAAATTGCAGAAAATGGGACACTCATCATTTTATTCATTCCGCACATGTGTATTGAGTGCCCACAGTGTGCCTCGTGCTGTGCTGGGCAGCCAACCAAGCAGACTTCCATCTTTCTTTGTGGGAGATGAAAATGTAATGGGGCAGATGACCATTAAGCAAATAACAGAGATTTGTAAAGCTAAAATGAGGTTTCTCATCTTGACTTTGTTACCATGGCAGGTGGAAAATAGCCAGTGATGTTTTTTGCTGAGGGAGGTACTCCGGGATGGTGTGAACTCAATGTTATAGGGTTTCCTGTGAGAGTCACTTGGGGTGCCCTGGGAGGCAGGTATAGAGCAAGACTAGTTCCTGGCTGATGTCAGGTTGACTATCCACAAGATGACTTGTGTCTCTGAGATGGTGTGACATCCACAATGGAATGTGAAGCAGGTGTGAAATCCACTCGAGGAGCCTGGGGAAGGTGGCATCCATCTGCCATGAGCAGTTGAACTAAGATGGAGAGAAGGAAAGCCACGTGTGGGCAGATTAAAGGAATGGTGGCTTCAGATTTCATGCCCCAGGGACAAGCGCTCACCCTGCAGGCTGCACTGCCTCTCCGACAGGTACTGTGGTAGATTTAATGATGCATGATGACCTTCCCGGTGATCACGGTCGTGTCAATTAGGAGACAAGTATCTCTGGGGCCTCCCCGGAGGCACAGCGGTTGAGCGCTGGGTTGTGAAACTGCCTGCAGCCTCTGCAGCACCGGTTCGATCCCCGGCTGCTCCCCGGCCACCGGAGAAGGGTCCCACATGGCGCGCAGACCTCCCCTGCCGCCCGCTGCTCCCCTCAGCAGTGTACTTCGGTCCTTCTGCCTGCTCTGCTCCCTGCTCTGGGTCGGTGAATTCTCTCACCCTCCCGTGCTTCTGACTGTACCCAGTGCTTGTATAAATAAATCTTTTTTTTAAAAAAAGAAGTCATCTCTGTACACATTTCCTTTAAAAAAAAAAAAAGAAGACAAGTATCTCAGATGTGCTTACTCAATGTTAGGAAGAACAGGCCTGAGGTACTAGAAGATCACGCAGTTGGGGCACTATAGGGTAAATGAAGGTGATGAGGCTTTTATGCCAATGGCCTCAGTGGCTATCATCTGTGGCCTTGGTCTTGTTAATGTAGAGGGTGTGTGGGCGCAGGTCATATGTGCCTGACTCTGGACACCTGAGCGTGGGTTTGCACACCTGAGTCGACAGGTCAGGACATAAAGTTGGTGATATTCAGAGATGGCACGCAGTTATGAGAGCACAGGCGACAGCTATGCAAGGAAGAGACAATGAGAGAATGCCAGAGAAAGCCTAGAGAAGTGTACAGAGATTCACAGGGGGCTCAAATTGCTGTTTCCCTCTTGGCTTTTTGCCCTGCTTACCATTAAGACTTGTAAAAATGATGCCAACGGCTCCAAAATTCTCCTTTAAATTGCTAGCACGGATGGTGAACCTACCTGGCTTAGGATGGTTCCAAAACAGGGACCTAATGATTTGGACAGTCAGGAAAGGACCCCTTTACTAGAAGGCAAATAAGCAAAATCTGAAAGATAGTGGACAGTTGGTCTATAAGAAGTCGGGGGAGTCATCCACTCTTGCAAATGGTGAAGTTTGGGTTCCTCCAAGTGTGGTCACAGCTAGGCCAGCACCTTATTCTTTCTTCCTGCTGTCTCTGCACTTTGTTCCCTGGGTAGCTGGTGAAAGTTCTCAAAGACCGCAGGTGTCAGAAAATTCTAAAGTTACTCTAAGTTGCAAAGGTTGACTCAGTTGTTGACTTAACAAATCAACCTGTTGTGTCAGTCAGCAATGTGGACCATGTAGCAAAGAGGAGACTGGCTCCTGGCTAAGGCCCAGATGTGACTTCTGAGCCCTGACTGGAAGCAGTCACAAGGCTTTGCCTGGCAGGTTTGGAGAAACTTCCCACCCCATACCAGACTTGGGGCACAGTGGTACATTGCTGTTTTCCAGAGAGGGCTGCAGCCAAGGACTCAGGCCCTGGTGGCCTGCACTTGGGCATGTCAGAGATTCTAGCCATGTCCTGCTGTCATCCAGGCCCCCTTGTTGGGTCCTGTCTGGGGCATGCTCCCCATCAGGCCCCTCCTGTGCCTGTCTCTTAGATGTGCTCCTCTCTTCCCACAACTGGCTGTCACCTCCCTGAAGTGACAGACGCCGTTTTCTGCACTAATCAGTCTGCCTGGTGTTTACACATAGCTTTTCAGGTTACCCGTCACACATGCTATGGGAAAGTTTGTTCATTTGCTCCATAAATATTTACTGAATCCTTATTCAAAATGCTATTTTAGGTGCTTCCCTGAGGGAAGCAATTGTTCTTCATTTTTAAATTGCCGGTGCCTTAATAAATATTTCCTGAAAAGGCATTTGGGTTTGAAATCAAAACACACTGATTTCAGTCAGATCTGCCAGCACTCTCTCTGAGGCTTTGGTAACAGTTTTTTTGAAGGTGAGTTTTCTCATCCACAACCTTTATGTGATAACCCTGCTCTTCTACCTGGTCTGGACACCATGTCAAAAGGAGAAAAAACAGAGGCAGAGGTTTTGGTAGAAGGCAAAGCAATGTCCACGCATGACACCTCACTGTTAGGGGTGCAGTGTGACCATGGAGCAGTGCTCATGGGGACAAACCATTCCAGGTTTTTACCCACCTTATTGCTAGACCAGAGTCATCTTCCATTTAAAAACACTGACTGACATTCAAAGCCCAAACCCCAGGACATGTGAGTGTTGGGTAGAAAGCCACAGCTCTTGGAGAAATAGTGAGAACACACGGAACACTAAATACAGTGCATTAGAATCTACTACAGAAGCTACTCCATTTTTTGATTGTTTACAAATGAACAAAATTAAGTGGTCAAGCAAAAGCTACCATCTCTGGCTACCTCGAAAGAAGGTAATGGTAGTAGTTGTTATGGGGTTAATTAGAATGAATAGAGATTTCAGAACGTAAACTGATGATAAAGAAATGATATATGTTATTAAAAGCAAAATGCATAAGAATACAGGATATTGATGTCTAATAAGCAATCAAGGAAGGTAACCTTCGACAGACAGATCTTACTTTTCATGAATCTATGAATCTCTCCTCTCTCTCCCTCCCCCAGGGTTCATTACTTTGGCTGATTAAATACCAGGATGACTAATTAGAATCTAGGATGAATATCAGGCATCCTTAACAAATCACTGAGAATTCCTTGTGGTTTATTTTCTGTCGATGAATCTTGTGCTGACAGCTCCGGTGTAATCTTATCAGGTAACTAATTTTTAAAAAATAAACTTTATTTTTTACAGCAGTTTTAGGTTCACAGCAAATGGAGGGTAAGTACCCAGATTTCTTGTATACCCCCTGCTGCCACACAAGCAGAGCCTCATCCACTCTCAACCTCCTTCCCCTGATGGTGCGTTTGTTACAATCCATGGATCTACACTGACATGTCGCCATCACCCAGAGTCCACAGGTCACAGGTCATTGTTGGTGTTATGCCACTATGAGCATGTGTACATGCAATGATAGGTATATGTATAATACAGGTCATGACAGCTATCTGCCATAGGATCATGCAGAATATTTTCATTGTCCTAAAAACCCCTGTGGTTTGCCTATTCATCCTTCCCTCTCTTCTTAACCTCTGACTACTGACCTTTTCATTGCCTCTACACGTCTACCTTTTTCAGAAAGCCATTTAGTTGGAATCATACAGCATGTAGTGTTCTCAGTTGCCTTCCTTCACTCAGTAGTATGCATTTAAGATTTTCATGCTTTTTCATGACTTGATAGCTCATTTCTTTTTCTTTTTTTAAAGATTTATTTATTTATACAAGAACCGGGGTACAGGCCAGATGCGCGGGAGGGTGAGAGGATTCACCAGAGACAGAGCAGGGAGCAGAACAGGCAGACTGACGAAATACACTGCTGAGGGGAGCAGCAGGCGGGACAGGAGAGGTCTGCTGCGCCATGTGGGATTCTCGCCGGCCGGCTGGGATCAAATCTGTGCTGCAGAGGCTGCGGACAGCTTCACAGCATGGTGCTCAACCGCCTGCGCCACCAGGCAGGCCCCAGCTCATTTCTTTTTAACATGGAATAATGCTCCATCGTCTAGATGTAACACAGTTTATCCACTCACCTACTGAAGGGCATCTTGGTTGCTTCCATGTTTTGACAATTATGAATAAAGCTGCTATAGACATCCATGTGCAGGTTTTTGTGTGGACATAGTTTTCCTGTCCTTTGGACACAGGAGTGTTACTGCTGGACCTTACTGTAAGAGTATGATTAGTCTTGTAAGAATCACCAAACCATCTTCCCAAAGTGGCTGTGCCATTTATCTTTTCCACCAGAAATGAATGAGAGTTCTTGCTGCCTCACGACAGTATTTGGTATTGGCTGTGTCCCACATTCTGGTTATTCTAATAAGTGTATAATGTATCTAATTGTTTCTTTAATTTGCATTTCAAGATAAGTAATTTTTTTAAAGGTTTATTTATTTATACAAGAACTGGGGTACAGGCCAGATGTGTGGGAGGGTGAGAGGATTCACCAGAGACAGAGCAGGGAACAGAACAGGCAGACTGACTGAAACACACTGCTGAGCGGAGCAGCGGGTGAGACAGGAGAGGTCTGTCGCGCCACATGGGTTGCTCTGCAGCCAGCGGGGAGCGAACCAGCACTGCAAAGGCTGAGGACAGCTTCACAGCACTGTGCTCAACCGCCTGCACCACGAGGGAGGCCCCAGGATAAGTAATTTTTGATCGTATTATTTACTTTTGTGGGTGATAAAGAGGCTGGGGAATGCTAACATAGATGACCTCCTTCAGTTTTTCTCTTTCGTAAGAACAGGATCGATAGAGAATATGGAATGCATATTTTTCTCTAGCATTTTATTTTCTCAGCTGAGGAATTAAGAAAATAGCTTTTTAAGATAATTAGATGTTGTTTTGGCAAGGATCAAATTCTATCAGGCCCATGGCTAAGATTTCCTATGGGGAAAACAAAATAGGCAATAGTTCTTCTATGAGGTCATGTTCCTTTATTAATGAATATTTATTTATTTATTTATTTTTTAAAAAAGATTTATTTATTTATTTATACAAGCACTGGGTACAGTCAGAAGCGCGGGAGGGTGAGAGAATTCACCAGAGCCAGAGCGGGGAGCAGAGCAGGCAGAGGGACCGAAGTACACTGCTGAGGGGAGCAGCGGGCGGCAGGAGAGGTCTGCGCGCCATGCGGGACCCTCCTCCAGTGGCGGGGGAGCAGCCGGGGATCGAACCGGCGCTGCAAGGCTGCGGGCAGTTTCGCAACCCCGCGCTCAACCGCTGCGCCACCAGGGAGGCCCTATTAATGAATATTTAGATTAAACTATGTTCCACCTCAATCAGACTTGTCTCTAGTAAATTCAGTGGGTGATCAAAAAACATTGGCTGTCACTTTGGATGTTTTGAGCAGTGAACTTGGCTAAACAGATGGTGCTATTGCCAGTGCGTCATGAGGCTGATCTCCCTAGATTTCTTTTTTTTAAAAAGATTTATTTATTTATTTATACAAGCACTGGGTACAGCCAGAAGTGTGGGAGGGTTAGAGAATTCACCAGAGCTGAGCAGGGAGAAGAACAGGCAGACTGACTGAGGAAGTACACTGCTGAGGGGAGCAGCGGGCAGCAGGAAAGGTCTGCACGCCATGTGGGACCCTCACTGGTGGCTGGGGATTGAACCTGCGCTGCAGAGGCTGCGGGCAGCTTCACAGCCCAGCGTTCAACCACTGCGCCACCAGGGGAGGTCCTCTCCCTAGATTCTTGACAGTACCATCTTAGTTTTGCTTGCACTGTTTACCTCTTACAGGTCATGGTCTTGGTTGTCAGGAAAGCACGTTTATAGCTGGGTATGTACTAGTGTGATCCCTGCATGTACAGGGTCTTCTCCTAGTCCAGGGGGTCTGCACAGCTGCTCTGTAGGATTCTCAATAGGGTGTAATGATGGGGTTCAGTGGCACAATTAACTGCAAGAATTAGTGGTTTCCCTTTTGTTGCTGTTTTGTTTTTGACTTAGATTTAAACTTTGAGAAGTTTTGTGAAATGAGCCAAAAGCAATAACTGTCAGTGACATTACACATTGTCATTTTTCTCCCTGAACAGACACATTGCTATCTGTTCAGGCATGGAGGGGTCTAGCATGCGGGCTTAGTTGTGGGGCTGCAGTCCTCAGAGTCGCCCTGTTCTGGAAGTCATCCTAGATGCTGACTGGGCAATTAAGGAGAGTTTGTCTGAGGTTGAATCTGCCTCCTTTCAAAGCATTCAACCCTCTGTGCTTCTCATTTGCTGTTCTCAAGGCCCCCCTGTTGTGATTCCTATAGATCCTCATCTTCCTTCTCTTTCTACCTTTTGTGGATGTCAGCTATAGTTCTAATTTTAGCTGCATCCTTCCACCTGGGATTTCTAACATCAGCTTCTTCTGTCCTCTGGATCCTAGTTTAATT
This sequence comes from Talpa occidentalis, assembly GCF_014898055.3. Classification (NCBI taxonomy): domain Eukaryota; kingdom Metazoa; phylum Chordata; class Mammalia; order Eulipotyphla; family Talpidae; genus Talpa; species Talpa occidentalis. The sequence continues at coordinate 52,068,665 of NW_023601433.1, forward strand.
TTGATCTGTCTGTTTCTGCTCTTGTCTTTACTCCACGTGTTCCTGTGATCAACTTCTAGCCCTCTTTTTCCACTTTAACCTTGTTCTCAGTCTTTGATTTCAACCAACCTGCTATAATTTCCTGCTGTTTTATTTGTTCATTCATTCATTCAACAAATGTTTATTGGGGGCCTATTTTGAATCAATTATTATGTCAGGTACTGGGTAGGAATGAAAATAAGATATGGTTTGGTATCATGCTGGGTGAGAGATTTGAAGATGCTTACATTTGCACAGTGGAATGATTTCTGATTTCCACAGTACCTTGTGATGAGAAACTCCTAGATATTAATATTTACCAATTATGGATGAGCAGCCTCAAATAGGTCATTGTCTACATGAGCAGTTAAACACATTTGGTAAACTATGGAGATTATAAGAACCAATGGGGAAAAAGCAAAAAGCCTTCCACTCTTATCTGTGCATCTATGAATGACTCCTAATAGCCTTCCTCAAATGAAAGAAAAACAGAAGGGAGAAGAATAAATGTAAAATCCTTTTCCAAACCCACCAAATTAATTTATTGATCTGATTAATAGATACTGATTGAAGGTCCACTATTTGGCAGGTACAGTGCCAGACCACTTCTGATGAAATAGATGGCCACATTTCTCCCTTAGTTCAGAACTGGGTCTCCTGGGAGCTCTGTGTGTGACCCTGTGGTGAGGACAAAAGTACTGGGAAGGAAGAGACCACAGGTGAAAAGGAACGGCTCTCAAACAGTTCTTCATTCTATGGGGTGCTCCTCTAGATCTTTACCTCTTCATCCCCTTCACCTGGATTCTCACTTTTTCTGGAGGAAGTGGCAGGGAAAGAGGAGACAGGATTATAAAGACAATAAATAACTTTTAGTTATTTGGGCTAAAATTTAGTTATTTGGGCTATTTGGGTTGAATTATTTAGTATTAAATTGAACCATATGAAACTGGCCATATTTTGACTTATAAGAATGGCAATTTCATATTTTTCAATCTAATAGCTAAAAGTGCATGCTTTAGAGTCATTGGGGATTAGATTACTCAGATGAAGCTGACATGGGTCTATCAATGATCTAGGTTTGGCTATCAGCAAATGAAAATCGAGGGAACCATGGTGGTTGCAGAAGGAACAGGAGTGGAGGTTCACAGAGAAAGGCAATTGTGGGGTTAGTCAGAGATCTGAGCCTAAATCCAAGCTCTGCCTTCTTAGTAGTACGACCTTGAACAAAGGTGAATGCCTTTCACAGTACCACTTCTGTAAAGAGAGTGTTGGCTGGTTGAGTGCTGAGAGCACAGACTGGCGGGCACTGTTCCTGCTCTGTCCACACAGTTGCATAGCTGAGTGCCCACACTGGTGCTGTGCAGCTGCTGAGGCATCACCTTGATCAGATTTGGGGGTAGACGCAGCCCGTGGGACCATCTGGACCTGAGGCTCTCCAGCAGGATTGGAGTGGGCTCCCTGCGTGTCTCTGGACTTGATGGCAGGTGTGAGTGGAGATGGATTTGCCTTCAGCTGCTCTCTGGAACCATGTCAATAAATGGTAGGGAGACTTTGGAAAATGAGAAAAAATAATGCCTGGAGTTTTGTTTTGCAGGAGGGTTTCCCTGTCTCTGAGTGCGCCATGCTGTTGAGACTCACCAGGATATAAATGCAGATGTGAGGGCCGGCCACTTAGGGCTCCAAGTGGAAGATTTTAGCTGCCTACGCTTGCTGCTCGGTCCCTCAGACTAGACTGATGACAAGGTCAAGTGCTTTGCTCTGGAAACTGCCCGTGACCCATTCTGAGCCAGAACTGGAGTGCAGCCTATGTGGTACTGAAGGATGGGGAGTCAGACTGAACACAGAGTCTTTCTGCCAAGGGGAGCAGAGCATGGGCTTGGCGGGAAGTTTTCTCTAAGTGCGTTTCTGGTGCTGGCAGCACACTAGCAAGTATTCCATGGGCACATGGGTGTCACCAATGTCCTTGTAGCCTGGGATGGTTCCCCATCAGTCAGGGATCAGTGGAAGTTTCTTCCTGAGTCTGGAGCAAGAGGACAAGGTGCTTCACCATGCCTGTCCCCCCATGTAGCAGACTGCCCACCATGATCAGATCGGGAAGGAGTGAGAACAGCAATGGTTTCTTCCTCCCCCACCAGCCCTTCTTTCTTCCTCCGCTGCAGGTTGGCCTCCCCTGCACCCTGATTGCCTGAGTCCTTGAGTCCTTGAAATCTCCCTTCTTGTCCTCTCTCCACCACCAGGACCTTCCTGAATCCGAGATCTTGCTGAAGACTGGCTCTCACAGGCACCCAAGGCACTGTCTCCGCCCTGGAATGATGGAAGCGTGGTAAAATGAAGTTCTTTCTGGAACCAATGGGCCGGATCTTAAGCCTTCCTGAGAACTGAAGTGTAATTTAAGAAACTGGAAGAAATTATTGAGTCAGTGTCCTAATCCCCTGAGAGTCTCTGTGCTCACTCCAGTGAGCAGCTTAATCCCTACCGGTCCCTGCGACCCCTGGGCAGAATCCTTAATTACCAGAATCTCATTTCTTCTTCATAGGCACTACCTGAGTAGCATCTGTCGCTCAAATAAACTCATGTGAAAATAAAGTATTAAAATCAATAATTCAGCTTGGAGGTGAAATGGAACAGAAAAATAACTTTCCAGTTTGCCTGTTCCCAATTCCCAGGCAGCTGGTTTTTGCTGATGCACTAATCCCCGCTTTCTGCATGTGCTCTCTGTGGAGCTGGTGAGATTCGGGGTGGTGTGCAGGAAGCCGTGAACCCCAGAATGCACAGTGGACGCTGCTTGTTGGGATGTTGGGTTTGCATTTTGGCCTTTGCACTTTCTGGAAATGAGAGCAAAGGCAATAATTTCTTCCACAAGTGACCCCGGGGATGCAGGGCCCCTCACACCTCCTGTCAGGAGGGCACCTCAGGCCTAGGCTGCGCCATTGCAGCTGGATGTTGTTTTCTCTGAACTTCTTTACAGTTCTGTTTCAATCCTGATCGAATGTCAAAGCTCACCTGGAACCCCCCATCGCTGGGATATCTCCAGCACTGCTCATTTCTGTAGTGATCAGGAAGAGCACTAAGGTTTATCATTGTTCATTATTTTGTGCCAGACACTGTGATAAGCATTGCACACATATTCTTCTTTTAATTGTCACAACAGCCCCTCAAGTTCGGCATGCCGCTTCCTGAACACACAGCGGGAGAAAGCAGAGAAAAGGGGAGTAACTGCCCAGGGTCGCACGTCCATAGTACTTGGAACCTGGACACCAAACCCAGCCCCACACTCAGGCCCATTCTCTTTCCTTTCTTTCCTCCATTGGGTAGAATTGAGCCACAGTAGACCTGTCCCAGCTGAAGCTAAGCTCTGACATGTGTACCCATGAAGCCCTCAGCACAGCAAGGCCGGCACATAGCTGTTCCCCCACTCAGCAACTCCCCTCTGGGATACCCGATGGCACCACCTATTCATCGTGTAGTGCATTCTACTCTATGTGCTCCACGATCATTTTATAGACTGTGGAGAAAGGGAGTGAAGAGAGGAGGTTGGGAGAGAGGGCTCCTAGGAAGAGGTCAACTTGAGGCTTTCTCGCCATCTGACTTAAACAGAGGCAGGAATTTCATATGGAATGTTCCCATTTTACATTCGATCAAGTCAGGGATATTTCATCCATTTCTTCAACAATCATCTGATGAGCACTTAGTAAGTGCCAGGCATTGGGCAGTGCAGGTGGAAGTGGTAGGATAAAGGAGAAGACTTGGGGTTTGCAGGGTCCTACTTGGGATAGGAGCACCCGCCATGTGCTGAGACGGCCGGCGGGAAATGGTCCATTTTGGGAAGAAGGACAAGGAAGGATGGGCCCTTTTATGCTTCCATGTTGACTCAGAGCAGGGATTGGATTTTTTGAAAGATGTCTATTCTTAATCCCTTTTTCCCAACAATTTTCTAAAGCCCTCCAGAAGTTTGGTGAGGGGAGATATGCTGTTAAGGTGGGAACATTACTGTGGAGGGAACATGGGTGGATGGGTGGGTGCAAGGATGGGTGAGTGGGTGCATAGTGGGTAGATGGATGGAGGGATGATTGGATGGATGGATGGATGGATACACTAGTAAGTGCTTTGTATGGCTCAGCAGTTAGAGGTCCACGGCTTGGCCATCTCAGATGGTCTGTTATGTTCTCTAATAAGAAGGCCTTCCATTGAAACTCCTACCCATTCATTCATTTGTTTGCTCATTCATTCATTATACATATAAATAGCACCATGATTACTGCTTGTAACACTTATAATCTATGTGTCATGTTCAATAAAATAAACTTCCCTTATAATCACCCGAATGGTAAACTCTACCACAGTGTATCTCTGGAAACCATTTAGTTTTCATTACCTACCACATTTTTCAAATCCATGCATCTGCCAATACAATTTCAACAGTTTCCACACCCACACTACTACGGACGATGCTGCAGTGGACATGGAGTGAAGCTATCTTAGCCTTATTTCTATCCTTTGAATAATCTGCCTATTTATTTGACCCTGGAATGTAACATACATCTCTTCAAGTTTTTGGATGAAAAGTAGCATTTCCTTATGTGTAAATCCAGAAGAATGCAAGTTGGATCTGAGTGAAATTAAACAACAGGTTCATTGAGAAGACATGACTGTTACGGCTGTTTATTCCTGTGGTTTTTGTTGTTAGAGAGCAGAGTCAATTTTTGCCTGGCTTCTATATCTGTGTGTGTGTGTGTGGGGGGGGGGGCATCTACCAGGGTCTGCTAAGATCCCAGCATGAGGCTCTGAGTAGAATTGTAACTTCCCTTCATAAGAATTTGCTGTAACCCCTGAAGAAGTTCCTTTCAAGTGTTGGGGGTGTCCTCACGATAAGAGCTCAGCCAGACAAAAACAGTACAGTTATTTCCAGAAGTGGCACTGCCATGGCTTTAGTCATCACTTTCTGGAAAAATAGGAGAAAGAAAACCAAACAGAAGACAAGTGGTTACTCTTCTCTGACACAGGGCCTCCTCGGCCTGGAGCCGGTGGGTGCCAGCAGCCTCCAGGAGAGTGAAACTGCCACAGGCGCATCAAGGGCCCTCAGCTGTGCAGGCCAAACTTCTGCTGTGCAAGCTTTCACAAAAATGTGCTGTCACTTAGCTTTCTTTTGAAGTTTGTAGATGTTCCAAAATGCTCCTGGCTATCGACTCTGTCTCCCAACACATTTCTCCAGCCAACTGGCAATGCTAAAGATCCATAGCACGTCTTGCTAACTGGTAATATTTCTGAAATCCACTATGTCTGAAAACCAGTCATTTGGAACTTTCTGCAGGGCAATTTCTAGCATCAGCTCTTGATGAAGAAAGGAAAGAGTTTGCGAAGCCCAGCTTGTGTGATGAGGAGGGGGTGCAGCAGAGCCTCAGAGGGCGGTGGTAGTAACTGGGTTCCTGATGTCCCATTTAGTCCTTTGTAAACCAGGCACTCCAGATGTTTCTGCTGGGTCTCCCTCCTTGTTGCAGATACCGGTATAGTCATTTTAAAAAGCACACTGAGATGCCTCCCTGCACATGTGTGTTCACATAGCCAGTTATCCAAACCCTCTCCTCAGCAAAACTGAGAAGCAGCCTAGCCTTCGCTCCACTTCAGCAATAACATCTCCTCTGAGAGGTCAGTCACACACTCCTGCATGTAAACTGCTGGTTCCTGGGGGCCACAGCTGGCTCTGCCATGGGCATGTCCCCTCAGCAGAATTGAAAGTCCTTATGAAAGAAGAGAAAACCTAGTGTCCTGGCTTGCTCCCAGCATCTATCCCCAGCATTGTCCCTCCTCCTCACCTTGTACCTAGAGGTGATGGGGTCTTTATTTTATTTTATTATTTTTTTTGTGGGACCTTTGCCAGCAGCCGGGGAATGAACCGGCGCTGCGGAAGCTGTGGGTAGCCTCGCAGCCCAGCGCTCAACCGCTGCGCCACCAGGGGAGGCCCGATGGGGTCTTTCTTAACCCAACCTTATGGCTGAGCCCTTCCTGGGATTACCCTCCCTCCACAGTCTGCTGTCCCAATCTCCACAATGCTCCAGGGTGCCCATAACCCCCATTTTTCAGCCTGCCAGTTCTCGCCGGGACTTCCCAGTGGGGCTGCAGTACCAACTGGTGTGGAGTCGAGGTTGCCCTCTGGCTTGTCTGCTTCCCTTTGGGCAGGAGTGGGGCCTCTTTTGAAGGCATTTCATCAAAAAATGAGTCCCAAAATGAGAGAATGTAAATTCTTTCCAGATATTAAAAGATTCAGAGGTTCTCAAGGAAAACAAGTAAGCAAGCAAGCAAGTAAACGAACAAAGTCTGCCCTGTGCCTGGATCGATTACAAGTTCTGAGTTCTTTAGGTGTCTTGCTCCCATCCCCACCCTACCTTAGTTATCCTCCCCACATGGAACATTCTGGAACCCCACTCTGACATCCCTGTTCCTCCAGGATCCTTCCCACCTTACTGCATACACTGCATACCCTCTCTCCTCTGGGGAGAGTGTAGAGATCCTGGTTGCTGAACTGGGGTTGAGGGTGGAAGAGGAGAATGCAGGACCTTGTGAGCTTCAAGCCCTGCCTGAGCCTGGCTCCCTTGAGTTTCCACTGTTCATTGACTGGAGCTGCTCGGCTGAGTGCGTGCAAAGCACCCTGAATGTCATTTTTGGCATGGCTGATGTTTCTGAGGCCTCCCAGCAAGCCATACATCATGAAATATTGATATGGTTCCACTAGACTTCCACACCTGACATTTGATTTATAGCTTTAGGTGTTCTTTTTTAATTCTAAGCAGTCAATGAAGGATCAAAGAAAAAGTCATATTTGCAGCATTCAAGGCCAGAATGAAACCTCCGAAGCCAGAAAGGGGGTTGCCTAAGGTGGCTGAAACGTACCAGACTCCTCCCCACCCACTGCAGGTGGGGTTCAGAGCTGCTAGTGGTCAGGCCTGATGCCCCTCCTTGATGCCACCAACATTTCAAATATTTATCACATTAAATATCAACCTCAGAATATTGCGTTCGTTTAAGCTTTTCACGTCCCAATGATTTTTTATTATTTCCATCGACCAAAATAAATGAAGAAAATGTTTTAGACTACACTTGAAAGCATGTAAAAATCAATAACTGGATTTTAAAAGATTTAAAATGTCTTGAATACATTCATTTTCAAACTTTTCCCTCTGATCTTTAAATAGCTTTTCTTGGAGCATAACATTTTTTTGAGAAGTCAAATATGAAGCATTAAGGGTATAATTACCATTTTAATTATAACTCAATCATCCTATCTGCTTTGCATAGAAATTAAAGCTTTTATGTCGGATTTTGGGCACTCACAAGTGTTCAGGAGCAATTAATGTTAAAAGTTTAATTTTTCTTTAAGCTGGGCATGAACTTTACATTTCTTAATTTCATTCTTGCTCAGATTGAAAACCGAGGATGCTACCACTGTCACTCTTTCTGAAGTGATCCATGGCTACCTAACAGTGAGTTTCCAAGTTCCTTCTTGAGGCTGGAGGGGGGATGGTTAGGGCTGCTGGGCTGCTGGGGCTTGAAACTAAAACTCAACTAGGTTTTCATTGCATTTAGCCCTGAAAATGAAATACTAAAATGATTGATTTCCCATCATTTTGTGAATGAGTGATGTGCTGAGCTGCACACATAGGCTGTTCTCGCACATGTGTGCTCGTGTGCAAGAGGCAGCCTCGCCATTTCTCTCCCACTTAGAGCCCCATCTAGGATCTGCTCCATTTCCTGTTGTGTGCCACTGCTCAGGCTGGAAGAAAAAATCATTTCTATGGGCATTACTAGGGCAAAATAAAGTAATTCCCCTCCTCCAGGCCTTTTTTTTTTCTCCTGAGTGCTCATCTGGCTTTTCATTTCAGCCCATTTTTGTGTTTTCTTCCTGTGTTTACATTTTACTGTGCTGCTTTATTAGGAAAAATGACAACAGAGATAGGCAGACATAATTTAGAAGCAATGATTACCTGCCACTTCTACTGTGAGAGAGAACACACTCCCTGGTCGAGTTACAGAAGAGATACTGGAGTCACTTACACACTCACAGAAGAACTCATGCGTGATTATGGAACATCACACGACCACTACACCAGCAGGCAGCCTAGATTTTTCCAGGACAGTGGGGATTTCATAGCACTTTATTATACCCAGGGTAGGATAATTTTTACAAATTTAAATAAATATGACCTAGATTGAATGCCTCCACAAGACGTTTTGTGTAAATAAGTTTACCTTTTAGAAAGTGTTCCTTTCTGATGCAGACTTTGGATTTATGATTGGTACAGACAGGAGTTCCAACTGCCCTTTGGGTAAACTGAGTCCCAGAGAAACATTGTTTCCATTTTGTCCTTCCTCCCCTCTCCCTGCATCTCCTGGGAGCCATGGCAGCATGGCCTCAACTGGTCAGTGGGGGCTGGGGCCTGAGGAGAGAAATCATGTGGTATCACTTGCTCTGCCTCTGTGGGATGATAGCACCCTCCAGGATTGCTGCAGCCCTGTCCATGTCCCAAGCTGGGGTGCAGGGGTGTACTTGCCTGGCTGTATCCCTAGGCCTTGACCACACCCTGCTGAGTGGACCTGCCACTCAACAGTCCTTCACTGCTCAGCGTGAGTGTGTGGAGTTTCTGTTGACCCTGATGCATGAAACATTTCTATTTGGAGAAGACTCTGCCATCCCAGTGGACTTGAAATGCTTGCTACTTATTTATCTACATTCTGTGGATAATTTTAGATGGTGAAGAACATATTATAGTTTGTTAAAGTAAAATGCATGTTACTTTCCAGTGTTTATTGTCTGTATTTCATAGGAACACAAAGAACAAGTAGAGGCATCCACAGAGAAGGTGTACAGTCTGCGTGTGACGACCGGCTAGTGGAAAACCAGGTGAAGGCCAGGTGGGAGGAGCAAACTACAGGTGTATCTTTGCAACTTCTTTCAGATCATTACTTATGATAAAATAGGAAAGAAAAACCTGGACCCATCCAAAATCTGGGTAAGGGCTAAGCAGAGCCTGGTGGCTGCTAAGGGTCAGGTTCCTGGCATGTCCTGATGCAGGCCCAGGCATGCCTAAATATGTTCACCACTGAGAAGAAAATGAAACCATCCTGGCAAGCGACAACCAGGATTGAAATTTGACCAATCACCCCAATCAACACTTGACAAGCTTTCTACCAATCAGAACTTCACTGACTGAAAACCTCATCAGCATAAAACCCCCTGCCGCTTCTGCCTAGACAAGCAAGCTCCCCTGGTGAGCTATGGGGATACACAGTTCAGGTGTTTATTGAATCTGTATCCCCCAGATGGTAGTCCTGAACCTGGGAACAGTGATGGTAGCTGGAACTGTAACATTGCTACCCTGACACGTGAGCTGCAGCCCTGGTTGCTGCCACTCGATCAGCCTTCAGTATATTGATCAACATAACCTCCTGGGAGTTTCTTTTAATTCCTAAGACTGCTCCCTCAGAATCTGGGAATACTCACAGGGAAAGAAATGAAAGTGAAGTGGGGAAGTTAAATCCTTCTAGAAAGGAAGTGTTCCTGCTCCCAGTTGTGAACTTACAGAGGAGTGACTTGAATTGGTTTCCTCATTACCCATCCATTCAACTATCATCAGTTGAGTACATGGTCATCAAGAGCCTAATGTGCTGATGTGGCAGCAAACTAGGAGAGGCGTTCACCCCCAGCTGGTGGAGCTCAAACTCCAGTTGTCTCTTTGAGCACTAGCCCTCATTTGTAGGATGGGACAAGGTACTTGCTCAGTAACTCAGAGTGATAAGGAGACCTCGAGGGAGAGCCTTTCATGAATTCTAACAAGTTGTCAAAGGTAATTTGTCCCAGTCAGGAGGAATAATGAGTGAGAGATTCTTTCCACACTGTATCAACTATGACAGATGACAGCAACCTAGTTCCAATACTAACCACAGAAAAGAGACTCCAGATCATACTCCACAAACTCCTGTGGAGTCACACATGGCTCTTTCCAAAACTGTGGCTGAAGAGTGAAAAAAATATCCTGGAAACTAAGGAATTAAGAGTGATTTCTAACCACATAAAGTTATAGCCATTAAAACAACATGATATAGGGGACTCCCTGGTGGTGCAAGGGGTTAAGGCACAACCTATGAAGCTATCCATAGCCACTGCAGCATGAGTTCAATCCGCAGCCAGGGAGCTACCCACACGGTACAGCAGACCTCTCCTGTCTCGCCCGCTGCTCCCCTCAGCAGTGTATTTCAGTCACTCTGTCTGTTCTGTTCCCCACTCTGTCTCTGGTGAATCCTCTCACCCCCACCTCTGGCCTTTACCCCAGTTCTGTGTGCATAAATAAATAAATCTTAAAACACACACACACACACACACACACACCCCAACATGATATAGTACTTGCTAAGCCCAGGTCCATAGGACAGGACTTCTCTACCAGAACAGACTTTCCTACATATAACAGTATTCAAAATATATTATATATTCTATATATAAGAGTATTCTAAATATATTACAGGTGGGGTAGAATAAAATATAAAAAATAGCAGAAGAAAACAAAAATGAATGCTTACTAGATTTCTCTATATTTCAAAATATAGAAGCAGAAGGAAAAAACATCATAAATTGAGCAAATTGGCTATGGAGAAATTAAAAATTTCTCTGTTCCCAAGACCCTTTATCATAATCAAGATAAAAAGTGAAACAAAAGATGCATGTAGCCAGTGACAGATTAGCAAGATCTCCAACAAAATGATTATAATCACAACTCCACTGATCAGAATACACCTCATCAAGTCCTCTCATATCTGACCTTGAAAAGGGTGTCTAACTCTGACGCATGGATAACTGGCACGCTCTTTATTGAGCAACGGAGACTAAGAAGCTCATTTCTGTTCTGTCTCAAAGGTTGAGATGTCTGGGGCCAGAGGAACCTACCTATAGTTTGCTGTTACTTCCTGGGATGTTTTGGCCCTCTTGGAGTTAGCATATAAAGTCAATCATCTGAATTTCTGAGTAGTTATATGCAACCATCTTTCCTTTACTCTGGCCAATAAGAATCATATCCTTTGGATGGACTGGCAGAGCAGAATAGCTGATTAGTGTGTGAACCACTGGCATGTGCAGACCCCAGAGCACCTTACTGGAGCTGGATGCTGGGCTCCTGCAGCTTTGCCTCAGGACCTGCTACCCTTCTCTCCTTCTGGCTTTGCACCTCTACTCTCCTGTCTCAGATGTGCAGTGGCTGCCCAGTCACTCCTGTCAGAATGGAAACTGTATTGAAGCTGAGTGGTCCATGCCAGGCACCAGGACTACAGGTGTGCCTGAAACACCCGCATCCCCCAATGTGCTGCAGAGAACACAGCAGGCTTCAGTAAATGTTAATGCAGCAAAGCAGGCTTCCTGAAAGCATCTGAATTTTAAAAGAGAGGGCAGTGATTTGTCCAAACAAATCAGCCAGAATTAGAAATGACAGCATCTTACAAATGACATCATCAGGTGTTGCTTTGATTTGGGGCTAGTTGGCTTGATGACAGTGCTGGCATTGGAGCCTAGCATCAGAGCCCGGCAGCAGAGCTCAGCATTGGAGGCCAGGCCTTCACATCCTCTGGTGTCTCCTCAGCAAAGGCAAAGTACACTCTCAGGATAAGAAAAATGACCAGATTGGGTATAACAGACAACTCTCTATTGTAACATGCGCAGTTTAACCACTATTTGGAAAGAGGGAGTTATCACATGAGTTATTTAGTCACTTTGGTGTTGACTTTATAACTGTCATTCTTCCAGATGAGATAAGATTTACTGACAGGCTGCTGGGCCCCATAAATCCATTCATTTTTCCATAATGGGAGAAGATGATATGAGGAAATACAAAAAAGAGACAGATGATAAAGCAATTCCCATGGGGAAAAAATTAGAACACAGAAGGGCGGCAGGCAAATGATAAAATGTCTGTTTCCTGGTTTTTAGGTGCTCTGGTAAAACATTTTGAAGAGTGGGTGGTGTGGATGTGCAGCTTGGTATTGCAACTCTAAACAGAATTGCAGTGGCCTGCACTGGAACCTGTGATTGCACAGGGTTAGATGTTCAGTAGGAACATATTTTACTGCTAAATGTCTAATTACACCAAAAAATGTAAAATTTTCATCTCCTAGACAACAGGTTTCATTTCAACTTCCATCTGTCAGACTGATGTATATCATATGGCTGTGTAGTTAAAAACCCACATAAGTTCTTTGGAAGTAAAACCCATTCTGTTGGCACTTCATAGTTCTCCCCATATGATTGTGTCCGCAGGTCTTTCAACACACTGCAGAGTCGGGGTTCAAAACTTCCTTCCTAGTAGTTGGAGTCAGACACTGGTGAGCAACCCCAGAGGGGTTGTCCTTATTTCAAGTCCCGCCCTGCCAACCTGCACTGCTTGAAAAAGGGGCTGTTGTGTGTAAACTACTTCACTACTGCCATTCTCAAATAAAGTATAATGTTGCACGTTAATATCCTCCTGTCTTCAATAAAAACGTCATGCTCTGCTCTTGAGTAGATTTTCCAGCTGACCTGAACTTTAAGTAGGGTTGAAGACAGCACAGGGCTTGAGACCCTTCAATTATAATATGAGAAAAAGCATTTTAGGGATGCTTTATGAGCCCCAACTCCTGTGTGTCTGAGTCCAAATTCTAATTGTGGGAGTCTACTTGGGGCAGGAAAAGCGAGAGCAGGGAATGGAGTGTGTGGGAATGAGAGAGGCTCTGTCTGCTTTGCAGTGGGATGAGGGCCTGAAACAGAAATAGGTTCACTCCTGTGCTGTTTTCCTTGCTGTCCCCTCTCCTCCTCAGAGCAACCCAAGCATTGGGCCCAGGAGACACAAATTGGTCCCTGGTGATACTTCTAAATAACTCAGTATCAGAGAAAAGTGCAGGTCTCAACATTCCTTGCTATCTCTTTAATGAAAGTCTTTGAAGCTTGGTGAGAGGCGATGGGAGGCATAGAAATCATTAAGGATAGGCCATAAACTTGATTTCCTGAGTTTGGTTCTAAACCTCACTTTCTGCTGGTAGAAAGAATTCAGATCAATTTGATAAAAAACTTTGGTAGACACTATCTGTTTTGGAAACTATTTTGTCTTTATTAAAAAAAACCCTCATAACATCTAAAACAACTTGAAAAAGAGTTACAAACAAGACTTAAAGCTAGTAGAAGGAAGGAAATAATAAAAGTAAAGTGGTAATAAATGAAGTGGGAAAAAAAACAGCTATACCAAAGAGCAATGAAACTAAGTTGATTTTTCAAGAAGAAATGTAAAAATGATAGACTTCTGGCAAGGTAACAAAGAAAAGAACACTAATAAACAACTAGAAATGAGGGATGTGAAATACCACAGATGACATAAAAATATAAGAGATCATATGAGATTACCATGAACAAGTATATACCAATAAATTAAAAAACTTTTAAGAAATGAACAAATTTCTAGAACAGTATTATTTACCGTGACTAAACTAGGATATAACAGAAGAGCAGAATAAACTGATCACAATTAGGAAAACTGAAACAATAATAAAAAAATACCTCCCTTGTACCCCGCAACCCCATAACAAAAGTCTGGGGTCAGAATGCTTTATAAACTAATTATATCAAGACTTTAAAGAAGAATTTACGCTCATCTTGCTCAAGTTATTCTAATAATCTAAGAAGAGGGCATGCTGCCAGATACATTTTATGATATCAACATTAACCAAATACTAAAGCCAGATAAAGATGGTACAAGAAAGAAATACTATCAATTATTATCCTTATAAATATTGATGTGAAAATTGTCAACAAAATACTAGCAAATCTAATCTGGCAATACATTATAAGATTATATATCATGATCAAGTGTAATGCAATTAAGTGATTGATGCAAATCAATCAATGCTATAGACTTACATAAACAAAAGAAAAGATAAAAATAATTTGATAATATCAGTAGACTCAGAGAAAGCATTTGATAAGATACAGCACCCACTTATGATAAAAACTCTAAACAAATGGGGACAGAAAAAGCCTACCTAAACAAAATAAAGGCAACATATCACAAAACCACAGCCAATATAGTATTTAATGGTGAGAAGTTGGAAGTTTCCCCTTTAAGGTCAGAGACAAGACAAGGAAGCCCACTGCTACCATTTCTAGTTAATCTAATATTAGAGCTGTTAGCTAGCTAGAACAATCAGAAACCAAACAAAAAAATAAAATAAAAGGCATTCAGGTTGGAAAAGAAGAAATGAAGCTATCATTATTTGTAGATGAAATGAACTCTATATAGAAAATCCTAGAGTCCACCAAAAACTATTAGAAACAATAAATGAATACAGCAAATGGCAGGTTCAAAATCAGCATACAAAAATCTGTTGAATTTTTATATATAATGACTGAAGAGAAGAAGAAATTAAAAAATAATTCCATTCACAATCATTTCAAATGTCTCAAATACCAAGGATTACCTAACCAAAGAGGTCAAGGACTTACATAGTGAAAACCACAGGACATTATTACAGGATATAGATCATTATTAAAGGATATAGTAGATAGAAATATATTCTGTGCTCATGGATGGGAGAATCAATGTAGTCAAAATAATGACTTTACCAAAGTTAATATATACATTCAATGCAATCCCTTATAAAATACCAACAATATTCTTCAAAAAAAAAAGAATAAAAAAATCTTAAAATTTATATGTGACCATTAAGGACTTAATGCCATCCTGAGAAAAAAAAGGGGCACAATGGAGGGATTACATGACCTAACTTTAAACTATACTCTAAAGCAACAGTGATTAAAACTAGAGGGAAAGCAGGAAATAGAGAGGGGGGGGAGGATGAAGAGCAAAATACAGTATGGTGGAAGACCACACCCAAGGGGGAAAATCCTATATTGTGGAAAAATAAACAAGGATTAAAAAAAAAAAAAGACACATGGATCCATGTAACAGAATCTAAAATCTGGAAATAAATCCATATATCTCAATACTTAATTCATGAAAAGGGAGTTATTACCACGCAGTGGGAAGGGAGAGTTTCTTTAACAAATGGTGGTGGAAAACTGGAAAGTCATGTATGCAATAATGAATTTGGCTCACTCACTGACTCCATGCACAAATAAATTCAAAATGGATTAAAGACTTAGATATAAGCCTAAGATATAATGAAATATATAGAATAAATCATGATATTATCTTTCAAGAAGTCAATGATAAAGATGTTTTTGGAGATTCAACCCCTTTGGCAAGGAAAATAAAGACAAAAAACAAAAATAAAACAACGATTGGGATTATCTCAAATTTAAAAAAAAAACTTCACAGCAAAAGAAAATATACGTAGATAAAAAGACATCCTACTGAATGGAAGGAAACATTCACACATTTCATAATTGACACTGGGTTAGTATCCAAAATATACAAGAAAATTATTTGATATAATGATAAAAAGAAAATATCCCAGCTAAATGAGGAGCAGATTTAAACAGGCAATTTTCTAACCAGGATATCCTATAGACCAATAGATAATATAAAAATGTTCATCATTGCTTTAAATAAGGGAGATGCAGATCAAAACCACAATGAGGTATCATGTCATATTTGTGAGAATGACACATATTAAAAACCCCTAACAAGTACTGGAGAAGATGTGGAAAAGAGGAACTCTATAAACACTATTGCTGGGAATGCAAACTGGTGCAGCCATTTTAGATAGCAATCAGGATTTACTTACAAACTTGAAAATGGAAATGTCACATGACTCAGCAATCCCTCTTTTGGGCACCCATCTGAGGAAAATGAAATCATCAATTCAAAAAAGTTACATGCTCTACAATGTTTATTGCAGCACTATTTGCAATAGGTAGGACATGGAAGTGTTCTAATTGACCACTGGTAGAGGATTAGATACAGATGATGTTGTATATCCACACAATGGAATTTTATTTAGCTATGAAGAAAGATGCTGTCATTTGCAAAAAAATGGAAGGAGTTTAAGGGAATTATAAGTATTAATGCAAGGTAGAAGCAAAGACAAATGTTGGATTTTACACAGTGGATGATTTAGCAAAGCAAAATATTTATAAAAACTAGTGGACACTAATAAGTGAAGTGAGTCTTGTAAGGTTAATAGGGAGGGTGAGGGAGGAAGGGATATAATAGGTGGAGGTAGGAAAAATTAAATAAAAATCCCCAAAAGAAAGCTAACCAAAAACAACTTCAGCTACGCAAGATGAGTAACTCCTAGACATCTATTACATAGTGCCAACAGTTAATCATAGTCGTACTTGTATTTTATGCTTAAAAATGTGCTGGGGATCTCGTGTTGAGTGTCCTTATCACAGAAGGCAAAATAAAAACAGTTGAATATCTTTGTTTATATTTTAGTATAAATTGAAGTGTTAAATTTTTATTACAAGTGAAATGTGATAAAATCTCTTGCTAAAACATTAGCTTAAGTGTGGTGATTTTGAATTAATTTAGCTTATAATTTTTGAGAAATAGTTCTGAGCGTATTGTAAGGGCCCAGAAAATAGCCATTCTTTAATAAATTCACTACTAATAATAGTTAACTAATTTCTAAAATAGATCTGAAACTGAAACTGAACCACTATGTACTTGATTGTGAGTCATAATCCAAAAAAGGAAAAAAGAAAGTAAAGTACTCATTCTAGAACTGAAAAAAAAAAAAGTCTGGGCTTCAGAGCCAGGTAAACTTTATTTTTGATCCAAGTTATACTCTGAATTTCCCTCCCTATTTCTTCAAACTATTGAGTATTTGATTTGGGTTTCTTCATTGCTTACTACGTGAGTCCTTGGTTTAGGCAATGCAATGTTTAGTTTGTTTAGGTAGCATCACTGAATTAAGGAATGATGAGAAAAGAAAAAAGTGACATACACAAGGATAATATTGAGGAAGGAGAAGGACACATTAAACAAAACAGGCAAGGAAACGGAAAACATCTACTCATTTGGGACCATTTAATGTAAGAAAATAGAAAAGAGTCTAGGGTCTCCCTGGTGGCACAGGGGGTTAAGATTCAACCTATGAAGCTGTCCATAGCCGCTGCAGCATGAGTTTGATCCCTGACCAGGGAGCTACACACATGGTGTAGCAGACTTCTCTTGACTCACCTGCTTCTCCCCTCAGCAGTGTATTTCAGTCACTCTGCCAGTTCTGTTTCCCATTCTGTCTCTGGTGAGTCCTCTCAACCCCCACACCTCGCCTGTACCCTAGCATTTGTATGCATGAATGAATAAATCTTAAAAAAAAAAAAGAGTCGAAAAACACTAATAATAGCTACTGAGAATTTCACCCACTACAATAATGAATTTTTAAATCTAAAATAATGGAAGCTGTAGGAAAATTGTTATACTTGGTACACTCTTTAATAAGAAAAAGGGTTGCATTTATGATTCTTATCCAAATTGCTTAAAGAAAAAAGATTGGTATTTAAAAATACAATTCCAGTTATTTCAAAATTTAGTTTTGTGAAACTTTTCACTTTTTCATACTGTAGATAAATAAGATGGCATCAGTAGCACTGAGAAAGGCTTGATAAACTTTACCACTTTTGGCAAAAGGAGAAACAGTGAAAACTCTGCGGGATGAATTACAACGGTGCTAGAATCAGGGAAAATAATGTTTATTTAGTCTGTTAGTGGACAGTTTTAAAAAAGCAAATCAGGGATTCAAAAAGCTTTGGAAGTCAATAAGGAGGGTAGCCCTTCTTCAGAAACCATTTTGTTTTGTTAAATGAACTAATACAATAATACTTTTAGAATAGTGTTTTGCACCTTCATAGTGTGATATAAACTTTAATTAACATAGTTGTCATCTTCATCAAACCCCCAGATTCTTTAGGATATTCTGAATTTGTGAAGATATGCGACTAGAATCTGTATGTTAAAAATCAACAAAATGCTAAAGAAAGAAAGAAAAGACCTAGGGTCCTCCCTGGCATCAGAAAGGGTTAAGTCTTAGCACCATGAAGCTATTGCCATCAGTCACTGCAACATGAGTTTGATCCCTGGCCAGGGAGCTAATCCACATGCTGCAGCAGACCTCTCCTGTCTCACCCACTGCTCCCCTTAGCAGTGTATTTCAGTCATTCTGCTTCTTCTGCTCGCGACTCTGTCTCTGGTGAATCCTCCATCCCCTCACATCACTGGCCTGTACCCGAGATCTTGTATTCATAAATAAATAAAAATGTATCTTTAATAAAAAGGATCTAAATTAATGGAGACAAATACTGTAAAAGGTGTCAATTCTTCTGAAATCAACCTATAACAATGCAGTTCTTATCAAAATATTTGGAAACACTTTGGTAGATGCACACAAACTTTAAAAAATTTACATGTAAAGGCATCATAAGCCTTACCCATTTGAAGAAAAGACTCACATTTTAAGAAGACTTCACACTAATGTTGAGGTTTACTAGAAAACTCCAGAAATCAAGGTTGTGTGTATATAAAGGATAAATACATAGATCAATGGAATAGAAAAGAGATCCCAGAAATAGAACCCAAACAAACATGCCCAATGGACTTTTGATAAAGTTGTAAAAAAAATTCAATAGAGGAAGAATAATCTTTTAAACAAATGTTGCTGAAGGATTTGAATTTTCATAGTTGAACCTCCATCTTCCTCTTCCCTCCCATCAAACAAACTTACCAATATATCTTTCACATTTTATTACAAAGTGAACTAAAATTAAATAATAGAATTAAATTATAAAACTTTCAAGAAAAAATGGAAGAACATTTTCTGGATATAGAGTAAGGTAGACAATTCTTAAGACAGGACACCAAAAAAATATGATTCATAGAAGGAAAAATTGAAGAATTCGATTTCATCAAGATTGTGAGCCTTTGCTTTGTGAAAGACTCTAAAGAGGATAAAAGATAAATTACAAACTGAGAGGAAATATTTGCAAATCCCCTATCTGACAAAGAGCTAGTAACTAGACTATACAAAAGGACTCTCAAAGTCTTTAGCAAAAATAAACAATTGAATAGAAAATGGGCAAAAGACACAAAGAGACACTTTAGTGAAGAGGAGGTGCAGATGGCAAATGAGCACATGATAGGATGTTCCGCTTCATCAGTCACTTGGGAAATGCAAAATAGAACCATGTGGTGAGCTATTACTACGCACCTACTGGAATGATGAAGACAACAACAAAAACCCCAAAGATACCACCCAGCGCTGGCAAAGCAGTGAGGATACTGCTGGAGTTTCACTTGCACTGGTGGGGATGTGAAATGATGCAGCCACTGTGAGAAACGGCTTGGCAGATTCTTATTAAACTAAACATGTGATTACAATATGACCCAGCAATTGTATTCTTGGGCTTTTATTTATGCCAAGAAATTGAAATTTATGTTCACACAAAAGTGTAGGCCCCTGTTTATTCCTGTTTGTACCAAACAGGAATCAACCCAGATAGTCCTCACTGTATTAAATAAGTTGTGGTCCATCCTCACCACAGATTCTTCTCAGCAGTAAAAATGAATGAACTCTGGGTAGACACAACGACCTGAGTCAATCTCCAAAGAACTATGCGAAATAAATACCAAGATGGTTTCATGTAGATAATATTAGTGAAATGACAAAATGATAGAAATGGAGGCTGGATTAGTGGTTGCCAGAATGAAGGAAGAGGTGCATGTGGCAGGAGGGAGGGGCTGTGGCTGTTAAAGAGTAGCAGAAGGGACCCTGGTAGTGATGGATGTTCTGTCTCTTGACTGTGGGCTTGGATACATAGACCTCCATGGGTGATAAAATTAGAGAGAAAGGAGAATGTGCATGTGCGTGCTTGTATACACACACACACACACACACACACTCAGAATCCTGGGACTCACCCAAACCTACCAATCTGAATATTGGGGGAGTGAATCCTGGGGTGTCTGCCTCACTAGCACCCTGAGGATTCTACAAGAGGAACCGGTCAGACTCTGGTCCTCAATGCCACTGGGAGGCACTCCGGCAGAGTCGTTCCTGTCTTGGGTCCTTCTTCAGTGTTCCCAGTGTGCCAAGGCAGTGACAGTGCAACATTGATGCCACCTGAGGTGACATGAGTAGTGGATGCCATGCCTGCCTCACACCTTGATAAGCACTTCTGACCTTTTACACTATGGCCCGCACTGCCTGCAGGCATATTCAATGTTCTCAGCCGCATTCTTAGCAGTTTGAGCGCTAATATTGCTACATCCCAGCAGCAAGTAACTGGGGTAAGATTTGAGGTGACAACTGGAAGTTGACTTTACTTCCTACTTAAATATAGCTCTACTGAGAAGGACAAATAAGGAAATTGTTCAGATGGGAGGAGGAGACAGCATGGTTCCTATCTCAGGGTCTCTACTTGTGTCACTGCTGTGGGTGTGGTGATTACCTGGGCAGCTGTGTTCTTGTTCCAGGGAATGTCTGTGAGGACCCTACTTGGCTCTATGTTAAGGACACCTTAGCACCTTGAGAAAGCACACCCATGACTTAGGGAAGCTAGGGAAATCCACACTGCTAAAATATGTACCTGAGAATGGCCTATTGAGTTAAATATATTTGCAACCATGGAGGCCTCTCTCACACTTCTCCAAGCATCAGGCCCTGGAGAAGCCACGTAAAGTCTTCTGATGTCTCAACTAAATGTGATTTCTCTAAGATGAATCTACATGGTTTGCTTTGAAGTTGTAGTTTACTCCATCAACTCTTTCCCAGGAAATCATTAGAAAAGGGAATACAATAAAAAGTTAAAACAATAGATAGCCAACTACTAGGAAGCTCTAATCTGGGAAAATTGAAAGCAAGTGAGTTTGATCTTTTGGAAAACATCATTTTGGTGTGTTGACTATAAACTTTAAAGCACAGAGAAGAACAAATCACTTTCTTTAGCTAAGAAATGCTTTTAGGAACTTTTCAACATAAAAGGTTAAATGGCTATCAATTCATTATTCATTCATTGTTATGATTGAAGGAATGTTCTTGGTACTTGATTCAGTGTCCTCACTCAGAAAATGCCAAAGCCATCCAATAACCTCAAGTGAGTACCTAGGGAGGGCTAAAAATAGAATCATGCAACTATTTGAAATCTTACTTGACAAAGGAGTAGGAATAGGCAAAGAAGAGAGATAAAGCAGGAAGAATGTACCCCATGATCTGGATGGAATGTCTGGATGGAATCCCAGTGTTGACTTTTCTGTGATAGTCTCTATTTTTCTACAACTTTGGGGGTAACTTTTCTCTATTCTAGGTTTTACATATTTTACATATATGGTTTAGCCAAATATATATTGTTTATAATGATACAATGTATTGTTATAACTTGAGCAGAAGAGGAGGAGCAAGACAATAGGGAAAAGAAAAGAGAAAGTAGAGAACATAATAACATTAATCCTGCCCCTCAAAGAACCTTTGGTTGAGTCCATATTTATGCTATGAGTTGGTACAAAAGAGGAGAGATGAAGGTGTTGGTGCATGACCCCTGCTTCTCAGAGGACACAGACAAGGGGTATCATAGAATAAGAGTACACACCTAAGGGACATAACAGGTGTGGGTGCTGCAGCAATGAAGGGCAGGGTCGCTGGAAATGGGACCAGAACAGAATGCTGATGCAATCTTGGGGAGATGAAATTATTGGAAGCATATGAAAGTGGACAGGTACTGGAATTCGGAAGGCTATTCCAGGCAGGGAATGTTATTTGCAGTGGTAAAGTACTGTGTCTACATTCGTAGAACATGCCAGGGTGGAGTTGATTACTGAGCAAATTTATGATCCGTGAACTTATAGTATCTTGCTCCGATACAAGGGAACTTGCATTCTTGGGAAGATTTCAGGTCTGTGGTGAAAGCAAGGGGAAGCCACGGAAGGATTTATCAGCAGGTAAGAAACATAAGCAAATGTGAGATTCATATAAATTAGACTGCTGGCATTTTGAAGAAAGCACAGAAATCTTGGCACAATCCTGTGGGAACCTATGTTATGGTCGTATCAGCAGGTCCAGAAATGTGTCATACACTCTTGAGACACCGAAAATGTAGAATTGCTGGATCACACATACAAATTTGGAAGGATCACACAAATATTGAGGTAAGTCATTAAGGCTGTGATATTGCTGCCTCATAGGGGGCAAGAGGAAGTCTGGGCACCCCAGGAATAAGTTAATGAGGGAGGGTAGCCAGGGAATGGGTGATTGGCAGTCACCTGGGATGAGAATGGATGGAACTGCAAAATGACGTTAGCTTCAAAGACAGATTCTGAACAAAGGTAGAGACGTGGAGTTCAGAAGCAGAGTTGGGGAATCAGTAGGTGTTCCATGCCTTTGTATCCTTTAAAAAGAGCAGCCTATGCTGCAAATACTTACTTGAAATAAATCAAGTAAAGCTCAGTTCTTCAATTCAAGCCCATTTACTTTTTTGTTGTTGGTGAAGAGCTTAAACAATATTACATATATCATGATTACTACTCTCACATTTCACTTCTATTCCTAGAGCAGGGTGTTGCTCCCCTGGAATGTCTGTAAAGTGGAGGGGAATGTCTTGTGCCTTCCCTGGATTATGCCTGTGTCGAGATCACCTTGTAGAGCTCTGGCACATAAAACTCTTATTTCACTTTGCTTGTCAAGAAATGGCACATGAGAACAGGGCTCCTGAAGTTTGTCACTGTGTTAATTTATGATACATCGAGTTCAGACACGTTGCTCTGAGTCAATACAAAGTTCACACTCTAGCGCGCGCAGCTGTGGCAGCTATGTAGATAAAGGCTTTAACAAAATGCTGCAATATCACATTTCAGCATGACAGAGGGCTTCTCAGCAGCTGTCTCATATTTTTGTGCCTGCTGCCAGTTGAGATGTAAAAATTGTCAGACTATTTATTTCTAAATGGAAATCCAGGCCTTAACAATAATGAAAGTGTGAATAAAACAGTAAGAAAAACTTTTGCTATTAAATTTGTCCCCCGGGTCTTTAAGAGTTTAACTAATTAAATCTATTAAAATGCATCGTTTGTTCAAAATCTTTCAGACTGGAAACAGAACATCCTGACGTGGTTAACTGTTAAGACAGTCATCTACCTGGTGAGGGAGCTGGTCAGGATTAGTGGGCTGTTTTACCAGTACCTTTGGCAACTATACCTGAGATAACAGGGTTTCATGTGAAGATTCCTAATGTGGATCATTTCCAGGGTCTCCCTACTTTCAATTTCACACCTTTTACTCTCCCTCTGGACATGATTTCTACCCTGTTAGCTTCCACCTGAGCTTGACTGCTCTGTGTAGTCACTGCGGACAGTTCTGTGGACAGCCTGCCCATGCATTTCACCAATTGCTTTCCTGAACACTGCCTCTCTGCCCTTTTTTGATTCCACGTAGGGCAGCTTGGAGGCAAACAGCATCCTAGCCAGGTGCTGACCCCAGATTCTGGGTGTCACGGATCAGCCTGGATGATAGTTTGTCTCCTGGAAATAGGGCTTGTCAGCAAAGTTCCTAAGTGCAGTGAAGTTGGGTGCCATCAAGGGTTTGCCATTTTGATTTGCTGCTAATTGAGAGAACTAGTAAAACCATGCAGAAGAAATAAGTTTTTCCTGAACTTATATAAATATAACTGAAGTCTTTTGCAAGACTGAAGTGACATGTTCAGTGTTCAATGACCTTTCTCCTTGAATGATGCTTTAGTATTTGGACATTTCCATATAAGTAAGGAATAGCTAGATTTTACCCACGTTCTTCAGCATCTAAAGATGGACTTAGAGACTTCTTCATCAAGGAGGGGTACTTGGGGTTGATTCAGGCACAAGTTCACTTGGCTTTCTTACTGATTTGAGCAGTGTTTGTAGCATGATGTGATAGCCTTCTGGCCTGGACCAGTCACCACCAAGACGCTATGCTTGGACCTGGTGTTCTTCATGAGGTTATTTAATATTATGGCTAAAGTAATTCCGAGCATTCATTCTCTAAATGCATACTAACAATTTGTAGATGATGTAAGTCACTATGCATGCAATTTGTAAAACATACACAAAGTTATAAATTAAAAAATGAGACACATTCAACAAATGAGGGATAGAAGGGAACTTCCTCAACTTGATAAAAAGTTTCTACAAAAACCCTCCCAGAACTAACAAAATATTCAATGGTGAAATATTGAATGTTTTACCTTAAGTCAGGAATAAGACTAGGATATCTGCTTAAAGTTGAATTTATAAAGCCCTTAGAAGAAAATATCAGAGTAAATCTTGATGACCTTGAGTGAGACAATGATTTATTTTTTTTTTAAAAGATTTATTTATTCATACATATAAGAAACAGGGTACAGGGGCCTCCCTGGTGGTGCAGGCAGTTGAGCGCAGCGCTGTGAATCTGTCCTCAGCTTCTGCAGTGCTGGTTCCATCCCCGCAGACCTCGGAGCAACCCACATGGCGTCAGACCTCCCTTGTCTCGCACACTGCTCCCCTCAGCAGTGTATTTTGTCAGTCTGCCTGTTCTGTTCCCCACTCTGTCTCTGGTATATGCTCTCACCCTCCTGCACATCTGGCCTGTACCCTGGTTCTTGTATAAATAAAATAAATCTTTAAAAAAAAAAGAACCGGGGTACAGGCCAGATGCACAGGAGGGTGAGAGGATTCACCAGAGACAGAGCGGGGAACAGAACAGGCAGACTGACAAAATACACTGCTGAGGGGAGCAGTGGGCAAGATAGGAGAGGTCTGCTGTGCCATGTGGGTATCTCCAGCTGGCTGGGATGGAACCCATGCTGCTGTGGCTGTGAACAGCTTCACAGCACTGTGCTCAACCCGCTGCACCACCAGGGGAAGCCCGAGACAATGATTTCTTAGCTATAACACTAAAATGGGGCTGCAACAAAATTAAAAACTTCTGAATTTCAAAGGACATTGTCAAAAAAATGAAAAGACAACCACAAAATGGGAGAAAATGCTTGCAAATCATATGTCTTATAAGGGACTAGTAACCACAATATATAAAGAAATCTTATAACTTAATAAGAAAAAGACCCAAATAAAAGCAGTACAAGAATTTGAAAAGATATTTTTCCAAAGAAGATACAAAACAGCAGTCGCCACATTAGAAGAAGCTCAATATTGAGACAGGGGGCTTCTTGGAAGTGTTTGCTTCTTTCTGCTTGCATGTATCATTGGAAACAAAATCACTAGCAGTGGTTTTGTTAATAGTGTGAATTATAGCAAGTCATTACTTGCTATCTGTCCCTAATAACTTTGTTTCAGTTAATTGTCTTAGCAGTCCAATGACAACCAAACAGAACCATTGCTAACCTGTGGACAGAATTGTTTGGACCCAGTTGGTGGTTCGTGGGTCTTGAGAAGAGCCCTGAACTTACCCTGACCTTTTTCTTTTTTTAAAGATTTATTTATTTATGCATACACGCACTGAGATACAGGCCAGAGGTGCAGGAGGGAGAGAGGATTCACCAGAGACAGAGTGGGGAACAAAACAGGCAGACTGACTGACTTACACTGCTGAGGGGAGCAGCGGGTGAGTCAGGAGAGGTCTGCTGCGCCATGTGGGTAGCTCTCTTGCTGGCTGGGGATTGAACTTGTGCTGCAGAGGCTGCACATAGCTTCATAGTGCTGTGTTTAACCCTTTGTACCACGAGGGAGGCCCCTTACTCTGACCTTATCCTCATTATAATACTAAGATTCCCCACCTCTAGGTGAGATTTGTCTCCATTTTCTGAACATGTGACACATAAAGAAGCACATTATCCTACGAAACTGCACACTGCTGTTCCAAGCCCTCCTTTCTGCCCCTCCACACGTATAATAACATCATCCCTTTTGTTAAGCTCCTTGTGGCCTATATGTTGTTGTTCCTTGGGGAACACTCACCCTTGAGGTCTCTCTGGAGCTTTCTGTTGCTCTATTGCTTCAATAAATCTCAGCTTCAAAATCAACTGCCATGGTTAGAGACCTTATTTAATTCTTTTTTTAAAAAAATTATTTTACCTTATTCCATTCTTGTGTGAGGAACTCAAGAACCTGCTGCCACTGGCCATTAACATTATCAGTAGACATTAAAGAAATGCAAATAAAAACATTTCACACTAAGATGGCTGAAATAAAGAAGACAAATAATAACTTGTGCTGACAGGATAACTCGGTGGAATTTCTGGTGGGATTGTGAAATGATGCAGCTAGTTTAGAAAACAGTTTAGAAATTTCTCAAAATGCTCAAAAATTTAAATACACTTTGACTTACCAATTCTACTAATAGGTATTTACCCAAAGGGATATAAAAACATATAGGTGGGCAAAAATCTGTAGTCAAATTTTCATAGTAGCATTATTCATAATAGCCAAAAAGTGGATGGGGGAAGCCTATTTCAAAAAAAATGGAATATTCTTTGGTCATAAAAAGCAATGAACTACTGATACATTTTACAATAGGAAGAACCTTGAAAAAATAATGCTAAGTGAAAGAAGCCAGACATGAAAGGTCACGTATTGTATTTTTCCCTTTACACCAAATATTCAGAATAGGCAAATCCTTAGAAAAAGAAAGTCAATTAGTGGTTCCGGGGGTCTAGGGGAGGGGGAATAACAATAGGGTTTTTTTGGGTGGTGATGAAAATGTTCTAAATTTAGATAGTGGTGGTAGTTGCACAGCTCAGAATATAGTAAAAACTATTAACATGCATACACTTTAATAGAAAGAAGTTTTTGGTATTTGATTTATATCTCAATAGAGTTGTTATGAAATAATGAGATTAAATATATAAAAAAATTCAGGGTTTTCTTCTTTCATCCCAGGATCATCTATACATGGCACACTTTGGAGGCTTTAACACACTATGCTAACCAATTTTGGACTTATTGATTAGGAATTATTTAGCAAGTTTAAGTTTTTTATTTTTTAAACAATCTCTTTAACCTGTGATATGGTTGTTGTTGTTTGGCAGTTAGGAAAGCTTTCAGAAAATCTGCTCTTGCAGCTGTCAGAAAGGCTCCAGGCCTTGAGTAAGATCTAGTCTGATTTGACTCAAATGTTACTACTGTTTTCTCTATAAACATCTAACCATGAGGATTAGCAAACCTGAGAGTTAATATCCTAACTCTGTAAACAGGCAAGATTGAAAATATTCGTGAGCCAGCAGTTTTTGGGGTCTCTGACAGGTGTTAAATACCTGTTGTTGATTAATAAAAAAGCATTCTAACAAAGAAAGGCATATTTTTGATATTTTGACATAAGAATCCAAAGGGTTTCAAGACAACACAAATATCTACCCTCTGAGAGCGGCGACAAGAAATATCAGTGATAATTTACTAAGGACCAAAACTGTCCATCCTCCTCACCTCTTTGATAAGTTTTTACAGTTTCATCCTGTGATAGTATCTGCTTAATAAAGAAACAATGAAATAATTAGTTAAATGAACTCTGTCAAGATGTGTCAATTTATTAGTAAAAAAATTCCCCACACTTCCGCATGGTTTGACTAAATGGACTAGTTTTGGGGTACAATGATGTATTTAATTACATCGGAAAGCAGTTACTATTATCTCTCTCTCTAGGTATCTACTTTCTCCTCTGTCTCCTTCCTGTCCTTAGAGAAAGATATGAAAAATGCTCACATAACCCATGAGACCCTTTGTTGACATGGAGGAACCAGAGTGCAGGGCTTCTCCCAGGTAATCCCTTTCTTGATTGCTGCCCTTCCTCCTTCTATTACTGGGTCCCAACTCCAGTTGCAAGTGACCATCTCAGAACACAGGTCCCTAAGCTCATTAAAGGAAAGTGTTTGATCTGCTTCTCATTCAGTTGCCAAGCTCATTAGGAGTGCCCCAGACTTAGCTGAGTTACTCAGTTTTTGCCATCTTTTCCCTTGGTTTTGATTAACTTTGGTGCTATAATTGCTTAGTTTGGAGGCATCCTGTGTTTCACAACACTTAGACAACAAGTGTTGCTTTGCTGAGGACGTGGGTGGCCCAGTTAGCACCAGGAACTGTGGTTTATCCTCACCGCAGCCTCTGAGGGAAGTTTCCCCAGTGTTACAGGACAGAGTGCTTGGGCAGTGTGTCCACAGTCACTCAGCGAGGGTTACCTGGTGGAGCCAAGATGCAGACTGCTAAGATCCCAGTCCATGGTTATACCCACATTACAAACTGTCTCAGAGTAACTGTGAGGGTAGTTTTTGTCTCAGAAGGTCATTATTCTTCCACCTAAGCACACTTTCTCTCATCTTCCTAACACGTAATAGCTGCAGGTAGGAAAACATGTGCAGCAGGAAGAAGGCTGTTATAGGGGTAAGAGGGTGGTGACTGGGGAAAGAGATGAGCAGCTTACAACCTGCAAACACCACCTGAGAGTCGAAGGGAAATGTGGCTGGGCTGCCACAGGGGGCGCTGCTGCCCTTCGAGGACACACACACCCACACACACCCACACACACCCACACACACCCACACACACCCACACACACCCACACACACACACACACAGAGAGAGAGAGAGAGAGAGAGAGAGAGAGAGAGAGAAAGAGAGAGAGATAGAGAGAGCCTGTGAAGGTCAGCCCCTCAGTCTGCACAGCTCTGGTTCCCCTGGAGTTCCCACAAGGTGTTGATCCACAGCACAAAGGCAGCCAAAATCCAGAGTACAATACCCAATGCCCCTGCTACCCAAATTGGTGAAATCAGTCTTTCAAAGAAAACAGACTTTATGCCCTCTTATAATCTTTTTAGAAAGCAGATAAACTTCCTCATAGACATGTCCATGCATCAGGTTATTGGAATTAAGTGGGACCAATTAGACCGAAAGCAAACAAAACTTCTTTCTCCCAACAGTGCCCTTCTTTCACGCCTGGTGCAAGAGAGTTTGAGGAAAGGCTACTTGCTGCAGGCTCACCTCTCTGTCAGCAGTGTGGAGGTGGGCTTTGTGGGGGAGAAGCAGCATGTGGGGTGAAGGAGATGTCCAGTAAATGGAGCAGTTTTTATCTTCTTATTAATTACTTGATCAATGTCGTGTAGTATGGAAGGGATCAGACCCTCTTTTGAGTCAAATATATTGAAAATATTCATCACCTCCCTTGGGGTTAGGGCCCTGTGCAGAATGTTTGAAGCTATCACATGTGAGTCTCACTGAGCCATTCATGCTTCTTGTTTTTTAATGAAACAAAAATTTAAATTGATTGATTATCCAAATTATTTGAATAGGGCATTTACTAAAATTTACCACCAATTCATAAAGAAATTTTCCATCTGATAGAGTTTTTATTATGTAATTACAGCAAATATCATTCTTCAAAGTGAAATACTAGAAACATCCATTTTAAAGTCAGGAACAAGACAAAAGTGTCCACGTCAACCTATTCAGTGTTGGACTTGATGTTATATCCAGTGCAATAAGGAAAGAAATAAAATGTAGAAGTTTGAGAAAGGATGAAACAAGACTGACATCATCATAGATAAAAGAATTGTTTTACTTAGAAAACACAAAATATTTTGTAGATAAATTGCTGGAATTAATTTTTAAAGCTTAGCAAGATTGGTGGATAATTTAAATTGCATTTCTATACTCCTCCAATAAACAGAAAGCCCACTATGGGGAGAGGGAATGAGGACTTAGAGTCAAAATAAGGCAGGTGGGAATTGTATGGGGAATATAACCAAGATGAAAATGCATACATTGTGCAAAAATGAAAAATGATGTAAAAATATATAAAATAAAAGAAAATAAAAGGAAAATAAAAGCTTAAAAAATTTAAATTGAATAAAACACTCTTTGGTTAAAATAAACAACTGCATTAAAACAATTCTTAAATAGCCATTTCCATGCCTCAAATGAAGCCCAGTTTCTGTTTCTTATCAGTCAAGTTTATTCATTATTTGTTGAGGTTTTTGTCTAAAATGAAACTTAAAAGAATTTTGTTAAGTCTATTTCCTTTCTCCTGTTTTTTTTTTCCCCCCATGGAAATGAATGTGTTGGGTCTACTAAACGTGAAACCTGGAAATTTCACCAAGGCTCAATACCTGGCAATCTGTGCTTCTTAAAGAGAAATGTGCTTCAAGAGAGTGAGAATATTTTCTTGCACCTGTACATGTATACATATAAAGATAGTTTATACATGTCTGCATACGTATAAACACATGTTTAGATATATAATTAGTGTTATAATTTACATATGCAAATTCAGCTACTTCTATAGATTCCTTTATTAAACCTCTACTCCTTTATTAAACCTTCTATAGATTCCTTTTTTACAACCTCAATAGATAAATATTTTAAGATTCCAAAGAGGATATTTTCTGAGTATTTGAAATTTTCTTTTTATAAGAAGAGTTCGTTCACAAAATCAAACATGTTTGTAGAGCGTTAAAATTAACTTTCCTATTTTACTCTTTGTTTTATTACAGTGTGTGTGGAAAGTCTTTGTGAAGCTCATGTGTGTAGGATGAAAGGTGTGCTGTCACTAACAAATAGTAATAAAGGGTCCTTATTTCCTAGATTCTGAGTTAGTCTCTTTGCTCAGTGCTTTTACAAAACTCCTTGTACAGCTCTATGACAGCACAATAAAATGTATTGTAATTATTTGTTCTCATTTATAACCTTTTCCCAAGTTTAATTCCAAAATTTTAACATGATTGAGAATCATTTGGGGTGCTTGTTAAAATTGCAGCCCAAGATATTCTGATTTGGTAAACCTACAGTATGTTTCCAGTATCTGCTTTTATTTATTTAATTTTTTATACAAGAACCAGGGTACAGGCCAGATGCATGGGATGGTGAGAAGATTCACCAGAGACAGAGTGGGGAACAGAACAGGCAGACTGACAAAATACACTGCTAAGGGGAGCAGCAGGCGAGACAGGAGAGGTCTGCCGCGCCATGTGGGATTCTCACCGGCCAGCATTGAACCGTTGCTGCAGAGCCCGCGGACAGCTGGACAGCTTCATAGTGTGGCGCTCAACCACCTGTGCCACCAGGGAGGCCCAGTATCTGCTTTTAGACATAATGCCTGGGCAAATCTGTGTATGCAAAGAGTTGTTGGGTCATACTTTTTGGGAAACTCATTGGCCACCTGTGAGCAATCTCAAGGGCAAGACCCTTATCTTCACATCTGTGTATTTCTAACACCTGGTACATTGCTAGGACAGAGTCCTGCTCATTAAAAATGGGTGGATGGATAGGTGAATGGATGGATGGATGGATAGATGGATGATGGGCGGATTGGTGGGTGGATAGATGGATGGGTTTCTTGGCAAGTAGACTTTACTGCTTGCAAGCCACTAGTGGGATTATGAAGAAAACTTGGCAGTCATTTATGTCTTTTCTAAAACTTAGGGAATATTTTGATATATCTTTAAAAAAGAATAAGTAAGTCCCTGCCTAAATAGGAATTACCCTGTCAGTTTTCTCTGATTTCAAAAGTCATAAAAGCAAAATTTGCACATCTTGATTATTTCTTTTTTTGGAAATAGCTCACTGCTTGGTTTACCCTATTTTGTGCATGCAAGTCAAAGTATGTTTGCATCACAAATAATCTGTCTTCAGAATGCCTAACACTGAATTTGGATTTGAATAGTCCTGAATGGGTCTTCACATTTGGCTATTGTGGCTAATGTGACCATTCATAGTATGTTTCCATATATCTTTATTACAAATGTAAACATAATTAGTTCTTATTCAAAAATAATTTGGTTGTAAAATCCAGTGATTTCTAAACATATCTCCCATTATAAGAAACTCTAACATGCCAACATTCAGATTTACGGAATGCATAAATTCAGCACCAATTTCTTTCAAAATTATTCTTTGCTTTGCCATAGCAGGCCCTGCAGGAGACTTTCAAACAATGGGATTCTGTAACGCATTTAAAATGTTACTCTCTGCAATAATCAGACACAATGCTTCAAGAAGGCGAGTCATCCCCATTAAAGAAGTGTCCTCACAATCATGTTACTATTTTCATGTCTGTCAGACTCATTGCGAGTTTTTTTTTTAATTTAAATTTTATTTTTATATTCCCCATACAATTACAACCCCCTTATTTTGACCCCAATCCTTCCTTTCCTCGCCCCTCACCCCCCATAGAGTGTCTCTGGTTCATAGTTGTTTGTTGATTTTGATATTTTCTTCTTATAATTATTCTTTTTCCTGGTCCCTTATTGAAGTTTTCTAGATTCCTGCTATGAGTGAGACCATCCAGTATTTTTCTTTTTCTTTCTATCATTGCGAGTTTCTTAATGAGCATTATCGTCATGTTGATTTTTGCTTCCTCTGTGTCTTAAATGCTTGGTGCCGAATTAATGCTGTAAGCATTTAAGGGACTGTGTCAGATTCTTGCACACTGCAGAATCCTTTGAGATTCCTAACATATCATGGAAAGCCCCTTCAAATAGGTGTTAAATGAATATTCTTGCTGTAGAAAGTCAGATAATTCCACATTATGATGTATGAGTACCTTATGGCTTTGCAAGGAAAATGAAAGGCTTGCAGGTTCCTCGGATATTTCTTTTAATAAAATAAGAATGACCTTTAACTCCATTTAGGTTCAGCTGCTTATGAATTACAAGGTATTACTCATGGAAAAGACATTTCCAGTAGCCTGCTCACCCCCAGAAGACCACAAAAGTTCTCTTTGGAAAAAAATTACACTTTCCTAGCCCACTGAGGGTTACCCATGTCAGAGGAGTTTTATTATTGTCCTCAGTTCTTGAAAGAATTACTTTTAAGACTCTCTGGCTGGTTACTTCCAGTCTTTCTCAGTTATCCTCAGTGGTGGCCTTCCTTGTGTGTGTGATCTCTTTCTGCAATGTTTCCTTTTACTCTTTTATTCTTACAGAGACAGAGTATATGGCCTGAGGGCAGATAAAGACTCAAGATATCCAGAAATCAGCAGAAGAATATTTCTGCTGATGAAACTGGTGATTTTATAATGAAGTTAAAGAAAATTTCCTCTTTTTTATTTAAAGATTTGTTTTTAAGTTACATATATAACCAAGAATTGACTTTTAAAAAGTCAGCTAATTACTAGGAAAGATCTATAAAGTAGATCCATATAGCACATGTTTATGAGCATGTGGTATAGAGGTGTGTATGTGTGTGTGTGTGTGTGTGTGTGAGAGAGAGAGAGAGAGAGAGAGAGAGAGAGAGAGAAAGACAAAGAGAGAGGGAGAGAGAGAGAGAGAGAGAGAGAGAGAGAGAATCTGTGTACCTCTCTCCAGATTCATTCCCAATACTTGACCAAACAATAAAGTATTGGGAAAGACAAGATACCCAGATAAATCACTTTTCTTTTCTTTTTTTTTTTTTTACTGTATTATTTTTTATTGAGGTAATGTTGGCTTATGACACAGTATATGATTTAGAGATACAAGTTAACTCAGCATTTAGACTCTAGCTACAACCTTTAAAGGCACAGCTGTGTTGACTGAAGTTGGAGAACTCATGGACTTGACTGAAGTTGGAGAACTCATGGACTTGACTGATGTGATAGAAGTGGGTGAGTGCGTGGACTTGGCTTACGTGACAGGTGAACCAGATGACCTGTCTGAATGGACAGGTGTGTACCTGTATGATTTGGTTTCTTTGGACTGGTCAGTTAGAGGGATGCCTTGGAGCCTGGTGTATGAGTTTTACTGCCTATCCCCTTCTACATCCCCGTCTCTCTCTTTCTCATCTCAGCATGACCACTGGGCATGGAAGAGATTAGAATAAAATCCATGACAC
Source organism: Talpa occidentalis (assembly GCF_014898055.3). Taxonomy (NCBI): domain Eukaryota; kingdom Metazoa; phylum Chordata; class Mammalia; order Eulipotyphla; family Talpidae; genus Talpa; species Talpa occidentalis. The sequence continues at coordinate 52,102,395 of NW_023601433.1, forward strand.
TCATATTTTGGTTAGGTCACTCCAATTCTCCATACTATTTTAGCACATTAATTTCATTCCCATTTTCAATACAGATCCATATAGCTAAGGAAGTTAAGCAAGTGAGTTAGATAATGGGTCAGACTATAAAAGAGGAGAGCCTGTAGTCACAAAGTAGGGTAATCAGAGTTTGCTTCCAAGCTACAGCCCAACCCAGCGTGCAGATGATGTCAATTACACATATGTGAAACTACATGTACAGCGTTATTAGTTGGGACTGACATTCACTCTGCTTGTCACTATCCTTTGGTTTTGCTGTGCTACTCTGGAAAATGAATTAAAATCATTGGCATACATTATCTAGCACTGAAACAGAGGCGTCTATTTTAAATGAGAAATACTCACTGAAGTGAGTCCATAGGTAGACACACTGAGGAAGAACCACTGTTTCCAAACTGGAATGGGCATTTCTTTAGACACAGGGAAGTGTATTAAAAATGTGACAAGTTCTTTCTCCTTCCACTAATGTCAGCTGATAAGTACTTAATCGAACACCACCTCAGAAGTTCAGCCCCACATACTTAAATTCATTCAACCAGAAGTTTCGCTATCTTGGGCTGCACAGTTTCAATTGACTATTCCCAGTTCACTGCTTCTGCCCCCTAATAAGTACATTGCAGATAAACTTCATTTTTTTTATCATTCCGTCCCCATTTCCAATTTTTTTCTTCAGATACCTGTCAAATAAAATGCTCTTTTAGCCATTCCCTCCTGCTAACTCTTCCAACGCCCCCCAAATAAGGAAAATACTGAAACAGGAAATTCAGGTCCCACCATTCACGTGAGGTATTGACTAAAATGATGCAGAATTTTAAAATGTATGACTTTCTCATTTAGGATGACCTCGGACATGCACCAGCTAATTTCCCATTTGGCAAATCTGTCTAGTTTGTAAATAAATCTAAAGCATGAATAATGAAAATGGTCCTTGCAATGACTTCTAGGTAACAGTCCAAGCCTGTAGGATGCTTCCTGAAATTTTAGGAGGGGAGGTTGGGGAGGTGTGTGTGTTTGTGTGTGTGAGTGTGTGATTTCTAGGCTGAAAGGCAAAGATAAATTTGCCTTCCATTCTTGCTCTCTAGCCAGTCAGTTCTGGATTCTGAAAAAGGCATGATGGATGACTTTCCTCCCTTCATAGGACTCTGAGGCTGTGCTCCCTTCCTCCCTCGGAGAACTCACCCGAGCATCCTGAAGTCCACTTCGAGCCTATCTCACCTCCATGTTCCAACCACCAAGCCACCTCTGGAGATCCCTTCCCCATCCTTGGCTGGATGCTCACAGCTTTCCTCTGTTTCTCCTGCCTGTCAGTGCCTCTTTCTGCAACCCCATTGCCAGCCTGGCTTCCTCATGGCTAACCTGCTCCCCTGCTGAAAGTGTGGACCCAACGTGAGTCTGCAGCGTAGTGATGACGTGTAGTGATGATAATTTCACAATCGCAGCAGCCCAGGGCCTCCTACTGATGCAACTCTCAGGAGTAGGTCGAGGTAGTCCTTACTGGTCACATTCCTGCTAACTACCACTTTTCCATGGAGTCAATTGGAACCTTCTAGTCACTCATTTGATACTTGGTAAAGATGTTAGACACTTTAGCTGTGTTTTTGCTGTTCTCATTTTTTTCCTTGCCTCTGCTTTCCTCCCATTTGCTTTCATTATCAAAGGGATTAAAAAACAGACAAATAAAACCAAACAAAACAGGTGTAGAGGGTTTGTGCCAAACTTTGAAAATTCTCCAAGTCAATATTTCCATCAAGGGGAACTTTGCTCATTGAGAGGCTGAGCGACTGTCACTGGCAGAGCTAGCCCTATCCCTGCTCCCTGCCCCTGTCTCCTGTCCCCTGCCCTTCACCCCTGGCCCCTGCTCTTGTTCTCTGACTCTTAGCCCCTACCCTTTACCCCCTGCAGCCTATTCCCTGCTCCCTGCTTAGACTCCTGGAGCTAAGAAGGGCAGAGACATCCATGCCTGACAGGCACTCAACTATCCGAGATCATGTGCAGATACAAAAAATCATTCCTATAAAACATAAAAGTTTAGATTGATGTACTTTTGATTTACATCTTGATAGTTTGAAGCTGTTCTTACTGCATCCCCTTCTTTTGCATTCTGAGATAGTTTCTTCAGAGAACAAGGATGTTCATGTTCTGGCACATGCAACGGTCCTGTGGTCCCAAACAGGTTGACAACCACATGGTACTTGAATTCAATTAGCATCAACCAGGAAACCATGTGTCCTCCAGCACCATTTCCCGTGGGCTAAATGCCACTCTTTCCATCAATTTTTTCCCTGTGACAATTTTACCTTCTAGCTGCTCCTCCTGGCGTCCACACTCCAGGCTGTATTGATTATGGTGGTTTGGCAGATTTCTTTCATGTAGATCTTGGATTGAATTTAGCTGGGATGGCATGCGGTGCCATCTGGAGACTGTGATTTGTTAGTGCCCCTGCAGGTCAGTGCTCCTCCATCAGGACCACACCCACTGCCTTTCAGTTCACCTGCTCACTCTCAAACACGTCATCAAAGTGGAAATCACTACAGTGAATCTCGCCTTTCACCAGATACTTTTCTGAATTCCTCAAATAGTCTGTGATGCTGCCCTTGTTTAACATTCCCACTTCACAGAGAAAGGTTAGTTAAACTCAAAGTCACAAGTGGTGCCTCTTGGGACCAGGACTGAAGCTCAAAGTTTTCACCTCAGAACTCCTACTTGCTGCCATAGCGCCTGTTGCTTTGCATGTGTCCCTCACATGGAAAGTCATGGTGTCCAAAGATGCTCAAGCCTCAGCTGTCCCCCACTTCTGGGGTTCCTGCTCACGAAGGAGTAGCCACAGGAGAGTGACACTTCGAGCCTCTGTCCACCCCTGCTGCTGCCTGGGGCAGGAGGAGTGATTCAGCTGATGGGGGGATCTCGGAGATGGTGTCCCCCTTCCTTGCTGGGACCCCAGACCTGTGGAGGCTAGTACTCATAGGTGCTCTGGAAGTAGCACTCAGTGAGGGGATGCTCCAGCTCTACTGCTACCTTTGGACACTGGGGTGTCAGCCTCATTGTGGACTCCACATCAGAACACACCCAACCCCCAGCCGCTGCGCCACCCTCTCCAACATCACCACCACTAATGTACTGCTGCTCTGATCTCTGCTGACTCCTCCAGTTCAATAGGATGGAAGTTGATTGGTTTTGCCACTACTAATCCTCCTCTTCTGCCATTTCTCATTCTGATTTTTCTGAAGTCGAAATCTATTCTTTTCTGTATAAACACTCCATGTCAATAACAAGAATTCTGGTTATGTTTATGAAAGTGACCTTCAAATCAGGAAATGCACAGAACTATCACTGGAATGTGGGAGGAAAAAATTAGAACCTTCTTTAAAAGTCTTGTGTGATTTAAAAATTCCTTTTTGCGGTTTTTGAGAAAATAAGATTCTCAGGTTGGGTTAGATCTTTGGTGTCCTTTCTCCTTTTTTTGTGGCTTTCATTTTGGACAGAGAAGGGGACCCTATGCATGGTCTCTATGGCATACCTAAACTGGGTTGGTTATGATCTATTTGGTACCTGACAGTACAAAGAGCAAAAACTGAGGATAAAACACACTTCTAGGATTAATAGAAATGGTACCTACACTAAGACATGAAAATATCTCAGGGCTTTTCTTATCCTCAAAAGCTTCCTCATGAAAAATGAGTTTTGCAGAAAGAATTCTCATGTCACAAGATCAGTACTCTGTCCCACCACAGCCCCCCAGCTGGCCCTAAGCCTTGAGCAACCTCTCATTCCATGGGATTTGTGGGAACTTCTATAAAATAAGAAATTGGATTGGTGCTTTTAAAATTCCACCACATTGGATTTACTAGTCAACTCAACAGGCCAAGCCTGGGACAAAGGAGAGGTTCAACAGTGAGAGGATTCACCCCAGCTCATGAAATGACTCTTGGTCCCAAAGGATACAGAGGGGGCTGGATTAGCATGACTCTATCAGGTTAGATCAGCCAGCATCGGAACCAGATAGCAGCACTCTTGTAGTGTTGTCACCTACACCCCCAGTAGTAGGAGACAAGCCGAATGGACTGCTCTTCATGGACACCCTAGATCTTCCCGGAGACAGCACACAGCAATGGTGCTTCCAAGCAGAGGTCAGGAGGAATGTCACCCCTGCCTTGGAGTAGAGTGTGTGGGCATTGACAGATACTCTTAGGAATGTTGTCTACCTATCCTCCAAATGACTGTGAGGTCAATGTCACCACTATCCTTAGAACACTTGCCTCTGGTCTTGCTGGTGAGCCACAGGCCAGGACCCAGCTGAGCCCTGCCTTCCTTCACCCTTGTCCTCTCCAGCAACTCTGCTGTGAGTTTTCCAGTTCCATTCCCAACTCTCCCCATCATTCCATTCCAGGCTGAGATGAAACAGAGATTGGGGTTCAGAGGTGTAAAAAAGGTACACACTTATTTCTTATACTCTTTGCTGCTCCTGAGGATGGCACTCTGTGGAAACTGACTGTGCCTGGGAGGTGGAGAGTCCTGTTCTGCACCCCAGGCCCAATGCCATGACTGTCCTTGTTTACACACCTGCCGTCATTTGCAAGGTCATGTCAAGACACACCTGGCTTCCATAGTCATTGGTTCACTTGAGTCTCACAATTTCTTCACCCTTAACCTCAGGGGAGCCAAGAAAACTCCTTCCATTGGGAAAGTTTCCCATTTTACAGATAAGATTCTCAGTAAGTTGCCCAAAGTCACCTACTTTTAAGGGTCAGTGTTAGACTGCATTTTGAAGCTTCCCACCCTAGTATGGCTTTGAGTAACAGCAGGGAACCCCACAGGTAGGCCCAGGTGTACCTCATACTCAATAGCCTAAAACCAAAATCATTAGTTGCTCTGCACAGTAATTCCTCAGGGGCTCTCACAGCCTACAAACACCTCAGGTCCTCCGGGACCCCTCCGATGGCCTCCCTCCCAGCTGCATGCTCATGTAGCCTCCTTGCCTGGCACATCTTCCTTCTGCCTTTCAAACTGCTCCAGCTCCCTAGGAGAGGTTTCAGACAGGAACGTAGAACCCTGTCTCCTCTTGAAGGCTTTCTTTTCTAGATTCTGTCAGAATTGAGGCCCTCCTTCACTTTTTTGATGCTCTTTTTGCACTCAGTGTGTGTGGTTTTCATGGCCCAGTTAACTCTATTTCTACCCAGTCTTCCTGCAGGGGAAGAGAGGGTACAGAGTACTTCCTTCTTGGTCCTTGGCTGGTCCCAGACTTGGGGACCCTAATCTGATGGCCTGAGCAGCCAGGCCACATTATAGTCTGACCGGAGACTGGCTGTGAAGAAAGCGATGCCTCATTGTCCCATTTTCTGCTGGAGGTGCGGTGACAGATCTGCGTAACTGCCCCCACCCCTGTTCTTTAGTTCTTTAGATTCCTTTTACTTGACCTTGAAATCCAAAACATTCCCTGGGTGCAAAAGGACAACATGTATGCTTTATGGAAGCATATTTGCTCTGATTTCTCAATTTAGATAACTGAATAAAACTTTCCCCCTAAACCATGCCACCTGAGAGTCATTTTACTAAATACTTTTCCTTTTACTGAAACGGTCACAAACGAAACCTGGTTAAGAGATAGATCGCATTTCCCTGATTACAAGTGATGTTGAACATTTTTTCATATGCCTGTTGGCCATTTGCATTTCCTCTTCAGAGAAGTTTCTTTTTAGCTCTTCTGCCCATTTTTTGACTGATACCATCTTACACCAGTGAGAATGGCACATATTAAAAAAACTAGCAACAACAAATGTTGGCGAGGTTGTGGAGAAAAAGGAACTCTCCTGCACTGTTGGTGGGAGTGCAAACTGGTCCAAGCACTATGGAGAGCTGTGTGGAGATTTCTGGACCTACTAAACATAGAGCTTCCATATGATCCAGCAATTCCACTCCTAGGTATTTACCCAAAGGACACAGAAACATCAATTCCAAAGAACACCTGCACCCCTATGTTTTTAGCAGCACTGTTTACATTAGCTAAACTTTGGAAACAACCCAAATGCCCAAAAATAGATGACTGGATCAAGAAGATGTGGTACATATACACCATGGAATATTACTCAGCGTTCAAAAAAGATAAACACATGCAATTTGCAGCAACATGGATGGCGCTGGAAGGGATCATGCTCAGCGAAATAAACCAGAAAGAAAAAGAAAAATACCAGATGGTCTCACTCATAGCAGGAATCTAGAAAACTTAAATAAGGGACCAGGAAAAAGAATAACTATAAGAAAGTAAAAATCAAAATCAACAAACTATGAACCAGAGACACTCTATGGGAGGCGGGGGGCAGGGAGGGGAGGGATTGGGGTCAGAATAAGGGGGTTGTAATTGTATGGGGAATGTAAAAATTATATATATATATATATATATATATATATATATATATATATATATGAGATAGACTGGAGGCAGAGGAGGGCTTTCATCACTGCATTGATTACAGCTTCCATCAGGGGAAAATGCCCTGGATTCAAAGAAGAAAATCTCTCATGCTTGGTGTTTGTATGGTAATTTTGTTCTGTATGCTTGTAATTTTGAGTACTTGAATGAACTCATAATTCTACTGGGTGTATTAATTTAGAAAAATGCATTAAAATATTTAATTGTGCTGCTATTGTTACAAACTATTGTTCCACTTTCCATGCACCATTAGCTCTACCACATAGGGCTGAGGGTGACAAAGCATGAGGGAGAAGGAGGCCATGGATCGGGGACAGGAACTTTCCCAGCTGAGACTACCCCCGTGTAACACATAAGAAGCGACATCACTAACCCTGGGGGAACTGGGTAGTCTCATTGCATTTCCTTAAAAATAAAGCCAGATGAGGAAGGATTTCCTCTTAAGGGGATAAACTAGATCTGAACACAGCTGACTCCTTGTTTTCTAGAACCTTTCAGGTAAGTTTGAGGGGTGATTGGAGAGAGGACTTGCCTCAAGATGCAAAATATTTAAACAGGCTTTGACATTCAGTCCATTTCCAGCCTTCCTAAAGAAACTCTGGTGATAAGGAGCACATGAGGGGAAGAGTCAGGTTGGAAAATTGGGGTTCTCACCCATCCCCATCAAATTCCTGGGGTTCTCGATCCATCCCCTACTCTGACGCCACCCAGACGGAACATCAAAGCAGACAGCTCACCACATTGCCAGACTCTTGCTGTTCTCTCTGCTGTCCTCAGTTCTTCCTTTGCTTGGAAAAACCGGAATGTAATGGGGAACATGACCGGCGAGAGGAAATACAGTTCTGGTTTTGCACCAGGTGCTACAGACTGCTTGTTGACGTGGCAGCGCATTTGCATTTGTTACTCCTAAGTGCTGTCAGATAAATGGCTGCTGGCACGTTGTGCCATACTGTATGTGTCGTGTTGACACATGGGCATCCCGTGCTGGGTTTGTGTGCTTAGAGGGTGCGAGATACAAGCGGACATCTAGGCACGGGCCCTTCTGAAGATGATGAAATCGAGGTTGGGGAACCTGAGGGGCTCCACTGCCAAGCGTCCCGCCTTCCCTTCCCCTACCAGTCTGCATCCCCTTCTCCCCACCTGCCATGCCTCTGGAAGTTGCCTGTCCCCTGGAAAATGAATCAGAGGAGGGAATCTAAAATTTCCATGTTGCTCCCCCTGCCTTCCTGATGATCACGATGAGACCTGTCTCACCTTCAACACCTATGCTGACCAGCATGCCCGGTAAGAACAGCACTTAAACAGATGCTGTCAGTATGGAATATGATTCCAATGTGCCTCGCAGAGGGGTGGGTGCACATTGCATTGCTGTGGGGGCTCATGTGGTGCCTGGCCACTATGATTCCAAGAATGCTCCCGCACGCCATGTTTCATTTCCACTTGTTTTCTGGGATGTGAGGTAACACAGGAAGAATTAGGGTCCATGACTGTGAAGCCCAGGAGTGGCAGAGAAGAGAGGGCCCAGGTTCTGAATGCCAACTTTCAGATCCAGTTTGAGGTCTCCACACCTCATCAGTGTGGTGAGAAGGGCTGTGTGGCTGGTCTGCAGCCAGCACCCCACCAAGCTTGAAGTGCACGCAGAGCTCCACTCCATTCTGAGATTCTGGGGGTCCTCTCTGAAGAGCTTATTTCCCGGTAACCCTTATGTGGATCATAAGGGAGCAGAGAGAGATGTGGAGGTGAAAATAGCCCAATATGTCCCCAGGCTGAAGACAGGACAGAGGCATGGTGGAGACTAGGAAGGAGGCCAGAGGCCTGCAAGGAGAGAGTGCCCTTGGGCCCGCAGGGCAGATGGCAGCCTGATTCTTCCCCTTGATTCTTCATTCTCTCCCTGGCGCCTTGCAACCGGGAGACACATCTCCTCTGGGATATTCCTCTTTGCTTTCTCCAGCTCATTTACATGTTGGCACTGTCCCATGTGTCATCTCTTTTCTGCTGTCTCTCCTTTTCAAAGTAACAATGTGTCCCCAAGGAGCGGGGTACCTTGGCAGCCCCACAAACCCACCATATACATCCATGAAACTACCATACACTGCAGACAAAGGTAATTTCCCCCATTGGGAGCTGCTCTGCAGAGGGGTCAGTCAACCTGGGATCATCTGACAAAGGCCTGGACTCAATGCCCACGCCCTGGGGCTGGGAGGTCCTGGGGCTGGGAACTCCCTTCCCCTCACAAGCCAAGTCTTCCATCCTTCAAAGTCAGCTTGTGCTCCTGCTACCTGCTCACAATGCTTTGGAAGAACAGCACCCACTTCTGTGTTACTTTTTCCTGGCCAAGTTATGCCGTTATGTGCAGTAGCATGTTCACTTCCTCAGCCAGCCTGCAAGCACGCTGGATTGCAGAGGAGAACACAGTGGCATCCGAGGGCTTCTTGGCCACTCGAGGGAGGGTCTCTGCCCTTTTTGTGATTTTCCTCTTGGTTCCCCCTCTTTCCAGCTAGGGACTTAACTTCCCTGCATCTCAGCATCCTGTCTGCCCAAAAGGAACATGAATAGTGCCACCTCCAAGGTTTTCATGAGCATCATCATACCACTATGAACAGTGGCAATGCAGTGCTGGGACACGTGGGGAGCTGGGTTTATAGACTCTGTTTAATTAATCAATAGTCATATTAATTATAGTCATATTAATTAATAAGTCATATCACAGTTGAAAATGCCGAAGTATTGGGAACACAATATTGGGGACATCTATGCCTAAATACAAGTTTGTTAATTTTTCTTGCTAAAATTGCACCAAGCTTGTCTTAGCAGGAAGTAAGATGGCAGAGATTATTGTGTGGCTGTATACTGCACATTGTATGGGTGTGTAATTAAAAGTGCACATTTGCATACATTGCACAATGTGTGCATATGTATTGTACAGGTGTAAATTGCATATATAATGCTTGTTGCATTTACCAGTGTATGCATATTTATAATGTAGATATGTATTATACATAGCTTAGATAATGCATCAGTGTGTATGTATGACCTATATCACATATCCACTATACATTCATTGTGCATCCATTGTATAAATATTAAGTGAGTTGTTAAGCTTTGTAGACACTCTCTTTAAGGAAGGGTTGTTAAAGATCCTTCCATGGGTAATGACAATAAAGTCAGCTGTCACTGTGGTTCTGCCATCAATGCCTTTTGTGAGGAAGTGAGGTGAGCTGCCTGGGTCAGCTGGACATGCAGGGGTGTCCTCCTTTGGTAGAAGGTCACCTTTCTCTCCTCATGAACCACAAGAGGGTGTGTGGCTCAAAACGCAGACTGAGTGGAAGTGTTAGAAGGAATGGGGCCCTGAAAGTGACTTTGGCTTTCTGTGGGGTGTGGTGTTCTGGGACAATGGGAGGACAGTCAGGGAGGTGGACAGATTTCAGGGGCTCCAGAGCCCCTGGGGACCCTGACCCTGGAAGAGTTGGCCTGGAGCTGGACTTTGAAACCCTGCTCCAGAGACCAGGATAACCTGGGCCAGTGGGCGGAAAGTCACAATTTCACATGGATCCAAGATCCAATCAACTTCAGACAAGCTGATTTTAATGACGGAGACCTGCCTCTCCCTCTCTGCACTAGTCAGTTACAGAATTACTGAGAATCGTTGGACAGGAAGGACTGAGTCCTTAGGTGACTGGTTTCTGGTGGATTCCTTTTACCTACATCACACACTGAGATGGTGGTAATGAGTCCTGCACTGTATTGTCAGAACATTCCTTCTAGGCCTGCACTGTCAAACCTTTCCACTTCATGTGTGAAACCACATGAAAAAGGAGTTCAAGGCAGTCAACACACAGAGGTTCTAAATGGGATCAGGTCGTCAACATTAACCTCTCAGGCACTACCCCATCTTGTCTCAGTACTGGCTCCTGAGCGAGCATCCTTCAGAAGGACCAGTTGTAGTAAGTGAGGTTGAACATCTGGTTTCTAGCCAGAGGGTGCTGTGATTCCGAGTCTGAAGACAGGAAACACCCACCCAGTCCTTTCATTCCATAATAGGTGCATACAGGATAGGTCCCCTGTGCCCTGAGGACAGGGACAATACTGACCTGGCTCAGATAGTCCCACAGGCCTCTCCCAAGAGAACCCTCCCCTTCTCACCCCAGTCTACACTCTTCTTGCTTTAGGGCTGCCTGATTTTTTAGTGAATAAAAGTATAGGACATCCACTTAAACTTGAATTTCAAATGGACAGCACATACTTAGCTCATGGAAACATGTCTCCGCATTTTACCAGCGACCCTTTTGCAAGGATCCTGACAGTTGCACACAAATCCCTTTTCCCTATACCAGGGTGGCTTCGAGGTGAGGCTCCACCTCTGTGTGCATTTGCTGTATTTGATTATGGGAGACGGCACCTCTAAGAACCGAACCGCCAATTGTATCACAAAGAGCGTGATCATAATGCCAACGATAACCGGTGATCAGTGAACACCCACTCTATTGTTGTGAGCACTTAATCTTCAGAACAACCATTTGCAGACAAGAAAACTGGGCCTTAGAGAGGTTAATAACTTGGTGAGTCCCTGAAATGTGACACTAAGAACTGGTGTGTTTCTTGCACAAACCCCTGGAGAGTGCCTGCCTCTCTGGATGCAGAGTTATATACATAGAGCTGTGTGTGTGCATCATGTAGGCACAGTGTGTGTGTGTGTGTGCGTGTATGTGCACGAGTTGTATGTGAGTGTGTGTGTGTGTGTGAGAGAGAGAGACAGAGAGAGAGAGAGAAAGAGAGAGAGAGAGATAGATGCAGAGATCATTGAATTTTGCTCTGTGCTTCAAAGAAGAAGCAGGTCCATCTTGACACATTGGCTTCACTGGTTAAATTAATTAAGAAAAATTGGACACGACAATGTGTTTGCATGGATTCACAATTACAGTTTGTTAGTGTTGGCATAGAACAGACAGTGTGTGGACTAACGGCCATCACGGTGTCCAATGGGAAGGGAATAACTCTGCTGCCCCCGCGACTCTGGGAATGCCCCATGATGGGCAATGCCCACGTGATGTGCAGTGGTAAAAAGACTGAGATTTGACTTTAGCATTTGCATTTCCAGATCCAAATGAAAAATATTCCCAATTTAAAAATCATACTCCATGGGCCCTGCATTTGGAGACAGGAGACCAAGGTCTTGCTGGGGTCCCACACGTGTCTCCATGAGACTGCAGGAGACCCTTCCCCTCACACGTCTGACTGGAAGGCATTTGGATGCAGAACAAAGATGGTCTGGTATCTGAGGAACTGTTCCTCTTTCTGAAGTGTTGGGGAAATTGGTGGAGGAGGGTGTGAGGACAGCAGGCTGGAGCCTGAGGCACTGAGTCTGCGATGAAGGTGTCCTGCATTTGAGGGAGCCTTGCTGTCCTGGGCTCACCCTGAGGTCAGCAGGGCGGTGTCCCCCCAGCTTTTCTGAAGAAGATGGTGCAGGGTGGTGATGTGGTGATGTCCTCATCCTGCCCCCTCACCCCCTAAGATTCCTCAGAGGCAAAATGAGGGCCCTGCAACAGCTGTGTTGTGGGTTGTGAGCCTCGGTGCCCCTTCACCACGTCAGAGCCAGGAGGTGGGTCCTCACCATACACAGGAGCTGATGGCACCTGGATCTTGGCCTTCCAGCCTCTGAAACTGTGAGTCTCTACTCACAAGTCACCTGTTCTGAGGTGTTTTATTGTAACAGCCCTGACTGATTAGGACAGAGATAGACTTTTCTAAGAATCCTGAATTTTAATGAAATGTACATTAAAAATGAAACATGGATGTCCTTTCTGTATTTTCCCACAAATTCCCATAGAAATCCTCTGAGGCAAGGGGCTGCCCCGTGCCAGCTCTCACTGTCCACCTGGCTACAGGCCACTTCCCTGTTCCTTATAATCCAAGTTTATCCATATTAGCAACAGCAGTGAGGTCACGGGGGAAGTGGCGGTAAGGGTGCACAGGTAGGCAGCCAGGGGAGGGTAAGGGAAGAGAGGAGGGTGCTCCACTTCCTGCACCTGTGACAATGTGAGGCTAAGAGAAAGTGCCAGAAATCCCAGGCTTGTTGATCTGTCTAGAGACTCATCCATCAGGAGGTGAGCGAGCGCTTGGTTTGGTGTCTTTGTGGCCAGAGATGCTCTTCTAAGGTGGGTGAGGCCTGGGCAGTTACATCAGGCACTTACCTGTGCCAACAGATCCCAGGAGGTCATGCGGTCCACTCCAATCTCACCTCCTCCTGGAGGAGATGATGATAAGAAGATGGAGCTGAGAAACTGCAATCACGAGGAAATGAGAAAAAAGAACTTTCTGAGGTGTAAAGAAATTAGTCTTTTCCAAGAGAATAACTTGGAATCCAGAACCCTTCCTTTTTTTTTTGCTTGCAGGATTCACAAAGCCCTAAGTGTTCCTTCAGATGTCATTCTGGAATGACCCTGGCTGGACACACGGTTGATTGCTGAATATCCCTTCCTGAATCTGGGAGGCGTGAAAGGGCGTCTTCCCAGAGCTGAGTGGGTGTCCCATCTCTCAGAGAGTGTCTGTAGAGGCTTGGGGATCTTGAGGTAAACCAGTGACAACAATGCTGAGCTATTTCATAGTCAAGAGGACAATACGCTTTAAATTCCTCTATTTAAAATGTGAGGACCCCTCTAATGCTAATTCGTTATGGAAATATTAATTAACAGTTTTGCTTTACAGCAGTTAGGAGGCTGCTTCTATTGAGTAAGATAGATGAGCAGGAGTGTGAGATTAGAAAAACAATCTGTAAAGTGGCCAGAGGCAGCCGGGGGTCACCTTGGTGTTTGGAAGGACAGAGGCATTTGTGCAAACATCCCATTAGTGTCCTGCCGTGTGGCTATTGAAAGAGCAGTAACAGTGCCAGGCCCCCGTCTAATTCTGCAGCTAATTCTAAGGGTAGATTCCAGGAAATGGGGTCATGTATAGTGCTCTGATACAAATTTACTATAAAATGCTGAATCCAAAAAAAAATTGTTCACATCCATTATGTTATATATCCACATGGTTTCTCCCCTCTTCCTATAGTACTAACTGCAGAGAACAGAGGCTGGGGTGGGAGAAGGGTTGTTAAGGTGCTGGGCATGTGAAAATGGTCAGAATGAGACTCAGACCCCGCTTCCCTAAAAGGGCCTCCGAAGGGCTTGGTGAAAGCACCCAACCTTTATTGCTAGAATTTTTTTTAAAGATTTATTTATGTATGCATACATGAACTGGGGTACAGGCCAGAGGTGTAGGGGTTAGAGGAGTCACCAGAGACAGAGTGGGGAACAGAATAGGCAGATTATGAAATACACTGCTGAGGGGAACAGCAGGCGAGTCAGGAGAGGTCTGCTGCGTCATGTGGGTAGCTCCCTGTCAGGCCGGGGATTGAACTCATGCTGCAGAGGCTGTGGACAGCTTTACTGTGCTGTGCTAAACCCCTTGCACCACCAGTGAGGCCCTTTATTGGTAGTTTTTATATGTGTTCCCCTCACTCTGAAAAAGGGGTTTTGACTTCTTTGAGACAGTGCTAACACCACTGCAGGCTAACATGGGAAATAATAGTTAAAAAAGAAATAAAGCAATTCATTGTGGATGAAAGAACAACTCCCAAACAAATCAATCAACTGGATTGTTTCCCCACGAGGGGTGATGCTTTGTGACATTGCCCCCTTTCCAGAGCTGTGGTTCTGTGACTCCTTTTCTTCCTATGCCCATCACAGTTGCTTTATTTTCTTCTCTGACCAGTTTCCTTGGAAATGCTGAAAGATAGGTCTTGAATTTAATGCTTTTGGGAATTCAATTCTTTTAATGCTGGGGTAGGCAGGAGAGATGCAGATTGTGCAATCACATCATTGTTTATGATGAGAATTCCTGTTCTGACAGTCTCATCATTGCTTCCACGTGTCCCCTTGATGTGGAGGAGATCTGACTAAGGAAATAGACCAGATGTAGAGATTTGAGGGGTTCAGCACGATATTGCAGAGTGCCCAGTCTACACACCCTGGTGTGAACATTACAGACGTCGCTCCTTTAGGTCTGCGCTGCGTTTTAAAGAATTTAATAAAGTCTTGATCTCATCACTCTGGCTAAGAGACCTAGAGTCAGACCTCATGAAATTGAAGGAACACAAATAGTCTGATTCTAGAAATACCCCCAGGTACAGAAAGCAGAGAAAATTAGATCTTGGAGAAATCGAAATCTGTGGTTTTAATCTTTATTAAGAATACTATTCTTCAGAACTTTTTCAAGATTGAGGCTGGAAACAAGTTTATACTTCTTTACCTTTATCGTGGGAAAATGAGGCTCAGCACAACGAGGTAGGTGCTTCATTCTTGAAAAAGAACACAAAGGCAGTGGCCACCGGAGACGAATATCTCCAGGTCTTTAACTCTGGGCGTTTGGGGGATGCATATTCAGCATTGTCTAATACAGAGCAAGCTCAGCCTGCCCTGTGAGCTGATCCCACTCTTTCAGGAGCATGCTGGGATGAAGATCCAAATGGCAGTTTACCATGCGGGTGACTCTGACCCCCAGCATGGGAATCAAGGTGGGACATTTGACAAAAATGCACCTGCTGATTTTTTTTTTTTGCAGTAGGGTCCAAAGTGGCATTTAAACAAGCTCCCCGCACAGTTTTAGGCATTGCCACATTTGAAATATTTCCATCCAGTGTTACTTAACGAGGTGACTCTCACTGGGCATCCCCGTGAAGCTTCCTCCATGAGACACTGTCTTTGGTGAGAAGTAATGCACAGATATGCATCTGTTTGCTTCATAAGGAGTGTGAATCTACAGGTGTCTTAGAACCAGACCTGTGGGTGGTCATCCTGCACACCCAAGACATGTGTCAGGCAAAACTGGAGCTTAGGCAGAGAATATTAAATATTTATGTGGGAGGCACGATCCAGACACTGAGCCCCTCTAGCTCAATGTCCTCCTCCTCGGTGGATGTGAGCAGGGTCCTTATAGTTCAGGGGCCTGGGGTCTGGCCTTTTCTGAGGGTGTGGGCAGCAGTTCAGGAGTCCTGCCCAGGGTCAGGGTGCACTTGCTCTCCAGTGTAGGTGCTAACAGACAGTTAGATAGGATGTTGAGGGCTCTGCCCCTGGGTATTTAGTGCTCCAGAGCCACGGTGCCAACAGCACCAGGTATCTGCGTGCTGGGAAATCATGCTGTGTAGACGGTGTGTTGGAGCCAAGCAAGAGAGCAAAATAGCATTACAGAAATTCCTGCAATGCATTTTAAGAACAGTCCTTGAATCCAGACCACATCCGAAACAGAATTTGAATTTAATAAAGCTGCTGAGGGCTCCTGGTCCTGAGTCCCCTGGCTGCTCCACTCACCCAGTGGGTGCTGGGGCGAGGGAAGGGGTAATGAGCCTGCAGGGTAGCAGGGCCTCCAGTGATGGATGGCCCGCGGCCCTCGCATTGCTCTGCGCCCTCCATCATCCAGTCGGGGTGGTTAGCAGACTGTCAGAGAAAAATAATTTCGCGGCCGTGGCTCTTACTGATGTGCTGCATTCTGGGGTCAAATGACTGTTACAAAGCAGGGTGTTGCTGGCCCCTCCATCGTGAGGGCTCAGGGCTGACAATGTGAGAGAAAAAGCACAGTGGCCAGAATTCACTGACATCCTTCAAAAGCTACTAGGGGTGGGGCAAGCTGGACAGAGAGGGAGAGAAATGACAATGTTTGCTAACCAGGAAAATACCAGGCCTGGAGAAGGCCCTCTGAGGGAGGACACCTCGAGATGCCCTCACCTCTTACCCAGCCCCCCTTGCTCCTGCCACTGCAGACAAGAGCACCTTTGCAGAGGTGAAGAGAACAAGGTGATACCCAAGGTCACGGGCAGCCCAGCTCATCACCCCTGCCAGGCTGCAGGGGTAAAGTGACTTCTTGGATGTCCTTGACAAGTAGAAGCTACAGATAGTGGATGGAGAGATGGAAGGAAAGAAAAGAGGAAGGGAAATGAAATGGAGGCATGAGAAGGGAGGTAAGCCAGGCTGCAGAGTTTTTTGCCACGAGGTTCTCAAGAACTTACACCCAAACGTTTTTTTGCAAACACCAGCTTTTACTTGTATATTTTGTGGCAGTGCGCTGAAAGGCAAGATGGCAGGACATCATGTCTAACCCCCTCCACCTCACTCCTTAAATGGTTCAAAAAATATTTGGAAGTAAGTGAAGGAATTGGGGCAGAGGTAGCAGTAGAAACAGCTCTCTTAATTGGGACTCCAGGCTCAATCTTCCCCTAACACGACAGAGCAGGCTTTCTGCTTTGCGCCACTGAGTGCTCTGGAAACAGTTACAGAATGCTGATGGAATGAATGCTTGCACCCTGTCATGGTTCCAAACAAGGAATCTGTCCTTGTGCGTCTCATTTGGATCTCAGTAGCCTGCCCCTTCCACTATCTGCGATCTGGGGCAGCCTGCCTTCTCTCCCAAAGCAAAAAATTCCATTCCAGGTATGGTGACATAATGATAGCCATCACAGCTACTGAACACTTGCTCGTGGCCTAAATGCTTTTTTAAAAAAAGATTATTTATGCATACAAAAACCGGGGGACAGACCAGACGTCTTTTTTTTTTTTTTTTCCTAAAAGATGTTTCCAATTACCTACTATATTTGTTAGACTTTTTTTTTTTTTTAAAGATTTATTTATACAAGCACTGGGGTACAGGCCAGAGGCACAGGAGGGTAAGAGACTCCACTGGAGACAGAGCAGGGAGCAGAGCAGGCAGAAAGACCGAAATACACTGCTGAGGGGAGCAGCAGGCGAGACAGGAGAGGTCTGCTGCGCCATGTGGGACCCTCACCGGCTGGCTGGGATCGAACTGGCACTACAGAGACTGCGAACAGCTTCACAGCGCGACGCTCAACAGCCTGCGCCACCAGGGAGGCCCCCAGAGGTCTTTTTATACTGTGTGGGGGGTAAGAGGATTCACCAGAGACAAAGTGGGGAACAGAACAGGCAGATCTACTGAAATACACTGCTGAGGGGAGCAGTGGGTGAGACAGGAGAGGTCTGCTGTGCCATGTGGGTCACCTACCTGGCCGGGGATCGAACTTGTGCTATGGTGCTACTGATAGCTTCACAGTGCTGTGACTTAATCCCTTGCCACACCAGGGAGGCCTGCCTAAATGCTTTTTAACGAGGTAAAGTGTTTCTTTCCTCAACTGCTGCCAAAAATGAGTAAAGATAATTTCCTGTAGCTAATATGTTAGTGATGTCCGCACAAAATTTTCAAAATGATAAAAGATAATTTGTATAAGTAAGCAGTTAGAAGACTTGGAAGGTTGAGGTTGTTTTAAAATGGCATAAGAATCATTACAGATACATGGGCAGTGCTGAAAATGATTCCTCCAATGAGGCAAGGTGCAATAGTGCATGAAAGTAGACCAGTTACAGAGTATAAAAAGGCCTCAAGGTGACAGCTATGCAACGTTTCTGCCCCTAACTCCCCATTCTGAGCTTCTGCCTCCTGCTGTGAGTTTCTCCCTGACCTCTCCCTCCATGTTATCCCACCAACTACCTCAACCACATGCAATCTGGAGCACCCACATGAAACATCTGGTCTCCTTCCTCCAGGATGCCTGGCTGGACACTTACCCCAAGCCATCACCACAAACCACTTCCCCTCTCTCCTTTCTCCTGCTGCAGAGGGCTTAACTACCCTGACCTGCATGAAGGGCCTGGCAGCCCAGACTGCTGGTCCTTTCTCTGAGAACCGGAGCCCTGGACCCTAGCCCTCCTTTCTCCCTTGTTAATTGGTGCTGGCATCACAGGTGCTATGGATTCATCAGCTCCCCATCTCTGCTGAGCTGGATTGTCTGCAATCTCTTTCCTTTCTCCATATTCACATGATCTCTCCCCAATGCCTGAAAATCACTCACTGATGAGACCAGGAATAAGGGCCCCTGGGGGCGGGGCGAGCCGGGTTTTCGGGGAGGGGGCGCGTGGGGGCCGCTCGCTACTTACAGTGACTGGAGCAGAGGGGTCTGCCTGCTGCCCCGTCACCTCTCACGGGCATCCTAGCATCCTGAAGCGTGCTACCTGGCGGCAGCAACCCGAGAATTCTCACCTGGGGCAAGAGGTGACTTTTACTCCTGCTGGGGACGTGGCCGGGCAGCCGGATGTTGAAGAGGGCCTGCAGGGCGGCCTGTGCCGCCTGGCCTTTGGCCAGCTTCTTGCTGCGTCCTGAGCCTTCAAACATCCTCCCGTCCACACACACGGCCATGACAAAGCTCTTGGCCCGCTGTCTCTCGGCTGTCTCCGAGAGGCACACGTAGCGCAGGCCTGAGCGCAGCTCGTTCAACACCACCACGGGATTCCTCTCGCCTGGGGTCACGGGTGCGGGCCTGGGTCTGCTCGGCCGAGCCTGGCCCACCAGGTCCAGCGTGTGGCAGAGCAGCCGGCCTCTCCGGTAGGCTGTGGACAGCAGCTCCGGATCGACCGGGCAGCGCCCGGGGAAGTCCTCGCTGGGCGCCGATGGCTCGAACTCCTTGAAGAGCGTGTCGGGGAAGTCAGCCTGGTCGGAGGTGAAGTCTGTGGATGGGCTGGCTCCGCTGCCCAAGGCCAGGTGGGCCTGGCAGGCATTGGGAAACTGCACGAAAGACTTGAGGGCCAGCTCGGCCGCCCGCATCTTGGCTTTCTTTTTGGTGGGCCCGGTGCCCTCAAATGTGAGCCCATTTACTTCCACAGCCACAGCGAAGACGGGGGCATGCACTGGGCCTGTCTGGGACACCATGCGGTACTGCAGGCCTGGCTTCAGCTCATGCAGCTGGACCAGTGCGTTCTTTGGCGTCATGGACCATGAGAGCTTCTTCCAGATTAACTGGAGTTTGCAGAAATGGCTGCCATTTCCCTCCTCTAAAGGCCTTTTCCTTTTCATCCCAGGCACTCCACGGGCCCTGTCGCTGGGGGGCAGTGGTCTTGCCTCCAGGTTGCTGACATTACGGTTCTCCTTCACCTCTGTGCTGCTGGTACCTGGATGTGAGAACAGAAGATCAGAACTAGGGCACAGGCAGCTGCCCCAAGGACAGGAGTTGCTGCTCATGACTGAGTCACAGAGCTCGGCTTTCTTCACAAAGGCCATCTGGCTCCGGAGCCTGAAGTTACTACCCTGCCCTCTAGAGAATTTGCCTGCCCACTGCTGGGTCTGAAAGGGTCTGGGCAGCTGGCCCAGCCTCAGAGTTGGGAATGGTTTTGTGTTCCATCTGAAATGTGGTTCTGGGTCCTGGGCTACATGGGTCACTCAGAGCTTATGAACAACTCATATGTCCAAACATTGGGTTCCTAGTGTTCTGAGGAGACCCAGGCATTGACAAGTTACAGTTGGGGTAGAACCCACTGGAGCCCCTTCAGGCCAGTTGTAGGACTGAGGGCTCAGCCACAGGGGGGCGAACTCTCTCCCCCAAGTGACAGGGCAGCCCCAACCACATCCTTGATTTCTGCCTAGGATTGCTTTCCATTTCAATCCAATAGGCAACTATTTTAAAAAGACTAATAATATGTGTTTTTAAGGCCCTGACACCCATATTGATGGTAATGGAGATTAGCACAATTTCTTTGAAAAGTGTTTTGCAATTATTTAGTAGTAAGAATAAGGAAACACATACTCTACTCAGCCATCCCACCTCTGTGCGTAGGTCCCAGGGGAGCCTTATGTGTACAGAAGCAGAGAACCAATGAGTACATCAGAGCATATTTTTTTGTGCGTGTGAAAATGGAAGCTTAGAAAGTTCCTATGTTCTCATGAACAGAGGAGTGAATACATTGTGGTATGATTCAACAGTGGAATACAACAAAGCAGTTACATTTAATAAGCAAGATCTCTATATTTTAAGATAGATAAATCTCAGAAATATCCTAAGAGCAACTGGAAAGATAATACAAAGAGTAGGAAACCATTAAAATAAATTGTAAAAACAGATATTACACAGGGCTTGTATCACCATAAAGTGTGGCAAAACTGAAGATATAGTCCAACATCCCTGGAGAGATAAGCAGGAAATGAATGGGGCTCAGAGGGAGGTTTCCTTTCTATCTGTGATGCTTTGTTCCTTTTGTAAGAAAATGCTAT
This sequence comes from Talpa occidentalis, assembly GCF_014898055.3. Lineage (NCBI taxonomy): Eukaryota > Metazoa > Chordata > Mammalia > Eulipotyphla > Talpidae > Talpa > Talpa occidentalis. Next base: position 52,122,943 of record NW_023601433.1, read on the forward strand.
GAAGTAAACTTAGCAAAATGATTTGCTAACTGTGGGTGATGGGTGCACATACTGATGATTTAAGCTTCTGAATTGGCCCCCTAAGACCACGCTTTGCCAACAAAACTGCTCCATTTCTAGTGTTCTGAGCAGTGATGGCCACAGACCACAGCACAAGTGTCCTGCTGCCTCTCTGGCAAATGTGCTTCTGCACCTCCCACCTCAGTTTCCCTGTGAAACATGTGAGAACACTTCTAGTGTTCTGAGCAGTGATGGCCACAGACCACAGCACAAGTGTCCTGCTGCCTCTCTAGCAAATGTGCTTCTGCACCTCCCACATAGTGAGTAATGAGGTGCCTTTTCCTGAGTCCTACATGAACCCTCACTTTGCTACATTTCCTCTTCCTCAAATCACCTCTGGGCTATTCTTATGGTGCTATTTCACAGAGCACCGTATTTCTCAGGAAACTGAGGTCAAAGGTGTAGTAGTTGACCTGAGGTCACATTGTCAGTTGGTCAACAGGTTCAGGTATTTGTATTCCAGGAATGTCAGATCCCCCTCATCTGCTGTTACTCTAAAGGTGATTTTATGGAAATGAAAAAAGTCCCATAAAGTTCCATGGAGTGTCTTCTGCCATCCGATTCAGATGGATGCATGAGGATAGGTGGGGTCTCTGGGCTGGGCAAGGTCACATACAGACATCCCTTTTTGACCTTAGATTTCTCCATGGGACATGGGAGTCTTGGAGTCTCCTGGAAGCTCTACAGTAGGTCATCAACAAATATTTTTCTCACTAGCGAGTGGAAATCTGAGCTGGGTTTTGGGTGCATCTCCCTCTCTCCTGAGCCCAAAGTCAAGCAGCAGAAGACACGGCCAGCTCAGCAGTCTGTGATTATGGCATTGCTGTTGAGGAATGATAAAGAGAAAGTGAAATTCCATAGGCACAAGTGATGCTCTGAAAATCAGCTGTTTCCAAGAGGTGTCCTCACATTTCAGTGCCTTTCAGTTCAGGACGAGTGACAGTTCCTGCAGCTTCCTACCTGTGCAGTCCATCAGGAGGGTGTTCGCAGCAGCAGCACAAGGCCCTGCTTTGAAACCTCAACTGCTCACTAGTTTAATTTTATAACTTGTGAGCTGGTTGTATTAATGTTTTTTCTAGCAATTTGCTTGTCTACACTATTAGGTTTGCCGAGGAACTTTTATTTAAGAATGAAACCTGAGAGTTCTTTATACGTTCGAGATGGATGACTTTCACATACAACCTATTGTAGAAGAAATAATCACCTTCCAGATGCCCAGTGCTGCATCTTAGCGTCACTTACTAGCTGCTGTGCATGGGGATGTCCACACAGCGTGGGCTCTTCTGTGGCTATTTCAGGCCACGTGAGAGTAGGCGGAACTAACAGTGTGGTTTCCCACATTGAACACGAAGATGGAAAAAACAAAAACAACCCAGCCCCAAACCCCACCCCAGGTTGCCTAGAACTTGCAGGGAGTTCTCTACTTTTCTATTGATTCCTCACAGGAGAGGGCAGAATGATATTGCTGGTGTGATTAAAGCGGAGGCATATCAAATGACCTCTGCTGCCTTTGGAGGTCGAACCTTTATCTTAGAGTAACAGCCTCACCAGTGCTGAGATGGCCCCTGTGCTCCCCTCCACGACTCTCAGTGTCCCATGACCTTCACTACTGAAGGCCTCATGGAGAAGCCTGGTTGTCAGATGGCGGTTGAGGCAACTTTCCATAATACGTGATAAGGCAGACTTCTGGGTTCATCCTGGAAATGCTGCTGGAATCTCTGGGGTGATATTATCCAGTGGTTTTTGAGCTGGAGTCAAAAACCCTGAGGGGTGGGCAGATGTAGGCTGTCCCCATTCAAGGAGAGAGGCCCTGGCCTCCGGGGTAGGCATGGATCCCTCCTGGTTGTCTGCATGCCAACATTTTACGCTACACCACGGACACTGGTGCAGCTCAGCGAATGCAAAAGTGAAGTCTAGGTGGGCTTGCAGGCAGGTTCATCGACAGGGTTGCCCTGTCTCATGAGGATGTAGGCATGGGGTTCATAACCGATTCTGAGTCCATAGCTGGTTCTGAGTCTGTAGCTGATCCATGCTTCTCTCTGCCCCGGTTGGGCTGTGTTTTGTCTTGTCGCTTTCTGAGGTTCGGCCTTGTCTACAGAATAGGTGTGAGCCCCATTCATCAATATCTGGAAAGAAGTTCAGGCACCTGGGTGCTGTTGGCCAAGGGGCATAAACAAGTTTTTGTGAGGCCCCAAATGAGATGACGCACGGACACGTTAATGTAACACGAGGCATCCTAGGTGTTGGGACCATGGGCTTGGTCACGACAGTGATCTATCATGACCACGGGAAGTTACGGAATAGTTGCTGCAGCTGCTTAAGGACACCAGGAGGGCAGCTGTTGCCTCTCCTCCAGTCCCCCCCATCTAGGATTCCCTGGGGTCCTATGCGCCAGATTTGATTACAAAATGTTGATTATGTGATAAGTTATTTGATTTGAAAATGTTTGTTGTACACTTGAAACAGTTCAAACAGACAGGTCCAGCTCTTGGGTTAATAATGGCATCCCCGAGTCTCTAACCCAAGACAGCTGAGACCAGCCGGCTTTCATGAGGTGTTTGTGGGCAGCTTCAGATATTAGGACGTGTGTATGTGGCCTTCATTGTGGAAATTAGAAAAAAGGCAGGCAAATCACTTCAAAGCACATTTGATAAATACCACCAGTGGCAGTAAGAGAACAATCAGCAGCAATCTGAAGACTGTAGCACTAAAGAACATGTCAAAGTCAGACACATATAAGGGCAAGGGTAAAATGGAATGATTTCCATTCTGCTTCTCTCACACGCAGATCTATCTCTGGATCTAAGTGCTGTCTCTTGGTTGGCAAAAAATGTCAGCAAATGCAGTGACACATTTAAAGGTCCAAAGAATAAAAGAATTGTGCTTGGAAAGAAAGAACAGAATTTTATATTGACATGGTTGTGGCTAACTTTTATTTTCCAGATGAAAGTACATTCTTCCAGGGTGAAGGTCAGTTACATGCCCGCACTGGACAGGCCATTGGAGGGGGTGGTCCTCCGTGGTCTCTTGGCAACTGTTTCCCTGGTGGGAAGGCAGAGGGTCCTGTGTGTCCTGCCTGTGCAGCCCCTGCTGCCTCCCCTTCCTGCTCTCACTGCTGGTCACTATGCAGCTGGTTTTCTGGCAGTAGTTGCACCACTGGAGCTTTCTGGGGCATGGATTGGCATCTCCATTCACAGGTAGGAGGGCCTGACACAGGGTGTGTGAGGTGCAGCACAGGGGACAGCTGAGGAAGCCCATGTGCTGGGAACCACAGCTACCACAGGGCCTTTGGCTTGGGCTTGTGAATGCAATGGCTTTCTCATGGCCAGTTGTGTCTGGTGTGGCAGTGATGGCCTTGGTTCTGCTTGGAGCAGATAGAGGATGACCTCCTTTCAAAGACTTGCCACATGTTGTCCCTGAGTCTAATCTGAGTGAGGAGTAAGCAGGTTTGGCAAGCTGGCAAGACTCTCCCCCACCATGCAAAAAGCGTGGACTTGTCCAGCATGGGCATCTCAGCTGGGCCGCAGAGACCTGGACAATCATCCCCTTGGTCAGATGGCACTGAGGTGATGGAGCTAAGACAGCAATTCACTTCTTCTCAGAGTTCAAAGGAAGCTCCCAGAATTACCACTTAGGTCAGCACATCGATGTCCTGAATGGTCATTTCCCACCCAGTGTGGTAGTGGGGGCAGAAAAGCACCTTATGTGAAGTCAACGCAGCCATGTGATTCATGTTGCTTAACAAAACAAAAACAGGAGACTTTGAAACAAGTTCACATTTGCTTTGACCATAGCACCCCTTCACCCTGTACATATACGTGTATACACACACCAGACACCCACACACATTACACACATAACACACTCACACAGACACAGCACACACACACAGAGTATAGACACAGAGTACAGACACACACACCCCTCTGGGGGAAGTGATATTCACTCCTTTTTCTCCCTTCCAGTGGTATTTGGATAGCAAATTGACAAGACTGTGTTGGCAATCCTGGTGAGAAGTATTAAGGCAAGTGCATTAATTTGGAGGTTAATCTTCGAACAAGGTGTGAAAGCAGGATTTTCTAAGTAAATGAACATATATTACAAAATGGAATGGCTACTACATTGATAGAAAATAAGATTTCCTAAGTATTTCAAAGATATTTTACTGTGAAATAATTATGAATTATTCTTATCTGTAAATTTCTATCTTTAGCCAGTATGACAGATTAGGGAAAATAACTTTAATTATTGATATTAGCCATCCTTGATTGAACATTTGTGTATTTCAGGATCTTGTCTAATATCTTGATGCATTATCTACACTCTGTGATTTAGGTTATATTTTCCAGATTGGGCACTGAGTAGTGAATTTCATGACCTAAGGTGTGGGCTGGGATTGCAGATTTAGAGGCGCTCTGAAGTCCTGCCACCACGCCAGCTGTCTTTCCAATTGCTGCAGCCTCAGGAGCCCGCCATGCTTTGGAAGGGGAGAGGAGACGCTCCCCTATGGGGATGTGACCCTTTTAAAAACTTCAAAAGCAGAACCCAGGAATTTTCCAAATGAGCCAGTCTGTTGTTCAAGGTCTCAGTGGTGGCTAGGGGAAGGTGGTGACTGTGATTTTGTAAGTTATGAACCCTGCTCCACTCACAAAGCATCCTCTGGCCCCAGCTCACTCTTTTCTTTCTTTTACTCCTGAGGGAGACCAGATTCAGCCAGGAAACAGAGTCAGATTTCTGCCTTAAGGTGTCTATTCCATGTGAGTCATCAAATAGCTTAGTCAAAATGCCCAATTCAGTGTGAGAGTGAGTGTGTATGTGTGTGTGTACACTCACGTCATATGTCCAATATATAGGTATATACAGATGTTCCATTTCTGAAGTAGCTATCAATAAATTGACTAATTTCCTGGAAAATTTCCAATTTAGATGATGAGGGAACAGAAGACATCATTTGTCAAGTTTCACCTAGACCCATGCACTTTGCTGAAGAGGGAGATTTGAACTGAAGGTGACGAGACTATACTTTTATTTTCAAGGGCACTTTTTCCTCAGCCTCTATGTCCTTGCTTCCTCATCTAGAAAATGAATGAATCAAACTACAGTATCACTAAGGTTTACTCCAGTTCTGACATTTGATGATTCTTTACTTTGCTTTTGTAAAGAATTCATCCAGAGTAATAGCCTCAGTTGCTGAGGCTGATTATCAGACTATGATGATAGCTATGTTTCCTGAGAAGGGGTTGTTCATGGGGATGTGTTGTGTTTCTTAAAAACTGATGACAGAATGGACAGTGACCCTGTGCAATCCTTCCCAGGGCTGCTTCTGGGGCAAATCGACAATCCTAGCAACCATCCATGAATGTTACCTCCTCTCCATCTCTCTGCAATAAGCATGTGCGTAACTCTTTTTGGCTGAAAGGTAACCCATCTGTCAGGTAATATTGAAATGCAAAGAGGTGTTCATATGACTTGGCATGATTCATCCCCCTCGTTAAATGCTTGACAATATGTTACAGACGAGAGGAGAGTATAATGCTGGCCAGACACACCCAGGATCCTTTCTGTCACACACCCCAGGCCTGTCTTCTCTGGGGCCTTGTCAGGTTCAAGCAGCAAGTCTATTCAGATCCCCTCCCCCATACGAGCCATGGGGTCCCCCCACCACACTGCCTTGGTGACGCTCCAGTTTCATCTGCCAGAAATGCTTTGACAGGCAGGCACCTATCCAGCTCTTTTCCCTGTTAAATAATTGTACAAACTGTGTTCAAAGAGAACTATGCTCATTTGTTTTTCTTTTTCTTGGTTTGGAGGATTTTTAGGGGAAAAACAAGGGGGAAAATAGGCAGGGTGGTCCAAGAGAACAGGTCTTTCTCCCTATAATCCTGGCATTCTTTGTCATAGTCACTACCAATGCTTTCCTACTACCCAGGTAAGGATGGCTTCCAGGTGGGGATGAGATTCCAGGTGGAGATGACATTCCAGGTGAGGATGGGATTACAGGTGGGGATGGGAGGTCTGGGTAGGGATAGGATGGCAAGTAGGGACAGAATTCCACTTGAAGATGGAATTTCATGTGAGGATAGGATGTCAGGTAGGGATGGGGCTCTAAGTGAGGACAGGGTTCCAGGTCAGAACGGGATTGCAGGTGGGGAAGGGATGTCACATAAGGATAAACTTGCAGGTGAGGATAAAATTCCAGGTGGAGATGGGATTCCAGGGAATGGAATGGGGGCAGAACTTCCTGCTCTGAATAACCAGATGGCATCTCCCCACCCCTCCATCACCCAAGGGGAAATCCAGGACACGCCCTCCATGCTTTGCGAAAGGGGAGCTGCTTACTGAGATTGTCTTCATCTTCCACGGTTGTGGCCCCGGGGCTTAAGTGCTTGAAGGGCGCGATGAAGGCTGACAACATGCTTACTTTGTCTGGAAAGAAAAGAAGAACAGGAAATGCACTTTCGACATTGAGTTTCAGAAAAACTCAGTGCTTTCATGTGTTCTTATTACTGAGGGTTTGGACAAGGGAGGTTAAAAGGTCAGTTTGGTTGCAGTCACTTCATTCTGGTCCAGACTTTTATTGAATTTCTGACAGCATTTTATCAAATTCCTCTCTCCATTCAATTTAAAACTTTATGATTTCCATCTTTCTTCTTTTCTTATTTTTGGCATCTCCTTTCCTCTTATTCCAAGTCCCTTAAAACTTGAAGTAATCGTCTCCAGGGCAACAGCCTTGCCTGAGCTTACAGGATGCCTGATGGGGCAGAGCCTGCCAGGCTGACTCCTTTCACAGAGGAACTAAAGCAAGTAACAAATTCTAGTTACAGCAGAATTGTGCAGCTAAAGTCAAGACTATTTTTCCCTATTAGAGGAAACTTGCTCTGTGGGCCTGAATTGCATATGAAAAAAGAACTTGTCAAAAACTATCAAATATACTTAGTAGGTATTTGAGCAGATCAAAGAGAGGGTGCAGCAGCAGGAGGAGGAGGGGTGACAAGGGAAGGAGGAAGAAGGATTTTATGGTCTGGGGGCCCTGGGAATAGGGATGTAGCATTGGAGTAGTGAGGGGAATGCTAGGGGAGCAATGTTCTACCTGCGGCCCCCGCAGTGGGTAAGCAGGCAGTGTCCCAGGTACCGACACTTCTGAATACAGTGTTGGGGAGGCAATAAAGAGAACAGGACCAACTCTTGACCTGTTACCTGAAACCGGCAATTGGAGGCTACCCCCCTCCCTGGAGCTTCCAGTACAGCCTGGCTGGCCCCTGGGAATGTGGCCTCCAAGAAGGTGGTCATGGCTGCAGCCTTGGAAAATGTGTTGAGGTACGTAATGTGTTAGGGAGACGACTTGGTCTGCAGACATGACTTGACACAGTTAAAACCTCTACAAAACTTTTGAGATTTGGGCCTCCCCTGGTGGCGCAGAGGTTCAGCGCTGGGCTGCGAAGCTGCCCCCCAGCCTCTGCAGCGCTGATTTGATCCCAGGTAGCCGCCGAGGGTCCCACATGGAACGCAGACCTCTCCTGCTGCCCACTGCTCCCCTCGGCAGTGTATTTCATCAGTCTGCCTGTTCTATTCCCCGCTCTGGTTTTGGTGAATCCTCTCACCCTCCCGTGCATCTGACTGTACCCAGTGCTTGTATAAATAAATAAATAAATCTTTAAAAAAAAAACCAAAAAAACTTTTGCGATCTGATGGAGGAGAGAGAAGGGAAGATGTGGAAAACTACTCATTTTAAGACCTTCAAAGATAAGCCTCTTAAGTAAGTTCCCTTGTTTATTAAATGTACCACCCTCCACCCTTCCATCTTTCTATGCCTCTCTGTATGGGGACTGGTTACCACGCATCCTTGGGATGTCCTGGGGCTCTGGCCCAGCAATAGCCAAATGGGAGAAGAGGGCCCAAGGAGGAATGTCACTGGTGAACAGTCAAACATAGTTTCCCCATGGTCTCAACAATCGCTCTCTTAGGCAGAAATATGAAGGAATTCTAGTTAGAAACACAATTGAAATTAAAAAATGACTAAAAAGGGGGCAAAAAAAGAAAACGCCTTATTTTAGAGATTCCCACGGACTCAGAAGCTAGGCGCTATTGTCTGCAAGAATTAACTTCAGTGCAGAAGAGAACCCGCACCCCACATCTGAGCCCCCCTTTTCTCCAGTTTCTGCCTCTCAGCTGCACATTATCATTCTCTCAAGTCTGCATGATTCATAATGTTCCACATGAATGTCAGCGCACAGTTAAAAACTATTGTTGGCTAGGTACCGTTGCTTCTCCAAGGAGGCACAAGGCTGCGAAGGTCACAGCCATCAGTCCTGCTGGTTAGTGTGCCTGGGGCCCTGGGCATCCGGGTTGGTTACTTTGTTATGTGATGTGTTTTTTTCACCTTCTGGAGCCCTGCACGCCTGAGGGCAGGGATTTTATGTGCTGTGCTCTATTTGCAACGTGAGCTTTTTGTCCCTTGTGTCATCAGAAAGGAGAGTCGTTAATATGTATCAAGTGTGACTTCTCATGAGAAACGCTAACCAGTGGTTTTATATGCAGTTAGCCTTCAAGTATTAGACCCAGACCTAAAACTTGCTCTTTTTATTTCAACACCCAGCCTGTTTCTTTTTAGCCAAGCTTCCCAGAGGCCAGGGAGTTCACAGAAATTCATTCAAGAGCCTGTTAACAGCTGTTGTTTCCAATACGGATGGGCAGCAATGCAATGTTCACTCAAAGAGAACAATAAATAACTCAAGTACAAAATGCAGGCTTTTTTCTGCATTCTGCAGAACAAGAAGAATAAGTTCAGGAAAGGCTTGGCTCCCCCAAACCCTTCCAGCCCAAACTAATTTACTACAAGAGAATGAAATCTCTTGCTTGAGTTATAATTTCATTAAGGGAGCCCAATAATGTTACACAAAGAGTGTGAAACTCAAATGATTTAGTCTGGAGCATCTGAAAATGAAATTACAATTTTCTAATAAAACAGGCCTACCAGTCAAACACTCACAAAAATACACTAAACCATTTCAGAGCTCACCTTAGCAAAACTGTGAGATATTTAAAGATTGTTTTAGAGGGATCAAAGCTCTTGCTTTCTGTGATTGTCAGATTTGCTCAATAAAAACCCAGAAAACTAGTAAATATGGAGTTTCAGATCAACAAAAGATATTTCTTTGGTATATGTACATCTCCAAAATGGTGTGGGATATATGTATACTAAAATAAATTATTCATTGTTTATCTGAATTTCAAATTTAAGGCAAAGGGCTTGAATAAACATTTCTCCAAAGAAGATATACAAGTGGTCAATAAGCACAGGAAAAAATGCTTGACATCATTAGTTATGAGGGAAATGCCAATCAAAATTATGAGAAACCACTTTACACCCACTAGGATAGCTATTATATAAAAAAGAACAGAAAATGCAAGTTTGATGAGGATGTGAAGAATAGTCAGAATCATAGAGGCAGACAGTAGATGGTGGGCAAATAGCCATCAACAGGAGAATGGTTAAATGAATTATGTTACATTTATATATGGATGCTACTCAACAAAAAAAGTGATTCAAATATAAAGATACATTTTGATATGGATGGATCTTAAAACAGGTTATGCAAAAAAAAATATCAAGGTACAAAGGAGAACATGCTGCATAATTCTATTTATATGAAATTCAAAATCAGGCAAATCTATTCTGGTAAAAGCAATCAGACAGTGGACTGGCTCCAGGGTCAGCTGGAGACTGGCTGGGAGGGTGTGAGGGACTCTTCCTGCATGCGGTGAGCTTCTATGTTCAGGGATGCATGTCACCCATATGTGTGCATGTCATTGCACTAATACAATTTGTACAGTTTTCTGTATCTAAATTATGCTTCAATTATTTAAAAATATTAAAAGATAAAAACATAACTGAAAAAGAAAATAGATGATGTGAAGCAAAGATCAAAACTTTATTTAACCCAGAATGGAACAATTTGTTATTTAATCTATAATGAATGATACGAGATATTAAAGAGAGGTGTCTGCCAGCAAAGAATAAATGGAGTGTATACCCTCACTCCCCACTTACCAGGGCATGGTTCTCTGTCTCTCTCTCTCTCTCTTTTTGCTTACTTTATACATTTGAAAGCTTAAATATAGAAAGACTCATGCTACCACAAGAAAAAAAATCATCCCCTATGAGAAAGAGTCTTTTGGATCCATACTCAGATTCATATCAAGACAAGTGTGTGTGAAAACAAGGGAGAAATAGCAAGTCAGAGTGGGAGTCACAAAAATGGGAGGTGAAGTCAGAGTTATGGACATTGCCTTGGGAGCCCATGAGACTCAGTTTACCCATAATAATGACATGAGCAATTGTGAAGCTGTCAAAAATAGGGGGCGCACTCACTTTTCAAAAGCCAGCGCTTTGGCTTACAGATAATTTACAAAACGGTTTTTAGCAAAAATGAGTATTAAAAAAAACCTCTTGGCATATGAGCCAAATAAATCCATTCATGTGAAATGACATATTTATAGGACATTTTAATAAAAACTATAACTGCTAAGATATCTAAGGATTTGATCATCTCCTCTGCCTCCTAAAAAGCACTAATGTTGCCTGGTATAGGTTATTTTAAAAATTACATAAATTGAGCACTTCAATTCTTTCCTTATTTCAACAAAGTGAGTTTTGCACGGTGTGTCCTGCTCTGTAGGCCAGACGCCTCCACATTTTGCTGGGCCCCGAGCTCTTGGACACTTATGTAACCACACAAGAGGGCGACAGCTGGAAGCCACAGAGCTCTGTGGGTGCCCTGATCTACAAACCTCTACTCTTTTGTAAGTCCCTTCTTATGTTTTCTTTTTGCAAAAGCATAGGTCTGACAGATGGCCTCCCCCAAGCTGACCCACTTTCCTTGGGAACTGGATATTTGAATAGGTATAGGTATATCTTTAAATGGATATTGCTGACATAGAAACAAATGCAAATCGGTTCGAACAGGTGAGCTGCCCAGGAAGCAGGAAAATAATTAACCTCCACGCAGGTAGGAAAAAGGAGGAATGCTTTACAGTAAAGGCCGTGAATTTTTTTCACAGACTTTTAGGAACACATATTTTCAAACACTGTTTTCAAACTGCCATCCATGAACAACACAAGGAAGTACGAGCCATAGTGGTTTTTAAAAGATTCCGTTCTGACTGAGTTTTGGAAAATACAAGAAAGTTGGATGATTTTCTCACAAGGAGGTAATTTCCACTGGAGCAAATGCGAGAGTTTGGTCTTGAAAGGGTCCAGTGAACAGCCTGAATGATGCTACTTGCTTACTGTTAGGGACTGCACTGCATTCCTCACAAATTTATGTTGAAGTACTATCTCCAAGACCTCAGAATGAGCCCACATGTGGAGACAGGGTCTTTCAAGAGGTGACTCAGTTAATGAAGTCATATGGGTGGGCCCTAATCCCACATGACTAGTGTCTTTATAAGACGAGGAGGCTAGAACACAACACACACAGAGGGACAACCATGTAAGGACACAGGAAGAAGACAGCCATCTGCACACCAAGCCTGAGCTTCGGGGATACCAGCCCTGTGACAGCTGGCACTTAGGCTTCCAGCCTCCAGGATGTGAAGAAATGAGTTTCTATTGACGCCCCCAGCCTGTGGTACTTCATTATATCAGCTGGAGCTGACATAACATTCACTCAACAGATCCTTATTAAATGCAGATGGTTGCACACCTAATCAATAATTTCAAGCTCTGACGTTAAGAAGGAACATTGCACAGAGACATAGCCTAGCCAGGGGGACCTCAAATGTGAGGGAGATGTCTTTCAGGAGCTGACTGACTGAGACCTAATTGCAAATAATGGTGTCCACTGCCTTTGTGTCTGGTAGCCTGATTCCAGAGCCAAGTGTGCGTCTCTGATTGGCTTAGCGCAGGGTTACAGCTCTGGGTGGGAGCCTGAGGCAGTGAGGAGAGGGAAACAGAGAAAAAGTGGGGGTGTCTGATCTTACTTAACCAGACAGTGTCCTCAGAATCACCCTACACTTGCCAACATTTGGACACCTATAACTGAGGTGGCCAGATGGACTCCACATTGCAATCTTGGCCAAGTAAGCAAAGATTCTTTCCTTTCCCCGTTGCCCTGTAAGAGTTGAGAATTGGTTAATAGATGATAAATTTCAATCTGGACTGGATTGAGCCTCATAAATTGAAAGTGACTAGGAAGTTACAGGCCATGCCTGAGAGTCACCAAAAAGTAGGGGTGAAGAGGGAACAGAATGTTTAAAAGGAGGAAAATGGAAAAAAAATGAGTTTTCCATGTTAATATCCCAAGAAACTGATACTTCAGAGTGAGCCAGTGACTTTAGCTTTAAAAGAACCCCAAGCACTGCCTTGCTGCCAGGTCCCCAGTGCCACGGTGTGCTGCACTATAGCTGAGGGATTGGGATGGTGGACTAGAAGAGTCAGGCATTTTCATCTTTAAAGAATTAAGAAGTAAGGGAATATACAACTTTTAACTTCCCTTCCAAAGTCCTCAAATTCTGAAGGAACTAATCCCTAAGTAAAAGCTGCAGTAAGTGACAAGCTGCCATGTAACTATTAATACCCACGCACGTAAAATTACAACTTTTAATTCACAGGAATTAGAAGCATGACCCTAAATAAGCTGTATGGCAAAAATTAGAGGTTGACTCAAGAATCTGTCATATCGTCATGGTTTGATATTTTTAATTGTGAAAAAATATATGTTTATAATTAACCAGCTGGACTCAGTTTTAGTGATCCCGACTTCAGTGGCCACATCCGAAGCCTCACAGTCAGGAGCCAGAGGAGCACATGGCATCTTCTCTCCATCAGGTCTGGCTAGGGTGCTGGTCTTGGGCAGGCCAGTGTTGCAGAGCTTCTTCCCAGCCTCTTTGTCCAGGCACTTATTGGCCTGGACATCCACATGAGTGCAAATGTGTTATCTTCTAGAGCCTTCAGACTGATTTTGTAGTCAGGAGGCACTTGATGATGGCCTAGTAGTCAGGTGTGTTTCTCCTGAGGTGCTCTGAGGATATTTGGGCAGCCTTTGGAGTCACAGTGTCTTGATCTTCTGGAAGGGGGATGACATGCAGATTTTTTTTTTAATGCCTGTGGATGCCTTTCAACCCTGCTTTCTTGACCTTCAAGTCTTTTGCTTTGGGTTTGGCTTTGGGATTTCCTTCTTTACTTTCGACAACACCTTTGTATAAAGGATTTTTCACCATGGCTTGAATTTTAAGGTGTGCTTTTCTTCTATATGACTTCCTCACAAAATCACAGCAAAGAGATTCCCACACCAACATGGGGACCCATTCCCAGGCAGGTCATGTCCAAGCAGTGGTCACAGCACCATGGATGGTCTTGTGGACTCCACGGACATTTTGGGCTTGTATCGGTACCCCATTCCAGCTACAGTTAGCTTATTTTTGGAAGTGGAGGAAAAATCTCAAACAAACAGGCTCCCACCAGATTGCTGTGTGCACACGGGCAAAGACACAGATGGTCTGACAAATGATTGACAGAGGAAGGTGACTCTTTGCAAGAAAGTGTATTTAAATGAAAAGAAAAATCTATGTAAAGGTGTGTGTTCACACTTCACTTAGACTCAGAGCTTTCCAAATGATCTGCCAAGGCTCTTGGTGGCTTTGTGAAGTCTAAGTGCTTTCTTCATTTTATGCTCTATTTGGGAGTGGGTGAGCTAGAAGGTGGACGATATCCCTTTCCAAGTGAGTTTAGCTTCCTCTGTGAGCCGTGAGGTGAGTGCTACTTTCAGCTCCATTGCTTCATGGGGTCATGCTGGACAGCTCCCAGTTTCAACCTGATGGCCAGACCTTCTGGATGGGGCCTCGGGCTGTCTTCTTTATGGGGCAGTAGAAAAGCCACGTCTTTAACCCATAACACAGTGAGGAGAGAAGGTCAGAGCTCAGTTGTGACACTACTGAAGCCATTTCAGAATCTGAGACCAGACAAGAAGCCTCAGTTTCTTTAAAAAAAAAAAAAAAATTCCTTCTGTGTGTCCTCTACCGTATTCCATTATTCCCATTCCTGAGGGAAGAAATCCTATACTGTCAAAATGTTAACAAGGATGTGACACAGTAGTATCTTATTAAATACGAAATTGAAAAAAAATAAAATGGCCTAGAAAAGCAAAAAAAAAAAAAAAAAAAAAAAAAAATCCCCAAAAATCCCTTCTGCTGCAGTCAGCAGAGGCTGGCCACATTCACGCCTCAGCAGGCACATTCTATGTCTGACAGTTTGAAGACTCCTGGACCAGGAAGCTCTACTTTGGGGAAGCAATTGCATTCTAGAATCTTCTGAACAGTTATAGTATTTACACAGGTTAAAGTGCATTTCTCTAAGTGGGAAAAGGGCCATTTTTCTTGCTTTATTTAAGTGCATGTCCTCTCACCAGCCTTCGCTCTAGGCAAGCACACACATGTTTACTGGCCTAGATTTTGCCCCTTTCTTGACATGGGGAGCAAGAGGAGTATACCATGCCAGTTGTAGGAAATCCCCAACAGCTCTCCTGGAATGCATTTCTTGGGACGAGGTGGAAGTCATCTCCAATTATCCGAGGCCGAGAACAACTTTGCGCCTTGTAGTTTTATTGTGCTCATTCTGACACTGTGTGTTTTCACCGTGGGACTGCGTGTGGGGTAGAGAGTTCTTGTTCTGAGAGAGCAGTGACACATTAAGTGTGAGTAGTTTGGGGCCAAAATCCAGTTCCTCTGTTGTATGCTTGGCTCTGTGGACTGACGAGTGTAGGGGGAAATCTATAGAGATGACTGGGCTGTGATTCTGGTCAGAGTTGTATTAGGGAACTGAAGTGAAGCTGGAAATTCTTAGAGTAGAAATTTAACCCCACAGACCCACACACGCACCAAGGACTGTCAGTAGTGATCTACATACAATGATAAGCAAAAGAATTCACTTAATTTGTGCTAATCCAACACTGGCTTTGAATTTTTGTCCCTATGGCCATTTTCCCTCAAAGTCCTTCCTCAATACAGTCAGTTCTTTATAGTCCTGTTGGTTCTTTACAGTCCTACAGCTTCCTTCTTAGCATCCTCTGGCCTCCCTGCCCCCCTTTTCTCTGCAACCTGTTTCCTTCTTACATCCTCTGGCCTCACCTGTTAAGCAAAACTCTTTATTTATGGTTTTACATTCTATCTCTACTGTGTGGAAAGATTGCCCATAACAAATGGGCAGGTTAGTTTCTCCGCCCATAACTTCTCAGGTACCTCCTTCCCCTTCTCTGATGGAAGGTTCAACCTTTAAATTGCTCCTGGTGAATAAACAGCTTCCTGAGGTTCAGTCATGGATACAGAAGCTCACCAAGCTTCTTGTGAACTGATTCTTGCAAATCCTGATGGCTCATTTTTTGGTGTCAACTCAACTGGTCCACATGATGCCCAGATAGCTAGTTAAACATTATTTTTGGGTGATTCTGTGCAGGAATTCCTGGAGGACATTAGTATCTGAATTGAACTGGATAAAGCAGGTGGCTCCTCCCCATCACCCAAACACTGAGGGCCTGAACAGAACAAAAAGTGGAGGAAGGGAAGATGCTGTCTGCCTGGCTGCTGAGTTGGGACATTGATTTTTCCTGCCCTCCTGGTTCTCAGGCCTCCAAATTCAGCTGGAGCTTTGGAATCAACACCATCTGCACCCCTGATTCTCAGGCCTCTGCCACTAGGGCCTCCAGCTTACAGGTGGCAGATGTAGGACTTCTCAAACTCCATAATGGGACAAGTGAGGACCTCTCCTCTGCTTCCTCCCCTAGCTATCTTTCTGCTTCTCTAGAGAATCCTGATTAATGCAGCATCCATATCCAAGAAACATAGTTATTTTTTTTTAATTCACACGCCATCATGGGAGAACCTCATCGGCCACATCTATCTCCTGCCTCTTGGTAACCCTTTCGCCCCTTCTTCTGTCTCCTGATGGTGTAGAATTGCCCAAGTCCTGGAATTTATAGGAATCAAGCTGGAACTTTGGTGGCTGTTGGATGGTGCCAGTGTGGGGCATCTCTAAATTGTCCTCAACATGTACAATGTCCTTTTCCTCTACATGGGGTGCACTCTCCTCACTGCCTGCCATTTGGGGCTGTGACTGCACAGTGGGCTGAGTTGTGGCCGCAGAGTCTCTATAGTACTTCTGCTACTTTGCCCTACACTTCCAGCAAATGTTCTGACCTGCCTGCCCTGGGCCCTGGCTGGTCCCCGTGTGCCCTGTGGTTCTGGCAGGAGAATTAGTAGCATTTGATCTCATTCAGAGGGGTGTCCAGTTTGGACCCTAAAGCATGTGCACATCCTCATACACAAAGCTTCCATTTGGAGGGGGGTGAGCTGAAGCGACTGGGTCTCTTGTCCACATTCCCTTCTGATTAGAAGGCTAATTTCTCACTTCCTACGAGACCTTGTGCCTGCTTATTTAGAGGCATTCATCTGACCAAAACTCAGAAGAGTATCTCCTATCAAAACCTGGCTCTGCCAGTATTTCTCTGACCTATTTTAAACTGTCCACACCCTTTACGTCTACATAACCGCTTTCCTCACTCCACATGTTAAATGGGTCACCCTTTTCTCCAGAGGGGTCTTTCTGTCACCTCTTACTTTCTTTCCCACTCCTGCTACTGTTACCAAAGCTCTCAACCACATTTTTGCAATAGTTTCCCATCTGTTTGCCAGTCTTTAAATTGTTGCTAAAAGACCCCTTTCTGGAGAGGAGGTTGTGCAAAGGAGATAAGAGACAGTGGGAAAACCCCTAGACTCTCACAGGGGTCTGTATGGCTGAGCACAGACCTGGGAGGAGGGTGATAGAGTGAGGTGGGAGGCCAAAACAAGGAGAGGGACTCCTGCCTCCTCTTTCCACCCTTTACCTCCTGCCTTCCAGAGATCCCTTTAGTCTGACATGGCTGGGAACTCACTGGATGACCACAGGGATCCTGGGAGCGTGAGGCCAGGCTGAGTGATGAGCTCACATCTACAGAAACCTCAACTTGGAATGTGGAAGCAACCAAGCAAATGAAGCTCCCTCCTGTTCTTCAAGACAGAGATCTTTCTGAGCCAAGCTCTTTGGGGTCCCATCAACAGCTCACAGAACTGTCTTGAAAATGAAATGTGACTCAGAAGACAGTTTTAAAGCCCCACCATGAATGAGTGTGTGACCTTGGCCATCTCCCCACATAAGTCCCCTTCCTGCTACTCCTTGATGGTCCTGGATGCACCTGTGGAAGGTGTCCAGTTTATAGACATCTGGTGTCATGAGAGCTTCTAAGGTCACACGCTCCCAGTCACCCCTTGCCTCTGAGGTCTCACCTGTGCCCCATCCCCAATCCTCTGGATCTCTCGGTACTGACTCTCCATATCCCACAAGTGACTGCCTGTGCCTCTCAAGGAAAGCTCGTTATTTCTCTGTGTCTGCTTATCTCGCCCACTGGGTCGCCTGCTCCTGGGGGTCAGGGAGCTGCCTGCTAGGGAGGTATGGGATCCCACCCACCTAAAAGCCAACACCTTGGCCCATCTGCCCAGACCCTTAGATCACAGCATCTGAATCTCTGAAATGCAGGTTGTCCCTGTCATCACCACCACAACAAGAACTGTCGTGGGACTGAAGTGAGGTGGGGAGTAGGATCCCAGGTTGGTGCTCACAGGCACACTCTGTCCATAGTGGCAGGACAGTCTAAGGTGACACAGAATGCCATCACTTTCTTCAGCTCACTACTTGCAGTAGCTCTCTGTTAGCTCTAGTAATCCTGAAGGCAGTTGGATCTAGCACTGATTATTTTTTCTATATTATTAATTAAGGTATTGAATTGAGATCATTTGAAAACTAGAAAAAGACATTATAAACCCTTCACCCTGAACTTCAGTGACTTTGTTTAGTCCCTTTGTCAACACTAATATCTTCAGCACTGAAATTTGGCTAATTTCTCCTCTCTTATATGAATTACATATACTAATAACTAAAAATAGAATATTGATCACATAAGTAATTGTCTAGAGAGCAGGTCAACATGTTAGGATCTAATTTTGCAAGTCTAAATTGTATTATTTTCCCTTAGAATGAAACTTCAGGCTAATATACGAAAATGATATTTATTATTTTTAACCTTCCTAAGAGATACATGTTAGATCCTAACATGTTTCATTCACACAGCCCCTCTCAGGGTAAATTATCTTTCCAGAGGCTGACCTGAGTGCAGTCACAGATCAAAGCAACCCTTAATGCTCCAATATGAGCTATCACATATGATGTCCCTATGTAATGACTTCACACGTATTGATGAACATATGGTCCTGTGGAACTGAGAAGACCTCTTCTTCCCTTCCCTCTGTCCACAGCTGTCTTTCCTGATCAGTACATTCCCTGGAGGGACTGGGCTTCTTGGACCCAGGTGGACACAGCTTATCATTCATTCATTCATTCATTCATTCCATCATTTGTTATTCCAGAAAGACTTATTGAGAACTCACTATGCCCCAGATCTAGAGCTCCCTATTTTGGCTTTATTTTCTGCATAGTTGTTATCACAGTCTTCGATAGTAAGTGGAGTACTTGCTTAGCTGTCCATCTGTCTGGAGAGAATGCAGACGTCACATGCAGGAGTTCCATCTGCATCCACAATTGTGGCTCTATCCCCAGGGTCAGCAACTGCACCTGGCACAGAGTGAGGGCTCAAACATATTTTTGGGATGACTGAGTCAATGTTGCTCAAGACATCTGATCTTGACTTCATCAAACTGGTGTCTTGGGATCTACTGCCTCCTGTTTTGTGCTAACTCCTCTCCAGGGATGACATGCTCTTCTCCCTCTCCCCTGCCAATCTTTACTAGTGCTCCCCTTCTAAAGGCCCCAAAGCCAACTTCCACAGGAACTTCCTTTGCCTTCAGAACCCTGTTATGGGATATTGGTAAAACAACCACAAGACATATTAACCTGCTATTTCTTTCACTGAGATATTTGAAATAGCATACAAAGAATGGCTTGATATAAATAAATAAATGAAGAAAGGTGTAATGGTAGGATTTCATCTATTGGAGTAGATGAGAGGAGACTTTTGTATGTATCAGTGATAGTCAGGTCACTGACTTGGTCTCTGCCTACTGTATATAGTTTACAGGAAAGGCCATGTTAACATGTGGGGGAGGAAGGGATTTTCCCTTCTGCCTCAGAGGCAAGCCTACGTAAGAGTGGCTCATGGGAATTCAGGTGGTTTGATCTACTGGGGATCACACTAGCTGCTGGAGAGACAGAGAAGAGACTTTTCGCTAACGTTTCTCAGAGAATTGTGCAGGCCTTGAACAGGGCCACATGAAAGTTCACTGAATGAATAAATGAGCAAATGAAAAATGTGAGACAGGGACAAATGAATTTAAATGGATTAAGAAGGTTCTCAGTCCTTGATCTGTGTGATTTTGTTTTGCTGGCAATGGATGCTCATCTGTCAACACTAACATGAATCCTGATTTCCTACTGCAGTGTGAATTGTATTTAAAGAGCCTCAATCCCAAGGTACCAACTGGATGGTGTTACAGTTCAGGAATGGACAAGGATGCTGCCTGAGAGCTCTTTCTTCTGGAAAACCTATTGACTTTGGATGAAGGAAGAGGGAAGACACATGGGATCTGCATTAAGATAACACCACCAGGGAGAAGACCCTGTGGTTTGCAGACAAGACCATTTTCTGGGACAGGTGGGCACTGGCCAAGTGAGATTGAAACAGAATTTTGGAATTCTGGAAGATCAGTTTTCTTCCTGGTTGTCATTAAAATTCAACCTTTCCTCCTTTCTGATTGAACTCTGGTCCAGGAAAGAGTCACCCAGCCCTTTGTTGGGTCTCCCAGCCTTCCTGGGAAGCTCGGATGTCCTGACAGGAGTGTAGACAGTCCTCAGTGCACCATCGTGCTGGGCAGATGATGATGCCTTGAGAATGAAATTTAAAAGTGAACTTTCATGAGTTCAGGGCTTCTGTGAGATTACTCTGGAGGCACACCAGCCTGAACAACCCATCACGAGGAATGCAAGGGAACTGGCCAACCAGAAAGGTGTATCCATGTCATGAAATAGACTGCATGATAACAAAAAAGTGAGAAACCAGGGCACTGCCTGCCCTCAGGGAGGGTACTGAAGAAACAGCAGTCACCTAGGAAGAGGGCAGAAGTGAGGGGAAGTGTGGAGGACACAGGACAGAGGGCACAGCCCCAGACTGTCTGTGCTTTATGCCAAGCTAGAGCTGAGGGCTTCTCGTTTGCTCTGCTGGCCTTGGTTGGCTTGGAAGGATGAGGAAGAGAAGAGAATGAGGGTTCAGCTCCTTTGGATGAGAAAGACAAAGGGTCAATTTCTAAAAAAGCGAGTGTGGTGAGTGCTGAACAGAGATGAAAGGAGGGAGATGAGGGGCCCCTCATGACTCCCGAGATGTCCCTATGTTGGCCTGACTCTGGCTGAGGCCTTCCCCTTTCAGCGTGGGGCCCACAGCAGCTCTGACAGCAGTTTTACAACCGACAGAGCAGCTCTCCCTGACAGGCTCTTCCCTGCACCTTTCCAATGAAAGGCTGTTTACAGAACGCAACGAGTCGCATTGTGAAATATTAGTTTCTTATTACTTCTAGTGCACAGCAGAGTGAGTAAAAGCCATGTGGTAGATGGATTTTCTATAAGATCGGCAACGTGTGTGTTGTTCTCTATTAGATTCCATGAAAATCAATCTGCAACCTAGTTCAGCCTGGTAAAATTAGATCTAAAACTCTTTAATTTTGTTTCAAGAGTGTTTTTCCCATCTGATGCCCAGCCTGAGGACACACCGTGATAAAGCACCCTGAATTATTACCAGCCCCTGTACACCTGTGTTGGGTGAGCATCAACAGGATTATGTATTTTCTCAGAGGTCTGGTGCCCAGATACAGTGATGTGATTCTGCAAGCCTCCTCGTCATCCAGAGCTCATTTGTTATGCTCCCATTTCGCATTTCACGTGATTTGGTTATAACGTGGCAAATAAATGTTCTAATTTGCCTGAGTATGCATGTTTGTACTTTGGAATCAGACTCTCTGAATAACTACATGTTCTGGAAAGTGACTATTTTGGGGCAACATTGGTTGAGGTGGCTGTGTTGGGCTTAATCTGGTCTGACCAGAAAATGACACTTAAAAACAGGTGTGAGGGTATTTTGAATGGTCCTTCTACTGGAAGCTTCTGCAGTTGAAAAATCGGAAAGAGCAAGAGCATAAGAGAATTCCAGCCACACCTGTCGAGGCCCTAACCGTAAGAATGAGCTAATGGTTAGATTAGAAATCAACACGCACTTTGCTGGGGCCTCTCACTCCGGAGGCCCCTGTCTCACCAACTGAGTCCAGAGACCTGACCATGGTCAGATGGCACCTTCCTCCCCATCGGACAGGTGAGGGAGAGACTTCAGGTGGGGCACAGGGGCAAGACTGAGCTTTGTTTCCCGTTTCAACTTCCTGATGAATTGCAAGCAGAGGAAAAGAGGTGTGAGCTGTAAGGACAAATAGCACTGAGCAGTGGGTGCCAGGAGGATTGTGCTCAGCTCTCAGGGTGGTGCTCTGGGAGACGAGCCCTCACCATGGTGCAGAGAGGCACGTGTTGGTTTCTAAGTCCTGGTGGGCCATGTGTGCCCAGTGCCCTGCTCAGTGCTGTGTTGCCTCCTCACTGATTTTAAAGCCATGCTGTCAAGTGCGCTCTGCATTTCCATCTCTGCAGAAGCATCACGTGCGGGGAGGGGATACCCCAGTTCCACACTCACACACTTGACAGTTCGAGGACCTCCTTGGTGGCTGTGTGCCGTCTGGACCCCCTCCATCACCCCCCATTCTCTTTCCATAAACTTTAGAATCTTTCTCAATACAAGCACAGCCAATACCGGACAGCTGGTGTGTGGTTAGGCCACACTGCATTTTCAAGCACTCCAGGAAGTAGTCTGTATATTATTTAGCTTTGTGTCTCCAACTTATCCCTTGGAGTGGAAGCATAACAATGATTTTCTGGGCTGTCAGGGATGCACCTGGTTCTGCTACACATCCCACCTTCTCCCAGAGTTGCAAACCAGACAGTGAAGTAGGGTTCTCTGGTTTGTCTTCAGAAAATTACAGTAAGATCTGGTTATCAGTTCTGCCCAACAAGGGTGGCTGTTATTGCCTCAAAATATCTCTGGGCAAATAGACCTGTGGAACATTCAGTTTAATAAAACTAAGCAGATTTCTTTCCTGAAGGGCTTCTGAGGGTCTACACTGTTCGATAGGGTAAAATAATTTGTAAGTCTCCCTGATGAAGTAAGTCAGAATTTCTCATGACCTTGACCATGTTTGTTTTGAGTGTCTCGTGAAACTTCTGTTCCACCAGACATAGCTGTGCCGACAGATGGGGCTCTGGGAAGCCTCGCTGAGCATCTTCACACCCTAGAGACATTTCCTGGTGGCTCGGCTTTGGATCTCTGAGGTTTATGTGAGGGGGAAGGAAAAGGAGTCTACTTAATTTTGTATTAGGTAAAAAAGTCAGTGTATATGGACAGATATAAAGTCTAGTCAGGAGACAGGTGTATCTAAAATCTTGTTTATGAGAGGTTCCTTCATCAGCAGCCATTTTGTATGATTTGTTGAGAGCCTACTGTGTGCTGGGAACTGTTCTACACAGTTGGGCCACCTGACAGCAAAATAGAGGATGTTCCTTCTTTCTTGGGATATACATCATCGTCTGTCTGGATCAGCTCAGAACTTATTTCCCTTAGTGACCATGGAATACAGATTTGGGTCCAAAGGTTATTATTCACACATACCTGAAAAGTTATTCTGTTGTAACATTTACACCTAAACATTTGGTATAAAATATATTACTCTTTCATAGACATATGCTGAAGTGGACTAACACACAAGAAAGGGTTCATATCTAAGTGTTAGAGAAAAGCCCCCTCTAATCTGGTGATTATCATGTCACTCAGCACAATTTTCCCTCCAGGAAATAGAACTCCACCTCCCAGGGGCACACCCATTCCTGATTCTTCTTTTTTTTTTTTTAAGATTATTTATTTATTTATACAAGCACTGGGTACAGTCAGAAGCATGGGAAGGTGAGAGAATTCACCAGAGCCAGAGTGGGGAGCAGAGCAGGCAGAGTGACGAAATACACTACTAAGGGGAGCAGCGGGCGGCAGGAGAGGTCTGCGCACCATGTGGGACTCTCGCCCGGTGGCCGGGGATTGAACCGGGGCTGCAGAGGCTGCGGGCAGCTTCGCAACCCAGCGCTCAAGCGCTGCGACACCGGGGAGGCCCCCCCATTCCTGATTCTTGACAGGTTAGGTGATTCCTTCTCAGCTCCAAGGGGTGTTTTGATTAGACTAGTCAGAAAAACTCCACCCTTGTGGCTGGAGTGGACCAAACGGTTTGCGGGGCTCAGTGCATAATGAAAACGTGAGGCTCCTTGTTCAAAAGCACTAGGGATATCAAGGTGGTGACAACAGAGCATGAAGCCCGGGATGGCCTTCCTCAGTGGGGTTTGTGTGAGTCAGGGGCCCAAGCTTCTGGGCTGAACTCCCCCCCGGACGGTTGTTCTACAAGTGGACATGTGAGATCCTCTGGGCTGGTGGGAGGCTGACCCAGATCTCTTGCTTCTCTGAAGAGCAAGTGTAGCGTGCTTCCTGCTGAATTTAGAAGTGAGTTGATGGTCTGGAGAAGATCTCCTGCAAATGCAGGAGGGCCTCTGACCTGCAAGCCACTGTGCCTGGTTCACAGTAGTTCCTGGAAGGAAGGGAGCCTGGACAGAGAGGGTCACCATTCTGTCCATGGCCTCTGACTCCAGCTGCACTGGATCCAGTCTTGCCACACAACATTAGTCCCATGAACCGTGATTAGGTTTTCTGACACTTGCAAGCAAATGTATCCTACCTTTCAAGGCCAATCATTACTAAGATATTTATACTTTTGTATGATCTTTAACTTCTCCAGTTGTAAAATGAGAGTGATAATATCTCCCTGGGTCATTGTCATGTCCAATGACATTGATGTGCAAGAGTCTGTCTGGTGTCGATTGGTAAACAGCTGTCTGTGTCACGATTATTGTCACACCAGGTAAGGTTGGATTTTCTGTTCTGTCTGTCTGGGTCATCACCCCTAACGTGGGCTGGAATCCCAAACTGAGATGTAGCACTAACGCAAAACTTGGATATTCTCAAAATTGAGATGCATATTTTTTTAAAATTGTTGTTAATGAACTTTTCTTTTTTTTAAAGATTTATTTATTTATTTATACAAGCACTGGGTACAGTCAGAAGCACAGGAGGGTGAGAGAATTCACCAGAGCCAGAGCGGGGAGCAT
Source organism: Talpa occidentalis (assembly GCF_014898055.3). Taxonomy (NCBI): domain Eukaryota; kingdom Metazoa; phylum Chordata; class Mammalia; order Eulipotyphla; family Talpidae; genus Talpa; species Talpa occidentalis. The sequence goes on from NW_023601433.1 coordinate 52,147,331, forward strand.
AACGGGCAGACTGACGAAGAAATACACTGCTGAGGGGAGCAGTGGGCGGCAAGAGAGGTCTGTCTCGCCATGTGGGACCCTCGCCAGGGGCTGGGGATCCAACCGGCCCTGCAGAGGCTGCGGGCAGCTTGGCAGCTCAGCACTCAACAGTTGCGCCACCAGGGGAGGCCCTGAGATGCATTTTTTTGAAGAGCTTTTTGCTACTAAGGTTGGAGGGACCTCCTCATTTCCCCCCACTTCACTTGCAGATTATTCATGCTAGAATGAATAGACCTAGAAAGCTACTTGGGCTAAGCTGAAAGGGGAAGCCAGTTGAGAAACATAGAGTCCACAAAAATGCATCTCAGCAGCCTGCTGCACTAGGGTCGGACGGCTGCCCAGAAGTTAGTCTGTTTTGAGATGACCCAGTGCTCACATGGCCTCTGCCTGCATCCACTCAGGCAGCATGTTTGGAGAGCTGCTGTCCCAGTGATGTTCATCAGAGATAGCTCATGGGGCAGTGTTTTAAGCCCAGTCGCTGAAGGGCCCAGGGTCATGCTTGGGCTCACAGCAAACCCGCAGCAAAATCCTCTTCTCTAAAACTTTGAAGATGAGAAGTCCGGTGCCAGTGCCTCAGGCTTCATTGCAGTCTTCTTGGTGACAAGCTCTGATGTGTCCAACCACTAATTAAAACATAAGGATTTTGGGGCCTCCCTGGTGGCACAAGGGGTTAAGACATAACCTATGAGGCTGTCCACAGCCTCTGCAGAACCAGTTCGATCCCCCAGCTGGCCAGGGAGCTACCCACAGGCGCAGCAGACCTCACCGGACTCGCCCACTGCTCCCCTCAGCAGTGTACGTCAGTCAATCTGCCTGTTCTGTTCCCCACTCTGTCTCTGGTGAATCCTCTCGCCCCCCGCTCTTCTGGCCTGTACCCCAGCTATTGTATGCATAAATAAATAAAATCTTAAAAAAAAAATAAGGATTTTTGTCCAAAGGAGGAGGAGGTAAATCCTTTATGTGAATGGAAGAAAGTGTTTCCAGGAAGTGGCTTTGAATCTGGCAGCAGGAGAGTTGTGTTTGCAAGGATCCCAAGCAGGGAGCTCTCTGCAAAGCTCCTTGGGGCCTGTCAGACTTCTGGGGACACATTTCCGTGCATGTGTCCCAGGTCCTGCCTCACTGTGATGCCCATCAGGAGTGATAATGGGGCCGTGAGCCTGGGCCCACTAGAGCGCAGCTGCCAGTCAGTTGTCTAGTGCTAGAGCAGCCAAGGCCTCCGCAAAGACAGAGCAGCTCATCCGTTGGCTGCCGCAGCCCTGCTGTGTGTATCCTCAGCTCTGGTGAGCGGGCAGGTCAAGGAGAGTGCCGTGCATGGGAATATGAGGTGTGTGTGCATTAAAGGGCATCTATTCCCCAGTCACCTGTGGTTTTAGTGGAAATATGTCACATAACTCAGCAACCTGTTTTTCAAGTGCCCATGGGATAGGCCCATGAACAAGCAGCCAGTGACCTGTTGGCACCTCTGGTGCCATCACCCAGTGTCCCTGCTCCAGCTGCAGAGAGATCCTGGCACAATTTCTAGGAAATTTGTGGATCAAAAGGGAATCTGACCAGTCCCCAAAGGCACACTGCTGAACAGCTGCTTTGATGATGTCTGAAGAAAAATGTGTGATGCCTTAAATTTCATGTATTACCTCAACTAATGGCACCACTAGCTCACTGATTAGCTACTACGCTGACCCTCCTCTCATCAGCGAGAAAGCTGAGGCGAGCAGGGCTCAGACTGTGACTCTGGGGCCTCCACACAACTAGAGATCTGCAGAGCCCTCCAAACTCAGAACTCTGAGTCTGTGTGTTTCTGGGGAAACGTCCCAACGTGCCCATGTGTTCAGCATGGCCTGGAGCCTCAGAGAAGCCGTGCACCAAAATGAACTTGCTGATAGGTCTGATTACAAATGGTGCTTTTCAAAGCAACATATCTGGGTAGAGACACAGATTTTTTATCCCGATGAGCAGAGGGTGTGTGGTCACCTTAGTTCATCCTTGTTGCTCTCCCTGCAGGTTGACTGGTCAAGGTGTGTCACTACCTTCTCTGAGTCAGTCCTCCCTTAGCCCTTGGACAGGGAGTGACAGACACCTTTGCTCTCAGGACCCCATGGGCAGACCTGCATTTAATTCTGTCCTAGGCTCTTGGGGTGGAGGGGGTGGGTGTGGGGCCACTTGGCTAGTGTGGTTCGTGTGACAGAGGCTGACCGACCATCGTTCATGCAGGATTCCCTTTTCTTTCTTCATCTCTGCTGCTTCCCTACATTGACCCTGAGGGTTCCTGGAAATAAAACATGGTTTTGATTTTCTCTAATAGATTAACAGGTCTTTCTGACATTGGAGAAACTCTCAGCTTCTCTGAATTTTATGATATAGGTAAAGCAGATGAAAGCGTTACAGACCTGAACTGTGGGATGGTGTTGGGACTGACAACACATTGTCTGTTCATGAGGCTAAAAATCTATGGGGGATAAGGGATATATATTTTGTTCAGTTTTCTAGATTTCTAGAAGGAAAAAGGCTTCAGGTCAGACAGAGAGCTAAAGTCCTTTGTGACTAGTGTGGAGAGAGCAAAACCAAAGTCAATCCAGTGGCCACAGAGAAGTTGCCACAGACCATGTGCGGTTTGCATTTCTTGCAGATCTAGAAGCCTCACTCACCCCGTAACCCGGGGGCTGGCTCCTGCCCTGTCCAGAGTGGAACAATGTTTTATTTTTTTTTCCCCTCATCTGAACAGAAGATGAAGGAGGAAAGGGTCTTGGGAACCATGCACAGGAGCAGAGGAGCCCTCGCCACTCTTCACAGGGTGACCCATGCCTGCGGGGAAGCTCCTTCTTTGTCTGTGCAACAACTTCCACCAAACCTTTTTATGCTTATAAACTTGCTTTGGAGTAAATATGTTGTTTTATACAAGCACTGACAAACCTACTAAATATCTGCTAACCACTGGCCCCTAAATGGTGAAGGAACTAGCAAATATTGACTTTCTGCTTCCCTAACAGCACAGATTAGCCTTGTGGGGAGTACTGCTTCTGTGCTTTCCTCCCTAGACTGACCCTGAGGGGTTAGGCAATAGCTTGAGGTATTCTGGATCCCCACTATCCCCTGCAGATCCCCCTCAAGGACAGTTTACATGGCTGAACAGCAGCAATTCCTGAGTTACCTCAGGAGAGTCTGGAGGCTGCAGGTGAGACAGAGTGCTGCCTTCTCTCCTCTAGTCTGGTGGACCAGGACCCCAAAACACCAGCTCCCACTTCCTGGCTCTCCTGGGAGGAAGATGGAAGGAGGATCAGGAAAAAAATCAATTCTTCTTGATTTTTCTATTTTACTAAATTCATCCTGACTTATGCCTGGACCCAAGATTTTTTTAAAAAGCAAAGCCAAGACAATCAACCCTTTTCCTCGACTGGTAATTGTTTGTCAGGTGTCCCTAAAGCCAGGATAGCTCTCCAAGGTTATGGCTCCCATGGGCCCCCTACTGGACTGGGGGACAGGGCAGGGGGACAGAGGTGGGGACAATCTGGATGGATGGTCTATGCCGCCAGCCACACTGGGCTGCTTCTTGGACAAAGAGGCAGCTCCTGAGGGGGAATAACTTTGCACCTGCCCAAGTATCATGGCACCCTGAGTTTTGTCCTGAGTCAGGGAGACTCAGCTATAGGCTTAACTTCAAAGCTGTTTAGTGTGGAAGAGCTTAGAAAGCGTTAAGAAAGGACTGGCATTCAAAAGTGCCACTCAAGTGCTTGATAAACGTAATTCCACGGCAAAAGCTATTGTTTCTCTGCATTTCATTGAAATTTGGCAGATTTTGCCTATCACTGCCAATAGATTTCTGTCCATAAAGACTCCCACATTTATTTACAATAGTTTTTACCTGGTATTGATGTAAAAATGTAGAGAAATGATACCTAGGCTTAACAGAAACAGTAGGTTTGATACCTTAAGTTTGTTTTTCGCTCTGGTCAATTTACCCAGAATTTTGAGAAGGGTGCTTGATTTCTGGGAAATTGTCAGGACTGCAGGGCAGACATTTCTCAGTGAAGGAGACAATTGAGAGTTTTGTACCTAGTCAAGGGCACTTCTCTCAGCGTGAGCCCAAAGGAGGTTTTGCCCTCACAGGGTCACCTGCTAGCTTGGGGAACTCAGGGGCTTCTTGGAAGGGGTTCTGTTTTGGTGCAGCTCTTGGTTCTTTAAAAGAAAATCACAAAGCATTCTGAAGCATGAAATACCTCCTGTCTCTCAACTTATCTCTGTGTCACCTTGAAGTATTTACTATAAAGGGAATTCAGGAAGGTTTGTTAAAAGGAGTGGTTTCTAAAAGTCTATGTGCCTAGTTAAATTTGAGCTTTAGCTCTTTTAGTTCATGACTTTGTTTTTGTTTTAAAAGAGCTCTCCATCCTGCTTTAAAGGTATTATATCCATAAATTCAAAAAATCCTAAATAGCAGAAAATATTTCTTTTGAATCTATGCATAAAGTCCCCCAGTAATCCCCTATCTGAAGTGCTTTAGGCAGTATTTCAGGTATTCAACTCAGGAGCAGTAAGATTTCAAGAGTAATAGCCATGGATGAGGCTAATAAAGTTTCTCTCATAGGTCTGGAGGTCTTTATAGACCTTTGTGTGTGGCCCAAGAAGCATAACTCAGAACCCTACCTTCTTCCACCACAAGATTCTGGGTAAACTGAGGCTCCTCTTTGAATCTCAGCCAATTCCTTGTCCCATAAGATTGGCAGCTACCTCGCAAGTTGTCATGGGCATTCCAGAAGCTTCTGTGAATGGAAGAGGCTGAACCTGCCTTCTAGAAGCTTGTAACTGAACATGCTCACAAATACAGTGACAAATACATTCTTTAATACTTTTGGTCAAAACCCTATTAGTCTTGCACAAAAGCTAATTTGCAAATTATGCCATCAATGCTGTCCACTTCGGCAGAAGTATTCAGGAACAAACGAAAACTTTTAAAAGTGCATTTGGTATAGACTGAAAGAACAGGAAGTGTGTGGACAGACTGCACTGTGTAGAATAGCAGGAAGGTATTTGCACTTGCTGAGATATTTCCAAGGTGGCAGGTAACTGCTTTGCAGAAGTTATTTATCCATGACAATAGTGTTATCACTCCTATTTCGAGGTGAGTACATGGAGACACAGAGGTGTCAGTAGCTTTTCTAAAATCACACTAAGAGACAGAAACAGAAATGCACCCTTGGGTGCCTGGCCCTTGGGTGACATGTCCTCCTCCCTGTGGCCTCTTCCTGTGCTCCCCAGGGATTCTGCTCCGTGGGGGTTTTTCCTGCTTCAGGAGTGTGTACTGTGGCCGGAGCAGCTCCGTGCACCCTCTGGCCTTCAGTCACCCCCTGACTTCGACTGCTCACCTACTTTTAACTCGCCACTCAACAAAGTCTGCTCCATAGGTGCTCAGGAAGTGCTGGGTCCCAGAAAGTGGGCATGGAATTGTGCAGGACAGCGTTTCCTTGGGAAGACACTGAGGAGCCAGGCTAACAGGGTGTGCGTTTCTTTTCAGATTGAAATGTTTGGACATTTTAGGCAGGAACAGCAGGGTACATTCAGAAATCATGCTAAGGTTGTTGAATACCCTTTCAAGAGGGAGCCTGTGGTATTCGCAGGACAGATGCAGAGGCGAGTTTCCAGTGCGGGTCCTTTACTAGCTGAGCAGCTTTGCTTTGAGCAAGGACGTTCTCTGAACAGGGTGCTTACCTCAGAGTTGGGTTTCCTAATTGTCCCTCAGCTATTCTATCCATTCAGGAAAGTTTTGCTGATTGTAAATGGGTGGGTGCTTACAGCATTTTAGACCATCGTCAGGGCAGTGCCATGTCTTGTTAGACTGTCTAAAAAACTCAAGTGGCCCCCATCCTGTGGTGGGGCAGCATCTCCTCAGAAGTTCAAGTTGCCCCCATGGGCATCAGCGAAGCTCTAGGGAAACCTCTAGATGCAGATTCAGGCTCATGTATTATGTCTCAGATGGGACTCCAGGAAGTAATCCCTGTGTCCGATGAGAGCAGCTGTGGGTAAGACAAATGCAAGCTGCTTCCACTTGGTGCTATGTTGAAACATTGATAAAATTGTTTAAAAGAACACATTGCATGTTGCAAATTTTTGTAAATATATGAAATATTGCAAAGTTTCTAACACCCTGAAAAACCCAACAGCGCGTGGCATTGTCAAAGAACCCATTATTTTTCAGTTATTTTATTATCTAGTATAATGTAGACTCTCTGGGAAAAAATCCACACCTCGATTTTTGTGAATTTTTTAAAAAACCCTCCTTTTGTGCTGAATGTGCTTTATGCCACCAGCCCAGTTATGAGGATCCTATGTTTGCCTGTGTAACTGCAGAGTTCAAACTTCACTTTGAACGCTGGATCTTGGGCATACCCAGTTAAGAAAATGGACATGTAGACAGAACTGGTTTTAGTCAGACAAAAGCAAGGGTTTCTATAAACACAAAAGTGGAAGTGACATATCATTTGGCCTTCTCGATGTCTAGGAATCTATTTGAAAACAAAATATAAGTTTAATTTAGAATTTAGTGGACAGAGAGTGGAACCCTGCTGAAATACACTTAAAAACAATCAAATGGGAATAAGTATAAGAGAGATTTGCCTTGGCTCTCACCCAAGCAGGTTGCATTCTAAGAAAAGCAACAGCCTTTCTGACTTATTTCGCTGAGCATGATCCCTTCTAGCAGTCAGAAAGAAAAAGAAAAATACTGGATGGTCTCACTCATAGCAGGGATTTAGAAAACCTAAATAAGGGACCAGGAAAAAGACGAATTAATACAAAGTAAAAATCAAAATCAACAAGCAAGTATAAACCAGAGACACACTGTGGGGGAGGGGGGAGGTCGGGGAGAGGAAGGACTAGGGTCAAAATAAGGGGGGACTGCAATTGTATGGGGAATATAACCAAAATGAAAATGCATACATTGTGCAAAAATGAAAAATGATGTAAGAATTATGTAAAATGAAATATTAATTAAAAAAAAAGAAAAGCAACAGCCTCTTTTGGAAGAAACAGCTTCAACAGACTGAGTCCTGAGGTTGGTGATGGCCCTGTAGCAGCAAATCCAGGGTGACACAGGGCTGCTGTCGGCACAGGAGTTTGATTAACTCCTCATTAGGGCTCTAAGCGCCTCTCGTTCTACAACCTAACAAATTATATTGTCCAAGGTTATTGCTGAGATAACCCACTGAAAGTATAGTTTTCCTCTCCTATCACATGAATCTAAATGTTAACTAAGTGCTTGTTAGCTGCTCATGATCGTGCATCGGAGGAATTGGCTCCATCTCTGGGTATGTGCTGGATGAGTCTTTAGATTAAAGATGAATCAAAGTGAATCAGTTCTGTAAGTTTTGAACTAGAAATCAGCGTCTCTCTGGATATCACCCAAGTGTAAAATGTAGCACCAATTGCCGTTAAAAATTAATAATTCACAAAAATCTATGGGCTAAACCCAGTCTGGCTTGAGAAGATAAGTAAAATAAATATTGTAAAGTCGATTTTTAATAATCTGTGGCATGGAATTTAAGCACAAGAGAAAACATCTAGCAATTAGCAGGAGCTGTGGGTGCATGATTAAATGTGAATAATAATATTTGAGAGCTGCATACCTTACTTGCTAGCAGGAAACATCATTTAAAGTTCTAATCTAGTACAGAGCACAGCTCATACCATTTCTTTGTTTAATGAGCTCCTGCCTTGAGATGCTTACGTTTGAGCAGCTACTTTTATAAGTATTTTTACATCGACAGCTATGCGTAAGGCTGAGAAAAAGTGGCAGAGACAGATGTTTGATGAGGGATTGTCAGACCAGCACAGTCCTGGAAAATAATATAATTAGATCCGTCACTAGGCTGGTAACCAGCAGTCGGGTGTATTTATCTAATTATTGAGATGGCACATTTACATCTGAGGGGATTTTATTATAAGAGGTTTATAAGATTTGGAGTTAAGCCTGATCTTCTGACTCTATCTTCCAAATAGAAGTTGGCCTCTCGACTGTGGTTTTTCATGATGAAGAATAAAATCCCTGATGAATGGTGGCAGGTCCTCATCTTCCAGAAAGAGGTATCAACATAAAAGGCAGAGGATATGAAATAGCCTGCTTGAAAAATAGACAGCACAGTGTTACCAGGTGTGAGCCTGCTGCAGAGAACAGGTACTCTGTGCTTGAAGGGGGATTCTTGTAAGAGCAAAAAAAGGAGGTAATTCATTCTGGAGGACTGTATTAGTCAATAGCCGCTGAGGGCCCAAGCAAATTAGAATATAATCTTAAACCAGTTACTGAAGGCTGGCCTCTAGCTGACCTCAGTGAGGTATGTTTGCCCAGAGTTTGCAGTGGGCACAGCCTTGATTCAATCTAGATAAAAGGAAACCTCCACCTTGAGGTGGTAACCAGAGCTTCATTAAAGGTTGAATGTTTGTGTCCCACAAATTCCTATGTTGAATCCTCACCCCCAAGTTGATGTTAGGGGATGGGGCTTTGAGAGATGTTTAGAACATGAGGGTAGCACCCCTAAGTTGGGGTTCATGCCCTGATAAAGAAGACCCCCAGAATTCTCCCTCACTCCTTCTGCCAAGTAAGGACACAGTGAGAAGGTAGCATTGATGAACCAGGAAGAGGGATCTCCCTGGACCCCAAATACACCTGCACCTTAATCCGGATTTCCAGCCTCCAAACTACAAGAGATAAATGTCTGTTGTTCATAAGCCCCTAGCCCCAGCTGTTATAGCAGCCTGGAATGACTAAAATAATTTTGTAGTAAAAAGCAGGGCACATCTGCCTGTACATGTATTCCATAGTATTTGTCTTCTGCTCAGATTTGCAAGAGATGTTGGTTTCCAGGGTCTAGGTGGCCACTGGGATTTGGAGATCTAAATTCTAGACACATTCAGCATAGCTAAAGTAAGATCCCAGTGACCCAGTTTCTATCAATAGTTTGGGGGTCGCTACCCTGTGATCACAGGAGTCTGAATTTTTCAGGGTGACAGTGGTCAATTTCTAAAAGCTGTGGGAGTTTGGGAGTCATGGAGGAATTAAACTTTTTTTAACTTATTCTTCTCTAAGATCTCTTTTACTAGAGAATTTTATTCACAACTGAATAAGTTTTATGACGCCCACTATGGGTCAGCCACTATTCTAGTTCCCGGGGATACAGACATGAATAAAAATGGGCAAGCTTCCCCCTTGTGAATTCACAGATGTGGACATGAAACATATTCAGAGTGAAGATGCTCAGACAGAACAGCAGGAGAGCCCAGAACACAAGAGGTAAAGAAGCCTGTGGCATTACTCAGCATTGACTGTCTTATTTGCCCTTTCTGCTGTCAGACCTGCCCCACTGCCACCTAGCGTGAGCCAGGGAAAGGGACCATTGGTGGGAAGGTGACTGGAGAGCAGGGGTGTTGCCTAATCCTAAATCCAGGATGGACACTCCTTTGGGGAAACAATGAGGCTCAGGGAGAATTCCTAGGCTGAAAAGGGAGGAACGAAACACATTTTGCATAACTGTGCTTTTTCTTTACTTTGCTACAGTTGATCTGCCCAGGAGAGCTTGAGAGATGTATTCACTGATTTTGCTACTTTTCCTGAGGTTATTTGAAAAGAATACAGGAGGGAAAGCTATCTAAGGCATCATGCTCTAATGGGGCTTTAGAATTGAAGCTTGGACTCTGGAAGCTATTCTAAGCTAAGGAACCTCTCACTCAATGCCTACTTAGGGGTTTATGACGCCCAACAAGGCTCTGGACCCATCCATGGAAACAAAGACTTAGACTTAGTTCTAAACTTCCACTAACTTGCAGTCCAAGGTCAGTTGGAAGAGAGGAACTCAGATACTGTGGTAGCAAAAAAAAAAAAAAAAAAAAAAAATGATGAAAACCATGTGGACCCAGTTAAGCTGAGAAGAATTGTTTACAACTCTGTGCTTTTCTATGAGGTTGGCAGTTGTAGGTGCTCAGTTACTGTGACTTTATTTATAAGTATGACAGTCCGAGAGCTGAGCGAGCATCGTGAGTATTGGAAGAGGCTACTATCAACTCTTTTTTTTAAATAATAAATTTTATTTTTATATTCCCCATACAAGTGCATCCACCCCATTCTGACCCCAATCCCTCCCCTCCCGCCCCCCCACCCCCCAAAAAGTGTCTCTGGTTCATAGTTTTTTGTTGATTTTGATTTTCACTTTCTTATAGTTAATCATTTTCCTGGTCCCTTATTTAAGTTTTCTAGATTCCTGTATGAGTGAGACCATCCGGTATTTTTCTTTTTCTTTCTGGCTTATTTCGCTGAGCATGATCCCTTCCAGCGCCATCCATGTTGCTGCAAATTGCATGTGTTTATCTTTTTTGAATGCAGAGTAATATTCCATGGTATATATGTACCACATCTTCTTGATCCAGTCATCTATTTTTGGGCATTTGGGTTGTTTCCAAAGCTTAGCTATTGTAAATAGTGCTGCTATAAACATAGGGGTGCAGGTGTTCTTTGGAATTGATGTTTCTGTGTCCTTTGGGTAAATACCTAGGAGTGGAGTTGCTGGATCATATGGAAACTCTATGTTTAATAGGTCCAGAAATCTCCACACCGCTCTCCATAGCGGTTACACCAGTGCTTTCAACTCTTTCAGGTTAGTTGAAGACAGAGATGGAGATAAGCATCTGGTGTCCCAGGGCTGGAGCAACAGCCTGTGCATCTGCAGAACAGGACCCACCCTGTGCAGCAGAGCTGCGGGAGGTCAGAGGGCAGTGGGGAGAGGGTGATTATGCCACAGTGTGCTAAAAGCATTGAAGTAAATACCTCCCAGGAATACCAACCCCTGGCTGTAGTTGAAACTGATACTCAATGCCAAAATTAGTTTCAGATCCTAAAGTATAAGAAAGAAAATAAACTTACTTTCTCCCTGTGACTCGCTTTTACAGATGCAGCAGAACCTGGGAGTTTTTTGATTAACCTTGAGCTGAGCTCCAAGGTCAGTTGGAGCTAGGGGTCTGCAAACACAAAGGGGCTGTGGAGGTACCCAGAAGCAGTGACCCACCAACAGAAATTCTAATTATCTGAAGAAAATCCTCTTTATACTTCTTCATGTATGAACTGTCCAATAACCAGCCAATGAACTTCAGCCAAGTCCACAATTCCTTTGCCCTTAGCCTGCTTTTTAGCCAATAAAATATAACTCCTTTGTGCGCAATTCTGGTCCCCAAGACCTATATAACCTTATTCCTTTTCTTAATCAGAGAGATAGATTTGAGTTAAACTCCTACCTCCTTGCCAATCAATTTGCAATAGAGCTGATTTCTTTTCTCCAAGACCTGATGTCACTATCTGATCTGTGCATGTACCTCAGGTCAGAACGCCATTGCTTGGTAACAGTCACTATTCACTCAGGAGCCACGTCAATTTCAAGTCACCGCTATGTATAAATCTTCAGAGAGTTTATATAATCCATCAGTTATTTGGTGAAAGGTCACCAACGAACTCTGACAGGTTGCAGTAATAGTGACCACTACAGTTAATGTGAACCATTGGACACAGGTTATACAATCATTCTGAGTGGAAGGAACCAGGGCCTTTTGTAAAGCACTCAAATTTAGGTGGTTCCAGGGAGGTGTAAAGGAGATGCTTTCTGTGGCCAGACACTGAAATCTGCCTATGTTTTACCTCCTCTCTCTCAATCCATTCTGTAGGTGGCTGCCAACTGAGTCTTTCCAAAATATGATCACTTACTGCATATGCCGGATGGTGTCACTAACATGTGGACTATAAAGTAACTAAATTAATAGATAAGACAAGCTGAAAAACTAACCCATGGTAGGTGACTACAGACTGAGACAACGAAGAAGAGGGTGTGGAGAAGGGGACAGAAAAACAAATAGAAGGAAGCACAATGGCCTATGATGGTGGACTATGGGTGAGCGGGTGGTGGGTGCACTATGGTGGTAATACCTGATGGAAGTACCCTGATATTACCTCAGTTAAAAATGAAGAAGTTAAAAATAATTTAAAAAAAAGAAAGAAAAAAGAACATGGAAACAATAACACTGACCTTTCTGGTGTTTATAGCTAATAAGTCCTATAGCTAAATAATCCTGTGAGAGAAGCAGAATAAATAAGTTTCCCCCATTTCATAAAGACTCAGAGAAGGGTTCCAATGTCAGAGTTTGTTCTGGAAACTACAGCAGTGAAGAGGATGCCATCATGAGTTCTCCCTCCTTTTTCTCATAATCCTGGTCTCCCCATGGCGTTACAACTGTAGCATCTTCCTCTATCAGCTCTCCAACCATGCCCTCTTCCATTGCCACCACTACCCTCCACCAGAACTAGAGTCCCCAGAGCACAGGTCTGTTCCCTGCTTCATGCTGCTGCTTATCCACCTCCTCTTCTGTGGCCCTCCTTTTCTCCACTAATTTGAATTCCCATCATTCTTTAAAGCCTAGTTCAGCTTCTGTGAATTCTCTGAGGAATTTTGTGTGCCCTATAGACTCTCCATTCTCACACCTGAAACAGTCACAGTCTTGCATTCAGCCAGGCTCAGGTGATGGTTCCGCTGGTAGACCTCTCTCGTATGTGTTCCCTGTACTCAGTCAAGGCAACTCTAACCTCTAGAGGGGAGGGAGGGACTGTTCTTGACTGATCTTTGTCCTTCCTCTTGCCCAACGGCTTCTAAGTCTCCAGGGAGTCCTCAGATCCACACTGATTGATCTCAACTGAGGAATGTAGGAGAATATTAAAATTTGTTTTCATGTGACTTTGGGAGTAAGAGGAGTCCAGAGCTATTCACCTAACTACCTCCTAGTTTAGTGGACACTGTTTTTCTCTCTTGGGGCAGGAAGACAATGCTGTGATCCCAAATGGTAGTCTATGTTGGAATTGTGTTTCCAAATCCCACATGAGGCAGAGGACCCTGCATCACTTCCTCGTCTATATTGACTCCTGATAAAGCTTAATTCTAATGGGCTATTTACAAAGGAGAGCTCTATTGACAGTTGGTCTAATTTTCATGGATCATGACCTAGGAAAGTTCCAGACATGGCAAAGAGGCAACTTCTCAATGTGTTCATTTAGTGCCCATGTATACTCAAGATTTTGTATTTCATAATAGTGCATTGGGAGATAGAAAAAAAAAAGAGAGATAAATAGAGAATAAAAGGCACAGATGGGCCATGGACAGTTTCTCATTGCTTGTTCCATATGATAGAACTCAACACATCTGGTCTGCTATGAAAAGCATCTTTGCACTAATTTGTTTGTCAGTATCCATTGAGAGGATGATCTGTCATCCTGTCGTATTTTGGTTGCCCCAAGATGTTTGAAGACAGGGCTAGCCACAAATTGGAACTGTGGCCACTGGGGAGTAAGTGGTGGAAACCACCAGCTGTTCTAAGTATCATCAACGGTGATATTTTTTAAGCTGAAATTTCAACCTAACCTCTCTGAAGGCATTGAACTGCTTTAAAAGCTTATCATTATAATAGGACTATGAACATATCCCTCCCTGTGACCTGGTGTGTGTGTGTGTGTGTGTGTGTGTGTGTGTGCACATGCACATACTTACTTAACCCTTATTATGGGCTGGAAAAAATAGAATAAGATGGTCAGAACAGAAAGAGTGGGCCCTCTGACTTTTCTTTGGAATTTTAAGATTTTCTGGTCAAAGAAAATAGCATTATTCCATCATTTGTCTTGGGTTGCAGAAACAAGAATTGAGATTTCATTGTGTTGCTTCATTTGACTTCGTGATAGTGTTGTCTGGCCATGGTATCCCCTCCTCCAGCTCCACTGCACCTCATCCACCACCTGTTTTCCATGACATAGTATGATGAATGGCATTCATCTATTTAAATTTCTGTCTCCCTGAATAGATGTTAATCTTCTCAAAGCACAGAGGCTATGTTTTGTCCTGGAACACACTAGATACTCAGCAAAGGTTATTTTGGTTGAGCTTATTTAAGTCTCTAGCTTTTGAGTAACATGTGATGTTATACCTAACATGTTGATGTCTGATATTCCAATGATCCCTTTGCAAATTCCTGTCATTTAACTGATTCAATAGGTCTCAGTGGAGCCATCATGGCCACTTTGTATCTCTTAGAGAACAATGGGGATCTCTAAGAAGGCGATTTCCTTTGCCAGAGTCTGCTAATGTCTAGTATCTAAAGTTAGCTTTGCCCTGCACTTGATAGGTAACACTTCAACTTTTGCCTTTCTCTTAATCTTCTACTTATCACCTGATTAGTTTGCAACCTGAATTATGTGATTGAGCTGAACATATCTTAATCTCCATGAAGGCATCCTGGGCATGTATCATGCATGCTGGAGCAGCTAACCAACTATTGACTCCTGCCCAAACTGTAGCCTCCCGACTGTGACTCAGTTGTCTGGGAAAGAGGGAAGAGGAGGGACCTATGGGGTGGTGGGGCAGTGGGTGTGTGCTCCTTTCCTGGGGCAGCATTCCTCAGAAATGCTCAGTTAAGTCCTTAGAGCCCTTACATCTGGTCCTTCTGCTCTTTAAAAGCCTGTGGTTTTAAAAATGGCGCTTTCCCAGGCTCTCAGGTCAGTGGTATGAGGCCAAGAAAAACTGCATAAAGATTACCACTGCACGACAGCGAAGCTGCAGCAAACTGGCACCGTTACATGAGGTCTGCATCAGCTTCAAGGCGTACAATTCTATCACTTTAAATGAATCAGGTATTTCACAGAAGATTAAGGAAAAATCTACCATGCATCTGAGCACCAACCTTTTCAAATTCCTTCCTTTCCCTTTTTTTGTTGTTACTTCGCATTGTTGTTGCGAAAACAAAGACCTCTTCTACAGGCCATTTGGAGAACTACTACAATCAGTATGACACATTCATTTTTAGGATTGGGGTGAAGATGGAAGGAAAGTCTTTTCCTGCTCTGAAACCCTGTGAGATCTCAGCTTTTTCTCCTACTTTCCCATCCCACTCCCCAATGTCAGATAGAGGGAAAGCTTTGAATCTGCTCCTGAGTAAAGGGACAGAGTTTACTAAATTTAACACAGAAGGATGTGATATATAAGGAGGTAAGGTTTGGAGTTCTGGAGCTGGTGCCATAAGAATCAAGAAGGAGGGATATGCAGATAGACTGACCTGGTTGACTCTGGTCTAGCCAAATACACCATTTATCCCTTTTCTTATCTGCTTTTTCCCATCAGCTCCCACCAGATTAGGGGCAGGGTTATCAATAGGAGCTTTTGTGTTGGGCAAAACACAGAGGTGACCAGCAACCTAAGGCAGCAAAGAAAGAGCCAGAACTAGTTAGTTCTAATAAGTCTTTGGAATCTGCCTGTTCCCAAGAGGCTTTCCATGGCACACCACCCCCGCCCCCAATTCCTGCTGCCCTAAGAACCTGGCAGCCATTCACTCCTGCACTGGCAGCCTCAGCATGACTTCTCCAGTTGCTTGTTTATATTGGGGTGTCTGCACAGATAATAAGAGTAACCAACAATTGGATAAATTCTCCTGACAATGGTGGAAGGAAGATATTATTGCTCCCATTTCATATGAAAAAACTTAGACTCCAGGCACTGCTGAGTGCCACCCAGCTAAAAAGTGATTATACTGGGAGGAAACCTAGGTCACTTGAATCCAAAGCCTGCTCATTTTCCTTCCTGCTTTCCTTACTCTAACACAAAGGATATTTTACATCATTATTTGAATTTTCATTCAAGAGCAAAATTCTCTAGTATGAGCAGAGTTCATGATTTCTGCTCGTTCTTCAGCAGGCAGTCAGACACGCCACATTGGCCGGGGAAGCCAGCACTTGAGCCCACAGCATCAACTGTGTCTTTGTGTGTAGGCAGAAGAGCTTGCTTTTGCTGTTGTTGTGGATGAACACTTGTTATGACCTCATTTTATCTCATGAAACAATAGCTATTTATTTATCTTGCGATGTCTTTCTCTAAAGATGTACAACCCAGGTCAATGATGATGGAATTATAATAAAATGTCAGATTTAAGACCCAGCATATTAATAATTGATTTAAGTGTACATGGTCTAAAATATCATTTAGAAGACAGAGAGGATATAAAAAACAAAAAGAAATAAAATCACGATCCAATAATATGCTAGCTGTGTGAAACTCACTTCAGTTCAATAACAGAAAGAGGTTGAAAATAAAAGCACAGGAAAAGATATACTACGTGACTATTAAGAAGAATATGGAATGGCTCCATTAAGATCAGATAAGGTAGACTCCACAGCAAAGAAAATTACTGGAGAAAAATTACATAATAGGATCAATTTACAACAATCCTAAATGTGCATGCACTAACCAGTAAGCATCGAAATATATGAAGCAAAACTGATGAACTTAAAGTTTGAAATAGACAAATATATAATTGGGGACTTTAACAACCTGCTCTCAGTAATTGATAGAATCATGAGACTGGAAGTCAGCAAGGATATAGAACTGAATCACACCATCAACAAGCAGGATCTAATGGACATTTACAGGCATTTCACCTAACAACACAGAGTACACATTTTTCAAGTGTCTATGAAATAATCACCAAAGTAGACCATGTTCTGAGTCATAAAACACATCTCAAAATAATTAAAAACATTGAAATTATACAGAATGTGTTCTCTGACCATAATGGAATTGAACTGGAAATAACTGAAAGAGAGCTAGAAAGTCTCCAAACACTTGGAAATTAAACAGCACACTTCTAAATAACCCATACATCAAAGAGGAAGTCTCAAAGGAAATAAAAATACATTGAACTAAATAAAAATGAAAATACAACGTTGTAAAATATGAAAGATGCAGCAAAGTCCATGTAAAATTGTTTAGCTTATACTGCTTATATTAGAAATGAAAATGGTCTCAAATTGATAGTTTCCTATATTAAGAAAGTAAAAAAATAATAATACAAAATAAGCATGAAGAAGGAATAAAATAATAAAGATCTCTATGAAATTAATAAGGGTAAAACTAAGACAATCAATTAAAAAAAGTACTTAAAACATCTGTAAAATTGATAAACATCTTGTAAGATTGAGAAAAATAAAAGAGAGAAAACCCAAATTACCACTCAAGAATGAAACCAGGGATATTATTACAGAACCTGCTGTCATTAAAAGCACAATAACAGAATGCTATGAACAACTTTATGTTCATATATTCAACAACCCAAAGGAAATGATTTTTAGATAACAATGAACTACAAAAATTCAACTAAGATGAAAGCGCTAAATCTATAGTTCTGTAACTATTAAAGTCCTACAGCCATTAAAAGAATGAATTTATAATTAAAAATCCCACCAAAAGAAATATTCAGCCCCAACCCCCACAGTACCTTAGAGTCTATAGTTAGCTCTATTTTATAACCTCATCACTCCAGCTCTTTCTTTTATAGCATTGATCACAGTTTCTAATACTATATTAATATGATTATTTTACAGAAGTTTCTTTCTAGTATTCTATAAATATCATGACTATGTTACTTTGCTCTTTGAATGTCCCCAACGTAATGCCTGGCACCTCGTGGGCAATGTACACTATTTGATGAATGAAGGAATGGATGATAGCTTTGAATGATGAAATCTAACTATCAAGTTAGTTTATTAAATTATGAAATTGCTCTAGATAGTTGGTCTTGCATAGCTTAGCAGTCTCTTGTCATGGCAAAATGTTAGTTAACTAGAAGAATTAGCAGCTATAGTCACTGAGATTGTCTTCCTTTTTCATGACGGCTTGACAAATCGTTGTGATCTCTACATTTATACTTTTGCTAAAAGCTATTTTTATTTGTGAATTTTGATCTTGCTTATTTTTCCAAATGAGAAGTCCCAAAGAATGGGGTTCTAAATCTCTCTAATGATGGTTGAAATGACTCCTTCTCTCCTGTGTGTGCAAGCAGGGCCTCGCTGTTTGGTGGTGGCATCAGTTTACTAAATATTTACTCAAAGAAAGAATGAAAAGGTCACAGGAGTTCCATCTTCTCCTGTGTCTTCCCTTGTTATTAATTATTTTGTTATTAATTATTGTCTTTCCTGAATCAGTCATCTTGGGGAGGACTGGTCTGGTGTGGGGGTGACCATGCAGACCTCCAAGGGCACAGAAGGTTTCTATTCTCACTTCACATTCTGTTGTAAAGCAGCATCTAGCACAGAAATAGGGGCTCCATAAAAATTTCTTGAACAAATGAGTCAATGGTTGAGTAAATAATGTTATAGGCAGTCCTCGGTCGACCTGACCAATATACATACTTAATAAGAAAAACAAAGAAACAGGTAAACAAAGAAAAAGACCTGTGCTTTCTAACTCAGCCCAAGTTTAAAATGTATACTTTATTTTGCACCCAGTCCATAAAGAATTCACATTGACATTTCAGCACTGATGTAAGCTTTGAGAAGCTCATTATTGTAATGAAAGAGGAAATAAAATGAAGCCTGAACAATAAGAGAAGCTGTACACGAGAAAGGTGAGTCTCAGGAAAGAAGACAAATAAGAGAAATGTGATTAAAACTTTCTCTGAATTGTTGTAGTTTGAGTTAAATTAATATTGACATATCTCATGTGTCCCTGAGTATGTTTTGTATAAAGGGTATTGCAGGACTTTAAAATGTCCTGTTCTTGCTGCTTAATGAGCCTAATTGGAGACCATCTGGTTTGTGATTGATTTTAAAGTGATTTGAGGGCAGAGCAACAAGTATTGCTATCAGGGAAATGAATGAAAATGCATGGTAACCTACAGCATCTAGGACCCATCAATTCTTGTGACTACCCTGTGACGAAAATGATAGTTCTTATTTTATAGATGTGGAAAATGAGGCAGAGAGCTAAATCTTCTGACCAAGCTCAGGTAGCCATGTGGAAGGCAGGGTCCTAGTGCACATTTAGATCTCAGTGCTTTCCTGGAGCTGGGACTAGTGTATCTGCCTCACCACAATGATGGGGGAAATTTCTAGAAGGAAAAGAATACAGAAAGTTTGAAATGCAACAAGAAGATAATTTAAAAAGACAGGTAGGTGCAGGAAGTGTGTAGACTGCAAAATTTAAATGATTCCTCAAGGAACTTTAATAATTTCACAAATACAAGTCTAAAACATTTAAAAATTGCATAAAATTCCCCACTAAGATGAGTTTCCTTGTCTTTCTCACATTGCAATATGACTATTATGATGTTAACTATCAACTTAATTGAATATACAATTATTTAATCACTAGACAAGTTGGTGCAAATTGGACAGATAAAGAAAATTATGGCTATTTAAATATTTAACTAGTGATAAGATTTCTGTAATCAGAAAGAAAACCAAAAATGTTGTTAAGAAGGTGTTAGGGAAGGAGTGTGAGTTTTGGAGTAAGCTATTAGACTGAGCGTAAACTGATAATGAGAGATTTTAAGATGAACTGAGGAGGTGATGTGAACAGACTTGTGGAGTTTGCAGAGCTGGTCTGCAGCCTTGTCTGCTGCACAGGGACTTGCTACCCCTGGCCCTCCCCACCACCCAAACCTCCATCTGCCTCACCCCCTACCCCCCAGGCCACATGCCCAGTCACAAATGTGAGATGGGGAGATGTTCCTTGAGGATGGTTTGAGAAAAGATTCTAACCTATGCATTATCTGTAATAGGGGATTTAGTACAAGGTGTAATAATGTTTGACAAAGAAAGTCATCACATAAGTCTTTATAACAAAGCCATTTTAGTTAGGGCAAGTTTTTAGTGACAATTTCACCCTCTTCCTTAACAGCGTTTGCTTTACCAAGCAAACGAATGATCGTTGAGTTGAATGAAATGATCTACAAATGGGAGAAGTTAAGAGGATATTTAAGTTCAAATATCCATCATCAGTTTTGTGATAGAATTTCGTTTAATAATAGGAATAACACTCAAGCTTCTCATAGTGTGTGTGCACGTGTGTGTACATGGTACAGAATGAATAATGTTCCATGTGTGGTAACTCCTCGGAAGCCACTTACATTTACTATCTCTTCATTTTCTAGAATTTTACAGTTTGGTGAATCATTATGAGGAAACCTATAGTTTCCTAAAATCTTTTATTTTTTCATTCCTTTTGTATGTAGCAAAATCACTTGTTTTAAAGAAAGTTTTTACTGATTTTTAGAGATCACATTTATTTCTTGTGCTCAAAAGCTGGTAGTGTTGGCTCTTTATGATGCAATTATGCTTGGCTTTTCATTCCAAAGCTACTTTGGTATTAAAAAATGTACTATGTGACAATGTTAGGATTGAGATTGGGTGATTCTTCATGTAATACATGGTAGTATTGTAAACACACTTATGATAATAAAACACAGCATTTACATTGTAAACACTTAATTTCTGATTTCTAAAAGTTGCTATTTCCAAAGCTTTTAGGGAATAGAACATTAAAAGATGCTAATGCACACAGATGCATCTAAATTTCCCTTGGGGAGAAGCTACCTTAACTGCCATTGCAAGTTTTACAATTTTGCTGTAAATGAGTGATTTCATTTAAATAAAAAGATATTATTTTCTGTGATGAAAATTCAGCTGCTTCATGTAACTCTGAAAGCATCTTGATTTATTATTGACTGTCTTCTTTCAAGGAGAATATTCTTCTAAAGATATTATGCAAGAATCCTTCTATTTCTTACTCTTTGTCATTTTCTATTAATCTTACCATATCTGTGTTCAGGCTATTTGGCTAAAAAAATTAGAAATATATAGTAGTTACATATTTGGATAAATACAATTGTGAGAAATAATATATTCTGTTCACCTGAATGAGCATGTCTATTGCATGCCATTAGCTGTGTTAAGGGACTCTTAAAGAGTCTAGAAGCATTTTCAGTTGAGAGAGAAGCAATCTTGGCAAAGCTCTTTTTCAGTTCCCTAGGAAAAAAACGTATGAGGTTTGTTAAAATAAATTTCAGAAATTGTTTTTATCACAGATGTAAATAAGGAAACATAGGAATTTATGAAGATATACACATATATATGTATATATATATGTAATTGGCTGTAATTTATAGATGTATACATATTTTAGCTGATATATACAGTTCATATATAGTATATATACATGTTTCTAGTTCATATTTATATTTATAGCACATATACTATCTACTAGAAGTCACATTCCAACAAGAACATTTTCAGACAGACACATAGCCAGTGATATATAAACAGTATAAGCCAAAAGTCTTCTTTGAATGGCATCTTGTGCCCAGGCTGATGCTGATCTAAAAGATACAAGCGAAATACCATCTACCTCTGAAAAATTTGAAGGAAAGATAATTTTTCAGATTAATCTTTCAGAATAAGGAGGTTGCTTCTTTAAGGAAAGTTGTTGCAGAAAATTTATTGTTTAAAAAAGTTTTTATTTTTTTGAGAACAGATTTAAAGAGAATGATAAAAATAGCTAACATTATTTTTGTAAACCCTTCACACATATTATCTCAATGAACACATTTAATGAGATAGGTTGGTATTACTCTTATTAGGTTGGTATTACTCTTCATATATACAAAATCATTTAGGAAGTCAAGTCAATAACTTTTCAGTTCCATAGAGCGTTAAGTTTTAGTTCTTTTCTGTGACAATCTGTTAATGTTGTAAAACTCAAAAGAGATCTCAACATTTGTTGGAGTGTTAATGCTACTATTGCTAAGTTTTATACAGATGGACTCCTTTAATTTTAAAAATTGATTGATAATAACATTTTTGTTCTCTCTGTTTTACACAGATGAAGGAGTTAAGTTCAGAGAAATTAAGTAACTTGAGTTAATTTTGTTATTGTGACATCTCTTAATATTATGCAAATAACAATATTCACTCAATTTTATATTGCAAGTTAATTCATCAGTAAATAGTGTGGATATTACACATACTGGCCTCAATTATTGTGAAAACAAAACAAAATTCAAATAAATGGCACACTTAATTTTTAAACAATGCATACTAAAAAATTCTTGAAATGGGATCTTTCTATAACTTTCATACCTATGAAGTTAAACACCCTGAAGGGATAGATTAAGATAGTGACATTTAAATAATAAATTGTATAATAGCTGAGTTATTCAAATTTTCTGGGATTCTTTTTTTCCTTACCACCCTGACCCAACAGATACTCTTCTTTCTTCCATGAAGCCTTCCTGGGTGATCAGAAAAGAGTGAGGACATCTCTCTTGGGTGACAAAGTTTCCTAACACTCTCATGTCAAATTCCATTGCAGTTACATCTTATCTGTGCTGTCACAACTAAACATTTCCCTGTGGGTTTCATGTGCTGAGATCATATTTTACTCAATTTCACCTCTTCACTTTGTTCGTGTGTGTTCTGTTTTCTGTTTTAGATGCTAAGCCTCTGTCTACAGGCCTCATAGACAAAGCCAAGCAATGCTTGAGGCTGATCTGAAAAACAAGACCAGAAAACAGAAAACCAAACATTTTCATCTAATAGCTACTCTGTCCTTTCAAATAATGACAGTATTATTCTAGGCTCACTACCCCTTTGCTAGCCTACTGACAATAAACATTTTCATAAAATGAAGGATCAGTAGCTATCCTCCAGAGAGTAAGGCACTCACCACTTATGAAATTAAATGAAAAGATCAATAGGAACTCAGTCAAACATTATATTGTAAATGATAAAAGCAGAAAGTAGAAAAATTCACTTTAATGCGTGCCTCTTTTATTTTCCTTACACAAATTGGAAGCGCAACAAAGAAAATTCTGACCTAGTATGAAATAGAACATGACTAAGAGAAGGTGGGGGCAGTAGCCAGAGGAGCTGAATGGACAAGAAGAGAAACAAAAGCAAGGAAAATGGGCAAATGCAATTAGCCAGGCTGGGAAGTAAGCTGATCATGCTTAAATTGAGCTACTAGACAGCAGTGTCTGACTTGGAGAGAGACAAATGTAGCAAAGAGAGATGGAACATTGTCAGCATGGGAGGCAGAATGAAATCATACTTATGACAGGGAGTGCTTAGGAGAAGTATATGGGAGAGAAAAAGAAACTAACCTTTTCAAGGTAAGACCATGTGCAAACAAAATAATTTCTTCGAAGTAGGGCTAAACCCAAGGGGGAAACACCCCAAGCCAAAGTTGACACATGCTCTTCTTGGGACTCATTTTTCCTGTCAAGAGCCCTTCCTTCATCTCTGGTGTGAGACACGTTGGAAATCTAGAACCCGCAACGCATTTGTGCTAGAGAGCTTTCTTTATTATTTCTTCCTCTTAAAACTTATCTGTCTTTGGTTTCCTTACTTATTATACAAACTAATCAATGCATATATGTAAACAATATATTCCATTTGTTAAGTGCCATAGCATTGTTGGTCCATTGTAAATACCAACCTAATAAACTAAACCGATGCTTGCATTTATCAATGGCCTTCAATTTAAGTTTTTCAGCTCCATGTCAGAAGAATGGAATGTATAGGAATGAGAAGAAAAAGAGCAAAGAGGGAATAAGAAATTTAAGAATGAGAAATAAGGGTGACTGGATAGGACAGTTCAGAAATGGAACTGATGAAACTCTACTGTCATCCGTTATATATGAAGGGAAAAATTAAACAGGTAAAAACACCATTCACCTTTTTGGGGGATATTACAGTTCAAAGTCAGACTGTGTGAAGTGTCTCTCATCACGTACAGCCCCTGCTCCCTACAGTAAAATCCAGTCCTTCGATGGACTCTCTCCTCTCTGCTTGTCAAGACTGATCTATGCAGATCAATGTTGAGGTTTAGTCCCGCTGGAAGGGAACAGAAAGGCAGGGATGAAGGACAAATGTGAATTTATTAGATTAATGCCTCTGGTGTCATGGAACAGGATATGAAATCAAAAATAATAAAGTATGTGCCTACTCTTCTACTTTCCAGACAAAATTGGACAAGTTATTTAATCTCTTTCAACCTTTGTTTCATCATTTCTGGAATGGAAATAATACTATTATCACTTTATTTTAATTTTCATTATTGCCTCAGATCATTGTTGTGACATTAGCAAAGGACATTGCAAACTGCTCAAATAGTGTACAAATTGTAAATATATCAGCCAATCTTTGTTGGGCAGTTACAATGCATAAGTTACTGTTCTAAGGACTTTACATGTATTAATTTAATCTATACAGCAGTCTTATGAGGTAGATATTATTATTATTATTATTATTACCACTACTTTACAAATGAGAAAACTGAAGCTGAGATATTAGGCAGTGGGAGGAAGTGCCGAGGTCCAAACAAGGTGGACTGGATGAGTGTGTGTCCAGCAGCTGTGATGCAGGGGACAGTCCTGGGGGTTCAGTCAGAGGACAAGGGTTCATGTTTGCTCTGCCAGGTGACAGCTGTGCTTTTAGGGGCAGTCCCTTGAACTTGCTGAGCTAGAGTTCCTAATTGGGTAATAAAACAAAATTAATAATTTTGATCTAATGAGTGTTTCCTTTCTTATGGATTTTCATCATACTTTTCTTTCTTTCTTTCTTTTTTTAATTCCCTAATACTCCTTTCTAAGTGCTTGACTTGTGCAACCAGGGAGGGTTAATTATCTTAGGGCTAAACCTATGCAATCGTCAAATTTTCTATTTCATTCTTCTTTTTAATTTGCTTATAGCACTTGGTTTCTTGAAACTCATGACTTCATTAGGGAAATATTTTGAAAATTGATTGTTTCATCACTTAATTATAGAACATGAATGGATGTTCTTAGCTAATTAAAGCTGTGGGTAAGAGTTTCATTATAATTTTATATGCCAGATTTACTTTCAGCATCTTCATGGCGGGAGTGAATTAGGTATCTGGAGGAAAAGGTCAGTAGACACTGTGTAGAACCCTGTTCTGAATTTTGTATACCAGGAAGGGGAAATCTTTACCTTCGATGTTAGGGAGTGGGACAGTTGTTCTGCCTTTACAAATATTTGGGACTATCCTGGAAAAAAAATCTCATAACTTCTTTGGGTTTTAGTTTTCTTTTTCATACCATCTTTCCAGAAAATGTTTTGAGGATGAAATGAGTATCAGGGTTTTCTGCTTGGAGCTGCCATGAAAGGGGTCCCACCGGACAGAGCAATACACAGCAGGGGTCTATGTCTCCTCTGGATGTTTTCCCACCTGGACACAATGCCTGGGATCATTGGGGCTATCTTCAGCTCAGGAGGGACTCTGTCCCGAGAATAAAGTCCATGTAATGAGGGAAATGTATGTCGCCTGGCCCTTGGCACACTGAGCTGTCCAGGTAGCCATTCATATTCTCACTATTTCTACACACAGGAGGCAATACATTAAGTGTTTCAGCAATGGAATAGGGTTTTTATTGCAGGGAACTTAAAGGAGCCTGCCCAGGACAGTACCCTATTCAAAGTCCCATTGATCACATAGTCAAGCAAGTGGGGAAAGAAAGATGTAAGTTAATACTCATTTTTGGACACAGAGGGCCTAATGTTCTGGGAAGACACATGCGTTCCTGGCTCAAGGGCTGGAACCATGACTGAAGGCCTTTCCTTCTCACAGCATGGATTCTTGGATCTTGTGGCCCCACAAATCATGGGAAACACAGGGGTAATGTGGCTGGCCAAGGATGGATGCCAGCTGGGATACTGGGCCTTTCCAGCAGGTGTGTCTTGCAGAATGAGCTGGAGCTGGTCAAAAAAAGAGTAAGC
This sequence comes from Talpa occidentalis, assembly GCF_014898055.3. NCBI lineage: Eukaryota > Metazoa > Chordata > Mammalia > Eulipotyphla > Talpidae > Talpa > Talpa occidentalis. The sequence goes on from NW_023601433.1 coordinate 52,172,988, forward strand.
TGTTTCTTAACAAGGAAAACCTTAAAGTGAACTAGGTGTTAATTCAGAGCTCTCCATCAGGGAGCATGAGGGCCACCAGGGTCACAAAATGTGGCTCTGGATATGCTGTACTAGTTTGAATATAGGTCCCTGAATTTCATTTTAATTGATCTGAAGATTTGGAGTCCGAAATTTTTAAAATCATCTTTCCCAAGTAATTCTAAGATGCAGTCAGGGCTGAGAATGAGGGCTAAGGTCTCAGCACCCATCCCTGTAGCAACCAGATTTCCTGGACCAATTTGGCCAGAAGAATCCACACTGCAGATGCTGCTTGCGCTCTCTTGGAGGGCACATTCCACCTACATATTTGAGTCTTATTCTTATTCTGAGTAGATAAATTTATATAATTTAAGACTCTGTTCCCTGAATGAGATGGGGGTGATAAGCATGTAACTGGGGTGAAATGGACTTGGGGAGGCAGCAGAGAAAGCTCAAGGGAATATGACATTTGCAGACTGGTTTGGGCCGTGCCCCAGAAAAGGGAAGTTCTGAGTGTCCAGAGTCTCTTAGTGAAGGATCCCAGGAGACCATGTACTCCCGCCACTCCTGCCCCCAGATGCACAAAGGCCATCAGGTCCAGGGGTCTTAGCTCTCCAGGGCCCCTGTTGGATAGAGTGATAGGAAGAAAATCTTCTAACTTCCACCCTGCAGTATTCACAAGGAGGGTGTGGCCAGCAGACCCTGGAAACACTTTCCTGAGATGTGCATCAAATTGACCCAACCTCAAAGATGCCTGAAAACTGGGAGATTTATACCTTCAACTCAGATTTCATATCAGAAAGATACACTAATGATTATGCCATTAGGACTACTAGAAGCCCCACTTTACTTCCAGTTGATTGCAAAAATTATTTTCTTAGTGAGGAAGACAGCTTAATTGTAGAAAGTAAGAATCAAGCTGTTCAGTTTACCAGTTGGCTTTTCACTTTGTTCTCCTATTTTAAGAAATCTAGAGTCTATCCTTTGAGCTCTGAAAAGTAAGATGAACACAATAGGAATGTAATTTGTCAAAGAACATGAAACATCAGAGACACAATGCCAGCTCTGTTTATTCTAGCTAGTTAGACTTCTTTTCCAGGTGAATTTTATGTGCCACTGGACCCAGCATGAGCAATTATTAGCCTCATAGGGAAACTACATGCTTCACTTAAAAACAAAAGTACAACGGAAAGAAATCCAATAAAACACCAAACAGGAAATGAATGGTGGTATCCCCACTATACAAATAAATTGCATCCCAGAAAGGCAGGCAGCTTGCTTTAGTTCACGTAGTGGGGACCAAGGGAGGGGTGGGTAAGCTGCACATAAAAGGAATATCTTCAGGCTTTTATTAAGAGGCAGAATGGCAATAAGTAATGGAAATATTCTAGGAGCTCCATAGGCTTCCAATTTCTAACCACTCAGAAGCTCCTGCTCAGCTCACCAACCACTCCAGACCCAGCTCTGGATCTCCTGGTACCCCAGGCCTTCCTAAGACATGTCCATAATGATAATACGCCTTGTGCCCCCACCACAGTGCAGTCACACAGCCTGCCCTGGCCCACAACACTCTGGGAAGGCTGGTTTTGGTGAGAAGAAGACTTTCAATTTATGTGTGTCCCTTGCACCAAGTTCAAGGATAGTGGTTTTGACTTTTGACAGCTGGCTTTGTCTTTGACCTCTTTGTCAGTCTGGGAAAAATAATGGCTATCTCTTCTGAGGACCCTCTTTTCTTTATTTCTGGGGACAAGCTGCTCCTATACTGTTATCATGGCTGGGCACTTGCACATGCTTATGGGATGTTTTGTCCCCACTCACAGCCCCCTTTTGGCCAGTATCGCTTCATTTCCTATTTTTCCTGTGGGGATCCTGTACTTCTTTGCACTTGATAGCCACCCTTTATCAATCTATCGTATTCAGTTACTTTCCTCCTCTGTGTTAAAACACTTTCAGTTTATCCTTAAAGAAAAAAAAAATTGAAAAGTCACATATCAATTGATCTGATCACTTTTTTTCTCCTCCCAATTCCAAATTTCTCCTGTGACTTCTGTCTCTTCTCATTTAACTCCTGCCTTGATTCTCTACATTAACAGATCAAACAGCTTTATGAAGGATTCTTAGAGCAAAAAGCAGAGAATCAATCAAAGAGAATTCCCAAGGGAGATGTCTAATAGCACACACATAAAATTTTATGTAAGCCCCAGAGCATCAGGCCCTTGTAGCAGAAATTAAAGGTATTATAGAGAATGAGGAGACTTCTTAGTGACCTAGCCCTGGGTGCTTTGTGCAAAGTAGTTCCTGCAAGATTGAAATATAGTCAGTATCTCCAGGTCCAATTTATTTCTATTAGGCACTCAGTGGCCAATTTAAGAACTTTATGGATACCTAATTTGGGTAAACCCTTAACTATTAAACTCCAATAATGTCATCATTTCACTGAGTAGAAAAGAAAACACGTGGATGAGTTCAGTTAGCCAAGGGTGTGGATGTGGTGGTCTCTGCATTCTAATTGTGCCTCAATGACCTTGATGGATGACTTCAGCCAGGGTGGAGTCCCAGGGTTGAAATGACTGCCCTGGGTGTGGACAGGGCTTTCAGGAGAGAGCTATCACGGAACCTGACCTGTAGGACACCCAGGCAAGGACAGCAGAGAAGGGAGCCTGTTACCGTCGTGAGCAAGCACAGCCTGCAAGCATGGCCTTCAGCCTGATAAAAATCCATAGCTTTTCTGTCATTAACTTTGGTGATAAATTGTCTTCTTTTATGCAATTACTGTCCTGTATGTAAAAGACTTTCACAATCTTTGAAAAATTATTAAGGTTTGTGCCTAACTTGTTTTCCACTACCTCAGGGCTGGGATGCTATTTTCTTTATGATTGTGCTTGCATTTTGGTGCACTTAGAAGAAGCATGGGCACAAAGAAGCTAATCTCTGCCTCCAGCCTAACCCCTATGCAATTATCTAGACCATGGAGCTTGCTTTGGTCTCTCAGAATATACCTCTAATCCCAGTCAGAGACCACTCCATCTTCTTTGACCTATTCCCCCCTCCAGCTTATTATATTTATTGTGGTAAAAATATATACTCTCACACCCACCTTTCATCAGTGCCCCAAAGATCCTCACCATGTTTCACTGGGATCCTTGCCTCCCCTACTCCCACTCCACCACCCTCCCCCTCTGGTTGCCTCAGTTTTATAGTCAGGTATTAAGAGTTTATCACTGGTTTAGTTTTGATGGACCCTTTATTATGTTTCTCTATATTCCACATATAAGCGAGACCACTGGGTATTTGTCTTTCCCCTTCTGACTTTTTTTTTAAAGATTTATTTATTTATACAAGAGCTGGGGTATAGGCCAGAGGCACTGGAGGGTGAGAGGATTCACCAGAGACAGGGTGGGGAGCAGAATAGGCAGATGGACTGAAAGCACTGCTGAGAGGAACAATGGGCGAGACAGGAGAGGTCTGCTGTGCCATGTGGGAATCCCCCTGGCTGGCTGGGGATTGAACCTGCGCTGCAGAAGCTGCAGACAGCCCCGCAGCACTGAGCTCAACCCACTGAGCCACTGGGGAGGCCCTCCTTCTGACTTCTTTTGATTTACATTTTTCTTCCCAGTTCCACCTGTGTGGTTGTAAACGTCAAGAATTCATCATTTTATATAGGTGAGTAGTATTCACTATATACAACATCTTTCTGATCCTTGGGTTCTTGGCTACTGACACTACTTTTATTGGATACGTCTAGTTCTTCCCTGGCTGAGTTTCGTCACAAAGGGGACTAAACAAGTATGGGCTGTCATTCAGCACTATTTACATTAGTTAAGAGTTTGAAATAACTTAAATACCCATTGATAGATGAATGGATTAAAAAATATGGTATATGTACACAATGGAATTCTACTCAGCTATTAAAAAATGGTAAAATCTTACCGTTTGCAACAACATGGTTGATACTGGTGTCATTATATTAAATAAAATAAATGAGAAAGAGAAAGACAAATGCTGTGATTTCACCTCTATGTGGAATGGAAGATAAGGAAACAAACAAAAGAAAAGAAAAATGTGCTTAGACATAGAGAACAGATTGAGGGTTATTAGAGGGGGGACGGATGGGTGAAACAGGTAAAGGGTGTGAATTGGATGGTAATAGATGGAAACTAGACTTTTGGCAGTGATCATGATATAGTGTATATACATACCAAACTATACTTCTAGTTCTTGAAGCCCATACAATCCTATAAATCAATATTACTTTCATAATATTTAAAAAAGATTTCTTTATTTATGCATACAAGTACTGGGGTACAGGCCAGAGGTGTGGGGGTGAGAGGATTCACCAGAGACAGAGTGGGGAACAGAACAGGCAGATTGACCGAAGTACACTGCTGAGGGGAGAAGCGGCCAAGTCAGGAGAGGTCTGCTGCAACATGTGGGTTGCTCCCTGCCTGGCCAGGGATCGAACTGGTGCTGCAGTGGCTATTGATAGTGCTGAGACTTAAACCCTTGCTTGCAGCACCAGGGAGGCCCTTTAATAATTTTTAAAAATGGACTATCTTAAATTTTTATCCCCAAAGTAAATTTTGAGGAGAGGATCTGAGTTCAGGAAAATTTATTCTGGAAATAATACCTGGGAGTCTTGAAAGGTTGGTGGGGAAGGGAGATGGAGAAGGAGGGATGGAGCTGATATGTGGGCACGGTCCCCGGGTCTTCACCATGCCCCTCCTCCCAGGGGGTACCTGAGAGATGGCACAGAACTTGCTCAGTTGTTCAAAAGTGGGGAGTTATCTGTCACTCCACACTCTGTTGGTTGAGTGGTGCTGGACTGAGGCATCCCTGAGCCTATAGCTTGTCTGTCTGAGAGAGTCAGATAGAGTTCAGACAGAGTGAAATGTTCTTATAAAGAAGGTACTGAGTGTCTGCCAATGTTCTCATGTGTGCTTAGTAAAAGCAAAAATAAGGAAATTTGTCTTCAAATAAGATTAGGAAAATGACAATAGGAAAATGACAATTAGGAAAATGACAACCTTATGGAGAGTCACATTTTCTTATTGAAGAATGAGAAGCCCTATCAGAAGGAAAAAGAAACCTCATCTGTTTACCTTTATTTAACTAATATTTTTCTGAAAAATGTCCATGATAAAACACTTTTTACTCAGGTGACAATTACTAATATTGCATGCAACATTTATAAATGATAAACTAGGACAGAAGGTATATGTGCAAGTATTTATCACTCTCTTAACAGCATGATAAAGGTATAAGTGACCTCCACCCTTTCTTTTATGAACCCTGGCAGAGGACATATCAATTGGGACTCATCAGGAAGGCTCATCCTTTAGGAATGAAAACACCAAATGTGAACATTGAATGAATAAGGTCAGTTACACCAGTGCCCCAACTTCATTGCTCACAAGGCCGACAAGGTTTATAGTCTGAGTGGAATCACAGTGGATTCCTGGGTCCATGTGCAGACTGGAAGCCATGAGTGTGCTAGAAGGAGGCACATGCACATAAGAGGAAATTCCTAACGAGAAGGGGACACTTGTGCCTGACAAGGGAGCTGCAAATATGAATGAATAGCCCAGTGGACACACGATCATTGCAGGAGTACCTACTGCAGAATCAGGGCCCTTGCCTCTGTCCTAGGTGAGCAAGATGGGAAATGTTGGCATTTTGTTTATAGACGTAAGGAGAGGAATGACCCTGGGTATTGTTTTTAGAAAGAGGTCATAGACAATCTAAGCTGTTTGTTATTGGACAGATACAAATGGCTACTAAGCACAAAGAATATGTGCACCATCACTAACCATTAGGAAATTCAAATCAAAACTACATGAGATGTCACTATGCATTTATTAAGATAGTTACTGTCAGCAAAAGAAAATAATAAGTATTGTGAGACTGTAGAGAAATTGGAATCCTGTGCTATGCTGTTGGGAATGTAAAATAATGCAGCTGCTATGGAAAATGGTATGGTATTCCTCAAAAAAGGAAATATAGAATGACCATATTACTCACAAACTCACTTGTGTGTAAGTATTCAACAGAACTGGGAACAAGGATTTTAAGAGGCATTTGTTCACTGAAGTTAATAGCAGTATTAGTCACAATAGTCAAAGGCAGTATTATTCACAACAGATAACCTCACCATCCATCAATGATGAATGGGTAAAGAAAAATGTGGTATATTTTGGAGGAATATTATTCTGCCTTAAAAACAAGGAGCTCTGACTTATTCTACACTTGGGATAAAATGTGCAGACATTATTCTAAATGAAGTAAACCAGTCACAGAAGGAAAAATACTGTATTATTCTCCTTATATGAGCTACTTACTATAGCCATGAGGTACTTAGAACAAAAGTAGAAAGAATAGTAGTTGCCAGGTTTGGAAGGAAGGGAACGGGAGTTATTGTTTAATGGCTATAGGGTTTCAGCTTGTGAGGATAAGAGTCGTGGGCATGGCTGGTTTGTGATTGCTGCACGGCCATGAATGTACTTAATGCTTTGTTTAACTGGACACTAAGAAATAGTTAAGTCAAATTTCGTGTTATGGGTATTTCACTATAATTTAAAGGAGATAGAGAGAGAGAGAGAGAGAGAGAGAGAGGGAGAGAGAGAAGTCTTGTCAGGTTAACCTATAAGAACAAATTTCTTATCTTCTGATATTCAGCAGGAATTCAGACAGTTGCTAAATTTGTGACTATTTGACTGACAAGTGTACTGTTTGAATGTCGACCAGAAGGGGGAAATTTCTAAATGAGTTTCATCACACAGGAGATACTAGATTACTAAAACCAGCATGGGAATCAAGTTGATTGGGGCTTTTTTTTTTTCCTTCATGGAAAGAGTGACTATATTGTCACCGAACTATGTGATTTTTCACAGGTAAAATTTATTTACAAGTAAATTCCCAGTCTTGCCTACATATACAAGTAGTCAACAGATGTTTGTTAGTTAGGACGGCAGGTGAAGGGAAGGCTATTCGTTAAAGAGCAGCTGCTCCCTGTTCTTTTGCCAGATGCAAATCAAACACCACCTGGAAGAAGTTTAATCATTTGATATGTATTTAAAATAGTCATTCTCTGAATTTAAAATGTTAATGTATAATGTTTATGATGAGCAAAATAATTAGGAAATATAGATTTACTCACTTAGGGTGCCAGGTAATTCTGACTATGATAATATTGAATTACTTGTGTATCTGTGGATTAAGCAGCTAGACCTGAGTCAACACAAATGAAAAAAATTAACTAAAACAGAAGCAGCAATTGAATGATAATGCATAGATAAAAGCAATTTGAGATTTCTTCATGGAAAGCTATGCTCTGGTCAGAGCTAACATTATGTTTGGTGTATTGCCTCCTTATCGTCTAAAAAAGGTTTAATGTGGTGAATCCAATTCTTTCATAATATCAGAAAAGCTTTTTTGTCGGGAGTGTTGATGTTTTAAAAAATTAACATTCTCACTACTACTATTTTTAGGGAGTCAAGCCATTTTGATTGCAATTTCTGAAATCCTTAATGGATACAAAATCATTTCTCAATCATCAACTACAGATTTATTCTTTATGTAAAGAGATTGCAAAAAGAGAACAATTTTTGCATATGAGAACTATGCCTCTTCTCAGTCATTATTACACAAACATATTACATATTAATGCAAAAGAAATGACATCTGAAAGAATTCTTTTTTCTTAAGCATGTGTCACATAATGGGTTGTAGCCCTTTATAAGTCATTCATTAGTGAGTGGTTGCAAAGTTTCATTCATACCAGGTGTTCAGGCGGACTGGGCACAGTGCAATTCTCTGATCCCATGCAGACGGGTAAAGAGTGTCACAGTCCTCAGTAGTTTTGCAGGTATCTGTTTTTATTTGGGGTTCAGCTATAGCTATATATAGACAGGCAGGGTGCTTTTTAGACTTATCTACTAGGCAGCCTCCCAGACCCCCAGCAAGTTCTTCTCTCTATCTGGCTCTCTTGGCGTTCTCTGCTTCTGCTTCGGCTTCTCCTTCAGTTTGCTGTGCTGGCTGGGGCTGCTGGCGTCCCCGTGACGCCGCCCTTAAAAGCACATCTTAGCTCAGCTGAATCCCATCTACTATGCCCACACCCTATTCCAGGTGCCCGCCATCAGGCATGCATTCAGGACAAGGATCCTCATCTATCCTGATGGCGGAAGGGCAGAAAAGCCTGACATTTTTCTTACCCTACAGTCACCCCCTCAGGGTTTCTGCCATACATCTATACATATATTACAATTTTTAAGCAAACAACAATGCAGCCATGGCCCACAAAAGCAATACATCAAATATACAAAATCATATAACAAAATACAACAGAACACAAATAAGTCCAGGCAGGGCACCACCAAGTGCAAAAGACAATTATTGGTACCAGCAGATGAGCCACCAAATCTGCTGCCGAAGGCACTGCTATACGAGGAGGGGAATCACTCACGGCATCTACTATAACATACCAGGAGCCGTCAGGCTTCCTGGCCTTCTCTGGCTGTAGTCTAGGCTACAAGGCCCACAGCATCCACCCCCAGGATGCACTAGCTCTGGGATTGGCAATTTTATTCTGTTGGGGTAATCACCACCCTCAGGGTTTCTGTCTGCGGTCGCTCCAAACTCGGCCTTCACGGCCACCCATGCGACTCACAGACCCTGCACTCAAGCCAACCACTGCAATCACATGGGTCGGGGATCCAAACTCTGCATTCGGCTTGGCTCCACCCCAAGCCACATTCCCCACCCGTCCCCCAAGACAGGTTCCTCAGCTCCTCACCCTCACTCAAGAATGAGCAGGGCATTCACCCACAGGTGATTTTACGAGACTCACAGTGCTTCAGCATACCCAGGCTGCTTAACAGCCGCTTAGCTTTCAACTTAGCATCAGCACCAGCTTTGCTGCCTTAGTTGGCTTTCTCCTCCACCTGGCTGCTGGGCATGCACAGGCTGCTTTTGGCCATCAGCCCACTGGCCACCCCCAGATTCTCAAAAAAAACATAACCTGCCAAGGTCCTCCGCCTTCTGGCGGGATTGTCAGTCCAAGGATCATCAGTTCATCAGTCTATCAGTCAAGTCCATTGGCTCTCTGCGTCAGCAACGGCCTGCTGCCTCAGGGTTCATTGGCTGGTCCTTTTCCGGTGTCGTTGGCTGGCCTATCCGGTGTCTTGGCTGGTCCTTTCGGGCGTCTCCTTCACGCCAGGTCTCATCTGTAGCTCTGGACGTATCCATCTTCTATACCGCCATGGCGCCTCAGCGTCGTCACAGCCAGTCTTTTACTCCTTAGTCCCTCAGGTCTTGGAGGGCTCCAATACCCGTCTGCATGGATCTTGCCGACTTACGCCAATTGTAGGGCCGACTGGGCACAGTGCAGGTTCTCTGATCCCATGCAGACCGGTAAAGGAGGAGTCAGAGTCCTCAGTAGTTTTGCAGGTTTTATTTGGGGTTCACCAGGCATATGGCAGCAGGGGTGCTGCTGGGACTGGGAGGCTGGCAGGCCTCCCAGCCCCCAGCAAGTCTTCACTCTATCTGGGCTCATCTGGCGTTCTTGCTTCTGCTTCGGCTTCTCCTTCAGGTTCTGCTGCTCTGGCTGGGGCTGCTGGCGTCCCCCCGTGACGCCGCCCTTAAAGCACAAGTTTAGCTCAGCTGAATGCCCATCTACCTATGCCCACACCCTTTCCAGGTGCCCGCCATCAGGCATGCATCTGACAAGGATCCATCATCTATCCTGATGGTTGAAGGGCAGAAAAGCCTGACATTTTCTTTACCCTACACCAGGATATTCAGAATAAATAATTTGATTATAATTATTTGTATGCCTTTTCCAGATGACCTAAATATAGTGTTCTACATACAACAAATATTTCAAACAAATGAAATGTATCTGTTATCGTTTTCTCTTACAGCTATAGCTATAAATTATAGACAGTCTAGAGACTATTTTTAGACCTTATCTACTAGTGAGAACAGAAACCATTATAATTCCAGGTCTCTGTATTAAGCAATATTAGACCAAACAAAACTAACCTTGCAGCTTTCTCCAGGAAATTCCTGATCCTGAAAGATAAGTTTGGCAACCAAGTAGCTTGCTTATAAACACCAACAACTTGCAAGAGAGGCTGAGGCCAGACCCTTGCAGGAAGGACACAGGGCAGGTTTTCTAATACAGCAGACCGGGTAAAGGAGGAGAGAGTCCTGGAGCCCTCAGTGGCTTTTGCAGGCTTTTAATTTAGATTTACCAGGCACATGGCAAGCAGGGGTGCTGGGGGGCCGGAAGGCTGGCATCCCTCTCAGCCCCCAGCAAGTCTTCACTCTATCTGCTCTCCTGCCTTCTCTCTGCTTCTCTGCTCCTCCGTTCATTCTGCTTCTTCTCTGCTTCTGCTGGCGTCCCCGTGACGCCGCCCATAAAAGCCCAGTCTCGCCCAGGTGAATCCCATCTACCTATGCCCACACCCTACTCCAGGTGCCCGCCATCAGGCATGCATTCAGGACCACAGGTTTCTGTCATCTATCCTAATGGCGGGAGGGCAGAAAAGCCTGATACTTTTTACCTTACCCTACACTAGTAAACTTAGCTTTGTCTAATCAATAGAACACTGGTGTAGGCTTGTGGTAATGATACAACAACTTTAACAGCAAGACTCAAGACATAAGAGGGTGGTAAAAAAAGATCACTTCCTTGCTTTTTTCCTTCCCTGAACATATACCCATGCAGTCTTTCACTTTTTGGGTAAAATGAAAGATCCAGACATCTTTAAGAAAAACACACCTTTGGACTGCCTTCTTAGTTCCTTTTCTTTCTTTTTTTTTTTTTGTTCTATTAAATAATAAATTTTATTTTTATATTCCCCCATACAACTGCACATGCCCCATTCTGACCCCAATCCCTCCCCTCCCGGCCCCAACCCCCCAAAAAGTGTCTCTGGAAAATGAATAACTATAAGAAAGTGAAAATCAAAATCAACAAAAAACTATGAACCAGAGACACTTAGTTCCTTTTCTTGAAAAGAGATTACATCTCATGATCTTCTAGAATAGGCTTTCACCCAAAACAATACAGTTTACTTGAATATAAAAAAACCAGCCAAAACTACAAAATTAAGAATTTTCTGAGCAGAAGAAATTAAAAAAAACAAATTGTAAAGATGTAAGACTTAACTTTCCAACAGAAAATAGCCATGGGAAGGGTTAGATTTGTGAAAATAAGCAATTATTAAGAGTGTTGCATTCATGGGCCTCCCTGCTGGTACAAGGGGTTAAGCCTCAGCACTACGAAGCTATCCGCAGCCACTGCAGCACGAGTTCAATCCCCAGCCAGGGAGCTACCCACATGGTGCAGCAGACCTCTCCTGTCTCACCTGCTGCTCCCCTCAGCAGTGTATTTTAGTCAATCTGCCGTTCTGTTCCCCACTCTGTCTTTGGTGAATCCTCTACCCCTCCGCACCTCTGGCCTGTACCCCAGCTTTTGTATGCATAAATAAAATAAATCTTAAAAAAAGAGTGTTGTTGTCATAAGCCAATTCTAAATTTCTTAGCAAAAAATTGGTAGTAATTTTTAGCAATTGTAACTTTGAGCTGACTTCTCATGTCAAGTTCCTTTTTTTTTTTTTTTTTTTTATGCTGCTGCTAAGCAGCTTCTTCCAGCTGGGCATGGAAGACACACTTCATTAACCCCCACACATAAAAGCATCTCATTGCCTCTTGGGGGCCTCTTACATTTCTCTCTCTCTCTCTCTCTCTCTCTCTCTCTCACACACACACACACACACACACACGCACACACACTTATACACGCATTTACGAATCTCTTCAAGTCTCCATAGGAAGAATGGCAAATGTCTACATTTAAATTTCTTGTGAATATTTTCACTTTGCAACTCACACCTCTGCTCCAAGTTGCCATTGCTATAAATCTGACTGCAGTGAATTACTAAGTTAATGGGTAAAAGTGCCATTGAAGAGTAAGCCTTTAGAATCTCACAGAGACCCATCTGATTTAACCCTGAGTCTATGAAACTAAGCTTTGTTTCTTTCTGTTATTAATTAAACACACATTTTCATTCATTTCTGGAAGTAATGAAGGACAGAGAAGCAAGAAGCCAGACCCCAACTCAAGAACTGATATTGATGTCCCAGGGGCAGCTCTCCCACTCGAACCTTGTTCTTTCTCAGCATTTCTGGTTTATGGCGTTGTTCCCTGTGCTCTGCTCTATGTATTTCTCCTCTGTGGACTTGGTTCCTCTGTTCCTCCTGCCTCCTTTATGGTCTACTTTTACTACATACTGTGGGATAAATTATGTTAACCTAATATGTTTAAGTCCTAACCCCTGGGGCCTCAGAATGAATTTGAAGTTTAGGTTTTTAAAGCGATGGTGAAGTGAAAACAAGGCTGTTAGGAGGACACTGCCCCCCCCCCCATTTAACTTGATTTTTGTCCTTATAAGGATGAGATGTGGACGCACAGGGAGATAGCAGATGTGTACACATGGGCAGAGAGGGAGAACAGTTGAAGACCAGTGAGAGGGGGCCATCTACATGACCATGAGAGAGACCTGAGGAGGAAGTGGCCTTGTCCACACCTGGATCTCAGACTTTCAGTCCCCAGAAGGTGAGAATGAATATCTTTTGTTTAAATGGCCTAGTCTGTGGTATTTGTTATAGCAGCCCGAGCTGACTAATACACTCCTGGAACATTTTCTGAATATATCACACTGAACACTGACCTCTCTCCTTTGCAAACAGTCAACAGTGGTTTTTTTTTTTTTTAATGTAACAATTTATTTATTTATTTTATACAAGAACTGGGGTAGAGGCCAGATGCATGGGAGGGTGAGAGGATTCACCAGAGACAGAGTGGGGAACAGAACAGGCAGATTGACGAAATACACTGCTGAGGGGAGCAGCAGGAGCGACAGGAGAGGTCTGCTGCACCATGTGGGACCCTTGCCGGCTGGCTGGGATCGAACTGGCACTGAGGATAGCTTCACAGCGTGGCGCTCAACTGCTTGTGCCACCAGGGGAGGCCCTGTCATCAGTGTTTTTTGGATGGTTTCTTCCCTCTTCACTAACCACTGAAGAGTTTCTCCGTCTCAGTGGCTCTCAGAGTGACAGATGCAGCAGCTTACCTTATCCCTTCCTAAAAATCCAGCTGCCCTCTCACCAACTCCCATTCCAGGCTCCGAGACACAAATATCCAGCTCACAAGGATCCCAATGCAAAGCTGTCCTCACCTTCACATTTTCTTCTGTCCCCTTACTCTGGCAGCAAATGATCTGTATACACTTAAATGTCTGAGGCGTTACCACCTAATAGAACCTCCTGGTGAAAGCTTTTGTAAAATGAACAACTATCTAGCAATCACACAATAACTACTTAATGTATAGTTTTTCAAATGTGATATTAGATTTGCTTAAAGGGAGGTAGACTCAATGCTCAGTGGACCAAGCAAGAAAAGGCAATTTTGTATACGAAACATGCTGACAGGTTTTATATCCAAATTTAAGTGCTAATTTGAACATTACATATTCTGTTGTTTTTTTAACTCTATTTTCTAGACAGAAGAAAGTGGTTATTTTTGATTCCACCAAATTTACTCCTTTAAAATCAGAATCTGCTACATGTCATCACTGGGGATATGAGCAAGTCATTTCAACAACAATTTTATACTTCAAACCTCAACAAAGAAATTTTATATCAATGACACGAAAAATGCCTCAAATCCGAATTATTTCTGTGCCAGAGTCACCCATTATAGCTCTAGCTTCCATGGGCCATTTTCCATTTCGAATATCTTGCCCTATTGTCTTTGTAAGTACACGTGTACTTGTCAGGCCAGCCGTCCTGATGTTTGGTTCAGAAAATATGGTCACTGTAATTATAGCTCTTCACAGGCTGGGGGAATGAGACTCCAACTCATAATCCTTGGAGCTGGATGATTTATTTCTCACCAAATGAGAATGGAAAAATTTCAAGGGCAATTTATCTAATTCTTTCCCTGGGTATAATTTTTAAAAAACAAATTTGCCCTGATGAGGAAATGTATGTTTTTAAGAGGGATTCTTTAAAGATATTGATCTCTGGTGCATTCCCTGGCCTCTGATAGACTTTTTAAATAATTGCCCCAATTAAACTACAAGGTGATTTTCTAAATCTTTTTTCCTTGAAGCAGCACAGGATGATTTTTAAGTTCTTTTACTATTTATTTGGCTGTCAGTTTTCTATGTTCCAGAGCAAAACTATTAAGGTTTCCTTTTAGCCTCTTTTCCCCACTTTTCATGGCATACCCCAACTTCCTCCTCCCATCACTACCTGCCTGCCCTCTGCGCCCATGTCCAGAATTGTGTCCTTCTCTTGGCTCTTCTAGCTTGACTAGCAGAGGACTTAATTAAGTCAAGGATTTAATTCTGTGTTAATATTTTGCTTTGGCTAAATGTCCCCAGAAAACATGTTAAAGTGGGAGCTTTAAGGGAAAAGGTAAACAGTGAGTAGTATGGGCTAAATGTTTGTGGTCCCTCAAAATTTTTATGTTGAAATCCTTACCCCAAGATGATGAGAAGCCATGAGCTTCCTTGATGGGATGAGTGTTCTAACTAGAGCCCAGAGAGCTCCCTCACCCCTCCCTGATCTGTGAAGTCACAGTGGAAAGACCTGTCTATGAACCAGAAAGCCAGTTCTCACTAGACACCAAATCTGCTGACCCCTTGATCTTGGATTTCCAGACTTCAGAACTGTAAGTAACAAATGGGTTGTTTATAAGCTGCCCAGTCTGTGGTATTCTGTTATAATAGCCCAGAGGGACTAAGATAGTGGTAATAGACATGATTATCTAATAAAAGTGAGCATGAATGTGTGGACTCAGAGCTTCTGCTGACTGCTGCATCTATGTCCTGAGCAGAGACTCAGAGGGATAATACTGATTTAAAGACTGGGATGTAGGCTTGTTGTCTAGAAATCACCCTTTGTATGTGTGTGTCTTTGTATGTATTTATATATAATAATGACTATAATAACTTATAAATATGAAGAGTATTTTGAATCCAAATACAATTGCAATGTGCTACTGAAGATTCCTGAGCTTTTCATAATATGCAGTTTATAAAGATGTTTTTTTACAGACATGATTGAAGCCTGGCTTTCCCTCTCAGGGTATCCCACAGTCTGTTTTGAATTTGTTTTAGAAAAATCAGCTCGGATTTGGTATATGTGGGAACTGACTGTGGGACTGGGGGGGTGATGGTATTGGGTTGCTGGAGATGATATCCCTGCTCAACTTAGATGGAAGGAGAGTGGAAGTGCTTTCTGGCTTTAGGCAGAGTCATCAGAGCAGAGGAGCTTGCTATGTTCGTGGATGCCATCACTTGAGGCCCAGTCTCACGGTCACCAAGAGGGTGCTCCTCACAGGAGGGGAATACTACCTCAGACCCTGCTTAGAGATGTCTAACTGTGAATTAGCAAATGAGGAACATTGATGACACTTGTCCTGGTTAGGACAGATGAAAATTAAAGTAGGTTCATGTGACTAGTTCTCTCACCAAAGGTGTTTAATCCAGGCTTAATTAATGTGCATGTTCATATCACTAATGAGTCATTTTATGTCTGATTAATGAAATGCTTTCATTCTTTTGTAGTGTAGGCAACAATTGTTCTATTCTACTTTTCATAATAGACCAAAATAATTCTGTCTAAACCTGGTTGGCTAAAAGAATTTTCAGCACAGACCCACTTCAAGATGCAATTTAAATATGTTGGGTTTTCTCAAAATTATGAATATGTGCCCTTTCAAAAGATCATTTAAGAGAATGAAAAGACAAGTTACAGATAGGAGGGGATGTTTGTAAATTCATATCCAACATGGGATCAGTATCTAGAATATATAAAATACTCTCAAAACTCACAAATAGAAACTATAACCCTATAGAAAATGAAAAAAAGATTTGAACAGTTGATTTTCTAAAAAGAGGTTGGAGGGCCAATCAACAAAGGTGAAAGCCATCAGGCAACATCATTAGTAATCAGAAAAATGCAATTAAATCTACTATAAGATAGTGGTACCCATCTACTAGAACAGCTAAGATACAGATAGAAATTCTGAAAATAACAAGTGCTGATGGGGCTGTAGAACAACAGTTGATACCATGCTGTGTGAATCCAGAATAGTGCAGCACTTCTGCAAAAAGTTTAATAGTTTTTTTTTTTAAATGAAGTTCAACATAACACTTTCCATTTGACCCAGCAATGCCAAGTTTCAAATTATCCAAAGGATGTGAAAACTGATGCTCACACAAAAACTTGTGCTTGACTATTTATAGCATCTTTACTCATAATCACCCCAAACTGGACATAATTGAAATGGTTCTGACTGGTAAGATGGATAAATACATGCTAGCTAGCACCCTATGCAAGGGGGTTCAGATCAGCAACAAAGAGAAGAGCTGACACTGAATCTCAAATGCTTTATGCTCAGTGAGAGAAGGCAGACTCAAAGGGGGTCCATGGGATATTCTCAAAAGGACAAAATTACAGGAACAGGAGACAAAAGATTGGAGGTTGGGGTTGGGACAGGAATGGGCTGCGAAGGGACAGGAGGGAATGCTTCTGGGTGATGGAATTCTTTTATATTTTGATGGTGCTTTTAAGACTGTGTGCATTTGCCAAAACTAAAGAGTGGATTTTATTGTGTGTTAGTTGCAACCTCAATCCATCTGATTTTTTAAAAATTCAACCAGCATAAAATCATAGCTTTTGTCAGTTAGAAAAGGTCAAAAAAAAAAGTACTTGAAGCACTCACCTCCCCCACACATGCTTGAGTTCTCATGATGAGAGGCAGCTCGAAGCCATCCACAAGAGGTTTCCTGTGTCATATTCAACATTTCATTTCACATTTTCTTGATGTCCACCTGCCCATCTCTATTCTTATAGCACTCTCACCAGAGCAGTGTCCCCTGGCTTCACAGGAACACCCACAGAGCACATCCACATAGATAACAGTTTTATAAACACAGATGGAGTAGCCAGAGCAAAAAAACACATTCTTAATTTTTTTCTTAATTTTTTTCTTAATTTTAATGAAAAGAAAGGAATAATCTTGACCCTCGAGGATACCATTTTAAGTGAAATAAGCCCTTCACAAAAAGACAAATCCTACATGATGCCTCTCACGGGAGGGATGAGAGTTCACAAATCCAAATCCACAGACAGGCAGTAGCTGGTGGTCTGAGGGAGAGGGAGGAGGTGTGAGTAGTGGGGACAGAATTTTAATTGATAGATGAGATATTCAGTAGCTGGATGGCCATTGTGAGGTCTGCACAACTGTGTGAATGCACTTAATGGCACTGAATTGAACACCCGACAATGGTTAAAACAGAAAAATGTGTATTATCTCTCTATTTTCAAGTAAATTGTAAAAGGAAGTGATAACTGATCACCTCTGATGGGAAGAGGGGACTCATTCCTGCATGTTTGTACTTTCTAGAAAGGCCTTTCCAAGGCTGACCATGGACCTGAATAAAAGCATTGATGATAAGCAAGTGTTCCCTGCATTCCTCAGAACTGTGAGCTTTTCTGCAGTGTCTGCTCTCTTTAGGCCCATTACAACTTGGTGTGCCCAGCAGGGCGACTCTAGGTCTCTGCTTTCCAATGGCTGAGTCAGGACGGCTCATGTGTGGGTCCAGCCCTGGTCTCTTGGCCCCCAGGATCTAATCGCTTAGTTATATGATATGCTACAACTTTTTCTTCAATATCAATTTTGGGCCTCTTTTTCATATTTTTTTTTGTGCCTGTATTTTCTCTGTCAAATCTCCTGGAGAAGATAGTGAAGGAAATGAGGTTCAAATCTTCTCTAATTTGAAGTCATCTCTCTGCCAGGTGGCAAGCCCATGACTGTCTGTTCCTGGCACAGAACCTGCAATAAAGAGCTTCAAGAAGAGACCACCTCCCCCCATCAGATTTCTCCTCTCTCCTGCAGAGCTTCTGCCTTCCAACAGCATTCGAGGAACTGACTGGAGTAGGTTCAAATGTTGCAGCACAGGAGTTATGGACTACAGTTGTTTTTGAAGCTCTGCAACCAGCAAAAGACTTTTCCAAGGGAAGCAGCCCAGATGGCATTTGGGAGGCAGGCCCCAGGGCTACCCTGGCCTCGCTGAACCTCATGTCCTTGTCTGTAAAGTGTGAGTCAGCATCTTTAAGGACATGGCTGGAGGACTAGAATCAGCTGTGTGAAGCACTTGCACAGCTTCTGTTCATGGTCAGTGAAGGCAAATGTGTCAGTGCCTCTGAGCCAGGGTATGCAGGGACAAGAGTGATCCAGAAAAATGAAGTGTGTCTCCTTGTCTCTAAATAAGTCAATAGCCAGACCTTCAGCCTGGGAGGGGGCACCCACTCCCCTGCGTGCTCTAGGCTTAGTGTGAAGGCAGGCATGGGACCCAGGCAGGGGGCATTCCATCGAGGCAGGGTGCCTGCTCTCCCAGCAGAGCTGCTGCCTGATCTTCCCCTGACCACCTGCCTGCCAGCTGGAGTCCAATTCACAGTTCCCAAGGTGGTGACTATAGTTCTGATTGAAGCTTGGCTAATTTTCTCTTTTATAGATTTCAGCTATCTTTTTGTGCTGATGAAAAGTTATATTCACAGGCCTGGGAGCTCAGGTTTTTTTCTTAGGGTTCGTATCAGACGGAAAACCTAGAAAGCGTTGGATTAAATTAGACAGCAAACCCCCTAGGTCTGTGGGCCGAGGGGGCTGTGAATGCACAGACAGCTTTGGGTAGGACATGGCTGACAGAGCCCGACTCCTTCACTCAGGGAAGCACAGGAGAACCCTGTAGGCTTCTGGCCCAGCCCTTTGTGTCTCGGGGATGGCTGCTCACAGGGTTTGCTCATGAACTGCTGACCTCTCTGTCCAGACGGCTCTGAAATTTCCTTGCCTCTATCACCCTGGGCATCCTGTGCACTTCTGAGAGAGCTGAATTTCATATTCCTTATAGACAACTTACTGCCAGAGCCTTTAGAAAAAAAATTTAGATGGTTCTTTTCCCTGAGGCCTATGTACATCAGGGAAATTCTGGGTGGTCCAAAGAGACAGTTGTCTAAAGAAATTTCACATTGTTTTTATCTAAGTGCTTACCAGTATATAAGCTGTCTCTAAATAGGTCAAGATCCTTTTAAAATTCCACATATACAGGTGAGTGAGACAACATCCATTTGCTTCTCTCGGGATCCCTAGAGGTGGCAGCTACGTCTTAGTGGTTAAGTTGATTTATCCAAGGTCACGCGTGGTGGATAGATTCAGGCCAGCTCTGCTCTCCACAGAGCGTGCGAGGATGGGGGTAGATCAATCTGCACAAAATATTATCCTCAAGGCTGTGCCAGAGAGATGACAATTCCCATCCTTTGAATTCATTAGACTTTTCCAATGTTGTATCCCTGAAAGACCTACCATGAAATTCAAATCTATCTCTGGAGGCCTAGTCCCTCCAGCCTGATGAGCTTGATCGACTGGATATCTGAGGCCCCCCTCATCTTTGGTACTGATTCAATTTTCATGTAAATTAGAAGCCAGGTATGGACAAGCTTGGGCACAGAGCTTGAGTGTTGCGCACAGAGTAGAGGGGAGAGTGTAAAGAGAAGAAGAAAAATGAGGTGTGCTGAAGACAGTGTTCAGTTTACAATTTTTGAAGACTTGGCCTTGACTCTCCATTGTGGTTTCAAATCTACTTACTGCATTTCTCTCTCTGTGTCTCTTTCTTTCCCCATCCCTGACACACTGTGATCTAGTCTCATAAACCAGAAGAACTACTTCTTGGTTTATATCTACCATATAAAAGTTATAATACTTTCAGTCTGCACATACCTGTTGTGGGTCTGCTAAACTTAAGCAGCCTGATTGTCTGCTATTATGGTTACCTGCAGTTTTGCATTCCTATACAAGGTCAGAACTGCCCTTCAGAACCTGTCCATCAGCCATTGGAGCCAACCCTTACAAGGTGACTTTCCTATCAATCAAGAGCAGAAAGCTTGATCACTCTGGGAAGGGTATGCATCAAGAGGTATGACCGGGAATGCCTGGGATGCTGAGGACAGATGCATGAACTTAATGCAGAACTGCAGGTCACCATAATGGCAGCCAAAAAGGCCACTTAAGCTTAGCAGACCCACAACAAGTCACTTGGTCTATACCTGTCTTTAACACTTTAAGTGCTTACCAGTTCAGCTCCGGGCTACCAATGGAGAGAGACACGATTCAGGAAGAACATTTGTATAGAAAGGCATTATTAGTTTTCATGTTTCTGCCAGTTCTTCACAGCCACAGCTTTCTGATGGAACACCTGTCCCTTCCCACCTCCCAAAGAAAAAATACCCAGTTGGGTTTTCTGGAGCCAATTAAGAAGTGTACACCTTCATGAGAAATCATTTTCTCCTTTCCTGTCTCATTCCCAGGGTCTTGAAAATTAGACTGAGTTTGGAAAGCAGACCGGAAGCTGTTCCAACTGTGCTTTGTTTGGGCTGTGTTGACATATTGAAGCCACATTGCTTCCACTGCTGGCACTGAAGCAAGATGGAGGTTTAAAAGGAGGGTGAAGTGACAAAAACAAAGGAGCAGTGCCACCTTCATGTGCGAATTAAACCCACCCTGAATCAGTGCCCAGCAAAACCAACCAACACTGGCTATTAACTGGTCAGCTTTGTTTCCCTGGGGGCATGGAAGCAAAACTCGGAATGAATAATATAAACATTCCTGATAGAGTTCTGGCACTCTATGCTTTGGGAAAATAAAAATAAATGTTTATGCTGGCAAATTGTAAAATCTCCTCTACTTCCTTTATTCCATCTTGTGCTTTTAAATAGAACACATTAAGCTCACCAGGGGGAGCTGGCTCTGACACAGCACTGTGTCCCTCTTCATGAAATGAAAGCAATCTGTCTGGCTAGGACATTGAGGACCAGTAATTTAGTACCTCAGCTGTAATTTTAAATGCTCCCCCACTGCAGGGATTGAAGCTTTCTTCCTATAATTATAGTGGAATCAAAAGACTAGCACTCTAATGTATTGCGCTACCATGCCAGCTATTTATAATAGTTGCTTCTCAGCCAATATGTTTTTAATATGTCATCCATGTAAGGTTGTCGGGATCAATCTTGCCTTTTTTTTCCCTTTAAATAATATTATCACTTGACAATTCAAATATTTGTGTAGTCTAAAATTAAAAGAACTATACCACCATGCAAAATTTAAAAGAAAAGCAAATCCCATTCTCTATTCACTCTGATATAGAATAACTCAGACAGAGACCTATGATGGAATGCCAGTGACTATCTGGCATGGAAGGGCTGCCATCTTGGAAAAGTCAGCAGAATATTCTGGGCTGTTTGTGCCAGGTTGATGAGGAGAACTGCCTTCTTTCTCTGGGTAAAACTCTTGCTCCCTGATTGTAGGGTCAACCACGGTCACTACCTGCTGTTTTCACATGATGTACCTTTTCCAGCTCACCTGCAGACATCAAGCTAGACAGTCATATTTCTGTTGTGATCTCATAGCACACAACAGTCTAGTGTCAGAATATTCTAAATATATAAATGGTTTAAAATGGAAAAGATAGCAAACAACTCATGTAGAAAATACCAGAGACATCTGAAGCCCAAAGAGTTGTTTGGATGATCAAGACCAGGAGACTTTTCGCTCCCACTGAGTAGCTGTACTGCCCAATCTGCTCCTGTCAAAGGACAAAAGGGATTGCCAGACCTACAACTTCAGTTTGTGAACTTTCCTTTTCCAGAACGAAGTAACTGCCATGTGTCTGGTAAAACTGACTATAAAAATGAGCCAAGATGATCATAGGAGATAAACATCCATCCCCAAGTGAAACACCTCTTACACTTTCTTGAATTATTGAATATGAAATCTGGAAGAAGCCTACAGAATCTCTTTGAGAAATTTTATTACTTCACAGATAAGAAGATGGTAGCTCAGAGAATGGAAGTGGCTTGCTCAAGCTGCACAGTTGGGCTGCTATGAAGCTTGGCTTGTACTAACGTCTCCAATCACCAGCCCTGGGTTCCTTTCCTTATTACTCCATCTGACAAGATTGTCCTCTAGGAACTGGTATTGGCCTCCAGCTGCATCTATCACCTCTCTTCCCTGCATGGCATGCTGATTGCAGACCCCAAAAGAATCATTTCTATTGCACTGAGAACTGCAGGGCTGGGCTTAATTTGAGTGCTTCTATAGCACAACAAACATAGAAAAGTGTCTCTTTACTGCTATACTTGTATGAAACATTAACTTCTTAAGATTACTGAAGATTATAAATTTCATTTTGTTGGCAAAATGCAAAGTTTTCAGATAACATTTAGTAGCCACATCATGAATTTTAACTTATTCCCTTGTCTTATTTTGAGTTGTTTTCTGATTTTACTTTTTTATGTTCTGATTTTAGAACTTAGTTAGAAGTTATCTTTAAGAAGCACAAAAAGTTTACCAAACCATTAGATACTCCAAATTTCAATTAAGCTCTCTGTATATGATTACCAGTTAATTACACAACACTTTTACCCTCTTCTACAAGTTAAATTTGAGAAGTTCCAAATACTAAAAACCTCTAGACTAGATTGGAGAACAAGGGAGGGATGATCAAGTGGAATAATAACTAGCTCAAGAATCCTGGTGTCAACATATTGAAATGATTGGTTTCATGGTAGTTTTCTTAATTTATTCATCTGTACCTATATCATTTAAAACAGTGTTATTGAATTATAATCTGTACACAGAAAACTGGTCATATTTAATGTATAGAATTTGATAAGTTGATGATATGAAATCATCACCACAATCAAGATAATAAGCTTACCCATTATCTCCAAAAGTTCCTTCCTAGCCTTCATTTTTTTTTTTTTTGGTGATAAGAACACTTAACATAAGCTCTAGACTATTGAACTTTAAAGTGTATAACATAGTATGGTTAACAAAAGGATATTTAGATAACTAGATATATAGAACTTATTAATGTATAACTGAAACCTTATTCTCCCTGAACTGCTCTATTTCATCCTCCCTTTGATCTCTGAAAACTATCATTTTACTCTCTGTTCTTCTGACTTTGACTTGTTTTAGGAATCCCATACAGGTAGAGTCATTCTGTGACTGGCTTATTTCACTTAGCAGAATGACTTCAAGGTTCATCAATGAATCTTATCAATGTAACATGATTTTCTTTTTCTAAAGACTGAGAATTGTATGTATATGCACAGTTTCTTTATGTCTTTATCCATCATTGGGCATTTAGGTTGTTTCCAGTCTTTGCTACTCTGAATAATGCTGCAATAAATGTCTTAAACTTTTCCCAAAAGTGGATGAAGAAGGCGGTTTCAAACTAATTTTATGAGGCCAACTTTATCCTGATACCAAAGTTAGACAAAGATACTATTGGAAAAAAAACTATAATCTAATAGATCTGATGAATATAGATGTAAAAGATCCTCAATAAATGCTACCAAGCTGAAAATAAAGGCACATTATCAAGAATCATATACCATGACCAAAGGGGATTTATTTCTGGATATAAAGATGGCTCAGCATACACAAATCAATACCTGTGATATACCACATTAACAGAATAATGGATACACATCAGATGATCATCTCAATAGATGTAGAAATAAGCATGTAAAAAATTCAATACCCTTTCATGACAAAAACTCAGTGAACAATGTTGAAGGTATTTACTTCAACACCATAAAGATCATGTGTGACAAGACCACAGCTAACATCATATTTAATGTAAAAAACCTGAAAACTTTTTCTCTAGGATCAGGGACAAAATAAGGGTGCCACCCACCACTTCTATTCAACACATTAGTGAAAGTCCTACCCAGAGCAAATAGATAGGAAAAAGAAATAAAAGCATCCAAATTGTGAGAGAAGTAAAGTTATCTCTGCTTGCAGATGCTCTGATCTTATACATAGAAAATCTTAAAGTCTCCATGAAAATAACTGTTAGAAGTTATGAATTCAGTGAAGTTGCAGAATACAAAATTCTGTACACTAACAACTAACTAACCAGAAAGGGAAAATAAGAAACAAATTCCATTTATATCAAAAAGAATAGCATTGGAATAAAACCAACCAAGGATGTAAAAGAATTGTACACTGAAAGTTACAAATCAGTGATGAAAGAAATTAAATAAGATGCAAGTATATGAAAATAGATCTCATGTTAATGAATTGGAAGAGTTAATATTATTAAAATGTTCATGCTACCCAAAGTAGTTTGCAGAGTCAATGCAATTCCCATAAAAAATCTCAATGACATTTTTATAGAAATCAAAAGAAAATCCTAAAATTCTTATGGAGACAAAAGATCCAAAATAGTCAAAGCAATTTTGATAAGGAAGAACAAAACTGGAGATGTCATACTTCCTGACTTCAAAATATATTACAAAGCTACAGTAACAAAAACACCATAGTACTGACAGAAAACACATACAGAACACTGAAATATAAAACAGAATAGAAAACACATACAAATGTAGAGCTCATATAGAAGGGAGAGCTCAGAAATAAACCCATCTACACATTTATGGTCAACTGATCTTTGCTAAAAGTAAACAAATACACCACAGGCAAAGGATAGGCTTTTCAATAAATGATTTTGTGAAAACTGAATATCCACATATAGGAAAAAAATATTAGACACTTATCTCAGAAAATATACAAAATCAACTCAAAGTTGACCAAATATTAATGCATAAGACCTGACACAATAGCACCCTAAAAGAAATAAATAGGGGGGAAAGATTCATAGCATTGGGGTTGGCAATGACTTTTTGGATATGATAGCACAAACACAGGCAACAAAAGCAAAATTAGACAAGTGGAACTACATCAAACTAAAAATCTTCTGTACAACAACGACAATAAAATACTGTTGACAGAGTAAAATAGTAATCTACAGGATGGAAGGAAATATTTGTAAATGACATATCTGAGAAGGGATTAATATTTAAAACCTGTACGAAGCTTCTATAACTCAATGGAAAAATTCAAATAACCCAGTTAAAAATTAGTGGGCAGAAGACTTGTATAGATTTCTCCAAAGAAGTCAGATAGATGGCTAACAAATACATGAAAAGACATTCAACATCATGTACTCATTAGGGATATGAAGTCAAAATCCTGAGATACATCTCTCTCACCTTTTAGAAAGACTCTTATTTTAAAAAATAGGATAATTATTGGTGTGGCTGTGATAAATTGGAACCCAGATACATTGTTGGGAATGTAAAATATTGCCGCTTCTATGGAAAATAGTATGGTGGTTCCTCAAAAAATTAAAAACAGTAAGAACTATTAAATGATGCAGTAATCCCACTTTGGGTATAAATCCAAAATAATTGGAATCAAGATCTTGAAAAAGACATGCACTTTCATGTTCATTGCAGCATTATTTACAAATATTGAAAGTAACCTACTATCTATGAGCACTATCTTCTGGGGGAGGGGGAGAAAGATAAAATGCTGCTGCTATCCTCAGGGCACCAGTAGTCCAGTAGAAAACATTCACTCTTCTAGCTATGACAATAAAAAGAATTAGGTGGTATAAGAGAAGAACAGGTAAAGTGCTAAGGAAATTGAATGAAAGATTGCATCTACTAAAGATTTTTAAAAAGAGCTCAATAATGAGGTAGATAAGCTTGGATGAAGGAGCATTTTGAACTTTTGAAATAACTCCAACGAAATGAAAGAAAACAATCAAGTCTTAGATGTAAGAATGGATGGTGTCCACATGGGAAATGATGTCTTCAGTCTCGATGAAGCAAATGTATTTCAGGTGAACATCACGTGGGAATTTGAACATGAGTCTGAGCAGTGTGGGCTTTGTCACAGTCGCAACAGACAACTGGAGACATTTCCCACTGGAAAGCTCCTTCAAGTTATCTCATCTGACCTTTCCCCAGATACATAAATCTAGTCTCAAAAGTTACTCAGCCAGTTCATTTAGTAGTGGGACAAAAGAGGTCCCATGTCACCTCACAAACCCATTATTTAAGCAAAATAACTCAGATAAAACAACTGCCTCCAATACAAGCACATTCCAAGGGCATGATGTTTATCCACTTTATCAAAAGATGTATCGATTATTCATATTTGAACTGCAAGACACACATCTCTCCAGATCCAGTGACTGGAAATGAGAAGCCAAAATATTGTTAATGCAGACATGCTTCACTATACACGTAGGCACTGTAGGGCAAGCAAGTGTCAAATAACAAGATCACTGAAAATGTTAGAGATAAATTAACAGAACTTTACACTTCAAATGAAAAGTGGCAACTTAAAAACATGACTAGCTCAAAATAACCCTAAAGATATATTCCAAATGAGGGTTCCTCACACAGACAGCGGGAATGTCACTTATCTGTGTGTGCATATGTATATTGGGGTTTTGTAATTGATCATAAAAATGCAATTTCAGTCTTTATTAACTCCAGAGCACCGATTTTTTCATAAATTTTATATCATGCAGTGGATTATGTGTAAATGATCTTTAGGTGTAAATACAGATAAAAATACATGGAATCAATTGCTTGTAAGAACCAAAGAAAAGGGAGCCCATAAAGACACCCTCACATTTCTTTACAGCACAGCACTTTACTGCAGAATGATCCCAGAGGAGTGGTTTCTCAGCCTTGGAAGAATGTGAACTCACTATTCCACGAAATATTTCACTCCATAGTCTGAGCTCTCCAGAAAGATTTTTTTATATTATTAAATTGTACCTCCTTCCAAAATCTATCCATTGTCTTTCTGAAACCCCACAAAGCTAGTAGAACTCTCTTTCTATGTGTCAGGGAAGCTAACTGTCAGAGAAAACTAATTTTCTAATTCAGGTTTTCTTTTTTGAGGGGTCATGGGGGAAGGGTGAGACAAAGTTTTTGGTTGTGTTGTTAAACTTTATGCTGCTTAATTGTTTATATTATTGCAGCCTGGTGGAATGTTTTTGTATTCCAATCCTAGCATCCACCACGTTACCCTGCCTTTGCAAGTTGGTGCACCTTTCTAAATTTATAATATATTGCCACATAAAAATATCACATCAGGGAGAAGCAAAGACATTACCCTGCACCTCACCATTAAAAACCATTCTTCCTGGGCCTCCCTGGTGGTGCAAGGGGTTAAGATGCAACCTATGAAGCTGTCTGCAGTCTCTGCAGTAGGAGTTCTATCCCTGGCTGGCCAGGGAGCTACCCACATGGTGCAGCAGACCTGCTGCTCCCCTTAGGTTGATCTGCCTGTTCTGTTCCCCACTCTGTCTCTGGTGAATCCTCTCACCTCCCACACCTCTGGCCTGTACCCCAGCTCTTGTATGCATACATAAATAAATCTTTAAAAAAATTCTTCCTGTGAAAAGAGGTGTCTGGGTGTGCTATATGAAAAAAAGCAGTGGTCTTTGTTATGTCATTTACATGATTACAAATCAAATCTATTTATGCTAAAATTCAATACACAGTTCATCACTGTGCCCTCAAAGAAAATAATTCAATCTAAGAGTTCAATAGACATATTCTGAATCTATTATTTGGTAGATAATAAGACTCCTGAGATGAGTGAGATATAGTAATATCTGTACTTGAAATACTTCTTTTGAGAAAATGGATCAAGTAGATCATTGCAAAACATTCTAGTAAGTGCAATGGTGGAAGAATGCATGGCGTAACAGGCTGATATGGTAGTTCCATCTTTCATGGAAAGAGTCTTTCATTTTAAAGGATTAGCAGGGGGATTGCTATCACCACCAAGGCCTGAGTTCGATCCCCAGCCAGGGAGCTAACCCACATATGGCTCAACAGACCTCTCCTGTCTCCCCCATTGTTCCCCTCAGCAGTGTATTTCAATCTGCTTGTTCTGCTCCCCACTCTGTCTCTGGTGAATCCTTTCACCACCCCCCACCTCCCGTAACTCTGGCCTACACCCCAGTTCTTCTATGCATAAATAAATAAATAAGTCTTTAAAAAATAAAGGATAGCGGCAGTTACCCAAAGTTAAAAAAGGGGAAGAGCAATCCATATAAAGGGAGCTGGATGCTAACGGGACAGAAGTCTAGGATGGAAGTGTGGAGGGTCCACTACTGAGCAGGGAGGAGGGCCTGTAAGTTCTACCCTAGAGGTCAGGGAATCTATAGAGGCTGAAAGGCAAGCAGGCCTCTTTTTTGAGGGAGCACAGGCAGAGTGGAGGGGATGGCAGAGATGTGACTCTGTGCGGCCTGTTTAGAAAGAACAGGGCTACAACAGAAGGTGCAGCTGGAGAAATGTGACAAAGCTTGGTGGACTGTGAGCATCGCAACAAGCAAACTACTATAACAGAGTTCGCTTGCAATCCCCAGCACCTAAGGGAGTGTCCAGTGCTTGGTTGGCCGATGGTGATTATAGCTGGATAAAGCTATCTGTCCAGGGGAGACAGAGGTCTGGGGTGCAGATGTCTCATTCATGCCCTGGATGTAGGCTGGAAAGAGGTGTGGGAACAGCAAGGCTTCTCCAGGTAGGTGGTGGGAGGAAAATTCTCAAAGTTTAATTTGCTCTTTAAGAGTGTGAGTTGGGGAGCTAGGGAGGGGGTAGTGCCAGAAAGACAGGAATGACAGTAGTGCCACAGGGTTCAATGTCAACTTTGTTGGCTTGGGCAGCAAGGGGGAGTTGGTGGTCCTGGTGGCTGTCCACATGTGCTAGTGTCTGGACTGCTCCCTGACAGCAGCTTCTCCACGCAGCCAGCATGTTCTGCTTGGGCAGTCTTGGTGGGACAAATGGATGGATATGAAAGAAGGAACAGTCCTCCCTAAGAGAGAGGCTGGATGCCACCCAGAGCCAGGGACCCACTCTGAGCAAGAGGGACATGCACTTTCCCAGGCAGCCAAGAAGAGCAGTGCACCTTTTTCTCTCAGGGAAAGGATCATCTTACCCATAGGCAGGTTTTCAAAGTTCATCTGAGCAATTTTCTTCCTTGAGGTTTATTGATTTATTATCTTACATTTATATTTAAGGTAATGTGATGGAAACAGGAAAGAAGACTTTGATCTTAGTCTCCCTGTCTTTGTCCCCAAACAACAAATTACTTATCACTAGGTCCCATTTGCCTTATATTTACAATGTCCCAAGCTACACACCACAGTTTGGAATGTCTGAAATATCCCTTCAGATTGCCCCACAGTCCAAAACATTGGAAGGGAGAAAGAGGCACACACTAAAAATAGATATGAAAGAATGAGAAGCCTTTTCCTTATCTGCCATGTTCTTGTATATTTAAGTTCCAGATGTGTGAGACCTTAGTATGGGAATTCTGTGAATGTTTTATGCTTGATGGATGTTCTGCATAAATTTGAAGTTTGAAGAGATAGGACTGACCAATGAGAGGAAAAGTGTCCGTGTAAATCAATTAACCTTTTGTGTTTGTGCTTATCTCAACATAGAAAGGCCTCTGGGAATGAGGTGCAGAAATGCTTCCACAGGCACCAGCCAAGGAGATAATTGCATGGATTTTCTAAGCAAAAGAGGATGGTATCTAGTCACTCTGAAACACATTTTTTTTCCTTCACAAATGTAGGTGAAAAATCATTTGTCTTAGAGGCAGTTAAACATGACTGTGAGAAAATTCTCAACTGCTTTGAAAACAGTAGAAGCACTTTGCATTTCCAACAAAAGAAATGTGTTTTTGGAGGTGAGACATTGTCACTACACCTTTAAAGAGAAACTTCTGCAAAAGTAAAACATCCTTTGGAGGTGTGAGAGGGATAGGAAGAAGATGAAAAAGAAAAGGAGGGAAGTAGGGGGAGACCGAGACTCAGCCTGGCCCAGAAGCTCTATGTAAGCAAAGGGGCGAGGGTGCAATGGTTAGCAAAAAACCATGATCCATGTGGGTAGCGAGGAAGAGAACAGCCTAGGTCACAGAGGCAGGGTGGGGCTGCAGGTCAGGGAGGAGGAGAGCACAGGGGCGTGTAGGGAGAGAAGGAGGTCTGAAGGCAGGTTTTCTTGTCCTGCAGGCTGTGCTCATCCCAAAGCAGGCCCTTCCCAGGACGAGTCTCAAGCAATGTCCTGCCACCACAGAGAAGGGAACGCCATGTTTGGTGGTTTTCAAGGTCTTGCATTGTGGAGACCTCATCCAACTTCCAGTTCTTACTTTGGGGATGAATCCAAGCCTTTGCAAAGGAGGCCTAACGCTGTCTGATTGACAGCCCAGGAGACCTAGGTCCCCTGAACGCATTTGGTGAGTGGTTATTGCTCCTGCTGCCATGGTAACGCACAAGACAAGGTAAGGGCTTTAAAGACAGCCTTCTTTTTATAACTTTCCTTACCTTATCCTCTTCCATCTGACCGCCGTTCCCATGGCAACCAGATCAGAAAGGCCATCAGCCACAGAACTCTTATTTGTACATTGGATTTCGCCAAGTGGGAGGTAGAACCTGGTTCATCCTGGGAAAGCAAGGGTGTCCTTTCATTCATATCACACACCCTGAGTCATCAGATGGAAACCAGTGGAAGGTCCTACAAGCCAGAGTCCTCTGTTGTGTAAATGAAACTTCAGATGCTGCATCCAACTGGGGACCCGAAAGTGTGTCGGCCACGTTAGATTCACAGAATGCAGACAACTTACAGCCCACAGTTATTTTCTTTAACAATCAGAGATTCAAGTATGGGGCTGCCCAGGGGTTCAAGAGTAGCAATCTTGGGACAAATCACAGTAATTCTCCCCAGAATACCTATTCAGCATATGGGTCAATAACTACAGCATCTTTTGTTACCACTTGAGAGTAAAACACACTGCAACTAAGACAGTTCTGCCTGTTTTGTTCACTGATTGCATGAACTTGGAGCAATCACAAGTATGTAAACCCTGGTCTTCTCTGACATTGGAGATAATAAAACTTGTTTCTTTAATAACTAGGGCTATTACACTAATCATGTGGTAACATACCCGAAAACAATGAAAAATAACATTGTGTGGCTGTCATTTTTCAAATAAACACATGTAGACAAAAATAAAGCATCTGTCTGAGCCTCAATTTTCAGGAGGACGAATGAAGTTTAATTTTCAAATAACTCCTTTGCTACGATTATCCTTATACTTAAATATAGACTAGAGCCATGTACTCCTTATATTAGACTAAAATCTAATTTGGGAATCATGTTGGCCACACATATCTTGAAAATATGAGAACAAGTCAAACTCAGCTCTTCTCTATAGAAGGTTCAGGTCGGTGTCAGTGCACTGCATTTTCCATGTATTGAAGGTGGCTGTCTGATGCTTGGGGTCCCCCCCGAAGGAAGAACCTCTACTGTGAAGTGTTTTCAGTGACCCACATCAGACCTGGCTGTTATTATGTGTTGTGTTCAGTTTGTTTGTCAGTTAAATGAAAAATTTCAATTTAACAAAGTTTCAGAAAATCTTTCCTGAGCCTCTGAGTAAAAGTCAGGGACACAAAGATAAATAAGACATTGATGCCATGCCAGTGGGTCTTCAACTCCAGGAGTGTATGAACCCCACAGACCCTTCCTAATCTTTAAAATACTGGGAAATGTCATATCAAATGTGTAACATTTAATTTTATCACTTTCTCAATATAAGGCTGAGCCAGGAAGAAACATCATCAACTTGAAATTGAGATGCTACTCCATGTCTCATCTTGACTTTTGATACGGGCAGGGAAGGTTTCAGTGGCTGAATGTAAGTAAAGTTATGAGTATCTTTCTGGTGGCTGTTTCATGCTTGTCTAATATCCCTGTTTAAGTAGCTTAGTGCCCTGGGTCTAATTGTTAAATTGGCAGGTGAACATGTCTTATCTACTGACATTATTGTTAGAAAGATTTCAGCTTCACAAGATGATGATGAATGTCATCGGCAGCTGGAAGTCCTGCCCCACTGTGTTGGCTGTCAGGCCGAGAGCATTTGATGGAGACCCTCAGAAGGGCAGGACAACTGCAAATTGATGGGTTCTGAGTTGAGGGATCCAGTGTCCATTATGAGTGTCTTCATGGGACTGATGGAAACCTAAGAAGTAGTGCATGAGGTGGGAGGTTAGGAAATGTAGCCGAGGAGGAGCCACATTTGCTGTGTAGGTGTGATCACTTCTGAACATCTCAGCTGCAAGGTGATCAGCAGCAAGCACAGAGCCACAGGAGCTAGGTAAGAGACTAGGATCACATTCAGAGGAACTAGACCTGGACAAGAATCTGAGATATACCTTAACCCAGATAAACTACCTGCCATGTAGACCCAGGGGGATTGGGAAGAAATCATAATGTTCGATAGGTGTGCTGGATTTTTTTTCTTTTTTTTAAAGATTTATTTATTTTTATACAAGAACTGGGGTACAGGCCAGATGCGTGGGAAGATAAGAGGATTCACCAGAGACAGAGCGGGGAAGAGAACAGGCAGACTGACGAAATACACTGCTGAGGAGAGCAGTAGGCGTGACAGGAGAGGTCTGCCGCGCCATGTGGGATTCTTACCGGCTGGCCAGGATCGAACCCGCACTGCAGAGGCTGTAGACAGCTTCACAGTACAGCGCTCAACCACCTGCGCCACCAGGGAAGCCCTGTGCTGGATTTTTTTCAGTGGCAGATTACCCATGAAACGCAGAGTAAAAAATTAGAGCAACAGTTTATTTTAGACCCTCCTTTTGGGGAACCAGAGCTGCTCATATACAGCCAGGCCTGGTTTGTGTTAACTCACGCCTGGATGGTGCAAAAATTGAGAGATGAAGAGCTGGGAGTGGACACAGTGGGTGGGGCCTCACAGCCAAGATTGCAAAAGGAACCCTGCATCTGAGAGGGAACACGGCACAGCATGTTGGAGGGAGCCCTGAATCCAGCCTCTAGTTCCACCTCCAGTACTAATCATGTAGCTGGTCCAAAGGATCACCATCTTTAGTCTGATTTATAATTGAGAAGGACAACCTCCTTCCTGATACGATGAGGGAGGGCCAGAAAAAGAAGAGTGATGTACAAGTGTTTTGTAGCTAGTGCATATGAAATTTTTGGGGAGTATAGTTAACTCTAGAAAAATTTATTTTAGTTGACAATGTGTATGTTCACTATTCCCGCACTGGTTTCCTAGGCCAGTGTTTTTACTCAGATTTTTTCTGGTATCACATAAACTGGAATTATCTGCATATCTGTTATGCTTGCCCTTTGAGGACACTGAGCTAGATTGCAAAACTCTGAGCTTTTGGTCATACCTAGCTGCATGAATCTATCCCTGACTTTCTCAAATAATCATAAATAACTGCATGATTTGGGCAAGTCAATTCTGTTTCCTGGGTCCCAGTTCCATGCAGTTGTAAAATGAAAGTTAAAAAAAGTATCCTTCTAATAATAGTATCCTAGCTGTGCCCTTACAACAGATACTTCTTCTAGGGCTGTGCACCCTTTGAAAGAGAATATCCAGAAAAGGTGATGTTTTATTTCAAAAGAACAAACATCTAAGAAAGAAAGAGAATTGCTTGAAGGTTAATAAAGTCTGTTGCTTAACTGCCTATTTCAAATCCTGACCTTAACCCTAATAACTTTGTGACTTGCTTAACTCTGGGAGTCTTAGTTTAGTCTTCCCAAATAAGTAAAGAAGATGACCCCTCCAATAGTCCTGCCTTATCTGCAGGGGTCCCAGTGGATGCGTGTAACTTCAGATAGTAGCAAACCCCATATCTATGTTTTTTCCTACGTTTAGATATCTATGATAGAGTTTAATTTATAAATTAAGCACAAGAGATTAAGAGAAATAACTAATCACAAAATAGAACAATTATAACAATACACTGTGATAAAAGTTATGTTAATAAGGGCCTCCCTGGTGGCGCAGTGGTTGAGCGCTGGGCTGCGAAGCTGCCCACAGCCTCTGCAGCGCCGGTTCGATCCCTGGACGCCACGAGGGTCCCACATGGTGCGCAGACCTCTCCTGCCGCCCGCTGCTCCCCTCAGCAGTGTACTTCGGTCCTTCTGCCTGTTCTGCTCCCTGCTCTGGCTCTGGTGAATTCTCTCACCCTCCCGCGCTTCTGACTGTACCCAGTGCTTGTATAGATAAATAAATAAATCTTAAAAAAAAAGTTACGTTAATAAAATACCTTATTACATGTAATATTCTTAGGCTTTGGTTCACTGTGAGTAACTGAAGCTATAAAAGTTAAAGTGTAGATAAGTGGGGACTACTGAACTTAATTAATGCCACTGAGTTATGTACTTTAAAATGTTAAAATGGCAAAAATATATAAAATGTAATTCTATTACAGTAACAAAGATAAAAATGATAATTACACCTAACTCATAAAATTGGTTTGAGGACAAGGGAAGGAATGAGAAGTAGACTCCAACATGCAATTGGCTTACTTGAGGGATACAATTTACAACTGATTTACATTTTTTAAAGTTGAAAACAAACATTTAGAAGGAAGGATATTTGAAGGGCTTGCAGTTCACTCATTTATCTGGAGATGGCTTAGATTTTCTCTCAATATTAAAATAATCCATTGGCTTGCTTGAACCATTTATGTTGATCTTCTATAGAAATGCTATCCCTGGTGGTGCAGGCGGTTGAGAGCCACACTGTGAAGCTCTCCGCAGCCTCTGCAGCGCAGGTTCCATCCCAGCTGGCCGGCCACGGAGAAACCCACATGGCTCAGCAGACCTCTCCTGTCTTGCCTGCTGCTCCCCTCAGCAGTGTATTTCGTCAGTTTGCCTGTTCTGTTCCCTGCTCTGTCTCTGGTGAATCCTCTCACCCTCCCACACATCTGGCCTGTATTCCGGTTCTTGTATAAATAAATAAATCTTTAAAAAAAAAAAGAAATGCTATCACTCCATTGCTTTGGATTGTTCTCCAAGTTTACATGCAGAAGATGTGTAAGAAACTATGTCTTAGAATACCCAACAAACTATCAATAGAAAGATACTCCCTTCCTCAACATGATAAAGGCCAGATAGGAAATATCTAGAGCAAACATTATCCTCAGTGGTGAAAGGCTGAGGGAGCCTTCACTTCAACATCAGGAGCAAGCCGAGGACGCCTGCTTTCACCACCTCTATTCAGCAAAGTATTGGAAATTCTGACTGGAGAAGTTCGCAATGAAGAGGAAATAAAAGGCGTTCAAAATGGGGGGCATTTAACATGGATGGCGCTGGAAGGGATCATGCTCAGCGAGATAAGCCAAACTGAAAAAGAAAAATACCGGATGGTCTCACTCATAGCAGGAATCTAGAAAACTTAAATAAGGGACCAGGAAAATGAATATAAGAAAGTGAAAATCAAAATCAACAAAAAACTATGAACCAGAGACACTTTTTGGGGGGTGGGGGGCGGGAGGGGAAGGATTGGGGTCAGAATGGGGCGTTTGCAATTGTATGGGGGAATATAAAAATAAAATTTATTATTAAAAAAAAAAAAAAAGAATGTTTAAAGCAGTTTCACTCATAACAGCCCAAAGTTCAAAACCAAATTATATAATGTCTTATAATTATCACTGGTAATGGAAAAGAACAAACTAGTGATATTTGCAATAACATAAATCTAAAAACTATATGCTAAACAAAAGACACAAAAAGTCTAACACATACATTATGATTCCATCTGTATGAAATACTAGAACAAGCAAAATTAATCTATGGTGAAAGAATTCAAAAAGGAGTGTCCAGGAGTGGGAGGAGGAAAAATATGAGTACTGGCTAAGTAGGGTGTTAGAGAACTTTCCTAGAGAACAAAAATGTTTTATATATTCATAAGGATAATGGTTACATGCTTGTGGTTATTTGTCAAAATGCACTGAATTGTATGCTTAAGATTTATGTGGTTTCCCTTTTTTAATTAACAAAGACTTACATTCAGCAGCAGCAAAAAAAAAAAAAAAATGGGGGGCATTCAAATTGGGGTGGCACAAGGGGTTAAACATCAGCACTAGGAAGCATCTGCAACTACTGCAGCATGAGTTGGATCCCTGGCTGGGGAGGTGACACACATGGTGCAGCAGACCTCTCCTATCTCACCTGCTGCTCCCCTCAGCAGTGTATTTCAATAGATCTGCCTGTTCTGCTCCCCACTCTGTTTCTGATGATTTCTCTTCCCCCTGCACCTCTAGCCTGTACCCCAGTTCTTGTATGCATAAATAAAAATAAATCCTTTAAAAAAAAAGACGTTCAAATTGGAAGGTAAAAAGTAAACTCATTTTTGTTTGTGAATGTACCTAATACCACCAAACTGGACACTTGAAAGTTGTTAAAATGGCAAGTTTTATGTTTTGTTTATTTTACTACAACAAAACCAAAAACACTGAAAATCAAACACATGCATATGAAGCTCTCAGGTAGTAAACATATTACCTGCATTAATGAGATAGTACGAAGATTTCATTCCCTGTCATTATTGTCTATGTGAAAACTCACCTAGAACCTCTTGTCAGCCTGTGTTCTAGTCTTCTTTTGACACACTGGTGTGTTTTTGCCCCCTATGAATAGCAAGCCCATAAAATTTTAATATGTTCAAATTTTTCTTTATACATTGATAATCAATAAGCCCAATGCTAAATTTGTAGCTCAATTTCTAAATTGCAGTCTAAGTTTTCTAATAAAATTATCTTCCTTGTTTATCTTGTTTCTGGATTTGATTTTAATGTGTTTCTTTTTCTAATTTGTTTCCTTTAAGCATTCTAGCAACTGACATCAATATCACTGCTAAGTAATTACTGTAATGATATAGACATTTGTACTTATAGAAGACCTTTTCTGTTCTCTTTTTGTTGTCTCTTTTTCTACAAAATCTTGCATGATTTAAATTATAGATGTAAATGATGTTAAAAGTTAAAGCTGAGAAAAACAATGCATTTCAGAACGGCATAGTTCACCACTTTTCTGGGTCAACCTACATAGCCATTTTGTTATTTATTTTTCTGGACTGTTAACTCTATGGGGTTACTCTTGGTAACCCCAGTACTGAAACCCCAGAATTCTAAAGTTGTAGTAAGTGCAGTATCCTGCATGAAAACCTTACCCTTTGGCAGTAGTTCCAAGAAAGTTTTACAATCATTTTGTCCTAGTTATTCTAATATTTCCAGAAATCAATACTGAGCTCTCTGCTGAGCATGTAATTTTCAACAACATTTTGCTTGAGAAGAAACAGGTCCATCTGGAAAACTCAGACATGTCTTCCCATCCTAAGTTACTGTTTTTCTGATTCTCAGTGGCATTCTGTACACGGTTAACTCCCAGGGAGTGAGTTTGACTATTATGTGAAGCAACAGAACATTGAAAAAAATGACCTGACTACTTCCATTCCCACAGCAGAGCAAGTAATGAATAAACAAAACAAACAAGAACACGAAGACAGCTCAGGACTGGCTGTGTGCTCTGTGGACTCTGACTTCTCGGTGACTCAGGACACACTTTTGTTGTCTGTGATGCTCAGGAGTTGGGTGGAGCCTCCATTATTTTCTTTTTATCTTTGGGAGAATTTATTTTTTGAAAGAAAGGACAATTTTTTTAAGCATTATTGCAAATAGAGTATTTGCAAATTTAGTTCAAAAAAAGAGAGTTTGGCGATGTGGAGCAAAAGAATTTTCCAGCAGAGGAAGCAGCAAGATTGACTAGATGAACATCACATTATTCTGTCTTCACATGTTGCCTTCATCTTTTCTTTTTTTTTGAATTTTAAAATTTAGTGCCTTTATACTTACATTGTTGTTAATTTTTTTGAACAATATGTGATTTCTCCCCTTAGGTATGATCCCTGGAGTTCTCTTTGGGAGAATTTAGCACTTCTGCATTTGAGAAGGGAGTAAATGCATTAATACCTGCAATATAATGTCATTTAACCAAGTCAGAGTTGAGCTTGTTATAACTGTTTCAACCTCTACTGCATTTCCAAATCCACAGGGTTGGAAACTTACCCGTTCAGTTTCAAATATGACACAGAAGTCACTTAAATGAAACCATCCCTTCTTATTCCACTGAGTGTCAGGGGATTTTTCTTTTATTGAATGAAAGAGTCAGCCTCTCATTTATTAACAACGCAGATACACATCAAAGTCACGATTGGATCTGTCTTTCCCCATTTATTTTGCTTTCCTATTTCTACACCCTATATTTCTTGTTTAACAAATTGTTCTTGATGTGACGTATTCACAATAAGCCCATAAGCACAGTTGAAACACAATTTCCTGCTCGCTTCAGTCAAAATACATTAATCCTCTGGATATTTCCCCAGGACAATACTATCTCTCATGTGCAGACTTGATTTCTCTCATTCAGCTGCAAAGGAAACAAATCCTTAAAAATTGGTTTGAAAAGTGACACACAAAAATGTCAGGGTTAGGATTCCTGGGGTGCATGGTTTTCATTAAACACTCCTGTTTTCAGGAGGCTCCATTTGTTAAACACTCAGGTGTGAGAGAAATAAAGAATAAGAAGTCTCTCATAGCCGGGTCTCTGCCTAGATTCCCACAGAATCGCTCTTGATCCCCAAACCCAGGCCCAGGACAGAAGTGTCCTGGTGGGGCCACCCCACCCCACACTGCATTGAGTTCTACCTACCCTGCTCATCCACAGGGACTTCCACGCTGCTCATGGAACAGGAGCACACCACTGTTCTTAAATAGACCTCCAAACAGTCTGTTCTCCCGCTGACTCATCGGGAAGCAACTTCAGTGATCGTGGTCTCCATAGCTCAAAACATGAAAATCCGCCTTTGATGGAAGTGGTAGGTATGTAGGAAGAGATGAGGAATGAAGGTGGGGTGCATAAACATATTTTGTGCATATATGCCTGTGAAATACCTGTTAGTATGTAGACATGTATGTTTGGAAGGAGGTATGTAGGTACATGTGCATGCACACACACAGACATCTACGTATATATGCAAGCATGATGGTAAACATGTAGGCAAGTTTGTCGGTACATGTGCTAATAGACATGTAAGTGTGTGTATTTATGTATATAGGTATTCACTCATGTAGGTAAGTATATGAGTAGATGTATATGTTGCTATGTATCTATATAGTAAATAAGTACATAGGCAATATGCAGATAGGTAGAAGGAATGTACACACACACATGTCAGTAAACATGAAGATATATAGAGGACATGTGTGTACACATCTAGGTAGATCCATGTGTAGGTAAGTACATAGGTAGATATGTATGCATGGGCGCACAAATGTAGGTATGTGTGCACACATTAGGTACATATATAGGTACCATTTAGGTATTTAGTAGGCCTCGTGCACCCAAGCAGGTAACTGTGTGTAAGTGTGTGGGTAGATGTATATGCAGGTAGGCATAGATATAGCAAATGTTAGCTATATGTGTCCATGTGAGATATGCAGTAGGCATGTGTAGTTATATGTGGGTATAGATGTAGGTAGGTATATGGGTAGACATGTACACATGTAGGTGTGGATAGAGTAAGTACAAGGGTTTATAGTTACTTTTCTGCATGCAAGGAAGCACACAAGTAGGTGACTAGGGAGATAGATTATGTAAGTATGTAAGCATGCACATGTTAAGTATGTAAGCATGTGCATACACATGCAGGTAAATATGTAGGCAGGCATGTAGATGTTTGGTGGGCATGTCTGCACACATAGATGTACACCTGTAGGTAAGATTGTGGGTATATATGTAAGTGTGTAAGTACCAGCATAGTAAGTGGCAGGTATAAGCGCACACTCATAGGTACATAAATAGGTACCTCTCAATGACACAAACTCCCCAGTGTCTTGCACTTCTTGCCTCCTGACTTGCAGTGAAATCATGAGGTCAACCTGTCCTCGAGGTACAGCACTGATTTGCTTCCTGCAGTCCTGTCACCTTATCATGACACTTGTCTGATGGAGCGTTTGTGCTCCCTCTTACAGTGAGGGTGAGGTTTTTCTACAACTGTCTGATTTGGGAATAAAGGTGGTGATGAATCTCCTTTGTTTATCCAGCTACCTCACCCTCCTGGCAGATATGTGGACATTCCATGAATTGGGGTTGAACCTTTCAAATTCAGACTTCTCATGAGAAATGAATGGAAGAAATGTTGGCCTTGGCTTGGAGCCTCTGAGTTTCAGTTGAGGAGATATAAAATATATGACTTTCCCTCCTTCTTCTGGCTGCATCCACAGCTTTCAGCTATTGAGTATTTGAGAAGATCTGGCAGGGAATTAAAACTTATTTCATCTGCTGAAGCTCTGTGATGCTGTATTTCTGGCACAACTAAGATCTTACTGAAGGGAAAAGAAACTTGCTTACTAGAGGTGCCTCATGGGCTGCTCTTTCACTACAAACTTTGTCATTGGGACAATTATTTCAAACTATACTTGTGAACCTTGTTAGGGAAAAAGTGTGTGTGTGTGTGTGTGTGTGTGCTCATTAAGTCTCAAAGCACATCTAAGCTTTCTAGATGGCAGCCATGACTGAGATCTTATCTGTTGTTTGGGAAATGGTAAGTAGAATTCTTGAATATTACACCATTCTCTCTAAATTCCAAATTATTAATATTCCACATGGTTAATTCTCAATGAATAATTGAGTAAATGACCTGGTAAATGGAGCTATATAGACAGAAATTATGGAAATTTTAGGCCAAGAGATTGAAAGCAAGGTGCCCATAGGAGCTGGTCATCAATTGCATGTAGTTAAGGAAGCTGGATCTGTAACCCAGATTTACTTTAATTACATACAAACAGTTAGGACTGCTTTCCTATAGAATATTTCACTGTGTTTTTCTTGATCTGTTCCGTTTTCTCTCGTTTTGGGAGACACGGGTATACAGAAGGTATCATCTATCTCAAGAACAATTAGCAGTGCAAAGGTAACAGTGAGTAGAAATTAGCATTCAGCCTCAGACTTGGGGATAATAGGGATGAGGGTGGACAGTCTGGAGAAGTCACAAGACATTATTACTACCTGGGGACACGGGTCCAGAACTATGGATATTTTAAGAGAAACCGGAGTCTAGATTTTTGTGTATGGCACTCAAATTTAAAATGCCAAGAAAATGGCTAACATTCCTGGGATTTTGGTATATAAAAAATATATGTATTGGTTTTGGCATGGGAACTTTTGTTCTGAGTTTTCAGTGTAGACCTTCTATTGAAATTTCTGTGACTCTCAGTCCTCAGTAGCGGAGTCCCCAGGAAGAGTTTGAAAGACACACAGTCCCCTGGCTGGCCGAGCCATCAGTTGCTGTCACTGGATTCACTTGTCACTCCCTTTGGTCAGTCTTGGAAGGAAAACCTCCCAAATCAAATAGGATAACTAAATGGGACTCAAACAAAGTTTAAAATGCCCTAGGTTGATTTAGATGCAAAGAGACTTGATGAAGACCGTAACTTTGAAATTGTGTGAGCTCTTAGGTTGCAAATGATTAAAAACAAGTCAAAAACCAAGCCAAAACAAAACAAAAAACAAACCCACTAAGTAAATATTCTCTGCACATTCACACATACCCATTTAGAATCTACATTGTTTGGCCAGCTACAACCTCACTGGCGTAAATTTACGTAACAAAAAGAAAGTCTATGTCAGGAACTGGGTTTTTGTGTCTGTTACAGGGAAGGGACAAAGCACCTCTTTCAGGAGGCGAGAGCATGGGGTTGGCTGTCATCTGCTCTAAAGTTAATTCTCCAGTGTTTGGTAAGACTATACCTTCACAAGGTGAAGATTGCAGATTCCATATGGGACTTATTGTTAAGATACAGTTAGACTAAGCAAAAATGAAAAAAAAAAAAGGGATGTGTATATGTAGTAATGGGCAAGGCTTAGAAAAATCATTTTAA
Organism: Talpa occidentalis; assembly: GCF_014898055.3. Classification (NCBI taxonomy): domain Eukaryota; kingdom Metazoa; phylum Chordata; class Mammalia; order Eulipotyphla; family Talpidae; genus Talpa; species Talpa occidentalis. The sequence continues at coordinate 52,214,783 of NW_023601433.1, forward strand.
GAATCCTAAAATATACAAAGATGTTTGCTGTTCCATTCATGTTTCAGGCTTGCATTAACTAAATACAGAATCACATCTCTGCCAAATCAAATATCATCAGAAAAATAAAAGCGGAGTTTATGATTCTCCACCTGTGATCAGTTCAAAGGAATTGCCCTTGGTATGAGCATATACTTTGTCTAGATTCCAGAGAGGAAGAAGAAAAAACTGAGCAAAGGGAATCAATCGAATTTAGAGTAGATGAGAGTCTTTCCGTTGTACTAATTTAAATATTAATAGATCAGCTCCTCACTTTTCAAAAATTGCAGAAGTGATAAGAGGTCATATTTCTATTTCTTGATTTGCTTCATAAAAGCATTTAATATAAAGTATTCAATTTTTTATTGTATTTTAAAATCTCTTATAAACATATGGCTATTCCATAATTTATAAGATATTATAGACTTTTGAGGCAAGTGCTTCTTTATCTCAGATTTGGTGAGAAACATATGTATAAAAATCCTACAGTTGGCACTGTCTTTTAAATCATATTCAAAAATGATCCACAGCAAAATGAAAATGGTAATATTTGTTCACACCACATGAGTAGGTCTGAGTAGCCAATGATGTGTGTCTGGGTTGCTACCGTGTGATGTATTATAGCTCCTACAATTTGCTGCAGGCAGAAATCTTAATTAAGGCCTTTCTTAGAGTTCTCTGCAGGAACACATTCCCAATTTGGTGGAAAAATAGTGCCCAAATGCCACCAGTGAAGTAAAGGGATCACATCAAATATACATTGTTCTCCAAAGAGGGCGTTGTCATTGATACTGGTTAGTACTTGCCTTATTCTCCGGGAAAGATCTTCATAAGGAGAAGTTCAAAATATCACATGTCTCAGAAAACAAGTTCTGAGTGTGGATCCATCCTGGTAATACCCATACCTTCTACTTCTTCTGCAAACCAGGCTTATCTTTATTTACTTTCCATCAGTTAGGGAACGCTGTAATTTTGGGGCATTCTTGAGGCTACAGCCTGAAAGCCTGCATTTCAGATAACTTCTTCTTGGTGGGCAAACTGGATGAGCTGGGAGCACATTCAATCTGGTGACACCATAAAGGTTGTACTCCCCTTTGAGAAAAGTGGGGAGGGATCATCTGTGAGGTTAAAGATGGATGACTCTGCTCAGCAACACACAGACTCCTGGGAGAAGTTCTGTCCATACCGCTCTGCAGCTCAGATCAGTTTAGCATGATTTCTTCCAGATTTCTCAGGGCTGTATGAAGTATTATGGCCAAATGTTTCCCAATCTGCTCATTCCGTGGTCAGAATTAGTCCCTGATACTTAAACTTTAAGACATTTGACCAGCTTCTCCCTTACTCACAGAAAACCACAGATCCATCTGACCTTGTGTCATTTGACAGGACATGACGCTGTATTTCTGGCAGTTTCTGTACATGAGGGCACTAGCTCTATCTACATCATCTGGTAGCATTTGTGCATTATTTCTCCTTTCACATTTCTCAGCATCCTCTGAAAAAGCATTTTTTTTTCTGATTCCAGAGGAACAAATATCTTCACAGTCCCAACTTAATGTGTTTTCCCAGTAGTAGTAAATCTATCAATTTAGATTTTTCTATTTGCATTAGCAGAAGGAAGACAACAGTGTTATTCTCTGTGTTTTTTTTTTTTTTTAAACTTAAGTGTTTCTGAATAATTCTTGGATAAAAACTACCTCAATTATTTCAGCCTGACCAGTTTTTAAATGAGATCAACTCTAAATTTCCCATACAAATATTTGGAAACCCAAAATAAGAATATATAGGGCAGACGAGACTATAGTACAAAGCTAGCGTGGAGAAATATGGGATGATTTTAGCATATTAAGATAGAAGGCACCAAGCAAGGGACAAATATTCTTTCACTCTGTCTCTAATTTTTTTTTTAAAGATTTATTTATTTATGCATACATGAGCTGGGGTGCAGGCCAGAAATGCGGTGGGTAAGAGGATTCACCAGAGACAGAGTGGGGAGCAGAACAGGCAGATGTACTGAAATCCACTGCTCAAGGGAGCAGTGGGAGAGACAGGAGAGGTCTGCTGTACCATGTGGGTTACCTCCCTGGCCGGGGATAGAACTTGTGTTGCAGTGGCTGTGGATAGCTTCATTGTGCTGTGCTTAACCCCTTGTGTCACCAGGGAGGCCCCTCTCAGCCTCTGTTTTTGAGTGAGATTCCTCATAGGACTAAAGGAAAAGAAGAGAAAATACTGTAGGATATTTAAAGTAAAATAAATATAAAAGATCTCATAATGCAGGCCTATCTGTGCCTTATGCTGTTGCTGCTATGAATGCAAAGGTAGTAAGACATCATCCTTCTCAGCTAAGCAATAATCTAAAAGCTGTAAATAGAAGCCTGTAGGCATACTAAAACTGTAAGTAAGCCTGTGAAAAGCACTATCGTCAAAGAACAAGCGAAGAGCTAGTGAACACTGAAAAATTCTTCAGTGGGCCAAAAGCTGCAATGGAAACCAGCCCTCAGAGAGGATGGGAACTTGACAAGAACAGCAACAATGGGACAATAATGGTAGGCAGCAGGATATAGCAGACAAACATAAGCGACAGGGAGTTCAATGCTAAAATAATCTCACGTCTCTGGGCACTTCATTATTTATAAGACATGTTCAAATCCATTAATTCAAATGATCTACACAAACACCTTGTGAGGTAGCTATGATTCGTCTTTTTATTAGATGGTTAGATGACTTGCCAGAGCTTTAATACAAATTAAAATTAGATATGAGCTGAGCTTAGTTCTTCTGTTTCCAATGTAATAAGCTCCTATCACATGAAGTGGGTCCAAGTACATCAGGGTATGGAATGCCAGCTGTGAAGCCTACACATTTGCAAGGGCTAAGGAAGGGGAGCTGGAAGTACAAGTCAGGACAGAATGCTGCTTCTGTTGGGAACAGTAAAAAAGCGGAACAGTAAAATTCACGCAGCTGTATTAACTACCCTCTGTATTTCTTACTATTTTGCAATTTCTTTTTACAAACTGTTTTGCATCCTTTTAAAAAAAGGGAGATATAATTGATATGTAACCTTGTGTAAATTTACGTGTCTACCACGCTGATTCGATGTTATATATTGCAATATGATTGCCGTTGCAGCATTAACAAACAGCTCAGTTGTATTAAAATTTGGCACAGGTGTTAAATAGACTTTTTTTTTTTCCCAGAGAAGACATACAGATGGCCAACAGGAACCAAAAAAGGTGCTCATTGTCATTTATCATCTGGGACATGCAAATCAAAATGAGATATATCACCTCACACCTGTGAGAATAAACATCAAAAAGATAAGAAATAACAAATAGTGAGGATGTGGAGACAGGGAACCCTTGCGCACTGTTGGTAGGAATGGAAATTGCTGCAGCCGCTATGGGACACAGTATGGAGGAGCCTCAAAAAATTAAAAATAGAGCTACCATATGGTCCAGCAATCCCACTTCTGGGTATTTAACTAAGGGAATTGCATTCTTCTGATTTCATCAGTTTTGGATGTGGTTGGCACTCATTCTTGCACTGTCCCTTGAATTGGGAAGAAATTCCTGATAACAATTCACCAAGAGGAAAGCTTCAGGGTGGGCTCTCATGAGAAACCTGCCCTTTGGTTCAGCATCTTGTCACCCCAAGTTGTCATTCTGCCTGATAACTGAATAAGCCAATTAGCAAAAAGTTCCAAACTGAGAGGCACTGTTTTTATAGAAAATGAGAACAGAATGAAGAGGATCAGATGCAGTGAGCAGTTCCCCTGAGAACACTTACCCTAGCCTCACTGACATTGAGGCAGTGGGCCTCACTCTCTGATCTCATACACGCTCGTGACCAGCTTGTTTGTAATCACATTCCAGGTATAAAGAAAAGCAGAGCCCTGATTCATTTTCATGCTGGGTCTCTGCTGTTCATTGCTGAACTCTGTCTCTCTGGATCCCAGCTCTCCCCATTAGAAAGTCAGAACATCTGTCAGACTGACCTGTTATAAAAATAAATGTAGGTAAGACACGAAAAAGCTATTTGTAATATGTACAGTACCAGAAAAGGAGTGTTATTGTTACATCTCTGCATGGCCAGCCTTCATCCTGCTGGCCCTCGATGTAGATATGTTTATTTTGTGATATGCAGGACCTCCATCTTCTCTGTAACTATGTCTTGAGTCTCTGCTTCTTGATTTCCAGAACTGAGCAGAGAAGGGAGAGACCAGGCTCTCACTGTCACTGAACTTACAGTCCAGTGGCAGGAGACAGTAGTAAAGGGAAGACCATGTAGCCGGAAGTTCTGCCAGGTGTGGCAAGTGTTGCCTGGGAACTAGGACAATGCCATGCAATGAGTGTGGACTTGGGTGGGGGCAAGGGTTATACGTTATAGAAGGTGGGTATCCTGAGTTGAACTGTGTCCCCAGAAAAAGGAAGTCCTAGCCCTTATGCATCAGAATGTTACTTTATTTGGAAGTAAGGTGTAATTAAAGTCAATGAGATTATAAGGGAGCTGGGTGGACCCTGAACCAGTGCAACTGTTGCCCGACAAAAACTCCCTGTATGAGGGGAGATGGAGAATCTGGATGTGGCGATGAAAGTGATGGAAGACAGGAATAGAAAAACTGAAAAGGAGGTGCACACAAGACCAGAAACCTGGCTCATGAAATGCCAAGAACTGGAGGTGGGGGTAGAAGGGATTAACATAGCCATTGACCCAGCTATAGAAACCAAGATCCTTAGGCGCCAATGCCTAGATTACAAAGCGTAAGATCCAAGCTCGTATCAGACTGCTGTGGGGAGTGTCTAGAGCACAGGCCCAAGGGGAAAGATATGAGATTGAGCCCAACAGACCCCAAAAGTAAAGATATGGAGATTGAGCCCATTGTGGAATCTCCAGGTCCCTTTCAGATTCTGCATAGTTATTCCAAATCAGCAACTAGGTCCCTTTCAGATTCTGCATAGTTATTCCAAATCAGCAACTAACCCGAAGGCTCACAAGGAGTGGCCCCTCCCAAACAGAAGAAGACTATCAGTGCAGTCTCTGCACTGGCTCAGGGCAGTGCTCCCACTGCCCACCTGTGACTATGCAGGTGCTTCACCAACTCTCTCCTCTGCAGAGCAGCAGCCTCCTGCCTGCCCGTGACCTGCACCATGCTGGGGCTTCTCTGCACTGACCTCCCTCAGCAGCGGAGGCTGCTCTCCTCAAGGCCACCCGCCTGCAACCAGGCAGGTCTCTCTCAGCAAACCTGTCCCTTCCCGAGGCAGCTCTTTCTGCCCGCTGGTGTCTATGCAATTGTCTTTTACTCTTTTGTCCCTTTCCCAATAAACCTGTCCTTTAAGTGTAACTACCATCTCTGTCTCATGGAGAAACTTGCCTGGGAAACTCGCTGCATGTCGCTGAAATGGGAGCTCTGGTGAAACTGTAACCTCCCCAGGAAAGGGGGAGGTTCCAGGTTTCCTGCCCCACCCAAGGGAGGGTGTTGCTGAGCAGGAAGAGAAGAAGCTGGAGAGGAGATTGAGGAAGGAAGGAAGCAGGATGGAGACAGAAGGAGACCTGGAGGAGGCACATGGGGCCGAGAGACACATGAAGAAACTGCCCTTGCCTTTTGGTCGTGGACTGGGTGACACAGATGTGGGTGAGACCCGTGGGGAGGTGACAATGGCAGTTTTTGCCTTGATTTTGATTTTGCTCTTTTCCTTCCAGGCTTGTCTGGTTGTTTCTGATCCTTTTCTGTGGGTCCCCACTGGAAGATGCTTTAGACTTGTGGCAGGCTTTGGGGCCTTGCTCTGGGTCAGTCCTGCTTGGGTGGGTTTTACCCATTAGGGGACGGGTAACTTTGGGTGCTTGATTTAGAAACTAGATTCTTTGCCTTTCCTGTATTGTTTCCTAATTGTATTAACGTTCCTTCCCATTAAAGTCTCATATGTTTTGTGCTGATGCGGCGGATGACAGAACCCATTTAGATTAGGCAGGTTTGCAGGGTCTGGGCTGCCCCTCTTCTTGCCCTGTAACAAAACCTTTCCCAGAGTGACCCCAAGGACCCTGCACTCTAAACCCACTGACTCCAAAAATGACAACAAAGGCAGAAACTGGGATGAGGCTCCAGAAGCTTGGAAGGCAGGAAAGACCTCCTGTAGGGCCTGTGGAGGGAGAGTGGACATGCTGACATCTTGGTTTTGAGCTTCTGTCCCAGAACTGTAAGTGGACATGTCTGTTGCTGTGTCCAGTCTGTGATGCTTTGTTTGGGCACCACTTGGAGACTAATAGCAGCGGGAAAGACCTCCCTATAGAGACTAGACCGCGAAGGGGACAAGCTTGTGAATCAGGAAAGATTGTCCCCACTGCTGGGGACACCACTGGGACATGTGTCACAGGTGCAGGGAGCACCAGAGCACCGATTGCTGGGGGTCTGGCCAGGATGGTGTTCAGGACGGAACAAAGACTTTGAAGGGCGACAGGCAGTGTTTGGGCTGCAGGCACCGTGAGAGGCAGGGAAGAGCTGACCCTGGACTCAGATCCCAGGGAGGTGTCACACCACATGGACTTGTCAAGCACCGCCACCAAAGTACTCCTAAAACACGGTGTGACTTTAACACAGACACTAACAGCCCACAGCATGTTTTCATAGTTATGTCACCTGGAATTTTCTGTTTCTATTCAATAGATTTAAAAATGCTGCTTCGGACTTTTAAACCATGCAACAGTGATTGCCTAGTGCGTATTTTGGCTAAGTATAACAAAATTTGCTCCAGTCTCAAAATTTAAGATTTTAAATTTGGCAACACAGTGTTTCATAGAATTTTATTTTTGCTATTTGTGAAGAATTAGGCAATGTAGTCTAGAGAAAAAAAATTGTTATTTTTTGTTAATTCATGGGAAGTAGGTTTATTTTGTCCTTTGCTTTCTTTCAGTATATTTGTTCATTGTCTACATATTCTTTTTTAGATAACTTTATTTATTTATTTATTTATACAAGAATCGGGGTACAGGCCAGATGTGTGGGAAGGTAAGAGGATTCACCACAGAGAGAGTGGGGAACAGAAAGGCAGACTGACAAAATATAATGCTGAGGGGAGCAGTGGGCAAGACACGAGAGGTCTGCTTTGCCATGTGGGATTCTCGCCCGCCATCCGGAATCGAACCCGTACTGCAGAGGCTGCGGACAGCTTCACAGTGTGGCGCTCAACTGCCTGTGCCACCAGGGAGGCCCTTTGATCACTGTATTAATTAATTAATTGATTTTTAAAGGTTTATTTATGCATGCATGAACTGGGATACAGGCCAGAGGTGTGGGGAGGTGGTGTGTGAGAGGATTCACCATAGACAGAGTGGGGAACAGAACAGGCAGACTGAAATACACTGCTGAGGAGAGCAGCGAGTGAGAAAGGAGAAGTCTGCTGCACCATGTGGGTAGCTCCCTGGCTGGCCTGGGATTGAACTCGTGCTGCAGAGTCTGTGGATAGCTTCACAGGGAGGCCCCTTTTCTAGATTACTTTAGATTCAGGTCAGAATGATGCATACACAAAGGCACAGAAGATAGAACAATGCCAAATATCCTGTATCTTTTTGAACCACCCAGAAAGAAATAAATGAAGACCCAAAGGGTCCGACTTCACACTTGTTAACCCTTTCTCCTCATGGTCCCCTCAGTGGCCATCAGGATCTATTTCCACATTCATTAATGAATTTAGTCATTCATTTATCAAACATTGAAGGTTAAGTGCAGGGGTACAACACTGTAGCACAACTGTGGCCTGCCTTAGTTGTATTTCATACCGTTAGTTTAAAACTTGAAGGAATAAGCTTGTGTTTTTTGATAGTATCCACAGCTGTGGATCTGAGTTTAATCGACAATCTTTACTTGAAATAGTGTCCTGTCTGGATTTTTGCTTCTTGTTTACTGTTAAACAAGGATGTATTTGCTTATGTGGTATACTGAAACAATGTACTTGTTAGTGAGCCTCTATTTGATTACTAAAGCCACAACAATAACACCACTAGCTCTGAATGCCAAGTGAAAATAACCCTTTGCTCTAATTTTTTGAATCTGTGGATTACAACTGCACTCCTGGGGACAATAACACATGCAATAGATTAAAAGCCTGTTAAATGTTATTTTCAGGTTGGCAGAACACCAACTGTGAGGGTAGCCTTTAGCACCACTTCTCTTGAAATATGGCAACCTTACTGTAGCCAGGTGATGCCACTAAAGTGTCATTTTAGAATGATTGAATAACTATACAAACAAATGGAATTAGTTTTGCTCTCTGACTCCTAAATATAAAATGCAGGCTGAGCCTAGGGATGAGTTAGGGGCTTCGACTTCCCAAATGCCCTAACTAAAATGATAAATCTACTAAAAATACTGGGTTAGTACTGGGTTAGCAGTTTCAAGACCAATTAATTTGCCACAAAACTACAAACTTCTCCCATATTGAAATTGTTGAGTTACATCCAGTTGAAAACCTAAAATCTTTTATTGATTTAGTGACTTTCTTGACTTTTTCTTTTTTCTCATTTTAAATTCTCAATCAAACAATGGGTATAATTTGTAGTGTGTGTGTGTGTGTGTGTGTGTGTGAAGTCTTGGATCATCCACTAATTTTAATAGGTTCGTTCTGATTAGAAGTCTTTAGGCCACAATTCATGTGATATGACTAACTTTAACATTGCTTTTCAATGTTAAGTAGTAGAAATAGATAATATGAATTCCTTTAAGTCTTGCTACAAAATCCATCTTGAAAGAATATTTCCTCAGTTACAGCACATGATTTTAAGAGAATTTCTAGTAAAAAGCAACCAGTTGGGTGATCCATTTTGGGTGAAATATCTAATTGTATGTCAAATATGTAAAATTTATATGAAGTAGTTCACCTTTACATTTATTTATATAATCCCTCAGAGAATTTCTGACTTGCTAAGGACAAAAGGAGAGCTCATAATTTCTGAACACATTGAAAAGTGTCTCAGAGGTTCTATTGCCAAGTAAAAATAAATCCAATCCAGTGCTACTATGCAAAGAATTTAAACACATATAATCTGGATTTATAAATAGAATTCCAGGCCCACTGCTACTTTGGGGCAGAACACAGTCTTACAAAAGATTTGGTACAGGTTTCAGTTGTTAAGATACATGAACTTTAGAAAAGTTCCATGCCATTGAGTTAAAACAGACTAGAAACCTATCATCTTGTTAGGTCTGAAAAAAAGCATAAAGAACAACAGGAATTCTCACTAAATGTTTGTGGTGATATAAATCAGTAGATACTTTGGAAAACTGTTTGACAATGTCTAGTAAGCCTAAAAGTATGCCAGTGCTTTCAATGGTAAGTGTATCAACAAGAGGTGCTCCAAAATGCATAAATATTACTGTTGATAAATTTCAAAGTGAAAATAATCCAAATGTTCACCTATATTAAAATGTATATATTTCGAATATGTTCATATTCATACATAACATGTATGTTCATAACATATTCAAAATTCCAATTTTAATGGAACATGACACAGCCATGAAAATAAGCAAGAGCTATGAGCAACAACATGGGTGCATTTCACAAATGTAATGCTGAATTAAAGAAGTTAAGCACAAGAAAAATATTTTTAAAATAAGCAAAACCAAAAATCAAGCTATATCCTTTAAAGATATGGAGGAGGTAAAACTATAGAAAGGATAGTGATAGTCAGAAAAATGAAGACACTCCCTGTCTCCTCCAGACCTGGAGGTTGGCCACAGAAGTTTGCTGTGCCCTTGATGTATAGGCTATGAACATGTACATCTATATATATTTCTTTATTAAAATTAGTCACAACTTTAAAAAAGAGCAAATTCCTCAGCATGTACTGGATGATGAGAAAATAGGTGGCAAATTTAGTGGCTGTGACTCACGTGGCAGTTTCCTAGAGTGCATGAAGGCGTAAGTTCAGAAAGTTACAATGGGGCCATGTAGAACTAGAAAGCGCTTCTGCAAGAAAAAGTAAGAGCTCAATTTTTGGACCCATTAAGGTAAGGAAGATATTAAATATTGATTTTACTTTCTACTAACATATGTCAATTAGTGTATGTTAGTAAATCCAGTTGAATATGTATATATAATCATAAATACGATACATTATGTGATATAAAGGAATATTGCTTTAAAATATTGTTAGATTCTGGGCATGATATAAAGGAATATTGCTTTAAAATATTGTTAGATTCTGGGCATGTATTTTCCTCTTTCCCTTATTTTTATTGCCTCCTAAATACATCCCTCCCCTGCTCCATGTAGACACATGCACTTGCACATCAGAAATGGCTTTAGGTAGGTATTTGCAAATCTAGATTTATGTTGGTGCAAAGGACTTACATCTTTAATTAGATTTCCTGTTAAGCATACCGTCTTCCTTGAATCTGGTGTGAGCACTCTTCTCGGGTACTCCTGCTTATTCAGTACCTGCTGGGGGGAGTGGAGATGGTGTATCTGGCCAACGTGTCCCCACACTGGAGCCTCAGATCTAATCTCCCAGGTTATCAAATCCTCTAAGAGAATTCCTTAGCAAGCATGTGTTTTTAGATATGCTACTAGAATTCAATAATGTTTCTCTGGGAAAGAGATCTTAAATACAGCATCTCACTGCCTCATAACATGGTGAGTCAACTACATCTTGAGCTCTCTTAGGTCTTTCAGTAGAATGGTGAGTTGGAAATCTCTACTAACTGATAAAACACAGCTTCTAAGCAGGTGCAATATCTCCCAGTATTGGTTTTTAAAAAACCCAAAAACTTTTTGCTACCAATATATATTTAAAAAAAGAAAAAGAAAAATATCAGATGGTCTCGATTATAGGAGGAATGTAGAGGATCCAAATAAGGGATTAGTGGAAAAAAGTAATTATAATAAAGCAAAAATCAAAATCAACAGGCAACTATAAACCACAGACATTCTGCAGTGGGGGGAGAAGGGAGTAGGATCAAAACAGGGGTGGGAGGAACACAAGGGACTATAGTGATGGTACACGGGTGAATGGGTGATGGGAATTTCATAGGGACTATAACTGACATGAAAATGCATACATTGTACAAAAATAAAAAGTGATGTAAAAATACATAAAATAAAAATAATTAATTCATTAAAATAAAATAAAAGGGAAGTTTTATAGAATGGAATCAGAGAAAAAAATGACTTGAACTTTTTAACACCTATCTAAATGTTGTTAGAATAATTCATTAAGGAAAAAATATGGAAATTCCTGGACTGGATTTCAAAAGCAAAATGAAAAGAAAAATCCCAAATATTATTTTGTAAGAAGAATTATTACTGAGAAAATCAAGTTCTTCCTAGTAGTTTTCAAACTATCCCTTAACAAAACTCTCCATTCAACACATAAACATCACAACCCTACAATGAGTTCTGCCCATGTGATTTTTCTGGAATTTACAAAATGAATAAGTGTGATGATTTAGATTTGGACTTTACATAAAATCACGGGGCCAGTACCACATCCATACCAAAATTAATCCTTTATGGAACATTAATTCAGGAAATCACAAAGTAACTGTAGTTATAAAATCCAAAAGAATAAACCACTATACTTTACTGTGGATAATGAGTCCACTAACTCATCACTCAACATTCATTATTTATTATTCCACATCAACTTTCATTTTTCATGTCTCATAGCCCATGTATCATCTTTCATCACTCATTCTTCACTCACTCACTCACTCACTCACTCACTCACTCACTCACCAATGCCTCTATCTTTATAAAGGGGATACTTCTATATTCTTTTAACACTTATTCAACAGTTATCTAAAATGACAACCCACAGGTCATATGTTGCCTGCATGGCACATTTTCTCTGGTATCATATGTTCTATTTGGATAATGCTACCTAAAAATTCTAGATGTATGACTTGAAAAACCTATGTTCCTACTTTTTAGTAGTGACTCCCCCTGTGTGTAGCTCTGAGAATCCTATAGTCCCTCCCCCCTCTATATTCACACACTTACCAGCTCCCCTCACATCTTGTTGTCTGTCTGGTTCCTCTTGTTACTGGCTTTCTGCTTGTGCTTAAGAATTTTTGACCTAAATAAGTGCTACATAAATCAACATCTTCCATGTTTATCTCTATTTACAAAGTTATAGAGAATAAAGTTGGCATTATTGTGATTAAAAATCCAATTCTAATTCTATTTTCATCACCATCAGGAAGGGCTACATGTTACACAAATTGACCATCCTTCACCATGCAAAAACTTTTTAGTTTTGATGTGGCCCCATTTGTTTATTTTTGCTTTTGTTTCCCTTGCCATTGGAGTCAAATCCTCAAAAACATTGTGAAGACAGATGTCAAGGAGTTTACCAGCTAATTTTCCTTCTAGGTATTTTGTGGTCCACTAATTATGTAGAATTATGTGAATTATGTGGAATTATGGTCCACTAATTTGCTAGTCATGAAAGAAATGCAAATTAAACCTCAATGAAACATCACCTTATGATGTTATGATTACTATCAAAACAATAAGACAACATCAAGTGTTGATGAAGATATGGAGAAAAGGGAACTCAAATGTTTTGTTGGTGGGAATTTTGTTGTAAACTGGTGTAGCCACTATAGAAAACAACATGGAGATTATTCAAAAAAATTAAAGCTAGAACTACAGTGATCCAGCTACTATTAGATATTCGTCTTAACAATATGAAAACACTAATTTTAAAAATATGCAGCTCATGTTCATTGTAACATTATTCACTAGAGTCAAGACATGGAAACTAAGTGTCCATCAATACATGATTAGATAAAGAAGATGCAGTATAAATACACAATGGAAAAAAACTCAGCCATAAAGTGAATACAAATCATGCCATTTTCACCATCATGTGTAGACCAAGAGGACATTATACTAAGAGAAACAAATCAGACAAGTACTGTATTGCCTCACTCATACTTGGAATCTAAGAAAGCCAAACTCATAGGTACAGCGAACAGAGTAGTGTTTATCAGAGGGAAGGAGTTTGGGGGGGTGGCAAAATGGGGGAAGTGTGCCACTTATACGGAGATGGATGGGAACTAGATTTTTGGTGATGATCATGTTTTTAGAGCACACAGATGTTGAATCATAATACTGTGTATCTGAAATTTATGTAACATTATACACCAATGTTACCTTAATACAAAGATTTAATGCTATTAGGTGATACCAATTTTCTATAGTAAACAAACAAAAAACAGTGGCAATTCCCACATAGTCTTGATGCTTATACATTGGGTTTAAATACTAACTGATTTGCTAATTCAAAATAAAAATTTAATTAATTGTAGCTCCTTATTCACAAATTCTTATAACACAAAAAGATACAAAATATTCTTGGGTGATTTGTAGCAAAGACAATTTTGATTAAGCCTGTAAAATAAATAGTGAAATAGGTATGTGCAATTATACCATCAGTTCTTTGGGTGCTCTGTACTTTTGTATAGGAACTTTCTTATCACCAAGATTTCTGACATGATTCACAATAATCCAAATAAAAGCAAACCACTCACTCTGAAAAAGCACTGTTCTCACTGACTCCGAAACTTGGGGCAGATTCTCTGGCATATCTTAAAGATATGATGGGCATGTGGTTGCACATTTTGTTTGCAGCAAAGGGAAGGGCTTTCAATGTCATATATGTGCAAATGTTTTGGAATGTCTTGGAACTGTGCACAGATGTACATAAGTTTTTCTAGCCTAAGTATCCAGAACTTGAAATTTCCAGGTTCTCAAAGGCAATCTGCTTCAAAATGTAATTCCACAGACAACTTGCTTCGAAATCACTGAGGTAGCTTAATAAAATTTGGGGTCTTGGTCTCCAAGCAAAACTGAATTGCTGAAACTTCTCAATATGAAGCCTAGGAATCTGCGTTTTTCTCACTGACCTATGTGAATCCTCTTTCCAAAATGACTTTCTCTAAAAGCGTGCGCGCGCGTGTGCACACACACACACACACATCTCTACCTAACTCATATATCTCTTACTTGCAAATATATGTAATTCAATTAAAAACACAAAACAGTGAATAACAATTTACAAAGAAGCATTTGCACAGGGGGACCCAATCAAGACAGCTCAAATGTATGGTTTTCTTGCAGTCAGTTTTGATCCAAGTGTAAAATGTAAAGTAGCCAGGGGAATTTATGGACTTCATGTCCTTCAGACAATCCTCCATAAATATCACTTTTCCCCACTGGGCATTTCAGGAGGATTAGAAAGCAGAATTCAAGGTTTTCTTCACTGACAAGAACCTGTAGGCCAAAAATTCAGTGTCTCAACTAAGAATAAAGCCATTTGATTTTTAATCAGCTGCACAGAGGGCAGATTAAGATTTTATTTTCTTCTTTCTAAGAACTCTGGCAGACTGAACAGTCTCCACCCTCCCTGATACCAAGGCAGGTGAGACATGAGATTAGATCCAATTGGGAATTTGGGCTAATTGTAGTGAGCCAATTGGGGAAGTCAAAGGCCACTGGCTGGTAACAGGTCAAGTGTTTGGAAAAGATGCCAATAACTTATACTTGTGCTTCACCAAGAACTGGTTAGTAGGCAGGATCTTTAGAAAGAAAGAACATCACTCATTCACCAACCCCAACTGGGTGTGGGGAGAGCTGCGGGTTCTTGCTGCTACTCCCACCTCCTGGTGCTGCCTGCAAATGCCTGTCCAGGTATGCTCCAGATGACCACCCCTGCCCCCCAACCCTCCCAGAACAGCACACATTGAGTTTTCTATTTTGTATTTTATGCATTACACTAGGAAAGAAGATCTAATTCTGTGCCACGGAGAAAAACGCACACACACATGCACACACATGTGCACATACATCTTAGTCTGTGTATTTCTCTCTAGAGATTTTATGAACCACACCTCTCCTTCAAAATGCTGACGTTTATTCTGAGGTTTCTTCTTGACCCCTCCCAACTCTGAGAAGCAGATACAGCAATGTATGGAAGAAGTAAATCTGGATTTATCTGTTTTGAAAAGAAGTTCACCAACCTGAATTGTGAACCCTGTGCCTGCTTGCTGGGACTTTACCAACTTCCCCTGCTTTCAGAAGGACATGCCCTCACCCACATGGAAATTTGAGGTTTCGCTTCAGCGACTCTACTTAGAGGCACAGGGACAGGGTTGGTGGTTTAAACCATACACTTTCCAACCTGCATTAATATAGCATTCAGTGTTTTTCTTCTCATGACCTTTGTTATATGCAAAAAACAAAAACAAAAACAAAAACATGGGGTCATGGTGTTTATTGCATAAGGATAATTAATCTTTAAGCATGAGAAAGGAATTATTTTCAATAGAATCAGCTAAGATGTCTGTGTTTTGGGTGGATCTTGGTATTGGCAACTAATGGCAGTTCCTTATTTTGCTGGTACTATTCAGCAAATAGTACATTATTTGTACATTATTTTAATTATGTTACATAACTTTTGCATCAGGAAGAGGCAATGCGGTTAAGCTTACATTCATATATAGCATGCTACAGTAACACTAGCAGTAATCTCTATGACTAATACCATGAGGATTTATACTTATTTTTATGCTGTTATAAATTATATTTGAACTCAGAATTACCAGGCAACCCAATAGCCCTCCAAGTCAAAAATTAAGTATTTTATTTATTTATTTTAAGTAAGTGTTTTATTTGCCGTAGGGAGGCAAGCAAACATGGCATCATCAGGTTCCTTACACAGGAAGACAACTCAGGGGGCTGATTCGGAATGAGAAGGTGTTCAGCCCTACAGTGCAAACATTTAGGGCTTGATTCTTGGTGGACTCAGACAACTTGAATTGAGCCCAACCATGCTATCTGAAGATTCCTCAAATTTGGGAAAATTTCCTAAATTTGGCTTGGCCACCACCTTCTTCACGTCCTCCATCTCTTTGGTCCCCATGTCTGCTGGAGAAACCAAGTCACTCCTCAGTTTTCCACCTCCCTCCATCCACCTTGTTGGCCAAGTTCCTTCCCAATGCTCATGGCACTGCTGCTTCAGAGAGGCTCATCTCTTCTCCACCCCTCCATCTCTATTTCTGCTCTCCATTTGGCAGAGTTTTGGGTGATATAACTACTTCTGGAAAAGGAGAGACTTCCATTGACCTCTGTGTGCTCAAAAGCCAGGAGGAGCCTCACCAAAAGCAGGGAGTGGTGTACTCCTTCCTCACGTCCTTCCAACAACTGGTAGTATTTTATGGAAATTAGTATATTTCATTTATATAGTACATTTAAGCTCTGTTAGCAAACATGTTTTGTGAAGCACCAGAGAGTAATAGGCTTTTTGGCTCTGTGATCTCTGTGGTCTCAGTGGCAACGACTCAGCGAGGGGTGTGCTGTCAGTCCGATTTAAATTTAATTTCTTGGATCTGTTCTTTCTCTCCACATTTGAAGTCCTAGATTTGCCCTAAGTTGTACACCTCCAATTTCTTCTAAATTTCTCAAAAGCAGGCTAGTTCATCACTTTGTCCTGGCATCTTTCAGGATTTTGCAAGAACCCTTTTGCTCTTCTCTCCCTGCTATCCCTTTCAGAAGGAGCTAGTGATTGGTATTGGCTTTCAGAATCAAAATTATACTGAATCCTGGTGTCTTACAGCAGACCTATTACTGAGCTGAATAATTCTCTCCATTGTAGACACACCACTCACCCCTTTCTGCCACCCCACAAACCGATGCCACTGCGTCTCCTGTCAGTTCAAGCCTTTCATTTCTCCAAAACTTAGCTTAGGCCTGACTTCTCCCTCTTGCTTGGCCGAAACTAGTCCATTGACCCTATACTTCCGACAACAGCTTGTGCCTGCCTCTGCAAACACGTGTGCATTACACTGTGAGCATTACACAGTGAGACCAGTTTGAGAATCTCACCACATACCAGGGACAGAGATGATGGTGTCCTGGTATATGTGCCCTCCTTGTTCGCTATGCACAGTCTAACTCAGCTCTAACCCTGAAGCCCCACTCCAGCATTGCATGGGGGGGCCACCTCAAAAATCCCAGGTGCAGAGGGTCTGTCCATGAGACAGCTTCCATCCATCCATGACAGAAGCAGAATAATCACATTGAATGAAGTTTTTATAAAAGCTATATTTTTTAAATCAAAAAAGTTCTTAAAATATACTTTCACTATCTATTTTTGTTACTCAGACAGAAGATATGGCCATTTCTTAATTTCAGTTGCGCCCAACAGTTTTACAAATTGTGGTCCACTGGGCTGTCTCTAGTGCTGGGAGCCATGTTCTACAAAGGCACACATGGCACACCACAAATAAAGTCACCCTGTACAGTGCTGGGCCTCTCCCCATTTTGCATAATCAGAACATATGTAAAGCATGATGCAGGGAAGGCACAGCCATGAAGGAGAGGAATGTGCAAGTCCTATTAAAGTCACTTTTGTTTTTCTTTCTTTTTTTTTTTTTTTTGGTAGTAACAAATAACTCAGCAGCCACTTTCCCTTTTCAGGAAGTTTTATGCTTGGGTAGCTGAGTCCCAGGGAGGTTAAGTGATCTCCCTGGGGCATCTTCTGACACACACCTTCTCACTGAAAAGCTCGTTCTGCTTGGATTAGAACCCAAGCACCTTCCAGTCCTGAGTCATTTGCTCTAACTACTAACCGGGACCCTGCCGGTGGGCAGCTTGTGGCTCAGCTCCCGCCGCTCTGCTGCCCGCCTTTGCTGCCATCTGTTCCTTAACAGACATCTTCTTTATTAAGCAGGAGCCTCTCTCATCTTTTATCTCTTTCTGTGGGTGCAGCATGTTAAAAAAAGGTCGTAAATAATTTTTCAATTTTATCCTTTTTCATGACTTCTCATCCTAGGTAGGAAAATCAGAACACAGTCTGCTAATTATCTAATTGTTGCCAGTCATTTCTTTTACTATCTGATGAACGCATTAACCTTTGATCTGATATTTTCCGTTATGCATCTTTGGGTGAAATAATGTGCATCTAAACTATTCCGTATGCTCATTGTTTGCTGTGAGGATTCTTTTGAATATTTTCACATGAAAGTGATAATGTAGTGCTATTGGTAAGGAAGAAATTTAATGACACGTGAATTTGTTTATGAAAGTTCGAATTTGGTCAGGCAGTTCATTTGAAGTTCACCTCCTATAACCCTCTGAAAGAGGCTTTAAAGAAATTATGATAGAGAAATTCTGCCAACAATATTTATGATTTATGGGGGCAAATGATAGAACACCCCATGGAAGATGCCAGTAGGATCAAGTCTCAGGCCCAGAGGAGCTGCCAGGTCATTGAGCCCAGTCCCCTGCCGCTGTGTTAACTGCAGCATCTATGTCTCAGGAGGTCACCCACATACAGAACACCCCAAGCATCCTCCTTCTGTCCATTTTAATGGACAGTGCAAAGTCTACATATGCATGCCCTTCTGCAGAAAAACAGAATAATGTTTCCATGACAGTGATATCCCAGGACAGTACTAAGGGCCCCTGGGTCACCTGTAGGCCCACAGCCCTGAGCTGGAGCTCATTTCTGACCAGTTCACAAAAGAAGAAAATCAAACTTGGGAGTAAAGAAACTATCCAGTGTCTGAGATTGAACTATTGCTGACCCTTTGGTGCTGAAGCACTATTCACTCTTTCTTCATGTAGTTATTGCATGATTACCTGATATTTGGGGCAGAAGACAGATTGCAGAAGGAAACAATGATAATAAATGGGGTTGTCAGATGGTGGGGGGTTCGCCTGCTGATGAGCATGGTCGGCTCAGGAAGATGGGCTCAGGGAGACCCCATCTTCAGTAAGGAAACTGTGCTAGCCCCTGCAGTAAGCAATGAGAAAGACCAGTCCAGCCAAGGTGAGGCAAAAACAAATCAACACAATGCAGAAATGCAGCACGACAATCTTTCTTGGGGTTTTCACTAGGCAAACACCTGTCACCCTAACTTCAGTTCTATCCTTCCTCGATGCCTTTCCTGAGCATGGTCTTTATCTCTTATTAGTGTCATCATTCATAATGTTAATTGGGCACCTGCCTCACATGGAGTTTGGGTTTCTCCCAGCCTTGTTATCGTGTGGTCAGGTGATGATTTTTAGAAACAGCGATTAAAATCCATGACTGCAGTTTACATTGCAGGTGTCAGCTCTGCAGCTAAGGGAGAAGGTGTTTGAACATCCTACCCACCACACTGCGAGTCAGCCTGAGCACACTGAGGAACCAGGGTCTTGTTGAAGGAGCTTCTCTGACCTGATGTGAGTTATTGGTGCCAGGTGTGGGGCATGCGGTGGTGTGGTCACTGGTGCATCAGCTGCTAGGCTGGCGTGAGTCTGCAGAGGACATGAGAGGAGATGCTGGACACATGAGACTTCTGGGCCCTGTGGCTGACCATAGCCCGTTGCTACCATCATCAGTCTGATTGTTCAGTCTAGGAGCTTTCCTAATTTCAGGTGTATTTGATCCACGCTCCACAGCCTACAAATTATGTGATCTTGGGCTCATTGACTCCCTAACTTTATTGTTCTAAACTGCACAGTGGAGATAAATACAAATATCCAAGCTGCACGTCCGGCAAGTTCACACGAGATCATGCACACACATGTAAATTAGTGATCACATCAGCAGGCCAGTCAGCCCTTGAGAGTGTCACTGACTTTGGATTAATGAGATACTTTTGGAGGGAACTTAAATGGATGGTGAGATCCTCATGATTTGAATTCTCCTACCCCCCCAGGACAAGCAGGCTGTAGGGCTGCAAGCAACGTGCCCTTGGATGCAGGGCTGGGGCAGGGCAGCAGCTGCAGCCAGAAGCTGCCTTACCTGGCTTGAAGAACTCACTGGTGAGCATTAACCCTCAGTTTCCTCACCTGCTAGATGAGAGAATCCAGCAAACCTCTTCATACTCATGTTTGCAGACTCACGTGAAACCTTGCCTGCTCATATGCACACGATACAGTGTCATTTCATGCTGTTCTCTGAAGAGGCCACGCTCATTCTTTCAGTTACTAAGAAATCAATCTTGATTTTCATGGACATCAGACATTTGCTGGGTTCCCGCAAGTCCAGCTGTGATCCCACACTCATGAGTGTACTTATGTTCCTCTGGTTTCTGGGGGAGAAAGCTTGAGATCATCAGTTACTGCACAGACCAGAGGGGTGCAGACTTTTCTAGAAGAGCAGTCCATAAACAGACTGTATTTCAGAGCCCTGTGAGAAGCTCAGTCTATAAAGACCCCCATAATTTTGCTTGTTTCCTGCTTTTATTGCAAGCCATGCATTAGATGATTAGTGTGTTTTTCAGGTTAACAGCAACAGCATGTTGAACTAGAATGCCATTCCTGGATGAAATGATCAATCTCTTTGACTTCACCAGTAAACACATCCCATTGGGGGGTCGCTAATATGCTTTTATGACCTCCCTGTCAGAGAGGGCACCATCACCGCGCTTGATAAACTATTCTTTAGAGGCTTCCTTTTAATTTTATTTTTTATGCAATCATGGGAGGCCATAACCAATAAATTTAGCCGGATGCTTTCTCACTATTAACTAATCCTGAAGAAGCCCTCTGGGGTCTGCCAGGCACAACCCTTCGAAGAATTTGTTCAGGATATTGGAAATGATATTCACCCTGGGACAGAGGTTTAAGGACTGAGCTGCTACTGTTTTCTTTGCCATTAGAGTTACAACTCAGCTAAATGTCATTTAGTCAAACCGTTGCATTTTGCAGGATTTGCAGACAGGACTGACTATTTGTCTTTAATAAGTTCATTGACTCACAGAAGAGGTATTAGATTATTTGTTTGAGAAAAGGATGTGTAAGTGGTAGCAGACTGCCGATGCACAGTTTCTCATTAGGTCCGTGCAGGCTTAAAAGTGCTCAAATCCAAATTAAGCTCCAGAGCCTTTTTGGAAAACATTGTAACAGCTGTGAAGTGGGAAAGGGAATCTAAATGAAAGTCCTGACAAAGGATCTTAAAGGAGCACAGGCTCAAGCGCTTTCTGTGATATGGAACCTTAGACACAGCTGTTTTTTTCTTTCCTTAAGTCAAGGCTGGGTTTAGAAAACTGTTTTAATGTTTAAATCATTTCTGAAGGTCTGGCTTCTTACAACCCAATTATCAAATACATTTCTGCTATTATGTTCAACAACTGAGGACATGTGGGGGCAAATGATTGTTTTCAAACTAAACTCAAATTTAAGTGGTGTCTTAAGCTAACTGTGGGAATAATTTCTCTTTTGAATTTTATATTTCTTTTTTTAAAAGATGTATTTATTTATGCATATAAGAACTGGGGTAAAGGCCAGAGTTGGGGGGGGGTGGTGAGAGGACTCACCAGAGACAGAGTGGGGAACAGAACAGGCAGATATACTGAAACACACTGCTGAGAGGAGTAGCGGGTGAGACAGGAGAGGTCTGCTGCTCCATGTGGGTCACCTCCCTGGCTGGGGATCGAACTCATGCTGCAGTGGCTGTGGATAGCTTCACAGGCTGTGCTTTAATGCCTTGCACCAAGAAGGTCCTGAATTTTATATTTCTATTCACAAATCCATTTGGCGATCTTGGGAGATGCAGGAAGAGATTTAATGACACCTTAAGGCTCCCATGATTCTAGAATAATTACCGCTAATCTTGGATCAATAATTCTTCTTTTTTGCAGTCACTTCTTTACTAGAATCTAACCTAAATCTAACTGGAACAAAAAACCTTTTGCCATAAAATCAGTAATAATCAAATATTATAGAAGGAACTGCATTCCAAGGTTTTCATTTTCCTTTTGCTTGTTTTGGTCAGTTACCTTGTGAGTGTTGTCTGGGGTGGGGTAGGGCTATTGGCTGTGTGCATTTAAAATATTGGTGAGGGGCCTCCCCTGGTGGCACAGCGGTCGAGCACTGGGCTGCAAAGCTGTCCGCAGCCTCTGCAGCCCTGGTTTGATCCCGGCAGCCGGCGAGGGTCTCACATGGCATGCAGACCTCTCCTGCCGCGCCCGCTACTCCCCTCAGCAGTGTATTTCGTCAGTCTGTCTGTTCTGTTCCATGCTCTGGCTCTTGTGAATTCTCTCACCCTCCCGCCCTTCTGACTGTACCCAGTGCTTGTATAAATAAATAAATAAATCTTTAAAAGAAATAAAATATTGGTGAGAACTTGGCTGAGAGATTATTTATAAGAATGACTTTTAATAATTCAACAAACATGTATTGAGCAATGACCATGTTGTTGGCTTTGTTCTCAGGCATGTAATAAAAAGTGAACAAGGCAGTGGGTCCATTTTCTCATGATGCTTACAGTTAGATAAAGTGGGTGCATGTGTGATTGTGCATGTGTGTTCAATAAATCCTTTGAGCAACAAAACCTTTGAGCAACAATCCAAGACAGAGAGTGTTGGGCTTGGCTGTGGCATGGTTTTGGGTGAAGGCCAAAAAGTGAGAGTCAAAGTTGAAGATGAACTGACTAGTTTTACATAAGAGAAGTTAAACCCCCTACATGCCAGATACCAGAGCATCTTACATCATCTGTCTAATCCTCAAATCAGCTGAATGAATTTGGTGCCATCATGTCCATTACATACACAGCCATGTGAAGTCCAAAGACTGGATGTTATTTCCTCAACATTACGTAGAGGAATCATAGGTGCCAGGCTTCTGTTCTCATTGGCTGACAATACTTTCTTACGGACCAAACCACAGATGTGCCAAGGTCGGGATAGCTGGCTGTCCACGAGATGAAGGACAATTCTCCTGTATTTTCAATGAAGTGAAGTAGAAACGGCACTGATCTCATTATGCCAGGAAAACATTGCTCATTTGTGTTGTTTTCACCTTTGTGTCCATCATAGAGCCTTTTACATACTGGGCATTCAACATTGAATGGTAGGGAATTTGCCAAAATGAGTAATTGAAATTTTACCCAAATGTTTACCACGTCAAAGAAACCTGTTTGGGCTTGAGCTGTGAGAAACCCAATATCCGTCCATTAATGGCCCATATAAGTGAAAACACTTGGTAAATGGGTTCAGATGATAATCAAGCCTGTTTCCTGAACCAGCTTCACCTTGAGGTTCACTTTGATATACCAATAATGTGGCCTTTGGTCTCCATCTCAGTTCAAGACTCTCTCTTTTTTCTTTTATTTTTTTGTATGGGTGAAGCGTGGAGCTGGAGCTGGTTCTGGGTGCTCCAGGTGTGGTTTCTGAGTAATGTGTGTGTAGTGAAGGGATTATAGGGAGGGAGACGTGTTCTTTTACCACCAAATATTTACCTGGGGTGGTGCTAAGGATTAGTTACTTCCATGTGGCCTGCTATGTGTCTAGGGCAGTCTGTTGTGAGTTTGGGGCAGCCCCTGGCAAGAGGAGCGGCATGATTTTATAACATAAGCTTCAGTGTGCATGCTCAAAAGCTCAAAGCTCAGGGACTATTTGGAAAGACTCAGTGACAAGAGCAATGGATGGATTTTCTTGATAAGGGAGAGCTATGCAAATGTATAGCTCTGTCCTGTTAACACTAAGATATCAGGGCTAATCAAACACTCTTCTCAGTGTTGGCTGCGGAAAAGCTTTCAATTTGTAGTTAAAACCCTTTAGTACTTGAGTGCATTTTTGTGTTTTACCAACTCTTTCTGGCTTCTCCTTTCTTTTGGATCCTCAATTACCTCTCTCTTTCTAGCCTATTATGTCTATTTGGGTAAGCTAGTCAACATTTTTTTGAGTGAGACATTGCATGAACAAACTAGCAAAAATACATAAATGTATAGAGATATACCTGATATTCCATGTACACAGACTACTTTGAATATTCAGAAGATTTTTGGACAATAGTAAGGGAATTAGTCTCAGGTATATTGGCATAATTCTATTTCAGGGTAACAACCATTAACTCTTAATTGCTTTTCAATAATTTGAATAAGAAATGATTTTGGAATTTTAATGTCTTTCTATGAAAAGACATTAAAATACTGGAAAATACTCTCCACCTAACATCCGTCCTTCAGTTGAATGCCTTTCTGGTGTGAACCAGTGATATCTAACAGAACTCTGTGCACTGATGGAATGTTCTCACCTGTGTTGTGAAGGTGGTAGCCCCCAGCCTGATGTGGCTCTTGAGAGCTTGAATTTTGGCCAGAGAGCTCAACAAAGTGACTTTAAAATTTTATTGTTTAATTTTGATTAAATTTGAGGGGGCACATGTGACTTGTAGCCACCACATTAACATAGATCTTCAGAGTAACGTATTAGACTACCAACCAAGATGTTTAAGATTCTAGGGCTCTCCCATATCTGATGGGTTTTATGCTGTGAGAATAAGAAATTCCTTTATCAAGAACTACTTATACCTTGCCAAATATACAGAGAATTGTGAAATTTGGCCAGGTTTCAAGAAACAATGGAACCTGCTGTTCATACAGCCTAGGTCAGAGTAGAGGATTGGGTTTAGTATTCTTTTCTGGAAAACAGGAAACTCTGACATCTCAAAGCAGGAAATGCCTGTCATTGTTATGGTAGAAGAAGAAAACATAAAAGGAAGTGAAGGATAGAATAAAATGGAACGATCAGAATGTGAACAAGCACTGATTGCTGACAAGAGCTGAAAGCCTTTGCTTTAACAGCTGAAAAACAAATCTATCAGCTACGTCCAAATTAAATTTCAACTGGAGGCTTCTCCAGCTAAAATGGTAACAACAGCCACTATACCATGCCCGGAAGTGGACGGAAGGGAGGGAGGAGACTACATTGTGAGAGGCTCCTGAATTGTCATTTCAATAGGTGGGGAGGGGGTCTGGCTGCCCCCACACCTTTTGTAGAGAGCAGGGAGTGGCATGTGAGCCTCTGTTTGACCCCCTGTCTGTGGCCAGCCCATCTGGCTGGGTCCTGGACTCCAGCCCACTGAGCCCACAGCCCCGTGGGCAAACACGAGGCAAACACAATGCCCCGTGTTTTCAGGGAGAGACTCATAGCTGTCTGGCTGCTGCTAGTACCGGTCCTCTCTTAGTTCACACTTACTCCAGTTTTCTGACTGATGGGAAAACTCATGTCATGGAAGGGTGAAGACACCCTTCCTTGGTGACCATGTAGCCAAGATACAAATAAGTGCTGATGTTGCTCTCTGAGTCAACTTTCCTGTGATGATTCCCACACTTGCCAGCCCTGCCTTTCTCTCCACTTGCTGCTCTCTGGTTCCACAGTGGAAGAACAGATCTTCCTCATGGCTATGCTGGACCCACTGGCTTCAGGAGTGGGTCACTGACCCGCAGCAGCTGGGGTCACTCAGTATCCCAAGGAAAAAGCGACCTGACATCCAAAATCCTCTAGCCAAGCCCTGGAAAAATCAGGTACTGCCAGGTGCTAACTGGGAGTTGGTGCTTGTAGAAGCAATGCAGTTCTGATGTGTGACTTGTGAACAGATTTCTCCTACGTGAGATTTAAGGAAAGTTTATGCTATGTTGCCACTTGCATTTCATTCTTATGTTTGCTCAATACTGAATCTACACCCCTGTGACATTTTCTATGCTGATGTAGTATTTCCACATTTGTGGGTAGAGAAACTTCATTCTTCAGGATGCCCTTGGTGCCATCTTCTGGTCTCCTTCCCCAGGAAAACCTGGGTCATGGGCACCTAGCTCAGGGAACAGAGAATAGTGAAAAGAGCACATCTGAGAATTACAAGATTGGTTCCAAATCTGTACCAGCTGTCCAGGAAACTTTAATTTCCCTGAGTCTCTTACTCCTCATCTGATTAAACAGAACATAAGCTCCATGACGACCAAACTTTATCCACAACTGTAGACCCAGTGTGGAGGGCAGAGGTTGTTACATAGTAG
The DNA here is from genome assembly GCF_014898055.3 of Talpa occidentalis. Taxonomy (NCBI): domain Eukaryota; kingdom Metazoa; phylum Chordata; class Mammalia; order Eulipotyphla; family Talpidae; genus Talpa; species Talpa occidentalis. The sequence goes on from NW_023601433.1 coordinate 52,240,583, forward strand.
GTGCTCAGCAAATATTTCTTAAGTGAATGAAGAAGTGTGGTATAATTCACATCCATTTTAGTTTGTCTCTAAGAAAAAGACCTTCTTAGTAAGAAGTAAAAACATTCAAGAATAAAGCAATAGGTGAAGCATAACAGGCTCTATTTAGTTTGTGTGTACAGGCCAGCCCATTAAAAAATATACTAGGGCCTTCCCTGGTGGTGCAGTGGTTGAGCGCTGGGCTGTGAAGCTGCCGGCAGCCTCTGCAGTGCCAGTTTGATCCCCGGCCACCGGCGAGGGTCCCACATGGCGCGCAGACCTCTCCTGCCGTACCTGCTGCTCTCCTCAGCAGTGTATCACGTCAGTCTGCCTGTTCTGTTCCCAGCTCTGGCTCTGGTGAATTCTCTCATCCTCCCATGCTTCTGACTGTACCTAGTGCTTGTATAAATAAATAAATAAATCTTTAAAAAAAAAATCCTAGCAATAAAAACTACAGATATAGGAATCTTCCTGTCAAATCAGATGATTATTCAGTAAGTAACTTTGAAACTTCAGTTTCTCTTAAGTAGAAGTAATGGTATAGATGCAGTATATATAATGTTGTATACTTGAAACCTATAAAATGTTGTAAACCAATATTCAATAAGAATTTCAAAAAGAAGCAAATGCACAAAACTGGCCATTCTCTACTTAATTTTGCCATCCTTCTTAGTTGAAAAAAGTCCCCAAATGATCTGTTTGCTCAATTCCATGGAAAGTGATGACTTTCATAATTATTTAATGATTGTTCTAAATCTTACTCTAAAATTTGTATTCATTGACATGTCCTATCAAAAGAATACTTACAACTCCTCTGAAAACATTGTATTGTTTAGTGCTTCAGCTTAAACTGTGCCAACTATGTTCTGCTTATCAGGTATTCTGGAGAGAAATTCAGGTTCCCAAATCTGTCCTAAGATATACTGAATGGAGTATTCAAGTATAAGATCGACATGTCATGTATCTGAAAAGCCCATGGAGAAGCCGTCCTGAAGCTGTGCCAGAGGGGACCACCATTTCTCCAATGGCATCTGTGGACCTCCCTGCCTCCCTGTTCTCTCTCTGGGATCCGCTGACTTCTCTGCTCACATATGTTCATTATATTATTAGACCACTAAAATATCTTATCATTAAGTCCTGAAACCATAAAATACATAGAAGGAAATATAGGCGAAACACTACGTGATATGCACATCAAAGACATCTTTACAGACACATCACCCAAAGCAGTGATAGTGAAGGCAAAGATAAACAGCTGGGACTACATCAAATTAAAGAGCTTCTGCACAGCAAAAGAGACAATAACAAAAACAAAGAGAAACCCCACCGACTGGGAGAACATTTTTGCACACAACACTAATGATAAAGGACTGATCGCAAAAATCTGCAAAGAGCTGATGAGACTCAACAACAACAAAGAAAATAACCCTGTCAAAAAATGGGCAGAAGAGCTAAAAAGAAACTTCTCTGAAGAGGAAATGCAAATGGCCAACAGGCATATGAAAAAATGTTCAACATCACTTGTCATCAGGGAAATGCAAATCAAAACTACCATGAGATACCATCTTACACCAGTGAGAATGGCACATATTAAAAAAACTAGCAACAACAAATGTTGGCGAGCATGTGGAGAAAAAGGAACTCTCCTGCACTGTTGTTGGGAGTGCAAACTGGTCCAAGCACTATGGAGAGCTGTGTGGAGATTTCTGGACCTACTAAACATAGAGCTTCCATATGATCCAGCAATTCCACTCCTAGGTATTTACCCAAAGGACACAGAAACATCAATTCCAAAGAGCACCTGCACCCCTATGTTTACAGCAGCACTGTTTACAATAGCTAAGCTTTGGAAACAACCCAAATGCCCAAAAATAGATGACTGGATCAAGAAGATGTGGTACATATACACCATGGAATATTACTCAACATTCAAAAAAGATAAACACATGCAATTTGCAGCAACATGGATGGCGCTGGAAGGGATCATGCTCAGCGAAATAAGCCAAAAAGAAAAAGAAAAATACCGGATGGTCTCACTCATAGCAGGAATCTAGAAAACTTAAATAAGGGACCAGGAAAATGAATAACTATAAGAAAGTGAAAATCAAAATCAACAAAAAACTATGAACCAGAGACACTTTATGTGGGGGTGGGGGGCGGGGAGGGGAGGGATTGGGGGTTGCAATTGTATGGGGAATATAAAAACAAAATTTATTTAAAAAAATAAAATATCTTATCATTCAGGATTTGGACTTTCCAGAGAATGTCACTAATACCATACTACGTTTCCATCTTACACATACTTTGTGTTTCTTCCCTCTTGGAAAATTAACTAAGGAATATTCAAATAATTGCATGTAGGCTACATTATACCACCTGAAAATGTCTTTACTGAGGTTTAAATGCCCTGGGCAGATTATGTTATTTAATGTCAGCACCAATGCAGTTTTAACCCAGGAGTTTTGCTTTGGAATTCATGAAATAATTGGCAAAGTTTACATTGGCATATGACCTGGAGTTTTCACACCAGTGTTCCTCGGTTAGATTGAAGAATATAAGCAGTATAAATATCCAAAAAAACTAGACCAGTTTGCATCTATACAAAGGAGTAATGCAACCTTTTCACTTGACAACATTTTTATTTAGGAATTTGTATGGTCCTGTCTTTATAAATAATAAATTTGTTTATCTGCATATGTATTTGTTCCAGATGTACATAAACCAAAATTATAAAATCATATCTGGGTGATGACAATGTAAGTGATTTTTCCCTTTCATTTTTTTTAAGATGTATTTATTTATACAAGAACTGGGGTACAGGTCGGAGGCACAGGAGGGTGACAGAATTCACCGGAGACAGAGTGGGGAGCAGAACAGGCAGATTGATCAAAGACACTGCTGAGGGGAGCAGCAGGCGAGACAGGAGAGGTCTGCTGCGCCATGTGGGTTTCTCCCAGGCCGGCCGGGAATCAAACCCGCGCAGCAGAGTTCACGGACAGCTTCACAGCGTGGTGCTCAACCCACTGCCCTTTCATTTTTAATGTCTGGATTTTTACCATGAATGCACATTATATTCTTTAAAACAAACAAGTGTTAAGCTAAATTTTGAGAAGAAAGATGTATGATAACTAAATTGTCTGGGCTGAAACATGGGTGTAGAAAGCACTTGACCAAGCTGGTGTCACTTTTTGACGTTCCAATACAAAGTACTAAGGACCGCCTTATTTAATGTGGTTGTCTTTGGTCAAGTCTCTAGACCAAAAAAAGCAACCAGCCAACCAAATTAAATAAAAACAAACAAAAAATGGCTGTACATTTATTCTTGCTCAATATAGGCTGCTTCCTATAGGAAGAAAATGAAGGGAGAATTCCTGGCCACTTTTCTTGCATTTTGGCTCTCAGGGATTTCTCAGAGGACATGATCTTCTACATATGATGATATCAAGTGATATCAAGGACCTACTAAATATATGACATTAAGATGCAAACTTTCAGATGGTTATTTGACCTTTTTCATTTCTGAAAATGAGGTAAGAACACGATTTAAAGCAAAATGTTTAATTTGACAGAACATACTTCAGAATTGTTGATGAGTTCGACTATGTCTAGCTCCACTGTCGACTTCATTTTGATCCTGTTCAAAATCAGCCACAATAGATATGGCCATTCTCCCAGAGCGTGTGTGCAATTCCTCCTCAAATGTGCTCGACAAATAGGCCTGCAGGCTGGCATATTATTCATAGCGATTCTCTGTGTTTAAAGCTATGACGAGTTCTGTTTATTATATGGGCACTGTTATTCCTCCTTTATCATCGATGAACTGGGTTCATCTATGCCCCAGGGTGGCAGTAGACTGCAGTGGTTACAAACAAGTCTTTGGAAAGCAACAGACCCAGGTAGGACTCTTGACTTAGCTACTAATAAACTATACAATCTTGGGTATCATTTACGAATCTCTTAATCCTGATATCTTTCATACATAATCCTTAGTTAAAAAATGTCTATTCCACATAAGTGTTGAGGAAAATCAAAGAAATTTCTGATAACCACACAGTGCCTGGGGCAGTTACAAATTGTAATGATCATCATTATTACCTGTGTTGAGATTGCTATTCTGTGACGTTGGAGTTGTGTACTTCTCATTCCTCAGTCTCACCCTTGCAATGGTTGATGGCAGGAAAGCTCACCTTCACACAGCCAGCCTAGCAGTCTATATCCCCACTTATGGCAGGAAGCTCACAAGATTGAACTATTGGAGGAGACATTTCAGAGGGCAGAGAAGTAAGATGTGGACTATCTGACACCCCAGGAGCAGACTTGCTGGGAAAACAGGGGTTTCCGAAGGCCTTTTATGCAGACCCATGTCCATAAAAGCAATGGGCAGAGGAGGAAACATCTGGCTTGCCATGGACCATTACTTCAGCTCTCATAAATTTTTAGGCTCCAAGCTGCTTCTCCATGACTAGTGTGACTTCCCATTTTGTCTTGTGACTTGTTCCTTTCTCTTTCTGTCACTGAGCACCTGTGTGTCTCCTTGTATAATGGGCTTCTTCCATATAAGTGATGACCCTACAACAATTTCCCCCATTTCAACAATCATGTTTTTCTTCTTTCCTCAAACTTTATACATTAGCTATTAAAGTAGTGCAATTAAACTGTGGCTTTCTGTTGCCCCTATAGAGCATTGCAGTGCTACTTTCAGGACATTTGCATCTTGCATTTATTTGGTGGGGGATGTGTGCCCCAAACACCTTCTGTGGTTTCTTTGCTGCAGCTCTAAATTTCATCATCTACGCTTAACTATATGCTTCAATTGTGCGCTTCCCCCCTCCCCCACAGTATTAACAACTTCTTGCTCTTACTAGTGTGCGGATTACAATGTTATTGGTAATAAAGCCTTTAAGCTCTCTTTTCAGGTGTGTTTCAAATCTTGATCTCCCTCCACTAACCAGGGCCCTGCAAGCACCAGGCTGAGATGGATGAGAACAGAAAGAGGCAACTGCTTGGCAAAACCCCACCCTCCTCTTTGCCACATTCAACCTCCTGAACTATACTAACCCCCAATTTACAGTTCTGTTAGCAAATCATTAGGGTTAAAGGACAAAATCTGAAGTCAGGCAAGGCTATCATCACAATTTTAGATTTGTGTTTCCTTTATAGGAAAAGTGTGATAGTTACATATGAATCTCTGTTTAATCAGTAAAAAAATTAGTTAACAAGGAAAACATATGCTCATCCCATTAGATAGCTAATTTAGAAGTTGAAAAAAATGTTACCATAAGAAATTTTTATCAGAATCATAATTTCTAAGTGTGTAAGCAGAAAATTGACACAATCTTAACATCCTGAGCTACAGATCCAAAAGTTAAATGTTAGCATGGTTAAGTGCCTTCAGAAGGTCACTGCTCTTTGTGCAGATGAAAGAAAGGTCTCTGACCGTCTTGAACAATTTCATCTCTTCACATCAGATTCATTTCAAGGTTGTGCTCTAGACTCTGTCTCGCACATCACATCAACCATAACATTCTCTATTATTTATATATGTTTCAGTATTTTGACCATAATCCTGTTCAAACACACCCGATGCTTTAATTCTCTATTCTGTATTAACATAGCAACCTTATTCCAATCTTCTATCCCCCAAATTGCTAGTGGTTCTTTCCTTCTTGAAAACAATCAGTAGTGTTAATTATCGTAAGAATAAATTCCACATTCTTTACCCTGTGATTCAATTCTCTCTAAAACTTAGCTAGACCCTCTTTATCCTAGTCACATCACTATATTAGCCTAAATCCTAAATAGTCTGTAAGCTTTTATCTATAAACACCTGTGCTGTATATTATAAGCATTTATTTAGTGACCTGTGTTGTTCCAATCAATCTGGCTTATCTTTTCACTCATTATTCACCCATTCATCCACTCATCCATCCATCCATCCATCCAAATTTACCTATATATATTTACATATCATTCATTTATTCGGCATTTGTTATATTTCAGACAATGTCTGAGGAATAGGTAGACTGATAGATGATAAATGATAGACAACAATGTTGTATTATGTTCATCAAACTTGCTGAGACTAGATCTTAATTATTCCCAGCACAAAGAAGAAATGATAATTATGTGATGTGATAGAGGTGTTAGCTAATGCTACAATGACAATCATACTACAAGATATAAAATATCAAATTAACATGTTGAACACCTAATATCTACAGTGTTAAATGTCAAATATATTTCAATAATTAAAAAAGAAAGTGTTAAACATACTTGTAATAAAGGTGTTTCTAAGATTGTGCAACAGAAGACAGATGATAACAAAATAGATGATAGATAAAAGATATTTAGGCAGATAAATGGGCACAAGAGATAGAGTGATAGGGCCTCCCCTGGTGGCACAAGCGGTTGAGCGCTGCACTGTGAAGCTGTCCGCAGCCTCTGCAGGAGCGCCAGTTCTATCCCAGTCTGCCGGCGAGTGTCCCACATGGTGCAGCAGACCTCTCCTGTCTTGCCCACTGCTCCCCTCAGCAGTGTATTTCATCAGTCTGCCTGTTCTGTTCCCTGCTCTGTCTCTGGTAAATCCTGTCACCCTCCCGGGCATCTGGCCTGTACCCTGGTGCTCATATAAATAAATAAATAAATAAATCTAAAAAAAAAAGAGATGGAGTGATAGATGGATAGATAAATGGATAGAGGATGGATAGATGGATGGATGGATGGACAAATCTAGTGGACAGATAACTCATAATCATTATCTTCATGGCTTACAGTTTTTTTGAGAGTCTAAGATATAACAAACTCATGAATACAATAGATATATTTGGTGCAACAGAGTAAAATGAGATTGGGCTTTTCAGTGACCATGTACTTAAAGTTGGTGATATTTTCATGTTTATGGGATAATTATGTGCTGAGGTAACAGCCATTCATTCTTAAAACTCAGGAGCAAAGATATAAATAAAATCCAAATTATTAGAGTTTCTTAATAATCTCTTATTCCATTACGAATGTGTCCATTTTCCTGGTCTTTCAGACAATTTTTCAAAACTATTGGAATTACAATTTGAGCTTTTGCCAAATTCCTCAAAGTAGGCTGGATTAGAGGTCAGAAGATAGCACTGTTCCTGCGTCCAAAGCCTAAAAGCTTTGAAGCAATGGATCTAATGAAAAATTTAATATCTCCCACTTCCCTTTTCTATTGCCTTTTTGTTTGGTTTTCATGGGAATCTATTTCTGTGAGTGTTTGCTTTAGGCAGATGCTTTCGTCCTCTTAGCCTTTGATTAAGAGAACAGTGCAGCCAGCTGGCTGCCTAGAGGGAGGTGGTGGGAATGGTCAGAGTAGGGCACGTATGTGTGTGCACGTGGGCACACATATCTGTGTGTGATACACATCTGTGCTAGGGAGCACCAAGAAGTTCTAAGAACCATTGGCTATTGATGTGAGAGCCAACGTGAAGGTCTGTAATTCTTTGCCTAAGGAATATTTCCAGTCTCAGAACTTGCAATCTAGCTGAAATGAAATGCCAAAAATATTAGAGCAATCAAATCTATGTTTGAGTCTCAAGATTTTTAAGATTTAAAGATAATTTATATCCACAGATACATAATGTTTTCTCTTTTTTACCCTTCTGTTTTCACAAATAACTGCTAAGTTTAAGTAAGCGTTCCTCCAGCTTTAGTAGTCAGCTTCAGTAATAAGATAATAGTAACTTCACAATAAAGATGAGATTTTATAAATTTTGGTTTTTGCATTAGGAAATCACCCCAGGAAACACTTTATGTGCTAATAGCTATGAAACACTCAGCAACCTGACTTAAATAATTTCTTTCTCTTGTTTATTTTTGGTCTGAGGAGTTTCAAATTTACTTGTAATGTATATATGTCAAGTTGCATACATTTTTACATAATCATTTATCCTGAAAATTTGAAATAACCAAATAACTAAAGCTGCAATACACAATGATCAAATATTTCAAATTATCAAACATCAAATTTTCTTTAGAAATTTCATAATTGCATTTGGGGGGAGAAGACCTGAAATCTGAAAAAATTATTTCACTAATTGTAATTCTTTTAACTCCATAGCTTTCTTTAAATTTTCTTTCACTGTTGTAAAATATTTTTAGCTCTGCTTTGCACAGTTTACTTAAGTGGCACGTTTTCAATATTTTATTTTAATATATTTCAGCAGTCTGATGTTCACACCCTTCTCTGCTGGGATTTCCAGAGAACTTGAAGGAGTGGTATTAGTGAGCATTGGTGAGACGAGAAGGTGGTCTCAGTGGTTGGTGAATTGTCATTTGCACATAATGACACTTGGCCTTTTGTGGAATGTCAGGTACTGAGAGACAGAAACTCAGGGCAGGGTGTAGGTGGGGAAACATTTAGTTGCAAGGGAGCAGAACAGTCTTGCTCCTGGGGATGGTGATTTTAAGATTTGTAAAGGAAATAGAAAAGTTATATACATGGTTATATACATGACCTCTATCCCTTTGCTATATTTATAGGTAAGGGGTGTGAGTTACTCACTCTTTGCCTTAATTAGCACACAGCAAGGATGAGGCCTTGGTTTCCTGCCTGTCCTTCAGTCCCACTATGTCTTCCCACCACATGTTTAGCTGTGTTGAAAGGAGGCACCACAAACAAGCACTAAGAACCACTTTCTATATGTACCATCTTAGTTCATGTCCTCAACCCCACGAGTCTTGAAACAGAAGCATCTAGAACATTCTAATCTGTTTTCATAATAGTTGTGTGAAATATAAAACATGGCTCCTTTGCACAGAGTTATCAATTCCAAAGCAAACTCTTCTCAGGATTTTGGAATTTTCAGCACTTTGGGATAATATCAACCCAGTGACCACAGAAGGGGGGCACCCTCTGACTATTTAATTCAGGGAAATGGTCAGATGAATTCAGTTTTTGTTGATTATTTTGTTTGATCTACTTAAAATGGAAATCAATAATGAAGCTTCCAAATATCCCCAAACTGTTATTTGGAGATATTATTATAAACAAACTTCTTTTTATAAACAAACTTCTTGAAATCATCATTATTATTGTTAACAAACTTCTTGAAATCATCAAAATACATAAAATAGGTGCCAACTTGTTTCACTCCTGAAAGAAAGGTATCACAGAAACACTGATCTATATTATAGGGACAAAAGTGCTTTTACAAGGAAACATAGACTTCATTCAAATACCAATAGAATCATATAATAAATGAGGGCACAGAAAGTGCAGGAAGTCACCACTTAACAGTTTGGGTTTATTTGTAAACATCTTTATCATTGATTTTTCACTTAAACAAACACAGTGATCAGCAAAAACTAAGTCCAGACCAACGACTTGCACCTGTTGACAAGAAGGATGCCATCTCTGTTGTGAGGATCACTGACAATAAATTCATCTGTAGGCTACACAGGATGATTACAAAGTCAAAACTACAATGTTTCATTTGGTTAGCGGGAGTAAGATAGTATATTAGAATAATTTTCCTTCTGTTTGATCACACATTTTATTAAAAGAGCAGCAAAGTCTCCCAGCTTGAGATATTTAGAGTTGTATTGGCGAGAACGTCAGATGGATGATAGAGCAGAGAGAGCGATTCCACAGCAGCAGGGAGAAGAAGTAGATGAGTGATGGGTCTTTGCCGTCGCTAACACTCAAAAATCTATCATTCTGGGTGCACAAATTAAAATTATCCACTAAGCAAGAATGCCATTGAACTGTACCTTATAAAATCCTGGAGTAAGTAGAAAAGTGCCAGGCTGATATATCTGTGTAGTGAGAGACATATAATCATGCCACCATCAATAACAGCACGCTTTATGGACTCCACTATTCTTGAGGCGGCCATGAATAACCAGAATGCACACACAGCCTCTTGCCAAATCCATAGCAATGGATGGTGTACTCTGTGCATCTCCTCTGATTCTGTCTAAAGCAGAGATCTCTTGCACAGCTTCAACTTTTGCTTTGCTAAAATCACTGCAAGATATACAATCACACATCTCGAGTGAGCTTGATGCTCATTCCTTTAAACACTGGCCTACCTAGACTTTTCAACTGATATGAAATAACATCCCTCTGTTTCTGGTCCTTATGTATATATGGGGTCTATTTTATAACACCAAGTCTACATTTCATAATTTAGAACTGATCAAACTTTTGATGTTGGTGAAATTTATGATACATCTCTGTGCAAGTTATTCAATGAGGGTGCCATATTACACCCTTGCATGGGGTTGGAAAGATGTTGGTGAACTTCTGGGGGTTCCTGGGACCCATGGCCACCAGTACTGGTGTTATGAACCTGCCACTAGGCACATAAGTCACATATATGCCAAATTATTTCATCAGTTGCCTGTGCTAGTTCTGCGAGGTACACAATTTTATCTTGATTTATAGGTTAGCAAACTATAGCACAAAGTCAGTAAGCTGTCTAAGGCTGCTGGGAATACCACAGAGAAGGATTTTCATCTTCCTACCTTTCTCATTGTTTTTCCATTTACAAAATGGAGGTGGAATTCTCTTGCCCTTTGGGTGTGTAAAGTCCTTCCTTGGACAGGTGATACTCTTCATAGTGAAAAGAATTATGTGGTTGGTGAAAAGCCAAACAATAGATTGTACAATGAGACAATAGCATCCTAAGAGGAAAATTTCCCTTAATTCTTGAAAAATGTCTGGAATCAGGATTTTGAAATCACATTTACCTGATGCTGCATTGCTCCCATACGGACTCTTCCATTTCTATGCCATGTGTGGGCTGCCAATTGCACTACCCTGCCCATGTGGTCTCTACATGGCCCCACTGCTCACAGAAGTGCTCTTGCCCAAACCAAAACTTTGCTTCAGGGGGGTTTTGGTACAAGCATCAATTCTAGGTGGGGATTGCAGGAGGCAGAGTAGCCACCACACCTCTCTGTGCCATCTCAGGATGCTTTCCTTATAGGCATTGGTGCTATTCTCTCCCATTAAATTTTTTGATTCATTGAACCTTGCTGTGGCCAATTTTTTCCTCCCATATTACACCCTTGGATGGGGGTAGAAAGAGGTAAGATTTGGGGGATCCTGGGACCCAGGGGGCCACCAATACCAGCATATCAAACCTACCCATGTCTACCTCACCTTTGCTGCTTTGCCCTAGTTAAGTGGACCTGTTCTGTTAGTGCCTGGGCTGAAGTTTTCTCTGGATCTGTGATTCTGTTCTCCACCTTCTCAGATGAAGCACTGTCTCTTTTATTTCTTCTCCATTCTTCTCCTCAACAATATCATTAGCATCACATTTTAAACATATTCAATTCTTTCCATTAAAAATATGCAACTCTTATATGACATCTGTAACTCAGCACTTTCAATTTGAGTGGTGAGGATACCCTCATGGAATATCTGACCATGTCTGGAGAAGTATGGTTGTCACAACTTTAGTGGAATAGAGTTGGCATCTGCAGAAGAGCTCAGGGATGCTTCTAAAGATTCATACTACACGGGATGGTGCCTGAGGCCATCCACAAATGTTGTAATTACCCATCCATAAATGTTGATGGGACCAAGATTGGGAAGACATTCTCCAACTACCTGTGTCTACTGTCTCTGTCTTCTCTCCTTTCTCATCCCCTGTTAGGCTGTCAGCATACTGCACTGGGGCTATCGGCCCCATCACTCTACTGGCTATTCATCTCAAACACCACTAATGACCTTCTTGAAATGAGATCTTAAGAACACTAGAAAGCATGGATTGTTTTACAGATAGGCCCTTATAGGACAAAAAATAACCAGGAGGTTGCTACATAGGCCACATGTTCTTCTCAGGGACTGTTAAGTAAAAGGTATAGCCAGTATTCTAGAATATACATGATAGTAACCCACCTCTGGCTATTTAAAGTTCTTAGAGTAAAAATCCATGCTCAGTACCAAAATGGACTACTCTGCAATTCGCACTGCAACTCAATTAAGCATTTTATTCATTGAGGTTATAACTTTATGGGATGCTTATTTTTATAGTCATGTAGTAATAGCACTATTCAAATCCAAATTTTCTTCCTGAAAGAAAATACAGTCTATATTCCCTGTCTGATTTCTAACATCACTTCAAATTCCTTCCGGCACTCTGTGCATTTTCTCTGTGCTGCTTTCCAAAGCATCATATAGTGTCTTAGGCTGAAAACTTACATCAAATGTTTCATTGCTGCAATTTGAATGAGAGCAAAATATCCCTGGGCACTGTCCCCAAAGAGTTAATTATTAATGTTCACACCATACACTTTCTGCAGGCATTTACTAATATCACAGTGTATCTTACCCGGAAGACAGATCATCTTTAGAATGCACTGTTGAACCTCTGTTTTCTCCCTCCAAAACACTATGTCTGTCTCTAATTCCCTGTACTGTTTTTTTTTTTCTTTAAGAAACCAACAAAACCAATATCAAGTACAACTCATTACCCTTACCTCCCTAAAGCACAGGCTTTTCCCACAGCATTTTATGTTCTGATCTCAGTGATCAATAGCTCTATGTGTCTGATCAATGAGGGAGTGGCTACTCTCTGCACCCCATTCCTGTCCTGATCCTGGTCACTTCCTTGTAGACCTTCAATGTCCTGCTCTCTACAACATCCACTTCCTGTTACTCTCAGAGACTCACAAACAAAGAGACTCCCTGGGCTCTTGCATCCCTTTTCAATCTTAAAACATTTCAAATCCAAAATATTAGGATTCATTTTTAAGGGAAGAAAAGTCTACATTTGCTACAAATAATCATTTCACTTGATTATGGAAGCTGGGAGGTCTAAGGTCTGCCTTTGGTACACTGATCCAGGAGAGATGATGGTTAAGTTCTTCTGAATATGAGTTTGAAGGTAAAAGATTGATGCCCCTATTTATAGACCACAGACTGAGAGAATTCTGTCTTGCTCAACCTTGATGCCATCTAGTCCCTCAACTGGCACCCTCTCTCACTGGGGAGAACAATCTCAGTCTACCAACTGATATATTCATCTTACTTAGAAACACCACAAACACATACAGACTAGCCAAATATCTGGACTCCCTGTGGCCCTGTAAAGTTGGCACATAAAGTTAACTATTACAATCAGAGCTATCTTGTGTTTTATGTACAACCCTTCAGAGACAGAGACCATGTGAAGGAAGGGAGAGTGAGCATCCTGCATGTGGTGATGGAGAAATGGGCATGGAAATGAATGAATGAAGGTTCATGCTATCAGGGGGTAAGGGAAGAGCTAGATCAGCTTCTGAGGGCTGACCATCCAGCTGAAGATAAAGACTTACTAGGCCAGCAACAGGGCTCTTGTTTTCATTTGCTTTGTGTTTTGATTTACAGAGTGAGTGGGCACCTAAACCTCGGTAATAGGCCTGTGACTAGTGGTAACATGGTTTTGCAGGTAGCTCTGTTTCCCCACTGCCAATCGGGACAAATGTCCATGACAGCTTGCTGGGTGGCTAGAGACAGTGAGCTTCCTCAAAGTGCTGGCTTTATGCATGATTCAGTGAAAACCCTTTAATGCAAAGCAATAAAATATGGTGATTAATTTACTTCCTGGGATATATAAATCACAGTTGTTGGTGTGTGCATGAGGTAGAGTTGTTGAGCCTAAAGGGTGGGATTATGAATCTGGCAGGACTGTCCCATGTGAGGTAAGCCTAGGGGGTCTGAATTCTGCTTCATATGTTCCTCTAGGCCAAGGAAACAATGTGGGGGATGAGGGATCCTGTCTGAAAATGAGCTTTGGATTGTTCAGAAAACACCAGTTCATAGGAGTTCATCAATGGCCCCTGGTCAAGCCGGCTGAGTATCCCTGATATAGACTGACTGGATAGGGCAAGATTGCCTGGTCTTCTAAGGGGGGTAGGATTAGGGGAGACAGAGGAGAAGAACAAGACACCTTTAACATAAGGCAAGTCCAATGGTTCCCCTCCTGTGACTCTGTTAATGAAAGGGCTTAACCCAGTGAGCATTTAAGCAGCAGGTTTCTAACAGCACAGGTACATGGAGAAGGGTCTCCCCAAGCACATGGAGGAAGGTTGCTGAAGACCTCAGTTTTTTCCCTGGCCCATGTGAAGGTCTTGTCACACTGTGACCTGAATTTGCAATGCAGCTTCCCAAGGAAAAATTTTTTCAAACAGCAGCCATTTTGAGAAAAAAACTCAATAGCCTTAGCTAACCAAATGATGGGTCTTTTGTGATGGGGGTTTCCTGTCCTCGTGGAGAAATCTCCAAGAAAGATGCCCACCATCTGGCCCCTGGGAAAGCTGGTTTTACTTTTTTTTTTAGCCACTGGTGTTGGTTCTATACCACCGTCTAGATAAACGAGGATGGGGCAGTTCTCAGTGGATTTAAGTTCTCAGTGGGTAGAACTGCAGTGTTTCATCTTGCCCTACTGGTTGTGATGAACACATGCAAGAATTCACAATTAACTGTGTGTCCCTCTGCAGAGGTATCTGAGGGAACCCCTGGTGACAGAAAGTCCTAGGGAAGATCTAGCCTGGGCTCTTGTGTTTGGTGCTACTGACAACCAACTAATGGCAATATTGACTTGCATCCAATTATCCCTTAAGGGTAGGGTCCTTTTTCCTCTTGAGACAGTAGAAATTCTTTGCCTGGTAAATTCTAGGTATTTATCACCAAATAAACATTTATCATAAACCACTATCATGTGCCCCATAAAAAAGCAGTTTTGTGCCCCATAAAAAGCAGTTGTCTTGAAAACACAGATATTGAAGCCAGTTGATCAACTGGATTATGGAAAGAAAATATTAGAACATGTATTTGTTCATATCTAGCTCATTATCTTTATTTCACGATGTGTGCATGTTATGTACATCATATATGTAAATTTTAAGTAGTACATGTTGGCGACATAAATATATAAACAGACCAAAATATAAAATGCTTATTAAAAAGTATTAAAAAATAACAAGGGCTGGTAACAATGTGGAAAAATGGGAATCCTGGTGTATTATTGGTAAGAATACAAATTGATACAGCCACTATAGAAAACAATGTGGAGGTTCCCTAGGAAATCAAAAATAGAGCTACTGTATGATCCAGTCATCCCACTTCTGTGCATTTTGTGTATTAATCCAAAGAAAATGAAGACAATGAAGAATATCTTCAGCTCATGTTCAATGCAGCATTATGTATAATAGCCAAGATACTGAAGCAGCCTGAGAGTCAATCAATGGATGAATGGATAAATAAAACTTTTTTATATATTATATTTTTATATATGTTTATTTATATATTTATATATTACATATAATGTTACATATTATATATTTATATAGTATATAGTATATATGTGTGCTATATATATTTATATTTATACATATTTGTATATATGGCAATGAAATATCATTCAGCCATAAGAAAAAGAAGTATTGTCATTTACAACAATATGGTTGGATCTTGAGGGCATTTGCTAAGTGAAGTAAATCAGACAGAGAAAGACAAATACCATATGATCTCACTTATATATGAAATCAACAAACAAACAAATATATACAAACCCCAGCTCATAGATGCAGAGAGAAGATTGATGAATGTGGAAGGCAGGGGGGAAATGAGTGAAGGGGGATTAAAAGGTACCCACTTCAAGTTACAAGGTAAATAAGTTCTGGGGATGTAAGTTACAGCAGGTAACGGAGTTAATAATACTAAATTGTATGTTTGAAAGTTGCTCAAAAAGTAGATCTTACCAAAAAAATTATAACAATGTGAGCTGATGGATTTTAATTATACTTACTGTGGTGATCATTTCACACTATATGCAAATATAAAATCATTTTCTAGTATACCCAAAACTAATATAATGTTATGTCAATTATACCGCAACTAAAAAAAAATGTGAGGTTTGCCTCTCTTCCCTCTTAAATAAGTATTTTCTAATATGGGAGTGTGATCACATGATTGAAGAGAAAAACAGTAAAGACTCAACTATGTGGACGGCAGGCAGAGTAGTGGTCATTCTTGGGGACTCAGACCTGGAAGGAAACACAAAGGCTTTTGGGGTATAGGTGGTGGTGTTTCTTGATTGGGTGCATGATACTTTTGTGTGCTCAGTTTGTGGGGGATTCCTGAAGTTGCATTTATTATATGTCCTTTCCATAAATTTTATACCTCACTAAAAATGTAAACAACACTTGATAATGACTACTTTAGAGGTAGTCAGTCTCTTAACTTATTATCAATTGATCAAAAGTAACCCTGGATTTACTTTTGAAATGAGAACCCCAGGGTTTTGGAGATGCCAAGGGTAAGGTAAGTTTTCACTAAACCCCTCTGTGAATTGTTTGAAACTTAGATGCCCACTGGTGCTTTGGGAGCCCAAGTGGGCTTTAGAGCCACTGAGTAGACGTGGAAATCTCCTGGAAGATCTCAGATGTTTTAGTAGGATTTTGAAAGCTATTCTGTAGTGACAGTCTGCACATACCCCATTGAACCACAGAACCCTCCATTCCCATGACCTCGTAGGACACAAGGGCACTGTGGATTCCACCACAGTCATGGTGGCACTGCCCAGGCTTCAACTCCCTAGAAATTCGGATGCTCTGCAAAGTATTCCAGATACAAAGGCTGGGTTCCCTCTCTTTTATTGCAGCTGCTTTGACTTTGCATTATGAACTCATAGTGGCTTGGGGAAAGAGTGGCATGCAATTACTGTCTCTGTTCTTACTGTCACCTACTTTTTGAGAGAAAGCAAGAATAGATTCTTGTAAGTCTATTCTGTGTAGTGTGGTCAGAGAGAAAGAGGGGCAGGCTGGAGTTTGGTGACCAGGACCAGCCAGAAGTTCTAAGCCTCAGGAACCAAGATGAATCACAGATATTGACCAGCTAAAGCACCACATTTATAGATTTTCTTGGAGGAGACATCCATGGAGGTACCATTATTCCTTCATTGATTGATGAGCTGAAACTCTCTTCTAGAATAGAGGACCAGGCAGAAGTTTACAGAATGTGGTGCTGCAGTTCCCTACTTTAACGTGTGGTCTTATATTTGTCCCCCAGATGATTGCAGTGCACACTGGGTCCAGTAACTGATGAGAAAGAGATTAGACTTTGGTTGTGGGAGCTCAGCACTGCAAGAGGGCATGAACTGATGGTCACACAGAATGAGAGGAACTTCTTTATAAACATCAATGACAGATGAAGTGGGATTCTGACACCACCTTCTCCCGGGCTCCCCGGTCTGTCCTGCTGCCCTGCTGCCTGTACTCAGGAATGCACGCCCTGACTCAGAGACCAGACGGTCCTTTCCAGAGTCAGAGCAAAAGGACAGAGCGTCTGGCTGTTAGAAGAACCTTTCCATGAAGCTTCTCTGATTCCAGGTGAAACAAATGAACATTCAGCAGTTCCTGATATCAGGGATCTAAGTTCTCAGTAAACACAATAGACAGAGCTGATACAGCGCTGTTTCCTCATATTAAATATATCTCATCCTCAGATTTATACTGGCACTTTATGGCTTCTGCAAATGACTGCCTCAGCGCTGCAAAGTAATTCCACCCTGTCATATTTGTCTTTGGAAATTGTAACAAATTATGGTGATTTATAACATCAAACTCAACTCTTCCATTTCTCCCCAGACGGTGATGTCGCTGATGGCAAGATTCCGGGCCATCCATTTGTTCTGTGTGGAAGGTGACAGTGAGGCATGTCTCATCTCCCTGCCACGACACTTGCCTTCCCTTTGAGGGGAGCCTGTCAACATAACTCAAGCTGTCACCGCGCCTCGGTGGAAGGGTCCTGAGCGCTTCCCAGGCCTCCTTACCTGCGCCTTCTAATGAGCTGTGACTTCCCCTGTGGCTGGATGAATGGCTGCCTTCTCCAATATCCTTGTCTCTGACCCATCCCTGCCAGTCAATAGAAGCCCAAACCTGATCTGTCACGGTGGCAGGAGAGCAAGGGCACAGAACCCCAGGACACCTGTGCTGCTGTGGGGCAGCCTGTCCCTGCAGCCCCCTTGACTCCTAATGCAAATGGAAGCAAGTGGCAACCTTCTCAAGGTTTCCTGGAGAACTTTCGTTCTGCAAGAAAGAAAATGGAGAGATGTGGCATGCCTGACCAGGATGCTTGTGGGGAGGGCCGAATTGTTCACCCTAAAATTCAGGGGGTGGGAACCCAAGCCCTGATGGAATGATGTTAGGAGGCAGATCCTTTGGGAGGTGATTAGGATGAAATGAAGGTGGAGGTTCTGTGATTGAATCACAGTCCTTATAAAAAGAGGAAGAGACCAGAATCTACCCTCCCTCTCCTCCCTCCTCGCTCGCTCTCCCTACCATGTGAAGATACAACAAAAAAAATCTGCCCTCCCCTCTGTGTGTGAGGAAGAAAGCCTTTACCACACCCCGACTGTGACCAGATCAACAACCTGATCTTGAACTTCCAGCCTCTAGAACAGCAAGAAATAAATATCTGTTGTTTATAAGCCCCAGGCTGTGCTATCTATTATGACAGCCCCAGCTGCCTCCCCGCATGGCATCGTTCTGCAAACATAGGGTCATGTTTCTCTCTTCCAACTCAGGTCAGAAAATAGTCAGCAGCAGAAACTACTAGAAATGCAAGTCTTCTACTGACACCTCCCCATTCCCACCACATAAGGGAATCCGCCAGAGGAGCATTGCATCTGCATGGCTTTGGGATAACATACAACTGCAATATCTATCTTATATATTTATTTCATAAACATTTAGGTAATAAAATTTTCATATGGAAACTTTCCTTGCAAAAGGAGATTGAAATTATTCTGTTTTCAAAGTTGGAAGCAGCTGGGAGAAGTTGCCAACAGCAACCTCAGAGTCCAGACAGCAAGACCCCAATGTGAACACTTCCACCCACAGTGACACACAAAACTGCTGAACATGTCATGGGGCAATAGGAGTGCCCGCTCTGCTCCCCAGGAAATGATGAACTAATACTGCTGACTATGCCAAGAACATTTGCTATTTTCATTCTCCTGTATGTTGCAGGACTGATCTTTGTGTCCTTGGGAATTTCTAAGCTACTTGGGGATCTTTTTCTATCTCTGTTTCCCGGCTATCAGCCAAGATGTAACAGGTGTCTGAGGAGAGGCTACCCAGATAGATCTGGAACAGACCCAGACACCCAAGTCTTTTCAGAGCACAGACCAGACAAGACTTCCTTGTTTGCTCACCCACACATGCCTTAGTTTGTTCCAGACATGGGACATCCAGAAACAATAGATGGGCCTGGTGTAGGAAAAAGATGGCCAAGTGGAGGCAGTGACATCAGGTGGGAGCTTTATCCCAGAAGTACACACGACTGCCTGAGGGGCACGGGGCCATGTCCTGAGTCCTGACCCAGACCAGGGTAGTCTCAAGGAAAGAGGGAGGACAACATGCAGGCAAGACACTCATAAGGAAGCTGCCACTTCTGACTGCTGCTTGTATACAGTGGGGCCACTCTGCTGTCTTGAGGGCCCGCTGAGCCCCACACATCATTCAGCCACTAGGGACATGGGTCTGTATTTGAGGTCAGAGTGTATTTTGGGAAGTTTCAGAGAAGGACAGCAAGGCTAGAGAGAATTTGAGTGGCAGTGACCTGGGGCTCACTCTGGTTCATGGCACAGATACTCTGTGACCTTAGTAAGTGACTTACAATTTCTAGAACCTGGTCTTCTACATTTTTTCCCCTCAGCATTGCAGTAGGTATGTTACTCCATATATGCATTTGAAGGAAAAATTTGATGTCGAGAGTAAGTCCTGGAGCTTGTTGTCTATATAGTAGGAGCTCACTAACGTGTTGGTCTAGCTTGTTGTTCACATAGTAGGAGCTCACTAACGTGTTGGTCTAGCTTGTTGTCCACATAGTAGGAGCTCACTAACGTGTTGGTCTAGCCTGGTTAGACTAGTCAACCACTCCCCATGCCTCTTCTTCATGGACTGGAGAAACACAAGACATAAGATCCTGCGTTGGTAAGGCCCTGAGTGAGAGACCCACATCTCCAGAGGCCATTCCTGAAGGAAAGGAGGGAAAGTAAGCAGGAGAGGAAAGAGAGGAAAGGTTTTATGGATCCCTGAGAGGCTCCACCTTGGAAAGTTGCCTGTAGCTTTTACCTTCAGAGAGATTTAAAGCAACATACTCCTGTTTGACAATTTTGCTTTTATTTACAGGGGCTGGATCAAATGTATATTTTACGTGATAAGTGGGAAGTGTCAGAATGAGCCACATATAAAGTGGTGACAAAAGAAATCATTTCAATAAAATTACATAATGTAAAACAAATCATTGAAACAGCCACATTAAATACGATTTGCATGCAACATGGCATTATACAATTTTTGACACTCTGCAGAGAGGTATTAGGTCTGAAGTAAGTACGTTGAGAAAGCAATTTGCAGAATTTCTGTTCTTTTAGCGGGTTTGAAAGCAGTGATAATTTTTTTTTTTGGTAGCTGACAAGTGAACAAAAAACAATAATTGAATAGTACCATTTTACCCAGAAGGCAGACTGGTAATTAGAGGTGTAGCAGACAGTTTGGATTTTATCTGAACAGTGGCAGCTCTGACTTCTGTTTTTTTTCTCTTTTTTAAGCTGAGAACCAAATCAAAGCTCCTATTCTCAACAACAAAAAAGAAGAAAACAGGATTGTGTTTTCAATTCCCCACTTCTGTGTAGCATGTGTTTTCTTGCCCTTATAGGAAGGTCTGGGGGGGCCCTGATTTGAGAAGGTTGCCTCCCCTAACAACCTGGGGTACAGAGTTCTCCATAACTAACAATCGGAAGTTAATGTGAATGAAATCAGTGTGGCCCTAGGCGTGCTGGGCAATTAGCACCCACAACTCAGACGGCTGCCTCTTGAAATGTTCTGCCCAGGCAGGATCATCCTGAGTGAGAAAGGTCCTGACGGAGAGAACGGGATCAACTCTGGCAGATCTGTGACCCCCGATTGTCATCCTGGTCTTGTTTGTAAACCTGGTATTGGACACTGTTGCAGCCATGATCAGCTCTGAGGTCCAGAGCTCTGCCGCTCCCTTGTCCTACCTGGAGCCCACTGGGAGCAGAGAAGCCACACAAGAAAATATATGGCAAGTGCTTCCCACTTCTCTGTGTGCCTGTCTTGTAGGGGATGACCTTCTTAACCAGAAAAATGGGAGTCAGACATAGAACCCTGAAAAGTAGACACTTCTGTCCTCTCTTCTTTTAGGCGTCATTTGGGGTCCCAGCTCAGGTTCTTCAAATGCTACAGAACAACACCCATGAAGGATGCCCTCCAGGCAGGTCTGAGGAACGAATCAAGGGCCTTTTGCAATCAATATGCTTGAAACACATTTTAAAATAGCTCCCCACTCCTTTTAATAGCATACTTAGACAAAAAAGCTTGTTATTCAGTATTCCATTTTTGATAGCTCGTTGTATCTAAAAAGAGATCAATTAAAGCTCTCACAAACCTCTCAAACTTAATTGAAGGACAATTTAGACATCACACAGCACACAGATGATGCGGGCTTACTGCGTTTACCCTGCCCTGGAACCACTCATGGCTCCTGCAAGCCCTCTGCAGATGAAGGGATTTCACACTGCAAAAGAAATGCTAGCCTCAGAAGAAAGATAAATTGTCACAACTTTATTCCTCAACGGATGAAGGGAGATTTTTAAAATAAAAAGTACCCTTGAAAAATGATGTGATGGAAATGTTTGTGCCTATATTCTTCTGAATAACAAGGGACTTGTATTCATTATCTGTCCTTTGTGAAGAGGAGGAACTGGGTGACTTATTAGTGCAAACAACCGAGAAATATTAAATTTATAGCTTCTCTGTTGATGCAGGAGACGTCTGGTCAGAAAGCTCAAGTTCACCCCAGTTCAGTAGATTTTTGTCTTTAAGGGCTTGCCCAGTGGGGGTTTGCAGTGATTTTGTGGAGCCACCGAGCAAGCCACACTCATACTCAGCATTTGAGCTTTGGGAGCTGCAATACCTGTTTGTCTTCCCATGTGAGAAATAGAACTTTCTGGCCTGGCATTGAACAGGGGAAAAAATCCCTCTGTTCCAGCTCAGCATTTCAGGAATATCCATGTGGGTTCCCTTGGCCTAAGTGAGGGTCAGAGTCCGACCAGAGGGTCTGAGGGGCTGAGCCCAGCCAGAGACGCCAGGGCTGCTGAGTGCAGGGTCTCGGCCTGTCCCTAAGCACAGTGGCAGATGACCACTGCCCTCCCTGGAAGTCAAGGCCTGGTGGGCAGAAGCACAAAGCCTCCGCATGTTATGTGGGGTGTTTGAGGGAGGGTTCTGATGGTGCATCCTCACTGTACACCCAGGGCTGGTTCAGGTCTCTCAGGAACAGCATCTGGGAAACTGCTCCACAGATATGCAGCTTTTCAACACCACTGGTAATCCCTGAAGATCCAGGAAGTATAGACAGCCACTTGACTACAGAAACTGCTGCTTTCTGGCTTCAGGGGACCTCTCCCAAGGTATTCTGAGGGCAGGAAAGGGTAGAGGGACACAGGGTGAGGGTGCTGGGTTGGTGCCAGGCACATCACAGTGAGGATGGTGATGCCAGTGCCTAGGGAAGTTTGTGTACACATATATGCCCACTCTCAATAAAGCATGGTACATAAAGTCTAACACGTGAGGATGTACAATATATAGCATCTACATGACATGTAGGGTCCTACAACATGTACAGCATATGTGACATCTATAACATGTAGGGTCTGTATATCCTGTGTAAGTTCTATAGAACTTGTGGATTATATATAATGTAGAGTGCATGTAACATGTAGGAAATATATACCAAGTAGGGTCTATACATTGTGTGTGTGTGTGTGTGTGTGTGTGTGTGTGTGTAGAGCACAAATCTGAGTAGTCCCTGGGATGTTCAGGAGACTTTGTGAGTAGATTTATAATGAACCTCCAATAACTGGATTTGAAAATCAAATGAACCCCCAAGGCTGGGAGTTGAAATATCATCCTTATCTGTCCAATTATTTCTTAGGTATTTGACCTCCAAATACTATGTATATGTCTGTATGTGAGGTGCCCAGCCCATTATGAAGAGTATAAGTTGATGTTAGACCACTGCATGCTGATGGGGGTGTCCATCTTACTACAGGGACACTTTATGAACCAAAGGTGGCTGCTGAGGAACAGCCGTGCACCTATTCTGAACATCCACACAGGTATGTGGCTCATCTTTTTCTATCTTTCACACATTTAAAGATTTTTCAAAATGACTAAAATAACTTTGAACTTTTGGGGGATAGTCTCATATAAGCAGTGGGTGCTTTGGGTTGTAATATAAAGGAAAGCAAATTAAGATCAAATAGAATAGGGAGGGAACACCGATTTCCTTGTAAGGGAAGATATGTCAACAAGTTATGGTGGGAAGGAACTTGATGGTCTGTATAAAAAAATTAGCTGACTGCTTTTCTCTCTCCACCCTTTAAGA
Source organism: Talpa occidentalis (assembly GCF_014898055.3). NCBI lineage: Eukaryota > Metazoa > Chordata > Mammalia > Eulipotyphla > Talpidae > Talpa > Talpa occidentalis. Next base: position 52,264,035 of record NW_023601433.1, read on the forward strand.
GGATGGCTGCTCTCAGGGAAAGTTTTACTTCCGTCTTTAGAAATCCTCTTGCTGGAGCAGCTGAAAGTAGCTGGAGGCATTGCTGGGAGGGGCTAATGCCCACAGAGCTACACTTTGTTAAAACAACCAGGAAAACTCTGACTCACTTGGAGCACTGCACCCCCAGGCTCCCAAAAGTGTCCCTGAGTCTGAAGACCCAAGTGTTCCAGTCACAGGGCTGTATGTGGTTTCTTTCTTTCTTTCTTTTTTTAAGAGGCATGTTTTATTTATTTGTTTGTTTGTTTGTTTGTTTGTTTATACAAGCACTGGGTACAGTCAGAAGCGCGGGAGGGTGAGAGAATTCACCAGAGCGGGGAGCAGAGCAGGCAGAAGGACCGAAGTACACTGCTGAGGGGAGCAGCGGGCGGCAGGAGAGGTCTGCACGCCATGTGGGACCCTCCTCCGGTGGCCGGGGAGCAGCCGGGGATCAAACCAGCGCCCTAGAGGCCGTGGGCAGCTTCGCAACCCAGCGCTCAACCGCTGCGCCCCTGGGGAGGCCCGGCTGTATGTGTTTTCTGGGCTGGGCAGGACATGGGTTCCCACAATTACAACTCCAGCCCCGAAGGGGAGCAGAGCTGACCCTAGTCCTGTTACTTCTAGATCCTCACACCTGAAACCGACTCTAAGATTCTAACCTGGGTTCTTCGTTCACTCACCTCCATGTCTAATCCCAGGTGGAGGATGGCAGGGGTTAGGGATTCCCAAACCGGAGATGAGGGATCAAGTCCCTATCCAGTTCTAAAAATGGCCACCTGCAGTCCCAGTGCAAAGGCCCACGTCTGTGTCTCTGGCAGAGTAGAGATGAGGACTGAGTCCCTGGCAGAAAGTACCCTCCGTCACAGCTCCAGGCCAAGCACCCAGTTCTCACATCACTTCTAAGACAAGAGCATAATCCCTTCAAGGCATTTTTCTGCCCATTAAGGTAAACGCTAAAATCTCTGTCAAAAGGCAACTTACAGCCAGAAAACAGTAATGATTTTTAGGAGATCACAGCCGGGTTCAGAGTGGAAACAATGTCCGTGAGGTCAAAAGGGTCCAGAACCCATTACCGATCTGCTGATAACCGCCCCAGGGAGGGGGCCAGCAGATTGTGCCTGAGAAGCCGGATAAGCCTCGATATCCATCTCCATGACGCTGTGTGCCCGGCGAGGGCCCCAGGCCGCTGTTGCCAGGAGGGAGCTCTTTGTTCAAGGCTAAGATTGCCCTGATTTTGGGGAAACAGTGAGCCTTCCAATACGCACCACATGTTAGGGAAGGACAGAGCTTACTGTAGGGTGTACCTCCTGGGTTTGGGGTTGGGTGGTGAAAGAAGGGACTCTGCCAGAAGGGCAGGAGGAGGCATTAGAGTCCCTGAAGGGTAGGACATGAGCTCCACACAAGCAAGACACGGCCACACCAGCCAGGTTTCCTGTGTGTGCAGAAGGGCAGAGGACCCTCAGGAAACTGAAAGTGAGTCTACTTGGCAGCCCAGGCCCATGAGGCTGGACTGAGAACTTAGGGGTGCTGTCTTGGTCATGCTGGTGGCCCTGGCTTTTGATTGGCCCAGTCCTCTGTGCACTGCTCCTTTGCCGCCTGTAGTTGGCTTACCCTACATTGGCAGTGAGGTAGCAGGTGGGGCATCAGCACAGAATCTGGAGCCATGGTGGTGGTGGGGCAGGGGTCGTGCTAACCACATCTCTTTCCTCCCAGACAATTCCTCCTGCGTGTAATAAGGAACTATTAGGATTCTTCTAGATTAAAAATGTGAAGCATTCAGGAGAGTTCTTGGGGCATGGAGGTGCAAACATCTACTACTGCGTCTGCCTAGCTACGGGCATGGAGGGAAACCAGGGCATCCGCCTTTTGGGGTGATTGTTGTGGGTCAGGGGGGCAGCATTCATGGTCTCACTCTGGCAGAGGAAGCAAAGAGTCCATGGCTTTTGAGAGTAACTTTATTCTAAAACCTGAAGAACGAGATTTTTCCAAGAAAGAAAGCGTCCCTGTTGGGAGAGATGGTGACATCTCCTTGCATATTGTCAAAATGCCTGTATTGGGACAGTCACTTCAGACATCCAGCCAGTTCTCAGTGCTGCCTCAGCAGCAAAGGTGTGGACTTCAGGGACGGGGGATTCATGAGATGAAGCTGGAGGCTGGTAGCCTCTAGTGATGTCTGTAAGAGAAGAGTGAATTCACCTTTCATCCCGAGGGCCATGGAAGGCATTTGAAGGTATTAGTCCAAGGGAGACTGGATCAGTTTTGTGTCAAGAGGGATCTTTTTAAAAAAAAAAAAAAAAGATTTATTTATTTATTTATACAAGCTCTGGGTACAGTCAGAAGCGCGGGAGGGTGAGAGAATTCCCCAGAGCCAGAGCGGGGAGCAGAGCAGGCAGAAGGACCGAAGTACACTGCTGAGGGGAGCAGCGGGCGGCAGGAGAGGTCTGCGCGCCATGTGGGACCCTTGCCAGCGGCCGGGAATTGAACCAGTGCTGCAGAGGCTGTGGGCAGCTTCACAACCCAGCACTCAACCGCTGCGCCACCGGGGAGGCCCAAGAGGGATCATTTTAGAGAGCAGAATAGAAAGGGTCCAGCCAGGAATAAGGAGAGTTGGTGAGGGGGCTCCAGGGAAATACAATGGGGGGATAGGAGAGACAGGGAAGAGAGGGCTGTTCTAGGGATGCTTGGGAGGGAGAGTCCCTTGGGAGAGACTTAGCCATTAGATACAGAGTGAGGGACAGAGGAGAAGAATAAAGGCTGATTCAAGCAGGTGAGTTGGCCACTGAGCAGGAAGGGTTTAATCAGCAGAGTTGTGCCAAGTACTGCATATTCCCCAGGAAGATTTGTCTGCAGGATGGTCTCTGTCTGGCTCTGGGGAGTGAGCTCTTGTTTCCCAGCACACTCTGCCTGAGAAGAGTGTTCCTCTGTGTGTGAGGCCTGGGGTTGTGCATTACTTATGAGATCACAGTGTTTAAGCTGACAATGTGAATCTTTTAATGCCATTTTTCCCCCCCTCTGGAGATTGGAGTATGAGCAGCTGAGGTCAGTTACACAGGGGCTAACTACATAGGTGACTGGCCCCCAACTGAAACTGTGAATATCAGAATGTGAGGGACCCTGGCAACTGTTTGCACATATTGTCATCCATTGTTGCTGGGAGAATTTTGTGCATTCATGCATCTCCACTGGGGGAGGACAGTGGATGCTCTACCTGGTCTCTTTTGGACATCACCAGCCTCTCTTCCTGTGCTGATTCCAGCTATGTCCTTCCTCTGTAACAAACCACAATTGCAAGGAGAACGTCATCCATGAGTTCTCCCAGTTATTGAGCCTGAGGTTAGTCTTGGGGACACCAGCAGAGCCAGTGATTCCTCTACTGAGATGGTGAATATGTCATAGGGTTAAAAACAGTGACAGTAACAGTTTTGGACCTCCCTGGTGGCTCAAGGGGTTAAGACACAACCTATGAAGCTATCTGCAGCCTCTGCAGCACAAGTTCGATCCCGACCAGGGAGACACCCACATGGCACAGCAGACCTCTCCTGCCTTGCCCGCTGTTCCCCTCAGCAGTGTATTTCAGTCAACCCCCCTGTTCTGTTCCCCACTCTGTCTCTGGTGAATCCTTTCACATACCCCCCACACCTATGGCCTGTACCCCAGTTCTTGTAAGCATAAATAAATAAATCTTAAAAAAAATGGACAAGTGTCATTCTGCAATCTCTGGAATGAAGGAATTATTATTTGTCCTTATCTATTCTCACACTTATGCACATATTAAGCACATAATGGAATTTGATTATAGTAGAATGTCTGTAAAGGAACCAAGGTAAGTGAGGAGGAGAAGAAAGGACAGAGGGGCGAAGGAAGAGAGCAGGCAGCTTGGCCGGCCAGCTTATCCCAGAGGGCGTCATGGTTCTTTGTGATGGTGCCAAGGACACATGACTTTTCATCCTTCTTCTCAGACCCATTTTGGTCACACAGTCTGAAAGATAGGAGAGGGGGAAACACAGAACTCCTTCCTCTTCTGAGCCTCTTCACAGAGAGAGGCTGACTTCCCCTCATCTACTGGAGGCTCAAACTTTCAGGGTGCAGGCTCCATAAGAAAGGGAGAATGGGAAGTGAAGGAAGTCCTTTAGAAACCTCCATTCTTGCTCAAAACTACGAATAACCTCAGACTCCTAAGCCAACCGTGGAACAGCTGATATTCAAGGAGGAGGAGTCAGATGTGATTCTATTTGGGAAAAGAAAAAATATTTAAAATGAAGTGGAGTTTGTTCTGATATTTCTTACTCTTCCAGTGATTTCAAAATAAAAATGATAGACATCCTCACTCTTTTGTCTCTTTTGTTGTTTCTAATATTCTAACCCTCTGTATAGGAATAAGGTTCTACACAAGGCTGCTTGAGGTGAGAAGAAGCTTACAGTAAGCTTGGGACTTCTTTATTCCCAATTGAAATGCACAGTAGGAGTGATGAAGACACAACTGGAGCTGAGTCGCCTCCGCCCTCCATCTGTCCTGTGGGAAACGCTGGTGGGAAGTCACACACGTTAGCATGGATGGCCCCTGTTCTCTATATATTCACTTTACTCAGATTTTCATTAATAACATGAGCTTGCAATAGGGGGACTCCCATCCAAAAAAGAAAATTATAAGAGGCTAGAAGGGACTGGAAGTAAACACAGAGATATAACGACACTGATAAAGAATCTTCTACACCTAGCAGGACCATAGAAATCTCTTTCTGTCTCTCTCTCTCTCCAAGTGGCTCTGAGAAAACTGGTGCCCTCTTGCTGTGAGCTCAGCTGACCGGTGGCCCTTTCTTCTGTACTTGGCAAACATACAACTTCGTTTGATTTGTTTTCCTCTTCTTACCTCTCATCCAAGTTTTAAGTACCTCTCTTTGTTGCTTTGTTCTCCCTGAATTTCACGGAAGTGCTAACCTCAAAGTACAATGGAAAATGCCTTCTTCACTATACCTTTGGCCTGACAGTGGTGATCAGCAGCTATTTTCTAAGAAAGCTCATTTTTTTGAGCGTTTCAATGCAATTGTACTGACTTTGCTGGCTCTGGAAACCTTCACAGCACCATGGGTCTTTGAAAACCAAGAAATATGCAGCAAAACGTTTTTGTAGCTAATGACTTTATGAAAGGGTGCATCTGCTTTTTAGTTGATGAAAGCCAAATAGCTCAAATGGGCAAATATGCCACCATTTACTGGAGATCTGAAAGGCCCGAGGCCTAGTTCCCCTCTGGCTTCTCACTGTCACACAGGCTTTCGTGGGAGCATTTTTAATGGGGTTCACTCTTGTTAATCTTGTGGCTTCGGAATGAAATGATTTGGTTGTGGATTTTGCTTATCAGGTCCTTGCATTAGTGGAGACTTTGGAGAACATCTAGATACCTAATATTACAGGTAAGAAAACTGATACCCTCAGAGGGTTAACCGTTTGGTTACAATACAGGCTAACAGATGCAAATCTAGGACCCTAATCATATTCTTCCAACTCAAAGTCATATGTCCTTCTCTAGTTTGTGTGGGAGGGATGTCCAGGTCAGGACAAGATGAACTGACACAGAATTCAGACCTCATTGCACTGTGCTTCCAAAAGGTAAAGAATAGTAGAAAGGGGGCTGTATTGTTCTTCCTACTCATAAGTTGGGTCTTAATGTCTGGGCTACAGAATGTTATAGTCAGCAGAGCTCGCTAATCCAGGGGTCCACAAAATATGTTCCATTGCCTTTGAGAAAGGAACCCATGTTAACCAGGTTCAGTTCCAGGGTGGGGTCCTTCCAACCTGACATTCCCAGGGGTCCAAGAGATATGACGGTGGGGGCTTCAGTAGTAGAAAAACACACCTGTAGACTTAGCTCCTCCCTCCTCCATGCACCTTGCTCTGTCCCCACCCATGGACTTTCTTCTACCAGCTGATTTTGGAAAGACTAAAAGGAATGCTTAGGTGTAAGAGGGTATAATCTTCCTTTCACTGATAGTCAGTGGAATGAATGTTTCTGCTTCCAAAAGGGACTGTTTGCTTGGGGCCTAAGAACGCATCTGTTGGAAGGTGCCACCTTGTTTGCTAAAGGCGAGACGTTAGGGCAAGTTACACTTCAGCTGTGTTAAAGTAAGGTCTCTCTTCAACACCAGAGTCATAGGATCCAGAGCTGAAAGGAATCTTATAGGGGCCCAAACCCAACCCTCTTGTTTAGAGGATTAAATGGAATCCCAGAGTTCCACCTCCTCTGTCAGTGAGAATGCAGCCTATTTGCTAGTTAAAGAATGTTCAGAACCTCCTGGATGCAAAGTGAAAAATTAGCATCCAGCTGAGACAGCATCCACCTGGGAAACCTGGCGGTTATAGACCTGACATGTGGCCCGGAGTTTAAATCCGATGCTTGCTGATTATGAAAAAAACAGAGCGGAACCGATTTCACTTTTCCATGTATTTCTAAAGGAAGGACAATTTGCTTAAGTGAAATGCCTTCCTTCCTAATTTGGGTTGTTAGTGTATATCTTTGGTCATTCTTTTTAAATGAAATTTAAATAGTCATGTGTGCATCTGATAGATTTCCTCATTGGTAATGGGCTTCAATAAGACTGAGTATCCTATTAAAAATAAAATAATTCCTCACAACTTGACACGAGAGGAAAGAGCACGTCGATGTCAGCGTGAAAGGGGGAAGGCAAAGTAGTGGTGGGGGGCAAGGATGGTCTGGGTACATCCCTCCCCAACCTCCCAGCTGCTCACAAATCACATCAGGACTACAATGCCCACGTGGCTCAGGCTCTGGAACTTGCTAAGCTTTTATTATTTTTAAAGCAATGTCTTTCTTCCAATGAACAGGAAGATACGATCAAGGATTGGTTCTTGGGATAAGTTCCTGGATTTGGAATCTGCTCTCTGGAATCTTCTCTCAGCCCCTCAGTCAGTGGATGGACCAGGCTGGAGGCCGCAGAGTCCAGGGATGGGCTGAGTCAAACAAGTCACCCTCCAGGTCAAGGAAGCTAGTGATCAGTTGGGATGTTGGACGAGGTGTGAAAGCAACATCACAAGATGATAGGAGTCCCTGAATGCACAAAGGAGAGGACGCAACTGACCTGCCCTTATGCCTGCCGGCCTGAGTAGTCAGGACCTCTACACCCTGAGGGAGGCTGAGCGTGGTGGTGGTGGTGGGAGCAAATGTGGTCTGCAGCCTGGTGAGCTTCCCCAGGGGCACTGGTGGGGGTCCTTCATTGTCACGGCCCTGTGAAGCTCTCTCTCCATGGAGAGGTGATGGGACTCTCACCAAACAAACCTTTCCTGCTGAGAAGTCAGGTGCCCAGCCAGACCCTCCCTCACTGCCTTCCCCTTTCACCTTATAGGTGGGCCTGTCATGAGAGGGGTCAGGGATGGGGAGACATCAGTAGACCCACTGGATGCCTGCTGAGAGTGAGCAAGGAGGTGAAGCACAGACACAAGGGGTCACCTTGCACCCCCTTACCGCACCACAAATGGACCTCCCTGGGCACAGGTGGTCCTCTAAGGCACCCAGCTCTCTGCTCAGTGATGGGTTAGAGACCCCAAGGTAAGGATCAGAGGAAAACTTTCTTGTACAAGTCACAAATATGTGAAGAAGATGAGAGAAAGGAGAGAGACAGATGTTAAGAGCGCTGGGGTCCAGTGTGACCCGTATCTCCCTGGAACTGGTAGGAATCCCTGTGATCTTTGCAGATAGTTTTATGGATCTACATTTTTTTTTTTTGTTGTTTGCTTTGGATCTTACTTCCCAGGGAAACAGACCACTAATTAATTCATCATTCAGAAAATATTTGTAAGGATTTTTGAGGCAGAAACTGTACATAATCCTCCAGTCTGTGCCAGTCGATTCTGAGAACATTCCGGGCATAGATGGGACAGGAAGTCAGAGCACAGTGGGCCTTGTTTGAGCGCCCCTCCATCCCCTCACCCCATTGATGGGAAGCACAGGCCCTCCGCCCTGGCAAGCTCCTTCTCCAGCCGACACCAGACACCAGGTGGCTGGTGACATTGGAAAATTACTGTTTTAATCATTAATTACCAAATAAATGTCAGTTTGCTGGTACAATATATGCAGTGATTTCTGTCATAAATTGACATCTGTAAGTCATAAATTGCTTAGTTTTAGCTGCTTTTAATTGCTGCATTTTCCCAAGCTACACGGCGCGTGCATTTTGGACGCAGTTCAAACTTCTCTGGCACATGGGCAGCTTCTGAGAACTGGCAATCAATTATGCAAACATTGGATTCTGAGGGTTTCAACCGTGCGGAGGAACCAGCTCCCTCACAAAAGCCTTTGGCCTAATCACAGGAAAGAGGATTCGCAAGGCAAGAGAACACCCTTTAATCAGAGAGGTGATTCCAGCCAGTCTTAAAGAAAGCAGCTGTTCCCTCCGTGGACAACCTAAATCAAAAGGGTAAGATCGCTAATAGGCGGGATGGTCGTGAAGCAGCTTTGGCTCTGCATTGTTCAGAAACATTCTGGTCTCTTCACTAATTTCAAACAGGCTATTCCTAGAGAAAGCACAGTGCTTTTTACCCAGAGGCCTAAAAATACACACTTCGAGAGAGCTGCCGTGGTGGGTGAAGAATAAAGAAGGTGTTTGGAGCCAGGAGGGAAAAGCTCACACTTCTCTTCTAAGTAGAGAGATGAGCACAGGCAGGTCCACTGCCGCCAGTGCCCCCACGAGCCTGTGTCGCTTCCCCACGCACCAGCCCTGTTCTGTTCTGTTCATTTGTAAGTGAGAATGTCATTTAGGATCAAAACTTTGTGTGTTTTTTGTTAAGATTTATTCATTTATGCATACAAGAACTGGGGCACAGGCCTTAGGTGCGGGGGGTGAGAGGATTCACCTGAGACAGAGTGGGGAACAGAACAGGCAGAATGACAGAAATACACTGCTGAGGGGAGCGGCGGGCAAGACAGGAGAGGTCTGCTGAGCCATGTGGATAGCTCTTTGGCCGGGGATCGAACTTGTGCTGCAGTGGCTGTGGACAGATTCACAGGTTCTGTCTTAACCCCTTGTGCCACCAGGGAGGCCAAGGATCAAAACTGTACAAATGACAGGCCAAGAGGATTAATCCTTGTCCACCTGCTCTAGAGGTCAGAGAGAGGATTGTGTTGCATTCTCAGGAGTCCCATCTGCCCTGGTCCTGTCACAGAATTTGAAAGTGAGGGAAGGGGCACTGGGCACTGGAGCATGTCCTGGGTTCCCAGGGAGCCACATCGCTTCCCCTTCCTCCCTGGTCTTGCAGAATTGGACCTGCTCCTCTCTGCAGGGGTGGCTCAGGTTCTGGACTCTGCAGACATACCCTTCCATCCATCTATCCCCCTGGACCTTGATAAGAACCACCCAGGATTTGTTTCCTCTATACTGGAGATGAAAACTCCATTTCAAAACACAGCTCAGAACCTCTGCCCTGCTCGGGCCACCTCTCACTATTCGCACTGACAGCATTATTCCAATTCAGATTATGATGTGCAGTCCCTGACAATCCCACCCCCAAATTACCCAGATCCCCCCAAATCCTGAGACCACAGGGAGCTCCAGCTGAGGCCCTGCCCCTGCTCCAGCACCTCAGGGCTCTCTCCTGCCCTAGGGGGCATCACCAAGCATCATCCTAGAGGCCCAAATGCGGACTGCCTTCCTCGACAACAGAGATCCCCTTCAGATCGGGATCACCTGGTCTTATTCCATCGTATTCGCCATGGCACCTGACACACCTGAACTCATTTTGTCCATTTACTAAATTCATTCAAGTCGCATCAACTTGATGTTTCAGTATCTGCTTTGCCTCTCATTTCCAAGGTAAGTTGGGTTACACCACTGAAAACGGAGATCTTTCATACAAGTGAGCTTATGGCTCACTTGTCCTTTTTTATTTTTTAGATTTATTTATTTATTTATACAAGCACTGGGTACAGTCAGAAGTGCGGGAGGGTGAGAGAATTCACCAGAGCCAGAGTGGGAAGCAGAGCAGGCAGAAGGACTGAAGTACACTGCTGAGGGGAGCAGCGGGTGCGGCAGGTCTGCATGCCATGTGGGACCCTCGCCGGCTGCAGGGGATCCAACAGGCGCTGCAGAGGCTGCGAGCAGCTTCGCAGCCCAGCGCTCAATCACTGCGCCACCAGGGGAGGCCCTCACTTGTCCTTTTTAAGGAAAATGGGAGCAGGGATGTTTTAGAGAGTGCATCATCTGAGGCTTCCTGAACAAATGTGATGTTTGACTAAAGGTGTGCTTTCGGAAAAAATCCAGGGTGGAAAATGGGCCTGATTCAGCAAACATGTGTTCCTATGTAGATAGGTTAGTAGGACTTTAAGGCAGAACTTAAGGTTTTACGAATCTTTAATATCATGCATGTTAATGAAAGAATAATGAAATATTTAAAGATAAGAACACAAAACTTTTCTTGTCTGTATTTCACACATTCCAAATTATCAGCTCTTGAAAATTAGGGTCGAGAATCCCTCTATTCTCTTCACAGCATCGAATAAGTAAAAATCACAGATAAGAGACAGAACGGTCCCAAAGCTAACATTACATATGAGCACAAATAGTATAATTTGGGGGGACAAAGGACTATTCCTTATTCTTCATCCCCCCAGAAGATTTTATTAAGAATGACTTCCATGCCACATATAGGTATTTTAAAAATTCTTTAATGGAAAACAAGCCTCTTTGGGAGAGAGTTTTGTGACACACAAAACTTAGGAGATCCTGCAGTTGTGCTTCCTCCTCATTAGGGAGGGCCCTCAGGCCCCAGTAGACCCTAAAGTCCTGTTTCTGTGTTCTTGGTAACCCATATCAGCAGCAAAACTCTTTTGTCCACATTTCCTCTAAGTCTTCTCTTGGGACCTCCCTGGTGGCTCAAGGGGTTAAGACACAACCTATGAAGCTATCCGCAGCCACTGCAGCACGAGTTTGATCCCCGACCAGGAAGCTACCCACATGGCACAGCAGACCTCTCATGACTCACCCACTGCTGCCCACAACAGTGTATTTCAGTAGATCTGCCTGTTCTGTTCCCCACTCTGTCTCTGTTGAATCCTCTCACGCCCACACCTCTGGACTCTACCCCAGTTCTTATATGGCCTGTACCCCAGTTCTGGGGTGGGGCCCAGGAACCTGCATTTCTATTAGGTTCCTGGGTGATGAGGACCCAATAAGATACTTTCAATTCAAAGAGGCTGCCAGCGCAGAGACTCTGCTCCCTTGAAATACACAACTCAGATCCCTGCCGCAGCAGATTTTCTGCATATCACCCTCACAGTGATGGAAGATTTTTAGCACCCAAACATTGCCTTTTTTTATTAAACCTCTATTTCCCTAATTATTTATGGTAATCTCAAAATCCGAGAAGATGAAAATCTGGTCTTTAATTCCATGAAATTTCTACCTTCATAAAACTTGTCCTTCATCTTTTCTAATCAAACCCTGCTAAACTTCACCCCCTTTGAGACTTCCATTTCCAGCACTCTTCTCTGCAGTCCAACACCTCCTTCCCAGTCCTGGCATGGGTGAGCCCTCGGCCGCTCCACCTCACCCTTACTGTCCGCACCACCTGCTCCACCTCTACTTTGCTCCTGATCTCCAGATTAGAATGGGGTCCATGTTCCACTCCTGGCCTCTGTTGCTTTCTTTTCCATCACACTCCACTGGAAACACCCAGACTTGGGTTACCCAACTCTTTGTTAATTCTAACACACATCACTTTGGGTCTGCATGTGAGAACTGCAAGTTTGTCTGGAGGAAAACAGTGACCCCTGCCAACTGGTGTCCCCTAAATGTGGCAGCCCAGCCTCCAGCAGATCCCATGCCGGCCACCAACTAGTACCATTTTTTAGTTAATTTGCAAACCCATATTTTGACAAACAACCTCACAATCCCCCTCTCAGTTCAAGTCTCCCACTTTTCCTCACACTCTCATGCTTCTTTCTGAATCAAGAGACCACCAGACCCCACCCACTCTCCCCACCCCCTACTTTCCCTTCCACTTTGCATGGCAGACCCTCCACTCCCTGCTCTGCTTCCCTCCGCTTCCCCACATCTAGGGTTTCCTCCTCCAATGGTCATGTCACCTTTCTTCAGTGTTTATATTTTACTGGAGAAACTCATTAGCATAAAATTGCCCCCAAGCTCTCAACCTCTCCTGCCACACTCTACTTCTCTCCCCCTATTGACTGACTGCAGAATTCCTCAAGTTCCTTCCTTTATATTCTAGTGAACCAAGCTGACCTGAGTGACACCAACACAGCACCACAAAGCAGATTAGTGACTTTAAGCTCACCAGCAGTCAGCATGCCACAGAGAGCTCATCTTTCTGCAAGTTTCAGCAACTTTTGACCCTTCCCTTCCTGAAACATCTGCTCTGTCTGCTTCTTCTGTCTTGGCTTTCCACCCCCTCACTGACCATTACTTCCTGGCCTCCTTTGTGGGACATGTTTCCTGACCATGCATGCACTTTCTGGCCTCATGGTGTGAGCTTCCAGCTCTTCTTACCAGTGCTGTGCCAGTGACATAGCCTGGTTCCATGGCCTTACGTGCCACATACCAGCACACATGGACAATGGCACTTGTCATCCCCAGCTTCCATGGAGCTCCTGACTCTACGCTGATATAACCAGTTGCCCACTTGATAGCTCCATCAGGATATGGAGGAAGCATATGGAACTTCAAGTTCTCCTCACCTGTCCCTTGACAACGTCGTCCTGGTGGTGAGTAGCAACAGCATTTGCCTTTTCACCAGGAAAATAGCAGCCTCATTTCCTCTCAGATCTAGTCCTTCAGAAGATCCAGTCAGGTGTCTGGAGACATAGGAAGGGACAGCCTTTCCTTACCTCTGCTCCTGTTGTCCTCAGAGCTCAGTCTCCAAGGTGGAAACTGGCTTCCTGAGACCAGAGGACTTTCACTCTGCACTGGTCTGACCTAGAACACAAGTTCCCCTTGGGGATATGGCAAGTGTGTTTAATTGAACTGACTGTAAAGGAAACACAAATGCTGACTGAAGCATTCTAGCCCAGATTTTGACAGAAGAAGGGCACAAGAGCCTGGGGCACCATGAGGAGTCAGCAATTTGGAGAAGGATGGAATCAAGGCGGGGATTGCTAGGCACCTCAGCCTCTCAGAAATGCTTCCAGTTGGCTGTCGATTATTTCAGAAAAAAAATCTAAGCAATTTCATGAGATTTTTTTATAAATTGGAAAGATCTTTCATCTCAAGCCAGGAAATAAAAATCACAGGTCTAAGAAATGGAGAAACCATTGATAAGAAGCACTGCTGGTCTGTCAATTATACTTTCGATTGGAGGAGGTGAGAAACTGAGACAGAAACTCCTCTGCCTCAGTTTCTTCCTTAGGTCAGTGAAGAGATGGCCTCTTGTAGGGGCATTAGATCTTATTCTTCAGATTAGAGAGAATGTGGGATTGCCAGCCCTTTTCTCTTTAAGGAGGTGTACAGCAGTGACAGCACTTTTCTCCAATTATCACTCTAAGTCCTTCCTGAACTTAGTGCTCCATGATATCCCAACCAGAAAGAGCCACCTCCTGTACTGACTCCCAACACCCTCTGGTGGTAATGGGTAGGTGGTCTTATGATCCACTTGATGCACTTTCTGTTGGCAGTAGCCCAACCTCATCATTTTTCTAACTCTTTTGGCCAGTTAAATCGTAAGAGGTAGTTAGAAGGTGGTTGAATGAATCAATGAATAAACTAAATGAATGAATGAATGGTCACTAATATAACAGGTCGACTTTATGGAGCAAATAGAGTATGTGCACATCGGGAGAGAGAAAGCAGGAGCTAGAGCAAGATCAAGTAGGAAAGAGGACTTTGTTAAATTTATTTCAGACAAATTTTTAGAACAGTCTTATGTTCACAACAAAACTGAGCCGAAGATAAAGAGATTTCCCTCACACCCTTGACCCTACACATGTACAGCCTCCCCTGCTATCAAGATCCCCACCAGATGGGGCCTTTGTTACAATCCATGAACATACATGTACACATAACCACCTAAAGTTCATAGTTTACATGAGGGTTCACTCTTGGTGTGTAACATACTATGGGTTTGGACAGATGTATAGTGACATGTATCCAACATAATAGAACCTTATAGAATAGTTTCACTGCCCTAAAAATCCTCCGTACTTTCCTATTCACCCCCCTTTACCCTATCACTGGTATTTATGGTCTCCATAGTTTTGCCATTTCCAGAATGCTATATAATTCGAATCACACAGGGTATAGTCTTTTCAGATCAGCTTCTTTCACTTAGCAATATGCATACAAACTTAACCCAGGTAGGAAGTTGAATTTTAATGCCATTATCTTTGGTCTTCTATTTCTGTCTGTTATCCAACATCAGAGCTTATTATATCAGCATTCATTGATTTAACTGATCTGGTATTTGATGGGCTGCTGTGTGACTTCAAGATCCCTGTGTTCCTAATCACTTCATTTTAAGAGAATGTGGATAGTAATTCTTGCATCCTTGCAGACAGGCTCTTGGCTCCAAACTTCTTTCCACTCCCCATGTACCCTTGCAAACAGCTTTTGTAATTCACCTCCTGGTCTGCAAGGCTTTTTTCTCTCTTGTCTGAGATGGTCTCTTGCCCTTCCAATCCACTGAAACCCGATCTGTCATTGAATGTTTTCTTAGGAACACATTACATTGCACCTTGGCCTACCATTGGTCCTACAACCATTTGCATGTTTTTGGATCGATCTATGTGAGTTATGACTTAATTATACTGAAATCTCTGTTTCATCTTTCTTGTAAATCTCCTTACAGAAACAGTCATGCATAACTTTCAAACTTACTGCTTCCTTATTAATCATCAAAAACACGTGTGCATCTATCAGGATACACTCCATCTCCGCTCATTACACACCTCTCTCCTCCTCAGTCTTCTATCTGTATACATTTACTGAAGTACTTGGAATTTCTTCAATGAATTTAATGTGTCTACATGGGCAGAAGAGACAGAGGAAGTAAGAATGAAGACCAGCAACCTCTCATGGAACTCACAAATAATTACAGGGCATTTTTGAAAGACATTTGATTTCTGCCATCCAGGATAATAGAGGATTTGAACACTATAATTTGGTTATCAAAAACAATTTGACTTCCGTTATATAGTCTGTCTGCTGAGGGTGAACTTCTTGTTTTTACTCTTTGTTTTCTATGATTTGGCCAGGTTAACAAATGTTTATCGTATTTGCATTATACCAAAGGTGATATTTAATCAAAGTGTTGAGAATTACTATTTTATCTGAAGGACTTTCCAGGAGAGAAAAGGGAACTTTTAGCATATTATCTTGGCTAGTTCTACATTTTATACCTGCTTCCACTTGTTTGGGAGGGGGTGTTAATTCTTTTTTTTTTTTTTTTTTTAAATAGAGGCATGTTTTATTTATTTATTTATTTGTTTGTTTGTTTGCTTGTTTTGTTTATACATGCACTGGGTACAGTCAGAAGCTCGGGAGGGTGAGAGAATTCACCAGAGCCAGAGCGGGGAGCAGAGCAGGCAGAAGGACGAAGTACACTGCTGAGGGGAGCAGCGGGCGGCAGGAGAGGTCTGCGCGCCATGTGGGACCCTCCTCTGGTGGCCTGGGGAGCAGCCGGGGATCGAACCGGCACCGCAGAGGCCGCGGGCAGCTTCACAACCCAGTGCTCAACCGCTGCGCCACCGGGGAGGCCCGGGTGTTAATTCTTGTAGGGATCCTGAGACCCTGCAATCTTAATTCCTCCATCTCCATCTTGGATAAAGCTGTGATTTCAGACCTCTTGGGTAGGTCAGTCCAAGGATGACCAAGTTAAGCATTTCAATAATTTTGTGATTGGTAATTCTCATTTTGTTTGATATTAATCTGATGAAAATAAGAATAGAGACAAAAACTTTATGTACATCTGTTTGCATAGATCCCTGGCAATATACAATATTTATTTGTAAGATTGGTCTACTGAATATACAGATTGTGTCCTAACTTCATACATGGAGGGGCCCATTGTTTGGTTGGCAGGGACAACCTTAGTCACTGTGCCCATATAGTTTTACCTAGTGGACCCTTGCACAGTTAACAGAGTCCTTGTTTGGACAATACATTTTATTCTGTCTTTAGACACATGCTCACTTAAAAGACAGTACCAGGAAATTGTTATTTTTTTCTTTTTGACAATCTTAATTTCTTGTCCCAAGTTGCTACTATAAAGACCAGGTACCATGAAGTCCTAATTGCTTACCTCAATAGCTGTGCACATGAGAAAGTAAGACATTGGGGAATAACAGGACAGTTTCAACAGTCAGTAGAGTGGTACTATAGGGAGAAGAGCACATTTGTCTTTGGTAAACCATTGTCATGTGGCTCAGTGATGTTTACTTTCAATAGCAGATGGCTGATTCAACTGGATGAAATACAACCTCATCGTTAGTTAAAAACTAGTGTCACTTTGTTAGATATGGTAATTTGCATTCTAAACTGATAGTTGAAGGTCCTATGCTCTTTGCTTCTACATATTCTGAATATAAGCATTCTATATATTAATTATATAATCCTTTTCACTGATGACTTATTTTTTTAAATTATGTTTATTGAGGTAATGTTGATTTACAACACTGTAGATGTGTTAGGGGTAGAGGTTCTCACCTCTCAAATGTATGTTATCACCCCCACACCCACCACCAAAGTCCTAAAATCCTCCACCGAAGTCCACTGGACTCCTTCCTTCCTTTGTTCCCTCTTCCACCCCCCCCCCTTGACTGTCAAATTCTTTCCATTGCAAATTGCTGTTTGCTTTTTTCTTTAAAATTTTTCTTACATAAAGATTGTACAGACTTCTGAATTCTAAAACCTAATTAAAATAATTTTTATGAACATATAGTGATGTGACAGCGATTAACTCAAAGAAATAAGAAATTTTGAAATTTGAAGTGCTCCTGCCAGAAAAGAAAATGGAGGAAAGGAATACAATTTAAGTAAGATTGTATTTATTTTAGACTTTAAGCAGAGACAGAATTGCAGATTTTTATAAGATGAAGGACTATGTATTATTGTTTTTAAATCCAGTCATTGTAAATATTGGTAAATAAAGACCCTTTTGATAATTGTATATGATATCCTGAATGCCCACACATGACTTCTCAATTTTTTTGTAAGCAGACCTACCTGATGTAGCCCACTGAATTCTAGATTTTTTTTCTCTCAACAGAGAAAGAATATTAACCTCCTAATGTGCACAATGGAACTGAAAAACACCCCTTTTCCCTCTCACTCCACCAGACAGTCTCCGCAGCACCTTAGAGTGTTCCTTTGCAGAACACACAGGTCACTTTCAGGAGATAATGAATACCAGTCTTTCAAAGGTGTCACTTGTGTTGATTACACACTGTGGCTTGGGATAGAGAGAGTTCCATTCTTGTTGCCCCACAACTGTGTTCCTTCAAGGATAAGCAAATTGTCCTACATGTGGAGGGGCTCAGGAAGCCTTTGCTGAAGAAACAAGGACATTGGGCCTCCCTGGTGGCGCAGGCAGTTGAGCGCCACACTGTGAAGCTGTCCGCAACCTCTGCAGCACGGGTTCGATCCTGGGCTGGCGAGAATCCCACATGGTGAAGCAGACCTCTCCTGCCTCGCCCGCTGCTCCCCTCAGCAGTGTATTTCCTCGGCCTGCCTGTTCTGTTCCCCACTTTGTCTCTGGTTAATCCTCTCACCCTCCCGCACATCTGGTCTGTACCCTGGTTCTTGTATAAAGAAATAAATCTTTAAAAAAAAACCAAAAAACTGCGGACATTGACAAGCCTGAGTGTCATGTTCAATTTCAAGGTTGCTGGTTAGAAGTTGAGCAGATCTATGACTGAGGGTTGGGGTCCCCACAAACTCTGAAGAATGGGTCTTTCCATCTTACTTGCAGATGCCACTGAAAGACAACACAGCCTAACTCCAACCTCTTAGAGGGGCACTGGGTCACAGAGCAGGGATTGGGTACCATTCTCACTTAAGGGGAACCTTAGCAGGGAAGAGAAATTGAAAAGGGAAGGACTGGTAGAACTATTCATTGTATCCAAAGACTAGCATCCCTTGACATTTCACCAAATCAGGAAGCATCCAGTGGAGAGCTGGAACCCAGGAAGCAGGGTTCAAGGCTTGGTTTAACTTTGTGTGGCATTATTCTAGAAGTAATGCCAAAGGAAATGCTTGGGCAGGTGGTGAGGGAGCAAGGGTTCTGCTCCTGCACAGCAAAAGCAGCTTTAATTATTCAGGACCCGCAAGGGGTATTTGCACCAGGCCTCCCTAACAGGGTACCACGAAAATTCATTTCAAACCCAGGACTCTCAGGTTTTAGTACAAAGCCTTTTGCTAAGTTACTAGTATAAAAAAAAAATAAAAGAATGAAAAAGAAAGAGGAAGTTGGTCTTCAAGGAGACATTTACAGTATTACTCTTTTCTAGTGAGCTTGAAAACAAAATGAAGAAAAAGTGAGTTTGTTAGATTTAAATACTAGGTTTAGGGCCTCCCTGATGGTGCAAGGGGTTAAGGTGTAACCTATGAAGCTATCCGCAGCCACTGCAGCACGAGTTCGATCCCCGGCCAAGAAACTACCCACATGGCACAGCAGACCTCTCCTGTCTGGCCTGCTGCTCCCCTCAGCAGTGTATTTCAGTCAATCTGCCCGTTCTGTTCCCCACTCTGTCTCTGGTGAGTCCCCTCACCCTCCACACCTCTGGCCTGTACCCCAGTTCTTGCTTGCCTAAATAAATAAATCTTTAAAAATAATAAAATAAATACTAGGTTTACGTCATGGAATATTCAGTTTTGAATCTAAAATGTTTTCTTTTAAAAATTTTTAACCCTTAATTAATTTATACATTTAATAAAACATTGGGTCAATTAGTATCAGACCTCAGTTTGGTTCTTTCCTCAAAAAATAGTTTTGTGAATAGAATATCATCCCCATTTCATACTTGAGAAAAGTGAGACCTGGCATTTTAATAACAGAGCTGACTTTCTGTGCTCACCATGTGACACCAAGTGGACAAATGTGCATCTGACCTTGGGTCACTATGGAAATTATAGTTCTCCCAATGGAGTGCTATGATTTATGTGATAACCTGAGTGACTTGGGCCAGAGGAGGGGCCAGTACAGGGAAGAAGGGAGAACAGGGGAGAGAGAGAGCCAGAGAGGGAGAGACTGAGAGAGAGAGAGAGAGAGAGAGAGAGAGAGAGAGATTGAGAGAGAGAGAGAGAGAGAGAGGATAGACCTAAGACCTGGAATAATTTGCTGGTTGGTTTGAGGGGTGACAGTGATTCTTTCTTAATTGTCTCAACTACTGCATGTGGGTCTCATCCAAGTAGACTAGTGAGGGCCTTGCCTGGCAGGACGTGGAACTGGGTGATGTGTGGCTGTTCTGGGAACAATAGTCTTTTTAATTCCCCTAGAGCAGGGCTGGTGTACCCACATCTGTAATGCATAATGAGGCCAACAAAGGTTGCCTCTGGGTTCTCATGCAGTCTATTTTTCAGTTTCTAATTTTATTCTTAAATTCCATTCTGAAGAGCTGCAGAGGAGGAAGCCTTGGGAAATAAGTATTTTTACCTTGGCACCTGTCTCCTTTTTAGAAATTAGATGTATCCATTTGCTGTATCTTCAAATCAGTTAAGGATTTAATTACCTATAAATTTGATCATCTTTACCTTAGTACTTCAGACACATAGAAATTATTTTCTAAGAATATCATTTTTTCTCTTTAAATGCTACACTGATACAGGTTTTATACGATATTACACTCAAGACATTCTTGTAAATGACTTTCTGAAGGGATGACAGAAGTGGGGGTTGTTTGCTTTTATCCTTATATTTCCATACTGCCTTGGGATATTGGCAATTATTATTTAAATCAAAAGGGAGACTCAGAATAGTTTACATCATTTGTCACTGTTTTCTTCCTTGAATAAATTATTAAATCACCACAATGAACTCCATTTTGGAAGCAACAGTTCATTTTCTGAATGAAAACTACATATATTTATTTTTAGCAATAACAAGTTTTCTGTCTTGTGTATAATTTATATATCTTAAAATTACCATCAAACTCTACTATAAGTTTTCAGATGCAGCCTGTTATTATATAATCATGGGTTGAGTTTTGTTTTTTAACAGTATTTTTTTTTTGGACAACAAATGTTCCACTCTTTGGAGATCTAAGATGTAATAGACTTAGATTGAGACTTAATTCAAAAACAGTTTTTCCGGTAAGAGAAGTTGGAATGTTTATCCACTTAGCAATCCCTCCACTGGCACTGTTATATTCTGTTATGTCTGTGACATAACAGTGACAAAAATGGAGAGTATATTGCTTTGAACATATACTTAATGGAACCATTTGAACATGATTCTGGGCCCATAACTCCAAACAAATCTCTCTGAGCTTTGGTGGGAAATCTGCCTTTCAATTGAAACAGGTTTTGGATCTTTTCTCAGTTTAATGGAATTAAACTAAATCTAATTACTTGTTCCAATAGGTAAATGTGGCCCAAATTAAACATTACAAAGAGCCTGGCAAGATGGTGGCAGAGTGTAGATGCTGGGCTCACCTCCTCCATCTACTCACAACTAGATTGCAGAAATGCAAAATCAATGCCCCAGAAGGAGAATCAGGTCACAGCAGCACACAGGAGGAGCAGCATACAGGAGGACAGGGATGCCAAGGTGACAATCTGAAAATCTATGCCTACTATGACCCATACAAGACTAAAAATGAAGAGATAGAAGAACATACCACAAATATTGGAGCAAAAAAACCCCTAGAGGAATCTCAGTCCAGCAGAACTGCAGAACATGACTGAAGATGAGTTCAAGGTAGTAATTATGACATTTAGGGGACTCAAAATAAGCAAAAAAAAAAAAAAAAAAAAAAACAAAAACACAGAGGATCTAGAACAGCAGCAGAATAAAGATAAGGAAAATATGAGGCAACCATAATTAGAAGTAAGTATAACCAAATTAAAAAATTTAATTAAGGGCCTCAACAGCAGACCAACAGAAGTAATGGAGAGAATTAATGAGCTCGAAAGCACAATGTTGGAGAACACACAAATAGAACACAGAGGGAAGAAACAATTTTTTTTAAAAAAGAAAATACCATAAGAGCTCTTTGGGATAACTTGAAGAAACCATGTCTGTATTATGGAGTTCCCAGGAGAAGTGAAAGAGAAAGGCATAGAAAATGTATTTCAAGAAATAATTACTGAAAAACATCCCAATCTTGGAAGCAAACCAGACATCATGAACCAAGAGGCCCACAGAGTTCCAAACAAACTTACACCAGACAGACAGACATCAGACTCATGTTAATGAAGTTGTTGAAAGTCAATGACAAGGACAGAAACTTAAACATCAAAAGAAAAAAGGGTAACCTATAAGAGAAAAACAATCAGACTATTCACAGACTTTTTAGTAGAAAAATTACAGGGACAAAGAAGTTGAAAGGGGATATTTAAAGTACTTAAAGCTAAATGTGCCCCCCACGTTAGGGTACATTTAAAAGAAAGAGCTTGTCCTGAAATTTTCTCTTCAAGGATCTTTAGATACCAATTACTCTTCTGAGGAAAATTCATACCTGCCCTTGCTTCTCATGGTGAGTATAATGAGCTGTCACTTAGAAAAAGTGGTGTAATCAACTTTTAGCCTATTTTTATTTTATGTCATTAAATGTTTGCATGGCAGGTTATATTTTCAATTGCATGGAAATATTTACCAAGCGCTTGTTTGAAAATTATAACTGATTTCATAGGTGTTTGCTTTCTCAGGTATCTTCTGTTTGTAACTTTAGGAAGTGAAACACAGAAATAGCATGTTAATGTCCAGAGCAGGACAACCACTGGATTTGAAATGTGTCCAAGCCATGGGTTGGCAGGGATGTAACTGCTGCGGGGGTGGTGGTGGGGAACTTATTGGAGCAATAAGTGGTGGTGGGGAACTTATGATGCTACAAAGCTACAAAGCAGAGGTGTCAGGATTCACTTTCAGTCCCACCCACCCTCTCGTTGCTGCTGGGTGTGACTGACCCAACCCCAAAGCCTCTGATCTGGTGAGCTTGGATGAAGATTAGTTGTGATGATGACTTTCGCATGTTCTCAGTGTTAACAAAGGAGGTAAAGTTCAGCACAGATGTGTGACTTTCCAAGTCTCTGTCTCCTTAACACAGAGGCTGTGGTCCTGGGAATGTGAGGCTGGGGTCTCATAGCGGCCAGTCCTACATACACAGCACATCCATCCAGCTCCCTTGAATAGTGCTCCTGAACCCCCACCCCTAAAGATAAAAAGCAAAAGCACATCCTGACAAGAGCCATGGGTGATGATGATTAGGGAAATGTTCCCAGGGGATGGAATGAGGCCTGGGGTAGACTCCAGCCCTCGTAAAGACATTCCCTCTGTGGTCAGTCTGGGAAGCCTCACAAACGGGCCTTAGGACTTTCGCAGGAGACTAGCCCCAGCTGCCTGCCCACAGGCAAACTCTGGCTGAGGCTGGTCCTGGAGAGTGACTCTTCCAGACCCCTGCAGGGCTCGGCTGGGGTGGTGCTAGTGTTAATGGGCTCAGCCTCCTTTTGCAGGAGGAAAACATTGGGGTTCTCTTTTATAAGTCAAATCTGCACTGAGAGCCCACCAGGTGATCAAGCCCTCTGGCTTGATCCAGAGGGATCCAGGTTTGATCTTGTGTGTCCTTTCCAATGGTACGCCAGTGTTCCTGCCACCCACAGAGTCCCACTTAATCATCACTTCAGACAGGTGACGAAAATCCTGAAGTAATGGAAGTTCTGTGGGGCAAGGAGCCCAATGTGTAGGAACCAGCTCTCCTAGCACAACTAAATTGCTTAACTTTGGGGTCTTTGTTCCCTCCTTTCAAAAATGCTAATAATACTTCTGGGATGCACTCGCTGACTTTGTTTTTTTTTTAGAATCAAACGTCTTTGTTTGAGAGAGCTCTAGCAAAGAAACAAGATGTGCACGTGCAATGTAGAAGTGGAATCATGATCTGCGCCTCCTCAGATTTTAAGAGGAAGCAAAGCCCTTTATTCAAAGGGGGCGCTTCTCGGCTACCACCAGGACTACAGGTAGCAACCAGGCAGAAGAGGAAAGGGCATTGTTCTCTTGCAGGTAAATCTTTCCTGGAGATGTGGCTGAGGCAGGCCATAGCTAGAGGGGAGAGGAGCATTGAGAAACAGTGCCCTTGAGAACCTGTGGGCTTTCTGACCTGGGCGGCAAGTCCCCTCCATGCAAGCAAACCAGAAACCCAGCAAAATCATAGCATTTTAGAAATTAGCATGCAGATCCTGTCATGTGGATGAGAAATCCCTGTCATGTGGGTGAGAAATCCGAAGCATGTTCCGGAGAGATGAGTTTGAAGTGGAGGATTTGGGATGGACAGTGCTGGGGCCTGTGCAGAAGGGCTTAGCTTCTGGCTAGGAAGCTTAGGCGGCCATGCAGCAAAGGGCCTGGTGTGGAGGGTGGGCAGGTGTCAGAGAACTAGTTTAGAGGCTTTCCCACCACCAGTGTGTTCTGGGCTCCACAAAGAGTTCCTGGGAAAACAGAGGGGTTACTTGCCAAACAGACAAAGCAGAAGCCTGGATTTGATTCCAACTCTGGGCCTGTGGATCCTTTGTGAGGCTCCCAGACACCCCCCACACCACCATTGCCAAATTCCCATACAGAGATCTTTCCACTCTGTGGCTGAGGAGTCCGGTACAGTCCAGACAGATCTCTGTTGATGGAGGAAAGCGTAAGATGCCTGTGTTTGTACATAATGAAGATATCAGTTTCGGCAGGACACAAGTAGAGTCTGGACAGATGATGAAGCTTCAGGGGTGGCTTAAATAGCATGCATTCATAGTTTCTCAACTCTGGAGGCTGGAAGTCTGGGATCAAGTTGTCAGCAGGATGTGTAGACAGTAGCCTTCTTCCTGGGTCCTCACATAGTTGCCCCGCTGCACTTATCTGTGTCCTAATCACTTTTATGAGGACACTAGTCATATAGGATTAGAGACTAAAAACGTCATTTTACCTTAATTACCCCTTTAAAAACCCCATCTCTAAATACCATCCCATTCTGAGATCTTGAGGGTGAGGGCTCCAATGAAAGAATCTGAGGGACAGAGTTCAGCAACTAATAGGTTATTTCATTATGTGGCAGTAGGAGGAGGGGCCCATGCAGGCAGCCTGAAGAGGTAGAGGATTTGGGGTACATTTTTGGGGTGACTAGCATTGCTAGGTGGGAAATGGACTGCACAGAGAGAAAAACAGAACACAAGTGGGAAAACTGTGGGAAGTCATATTTTAGCAGGTAACCCAGTTTCCTAAGTTCCTTCTTCAAGTTATTAAACTGAATTTGTTTTGTGGATGAATTAAGATTATTGGTAGAGTAGAATGAATCAATAACAGTAAAGCCTTAATAAGCAGTGCTTATTAATTCACCCCTCATTGCTTGGGATTGGCTTTTATGAGCAGAACAATTCTGCTGTTTTTGTTTCTTAAAAAAAAATTAAAATGAATATATTCCCCTGGCTGCTTTAAGAAGCTGCCATAAATTAATGGCCACGCTGCTCAGCTCATTAAAAACGTGGTGGTTTGATTCTGTATTCTCATTGCTGGTTACTTCTCTGGGAGAAAGAAATGCATGACTAGTTGGTGCCAACTCGAGGTGATAACCATGGGAATGATGGGTCCTAAAGACGCCGGAAGAGGGCCTTGTGCAGTGGAGAAATAAGCAGAGCGAGAAATAAACACGCGGCGAGAAGTGTTTCCTCTGAGTATCTGCTGGATCAGAGAGGCCATAAAACATCCTGTTTTTAAGAACTTCCTGTCACCTCACAAGGACTCAGTCACACCTCAGATTTGAGTGCAGGGTGGCAATCATTTTGGGCTCTGTGCCAACACTGGCCTTTCTGTCCTCATGCCCACCCTCCTCCTGATGGCTGGCTGCTGCTGATGCCCCTCCATGCACCATTCACCTGTGGTGCCATCGCCCAGGCGAGGGTGGCCTGGGAAGGCTGCCATGCTGTCTATGGGGATAGGAGGAGCTGGGGGTCCCTGCTCCAGGGTTCCTGATCTGGAGAGTATGAAGAATGGGACAATAGCATTAGGGACAGTGTTGGATATGGCCTGTGTCTCCTGACTGCTGCCTTCCATCCTCCAAGGTTTTTCTGGTTGAGGCATCCAGCACAGTCAGAAGGGACCAAGGTAGCTGTGGATGGAGCACATTCGTGGAAGCAGAGGAGTGCTAGGAGCCCACAAAGTCACAGTCCAGAGGCGCAGAGGGGAGTTGGCTACAGGACAGGCAGAACAGGCTGGCATGAGTTAAAAGCAAGACCACGGCTGCCTGCTCAGCCTCAGTTTACCTTACTTTCCTGTTCTCATTGATAGTGTTCCTATGGCACTCCCTTTCTCTCCAGGCACTTAGAGGGAGTGGGTAGCTCACACTCACATTCATTCACTACATTGGAATGTGAGATAGTGTTTCCTTACAGACTCAGGGGCCTATCAGAACAAGACCATAAGTAGAAGGTGCGATTAACTAACCATAGATTTGAGGCTTACAGCAGGGGAAGGGAAGGAATAGGGTCAAAATAGGGGAGCGAAGAGCACAAAGGACTATGGTGATGGTTCATGGGTGATGTGGTAGTGGGAGAAGTATGGAGACTACACCTGAAGGGAGAAATCAAATATTGTACAAAAATGAACACAATGATGTCAGAAAATAAATAAATGAATTTAGAATTTAAAAAAAAAGTAGAAGGTGTGATTAACCTCCTTAGACTATCGTCTACCTTAGATTGGCCACACACTTAATGTTGCTACTGATTCATGTAATGTCTGCATTTTATTAAATGAAGATGAAAATGAAGGGAAAATCATAGGACTTACCGAAGTCAAAGTTAAGCATTACTTTGTTAGAATCAAGAAAATAATTGACTCTGATGTGACATAATCAGAAGCCAAGCATGCAAAATGTAAAGTGAAACAGATTCCTTTTGATTGACATTTGACACAGTCATTGGCCTGACAGGACCCTATGACACCCTCCAACCAGGGGTCATGATGACACTGTGTTAAGAATGTCAAGTACCCACTTTACCACATAGAGCAGAAATGCTTCACAAAGAGTAAGATAAAGACTTCAGATCAGAGCTGGTGAAGTTAAATAGATCTAGAGTTATTTATTTATTATCTTGAGGAGGAAGAGTGACAATTATTCTCTCAGCTGAAAACAGGCTTGGCCCTAGTGGACATCTCTAACATTACCCACCTTCCCAAACCCTCTGACCTGACCTCTGAGTTCCCCAGACGCCTTTGCATGTGTGGCCTTTCTGTGTCTTATGTGGCAGTCCTTCCTGAAACTTTCACCTGTCCAGGCTTCTGTGCCAGCCACCTTCCTTTGAAGCCCTCTCTGCTTACTCAAGGTACAGTCCTTATTCCCGATTTATAAAAAGATGGTCTCCACTTTCAAAGGATTTACAATTTGGTGGACAAGATTGATCATCTATTATAGAATGAAGCCCTTTAATTGTCTAAATAGTATGCATATTTCCAAAACAGCAGCTACATCTGTAGCGACCTAGATATAGAGACCTATTTATACACACATACATATAGGTAAAAGAAAGAGACATATAGATAGACACTTTTGCATAGTTATGTGTCTATATGTGTATAGATAGATAATTCATGGTGTCTATACACACACGCGCACACACACAGACACACACAGATTTTTATATATATTAGAGAGACACTCACACATCTAGAAAACACATGCATGCACAGCCCAGATGGTAAGAGTGCTGTCGGTGACCAGCCTCACTACAAGGCCCCGATGAAAGTTCCCCATACATAGCTGCCTGTATGACCCCCACCAGCTGCCTCCTCTCCTCCATGGCCCCTCCCTCCTATCTTGGCCCCTGGGGTGTAGTTGGCACTCCAGCTGTACCCAAGGCACTTGAATTGAGGTGGGAGAAGACCTTAGTCATCCAGCAATGGGGTCCTTGCTACAGAGGCTGCAGCCACCCGCAGAAGCTTGATGCTGACCCAGATCATTGGCATGACAGTTGTGATGCACCAGGATTCATGGGGGTGGGCACCTGGGCAGCACTCAGGCTGGGTGGTTCCAGTGATGCCAGCTCAGTGGGAAATGGCTTGACAGACATCATCAAGCCCCTACTGGAGGAGGAGCCACTTGGCCTCCTGACTCCAGGTCATTTCCCGCACAGCCAGGCCTGTCCATCAACGACCTGCAGAGCCTGCTCCACGCCCGCTCTGCTTCCTGCCCTAGGAAACAAATGTCTCCCTGCTGCCCTGCTTGCTCCAGGTATTGGTTCTTTGGGGAGGCTGGCAACATCAGAACTTGTAGTTACAAATGGCTCCTGGGACCACAAAGGATCATTTCAAAAAGTAAACCCACACATGTCTTCTCCAACTTCACCTGAGGTGCTGTATTACATCCATCCTGAGTGACATGGCTCAATACTTGGCACCAGCCCCTGTGACCTGCACCCTCAGCTGCCTGTGCTGTGAGGCTTATAAAAATCTGCCCAAATCCCAGTGTCCAGGGAAGCCCAGCAGCATCGAGCCAGTTCTGACTGGACTATTTCCTCATCCCTGCAGCAGCTCTTCATGGCTGCTTCCCAATCCTGATCTGGCAGATGTTGACCTTCAGCTTCCTGAACTTACTTTGTGAAAGGTCAGTTAGGCGCCCACCGTTGACATTGCCCCCAACTTCTGGACTGAGCCTGTTGCTTCTCTGACTTCCCACAGAAGTGCACTGCTGCACCTCCTGTCATCAGTATTGCTCTTCTTCCTGGTGGGTGCTGGGTCCATCTGTCATCACAAAGTAATCCTCACATTGTGTTTTGATAAAAGGATGACCCATTCACCAGAATTACAGCTGTGGCTCTTGCCATCAATCATGACTGACCACGCTCACCTCCACAGAGGCCATGTTTCAACAGGAAATGCTAAAAAAAGTATGCAGGGAGTGGATGGTTGTGATCTGTGCCATATAACAACATAGAGCCCCTGTCTAGCACAGGGGGACAGGACTTTACATCCTGATGGGGCCTCAGGAATACACATGTGCTCTCAAGTGTCTTTACATTTACAAAGGGCTTTCAAAGTTGATCTATTGCTTGGTCTCCATAGTAGCCCAGCACAGTAGCTACAGCAGCGTGTTTCAGAGGCAGCTGTGTAGACATGAACAAAACCAATGACTTAGCAAGATCAGCACTGAGACAAAAAAGAACCTGGATGTCCTATTCTGGACAGTGACTTTCCAGTCCCACATCAACTAGAACATGTCCCTGGTGGCAGCACGAGCAGACTGAATGGGCCCTGGTGCCAGCCTGACTGGAGTGAGCTTGGCCACTGGGCTAAGAGCAAATGGACCTCAGACATAAGAAATTCAGACAGGTTGGTAGTGATGGCTCTCCAGATACCAGGAACGACCTCTTGATGTATCTATTCTCACTTTTCTTCCAGACGAGTGAGGCCCTTCATGTGCCAAGATGAACACAGGCTGGTATTTAAAATTTCACTTAAAATGGGCTTGTGGTCCTGATTTCATTTCCCCAAGTCATCACATGAACATCTGCTCTGAGGAAATGAACCACTCTCCTTCCTCTCAGGGGTGACTGGAAACTTTCTAGGGGTCTTTGTCTTTCAGGTGAAAACTGGAATTGATTTTGCCTGGAAAGCCAGGAAAACAGACTCCCCCTGAAACACAGAATGGCTTCCTGGATTCTCCTGGGTTATTTACTATAAGTTAAACATCATCATCATTACAGTGGGTGAAAAAAATGTGCTGCACGGGTATGATTTTTAGTCAAAAGGTAGTTTTGGGTTTGTGCTCTATATAAAGGAATCCATAAACTGGCTTCATTATTAACTTGTTAAAATGTGAAACAATAAACAGAAATGAAATATAATGTAATGAAATCAATGTATAAGCTGGGCTTGTTTTAATTATAACTTAAATTAACCAGAGTATCTCTATTGTGGGAAAATTAATTTCTAAAACAAAAATGAAGTCTATAAAAGTATACTCAATTACCCTGGGGAAATGCAAATTTTCTGTCTTCTGGCACTCAAAAGATTTTGCTTTAAATTCTGGGTAGCATTATTATAACTACTTATATACTCATTTTGTTTACCAAGTGTTCTCATCTCTTTTCTTGTTTACATATAATTTGGTTGTAAAATTGGTTTTCCCCTAAGTAATGGTTTTGAACTCAAAAAACACAATGACTTGTGGTGCGAAGACTCCAGAATATTAATTGTTTGGACCTTTGGGGGGGTCTTTGGCAAGAGAGAGAGGTGCTAAAGTTTCACTTGTCTCCATTAACTTTTTGTTTTAAATAGTCTTCTTGCTTCTCTTGAAAAAAAAATACTGATGGTAATGAGGATAAAGATTTTATGTAGGTTTGGTTTTAGCTGATGAAAAGTTGAAGTGCGTGGACATGTTTACACGTTTTGTACATTTGCTGGTTGGTTTGTAAATGGACAGATTTTCACTTACAAAACAATGTAGGCAAATCTGGGAGCCAGCATGTTCATGTGTACTGTACCCATGTCTTTCTTTTCCCTCTGTTGGACAGTTTAGAAACAAACATTTTTTTTTTTCCTCTGCTGAACAATATTAGTACAGGGAATAGTTATTTCCAGGAGATCCTTGCTTCGGAATGATGACTGAGTTGTCTTTAATAGCTACTTACCAAGAGCATCCTGGCTACTCATGGCTCACTTCACTGTCCTGCCCTTTCTAAGCTCTTAGGTCATAAACACCAGGCAGTCCTGACCAGTTGACTGCCTCGCAAAGCCTGCTGTACAGTGAGCCAGCCCAGCCTTAAAATCCTAAAATTCTCTGAAAATTCGCATGGTCAATATACAAATTATTAATATAATAATTTGTTCCCTAAAGTCTACAGGGTATTATTTGATCTATGCTGCTGTTCCTTCCTGTCAAATCTGAATTCTCTGAAATTCTGAATTCTGAAATATTTTCTGAGCAGGAATAGGGTCTGTGCTTGTGATTTAAATGACTGATCACCACACCAGATCCTACAGATTACCAGGAGCAGAACAGGACCGATGGCCATGTCATTAGAAGGTCAAACAATACCAGCAGACAGAAGGTTTGATTCAAACTTGGTGGTCTCTAGCTCTTACAGCCACACTAATTAACCAACTGTCCCTGAATTTAAAGCTTCCCATGGCCATCCATTATGCTCATCTCCCCTTCCACTCTTGTTTGAGATGTTTCCTGAACTTCCTGCCTAGAGGAAGAGAAGCTTGGTCTCTGAGACATGTGGGTTCAGATTGAGTCTTAATCGGGTGGAGTGACATGTGAGTGTGGTGGAATAACAAGGCCATCCCAAGTACCAGAGACAATCTATGTGAAGACCCGGCCTCAGACTTTCACCCTGATCTTCATGGGTCCGGGGCTATTTGTAAACAGAAAGGAAACCTGCTACAGTGGTAAATGGCAATTTCCTTCCCTTACTTCTGTCTTCCCTTTTCAAAAATCCCCTTCACCTCCAATGGATGATCTATTCCTGCTGAACGTTTCTTAACTGATAAGAGTCCATCATATACATTTATTGATGAATATGTGATTATTCAAGGCTCCCAGAAATACAGGGGTGTTATTCTTTGGGACTAGGGTCATTCCTGGAGCTTTTTGGGGTCATCCCAACCCCTTTCAGTCTTCTACCTTATTTTCAACTGGTCAGCCACCCACAGAGCATGTCATTTTCTCTTCCATGTTAAGTGAATCACTAATCTTTGTTTCTGTGTGTCTCTGTCTCTGTCTTTCTCTGTCTCTCTCTCTCTCTCTCTCTCTCTCTCTCACATACACACACACACACACACACATGCCACTAGGAATCCCACCCTATCCTGTTTGATAAGGCAGCCAGTTTGTGCTATGCTTGTCCTACATGATTTCACATATGCCTCTACATGGAAAACTCCTTAGGGCAGAAACTTGGTTCAGCACAATTTCATCTATTATTCAGCAATCTCTATGTAACTCTGATATCTTGTAAGTGATAAATTATTATAATGAAAGAAAATCTGCTCGCCAGTTAGTCTCGGGAAAGGCAAGATCAAATTCTTCAGCAAACATTTTTCACCTTATTCATGAGCCCCAGCAAGAGGGGTGGGCTGTCTTGGGAGGGGTTTTCCACCCTGTGACACCCGTAAGAGCATAGGGTCCATCCTCCCGTCTTCTCAGATGCTCCCATCATTGTGGGATCATTTCTCAGTAAATTTGAGATGTTGTTTAAAAAGGCTGAGGAGAAGAGGCTGAGAGTCCCCACCCACAGCAGAGAAGAAAATCCTCATGACAGAACTGTGCTCACCCTCCTTTGTTTTGAATACGAGGAGCTGCCCCTAATAGTCAGTCTCCAGAACGGTCCCATCTTGTCATAGAGCTGCTCCCTCTCCAAACTGTGGCCTTTCATTTCTTCGTCTGCTTTAATCCAGCGTCCGGCACACTGAGGGTGCCCCATAATCTTGAATTTACTTAATCTACATTAAACAACTTGTTTAAGCAACTATAATAATAAAAATAGTCATGATAATAAAACATTAAAGCAAATCCCAGAATGTGTTCCATTGGATACTATTTTGCTGAAATACAGGTTGGAGCTTTAAATAAAGGAAGAAGATTTTGTTTTTTTAGGAGTCAGCACAATTCCTCTTTATATGGATTGATTATTTGATGTCTTGTTACTATGGGAATCCTTAGAAATGTCAACATGTAAACATGAATGACTTTAGAAGAAAGCTTATTGTGTGCATTCTTTTTTTCCAAATTTGTTTGCTTCCTACTTCTCCTTGTTTTTGTTTTTTTATAATTCTTGACAGAAGATTTTGGGAGGAAATTCATAATAATAACCTCTTGCTTGAGAATATCATTTCACAATATACAAAGTGCTCTACATGCACATCCAGAGTACAACCCTGTATTGTTGAGGTTCAGAAAGCTCTGGGACATAGAGTTATATGAATACTGATGTGTTAACTGCACAGTTATTATTACTTATCTGCTGACTTACAAGCACATTTTTCTTGTGAAAGAAAATGCACTTAGGTATTATTCTTCTGTCTATAAAGTCACAACTTGTTTCTCCTTACTTATCTGCTAACACTCAATGATGACATCCTTTGCATCTCACCCTTCAAGAGCTGAAGCTTTCCACCAAATTTTATTGGAAAGTATTTTGGCATGGATGCTGCTAGGAGCTTAGATTACTAATTAGTTGTCCAATGGCCCAAACTCTGAGTGAGCTAGACCAGAATTTGTCAACACTCCAGTGTGCCAGCACAGGAGCTCTGACAAACAATAATAATGCCTTTAAAGCTACTGGGGACATTTGTTCATTTCTTGGGTTGACCAGAGGCTCCTGTTCAAAATGAACACAAAGCAGCTTAAGCCACAGGAGCAAGATGCACTGAAAGTGTTAAAAATGTTTAGCATTTCAGCTATTTTGCTGCCAGTTGTGTGAGTTTAGGGTCTGAAGCCTCTATAAAAGAAGACTCACAGAATGTTAAAATTGGGTATCACATTGTTTACCTCCTCTTTGGTAAACCAAGGTCCAAAATGTGTGATTTGTCTATAGCATGGATAGTCCGCTCATTCAACTGTCCACTCTCACTAAGCATTCACCCAGTATCTACCACCTGCTCACTATCTGCTGGGAATCAGAGATGTGGGAAGAATCCCAAGGAGTTGTGGTGATTGTTCATAGTTGTACCCACTCAGCATGAACAAATATGCTGCTGATGGCTCTAAATACCAGATAAAACCTAGGATTTGGGAATTAATGATACATTTGTAAAGTAGGGTGTTTTTTAGATATCTTTGAGCTAGCTGTTGGAAAATGAGCAAAGGTTTGCAAGGTGGAGAAGAGAAAACTTTGCATTCAGGAAGAGATGATATTGAAAATCAAGAAATGCATTCAAGAATAATCTGTCTATGGATAACCCTTGTGGTGAAAGAAGGGACTTGGAAATCAGGAATGTCATGGGAGATAAAAAGGTGAGAGTCACCCTGTGATGCCAGGCATTGGATAAACTAACATGAAATCTGGGCTTTCACCAAACATAAAATGTTTTAAGAATGTTCAGAAGAAATCAACACCATCATGCTGTATTAGACAAAATCATGTGGACTTGGCAGGAGAAACTGTGGGTAAGACAGTGGGTATGGAAGCCAGTGCTACCATCAGGATGACAGGGGTAGGGTCTAGAGTCAGTTTTTGTGTGGGAATGAATCTTCCCTTTGCTCCTAGTCTGATGTTCTTGTTCCTACAACTCTAGTCAAGTGTTTGGTAGTTCTAAGACACTGGAAGGAATAAAGGAGAAGTATTGAGGTCAGCACCTGTCCTCACAGCTTAATAGTGCAGCTAAGAAGTCAACTTTATTGTTGTCTTCTTTATTGTTGAAAACACTTTGACACTTGGTAATTGACTTCAAAGTTGATTATTGAAGAGAGATTGGGGCAACTCTATATTTTGCAGCGTTCAAGGACTACTTCTGGGGCCTTACCACAAAGAACAAGCAATGTTTTGCTGTATTCTATGACCTGTAGCCCTTGTTAATATTCTTTGAGGTTTACAGCAGTTAGTGGTATTGTATAAGTTTTTCTGTGTGTAGTTTTGTAGTCTGTAAATGCAATTGTATCTCCCTTGGTATCCCTTTAAGATTTGTTCAGAGAAACGGAATAGAATGCTGAATCGGTGCAATGTTTCTGCCAGGCGTAAGACAGTTCAGATGATTGTGGTTTGTGGATTGCTGAATTGTACATATTTTTAAGATTTTTGTCTTCTAAGAAATAACATTCAAAAATGACAACAGCAGTTTGAGATGCTACTCAAAGACAAGGATATTCTCAAATAACAAATAAAAGCATTTGTTAAGGATTTGGTATATATTGGTTTTCTTATGTATCATGTTCTGAAAAAAGATTTAAAAGCCCAACAAATCTACCTTGTTTGGGGACAAAATGGTTCATGTATAAAGAGATGTTAGCCATGTATAGATGGCCTCTTTGCAAGGATTAATGCTCTATAAATGATTTAAGAGCACTAACTGTAACATCAGCAGGTAGGGGATTAAGAGCAGACACTAGGAAAGAAGTGTTGCTTAACAAATACAGATGTACTAAGCACTGTGTAGGAAGAGGAGCCTCATAATGTAGGGCGCAGGTTGTCACATTTACAAACCCACCCAGGAAAAGTCCTCTGAGTTGTGCTATGGCCCAGGAGGTGACCAGTAATGACACAGGGGCCAATGATGGGAAATAGAACCGAGGGGACAGAAAAGGGTCAGCAGTTTCCAGGACACACAACTGATCACTTTGGGGTCACTCCCTCTAAAGGATTGAAATTAGTAAAGACTTGTGAGGAAGGGGTCACGGCATCCACAGGGTAGGTCTGGAGGGGGCAGCACTGGGGTTTAGAAAGGTGTGCACTTTGGAAAGGGGAGCAGAAGAGAGCCTGGCACACTTGGGTGAGCCAGGGACTCCATGCCAGGCCACGGATATTGTCATGCACGGCTGGCGCCTCTTACAGGAGCCACCATGCATGCTGGCTGTGTTGAACAAAGGGAGGGTGTGCAGGCACCCTCAGGGCAGAGTTTGACCCAGCATTCGAAGGCTGGGCTCTGAGAGAGCAGAGGATGAATGATGTCCCACCAGTGGGGAAATGAATTCTGAGCGTTGAACATACATTTCCTTCCTTTGCTACACAGTCAAGAGTATAACAAATGGGGGTGATAGAAACAGAGGAACAAGAAATTTTATTGATAAATTTAGAAAATGTGTTTGCAAGCTACTAGTATATACAATTTTAACTTCTCAGTTTTTGATTTGTCGCTGGTTATCACTGACCAACTTTGATATTTTACTTGATGAAGAGTCTCAGGACCTGGGGGGTCTCTGTTAGAGGTATCTGTAAGGACCACATGCAGTGATAAATATGAAGCTCTCGGCTGTGGTCATTAAATTAGCTGACGGTGGGAGTGATGGTCACAAAGTAGTAGCAGTGACAGGTAGTGGCAGCAGCAGGTCTATTCAGTCATGGAGGTTGATACTAAATACAATTTACTGGAGGAAATCATCTCTGGTGAGAGAGCCTAAAGTACTTGGAAGCAAAATCTGACAGGTCTTTGCTGGCCCACCTACTGGCTGCTGAGAGCAGGAAGCCAATCTGTCTATTTCCTTTCTCTTAAAGTACCTGCCCCATACCAACAGGGTTCTGAACTTGAGTCAGTGCCCATAGGGAATTTTCACTATACATGTGAATGGATGCCTGAGCCCAAGGCATCAATGACCAAATGGGGACCCTTGTTATGGGGATCATCAGTTGGGTACCTGGTAGGTATTGGCTGGGTATTAAGTGGGTAGCATCAGGTGGTATCCTTGTGTGACCATTATCATGTGGATATCAGCAGATGGGTGCCATGTAGGTTACAGGTGGATAACAGTGAGTGTCATGTGAGTATTAAGTAGACATCAGGTGGGTAACAGTATCAGGTGAGTAATAGGTAGCTATCATCAGGTGGGTGTCAGATGAGTATCAGGTGGGCATTATCCAGTGAGTCACAGGGGGAAATGCCAGGTGGTTGCTAGTTAGGTGTAAAGTGAGTATCAGTTGGTTATTAGGTAAATAACAGGTGAGAATCGGGTGAGTGTCAGGTGGCTCAATGTGTGACCATCTGAACTAAGTCCAACATTAGCAGCCTGACTGGCCCTCTTCAGTCTGGTTCCCAGCCTCCTTTCTGCCCCTGCTCCCGCTGGCATGCCAGTCTTCTCCAGTATTGTCTCCTTCACACTGTTCCCTATGCCCTGTATGTATTTCCCTATTTCAACCTTGCAGATGCGATCAATTTCCCTGGAACAACATGACTTAACGTCCACTCTCTTCATAAGCACCTTTCTTAATCTGCCTTCTCCCCAGTCTGGAAGTAAAAACCCCTGCTTCTTAAAACCTCACAGTAATTTATCTTTAACTTCTCCTTTATCGGTATCCATATTTACTGTACATATTTTAGATATTAAATTTATATATTTAGTTATTGTATTTATATACTTATACTATTTATTTTATATGTTTGATATTTTGATATGTAATTACGCATACCTTTATGTTCATACTGTATTGACATTATAAACATTTGTATTCATTCTATATATTTATATTTTGTTTATACATAATATGTTTAATCTGCATCACAGTTTAAAACTATGGACTTGGAAAATAAACTCTGGACACATACCCTGGCTCCCCTCCCACCTCCTGTTTGCTGAGTGTCTTGGGGTTTCTCTGCTATTTTAGACCTAGGTTTCTAGTAACCCAGGGATCCCTGCATCTTCCATCATGTGGGATTTTCAAGAGGACTCTCATGCTTTTCATGAAGCACACTTCAGCCTCGGGGAGGTGATGCTGCCCTGTTTGGGCCAGCATTGTGTAGGGTAAAGAAAATATCAGGCTTTTCTGCCCTTCCGCCATCATGATAGATGATGGATCCTTGTCCTGAATGCATGCCTGATGGCGGGCACCTGGAATAGGGTGTGGGCATAGGTAGATGGGATTCAGCTGAGCTAAGACTGTGCTTTTAAGGGCGGCGTCACGGGGGGCGCCAGCAGCAGCAGCAGCAGCAGCAGAAGTCGAAGCAGAAGCCGAGAAGCAGCCGAGAAGCAGCAGAACGAACGCCAGAGAGTCCAGATAGAGTGAAGACTTACTGGGGGCTGGGAGGCTGGCAGGCCTCCCAGCCCCGCAGCCAGCACCCCTGCCTGCCATATGCCTGGTGAACCCCAAATAAAAAACCTGAAAAACTACTGAGGACTCAGACTCCTCCTTTACCCGGTCTGCATGGGATTAGAAAACCTGCACTGTGGCCAGTCCTGCCCTTTACACATTTTCTCTCCAAGACTGTCAGCCTCTGAGGACAGGCAGGGTCAAAGGACAGTGCTGCCTGCTGGGTGCACAAACCACAGCAGGTGCAGAGTCAGTGATAACTCACATGACCCAGGAGGTCCAGGAGGAAGGTGGCCCACAGGGCCTTTACCCCGAAGCCCGCATCAGCAGTTGTTGGGGCCCTTTAGGATGTCTTTCAAAGACCTCTTTGGGAACATTCACTAATGCAACCCTCTCAGATAACAGTTTGGAAGTTTATTTTCAAAAGAAAACTGAGCCAAATATAAGAAAAAGGCCATTGCTGGGGAGGCTTCATTCCTCAGAAACCCAGGACGTTGAAGTAAACACGAACGTCCTTAATGGAGTCACAGTCATTAAACAAACGGTCTCCTGAGCGGACTCTCATGGAGCTTGCGCAGGAGAGCAGGGGAGGGGCTCCTGGCCTCGGGTACAAACAGGGGGCGAGGAAAACCCCAAAGGAAGCTGCAGCAGGGAGGCTTGCGGGGTGTAGACTCTACCACCTTCCTCCTGTTCGGGACAGGAGGGTATAACCTGCTCCCCACGCCTGCTGGGTTCACCCCCAAGAGTCATTCAAAATCATACCACCTGGGGCCTCCCTGGGGGTGCAAGGGGTTAAGACGCAACCTATGAAGCTATCCTCAGCCATGCAGCATGAGTTCGATCCCGACCAGGGAGCTACCCACATGGCGCAGTAGACCTTTCCCGTCTCGCCCGCTGCTCCCCTCAGCAGTGTATTTCAGTCAATTTGCCTGTTCTATTCCCCACTCTGTCTCTGGTGAATCCTCTCACCCCCCCCCCCCAACACACACACCCCTGGCCTACACCCTGTTCTAAAATGCATAAATAAATAAATCTTTAAAAAAAAACACACCACCTTACCTGCAACCTTACTTCTGTCCCATTTTTTATTCCCTAGAGCTTCTTCCCAAAATTAGCCATTCTTCAGGGGACCTTCAGAGGCAGATCACTCCAAAAAGAGACCTTTGCAAGAATGGAGGAGGAGAAGTGGTGATTTTTCTTCTCTTCTTCGCCTCATCTCCTGACATGTCGATTCGATGTCTGGTGATGAATGAGTTGGTGCTCGGCCTCTTCTGTCACTGAGACTTCAGATGTGTCAACTGTGTCTGGGGCCGGCTGGAGGACCGACTCTACTGCCCTGCAGGGGGCTGTGTCACCTGCTACTGTTCCCCAACGCAGTGTGTGCAGCTGCCTTGGGGAGGACGGTCAATTCTGAGATGTCAGGGATATCCAACTTGGGGTGACGAACAGGGCTGTGTCAGGGATAACCAGTTTGGCACAATCACACTCTGTCACAGCTGAGGCAAGTGCTGACTTAGAAGCTGCCTTATTCTGCAGTTCTGCCAATTCAAGGCTGTCATTATGGAGCCTCACAGAAGGGGTGTATGAACAACAGACACATGTTTCTCACAGTTTTGGAGGCTGCCTGTCCCAGATCGGGTTCTGGTCAGGTTCCCTTTCCTGTGGCCATCTTGCCATGTCCTCATATGGTGAAAGGGGTGAAGGAAAATCTGGGTCTCTTTTTAAAGGGTTCTAATCCCATCATGGGGGTTCCAACCTCACGACCTCATCACCTGCAAAAGGACCCATCTCCTAACATCCTCATATTTGGGGTTAGGGCTTCACCATATGTATGGGGTGGGGGATACAAACTCTCAGTCTATAGCACTATTGCTTATCTCTAACTGCTTCAGAATCTACTTTCCTGAGCAAATCCAACCTGTAGGTCTCCCATGAAGTGAAGATTGCAGGGCTGAAAACGTGTGTTTGTGAATAGACAGCCCCTCAGCCCCTTGATATCCTATCCACAACATCTGAAATTACTCTGATTAGAATGAGTTCCTGGTTCCTAAAGGAAATCTTATATTCACTGAGTATCAGACCACTAGCCAGCAAGTGTCATGTAGGTGTGACGTTTATACTGCAACTTATGAAATAACCAGCCATCAGTCAACATGCATTCTGAACATTCAGATAAGTGGCATCCTGAACATTCAGGTAAGTGTCATTGTGTCGCCTCTTCTGGAAGCCAAATAAATTATGTCCCATTTCCCAGTGAATTTGTCTTATAAAATGGTAGTAATTTCAGTAGTTTCTCCAGAGTTAGTAAGTGCCCTCAGCCTTTTAAATATTATCTCAATTTAATCCTTACATGAATTCTCCAGAGTTGACCTTACTTTTACTGTTTATGTAAGAAACTGATGTTAAAGTTTCCAGTTTCTTTCCTGTGGGCTCCGGGCTGGTGATTGGCTGGTGGAGCGGAGGGGAGTGTGCGTGGTTCCAGCACTGCACTGACAAGGGAATCAGCTGGGGAATTATGTGCGCGAAACGCTGGTTTGTTAACTTTGCCACTATTTCTATTAGAAATATTTTAGCACAACTTAGGGAAACATCAAACTATAGATTTGCAGGTTTTTGAATCCTTGATTTGCCTCTTATTAATGTTGTCATTCACATAATTCACAATCTTCTACTAGACTCACTTCCTTCTTGGTCAAACAGGAGTGACTGCCTTAGATCCCAACCTACTCTGCCTCATAGTCTGATTAGAATCAAACCTAAGATCATATTTTAGTAAGTTCATGACAATAAGTGCTCTTCAGTGATCACTGCTATTTATTTTTTGAGGGTATCACAGTAATTTAAAGGTGGAAATCTCATTTAAAAGTTGTTCCTTAAACTGATACTTGCAAGTCTCACCAGTGGGTCTTGTGGGTGAATCAAGATGTCACAATATTTGAAAACTGTGCCAAGTGTAAATCTGGATTTGACCCTCTTGGGCCCTAAAAGCCCTTCCTATAAGTCAGGTAGCAAAGGAAACTGCATACTATTTGCAAATCTGGGGGAGAATTGGGTATCAAAAGGGTGGGTGAAGCAGCCAGATCTGGGGGGTGGAAATGGAATATTCCCCCAAATCTGTACTCACCCCACCTTTCCCTCTCAGTTTTGGTGAGGATGGTATGGAAGCCTTTTTGCAGTACTCTTCCCTCAGTTTCCTTCTCCAGGTACATTTAAGATATGTATTTTAATAAATGTTTTTCTTTTGTTTCTCTGATTTTTACTATAGATTTTTACCTCAACTGAGAAACTAGAAGATTAGAAGAAAATCTTTTTTTTCCCTCCTGCCTCCCTCCCCTTACTCTGTCACACACACACACACGCACATGCACACACAGGTTGACTTATACTTATACTTCCTTCGCACTAAAGGTCAAACCAGTTTACAATGGTGACTGAAATTATACTTAGCAATTACTCAAGGTGAAGCATGTGCAAAGGGGAAAGCAAGCATCTGCCATGTGAGCCAAAGTTAAGGGGGCATCCGAATCTCGTTTGCACTTTATTGCACATGTCCTTTCTGGAATAGCTTTGGGGTGAAAACCAGGCATAGGAAATATTAAATTTGAAGCAGTTGGTGGGTACAACTGTCTTTGTCACATGGAAAGACATAGTATAGTCTCTCTAATGTTAATGTTCACCAGAAATAGTCCAAACGAAACTATTATCTCTGCATTTATCCTTACCCCTGGTTTTTCTGTCATTCTTTGGGAACATTCCTCCTTAATGAATGAAAATGTCATCATAAATGAATGCACCAGTTATAGTCATAGTGTATTTTACTTGATTCTCAATTCAAAGGTTATGCAACCACTTCTAATAATAAATTTGGTGAGAATGGTTGTGGCTATCAAACTCTTACGCTACAATTTCTTGCAAATTTTATCATTCTGTGATAGGAAGAAACATGGTAATTTTTAATCTATTCATTCTGCCAGGCTCCCATCTCACAGTTAAGACCCAGAAGACTGAAACAAGAAAAAGAGCAAAACAATATAGTCAGAAGGCATATTTTCCATGCAATTATTTTTGTAATAGCAGAATAAACTCATTTATATAATGGAGTTATGCTAATAAATAGTGTATTCAATTTTCCTACTGGGAAAATAACTTAGAGCTGATGCAAATCTCATCTATATAGAACTGGGCTAAAAATACTGTTTTCAAACAGATTTCTAGGGAAGAATCAGCTCTTCAGATTCATTTTCTGTCTTTTATTTTTGCTGGCTTTGCCTCTGTTGCCCTGTGGCCCTGATGCCTCATTCTTCTCATTCACTTATTTAGAGACAACTACAGGCATTTATTCATCACTTATTTTTGGATGACATGCATTAATTATGTCATTGTCCCTTATATTAGAGATGTTGGAGGGGGCAGGACAAGATGTTACCCACATTCCTTGGTCCTTTCTTCCTTGAAAATCTCTGCCTGGTTAGAAGGGAGTGAACAATCTCCCTCGGAAGTGTTGTTAAGTAAAGCGTTCTAAGCCATCATTTTCCACAGTGGTCCAGCCCCAGGAGCAACAGCACTTCTTGTTGGTCAAGAAATTATTCTTTCAGGACCTCCCTGGTGGCGCAGGGCGTTGGGCGCAGCACTATGAATCTGTCCACAGCCTCTGCAGCAAGAGTTCGATCCCCGGCTGGCCAGGGAGGTACCCATATGGCGAGGCAGACCTCTCCTGTCGTGCCCACTGCTCCCCTCAGCAGTGTATTTCAGTCGATCTGTCTGTTCTGTTCCCCACTCTGTCTCTGGTGAATACTCCCACTCCCTGCACCTCTGGCCTGTACCCCAGGTCTTGTATGCATAAATAAATAAATCTTAACAAAAAGAAAGTATTTTTTCAGTTGGAACTAGTAAGTTCTGCATGTTTTTGCAATTTGTTTTTAATATGTTGGTTCTATTGGAATAAAGAAAATAGGCTTTGTCTACTAAAGTCATAGTAGCTTTTGTTTTCATATGTATTTTCTTAAGTAATGATCAACCCAACCTACAGCTATGACCACATGGGAATCCAAGACATTTCTGATGCTTAGGAGGTCCTCACCTATGGAAAGACTGGAGTTTCTGTTTTAGGAGAGGCCCTGTAATAGCAGTGGTGGTGCTTCAGGGCTTTATGTACAAGGATCTAAAGTATGATTTATGGCCAATTAGAAGGAGGACGGGCAGCATGTTTGCTTTAGGCAAATGGATGCCTAAAGTCAGTGACTAAAATGAAATAAAATATTGATTTTCATGACAAAATGTCCATTGAACAAGCAGGTTGGGTTAATAGCAGCATAGTTTTATAACTTCACATACTCAAGGTGTAATAATCAAGGTTTTCGCAAATCGCTTCATTAGAAAGTTTATACTTGGGTGGAGTTATATAGTTATTTAGACATCTAGTTAGAAAAAATGACATTTACTATACATGTACATACAGACATGTATATAAATATATAGTAAATATATGTGCACATGTATGTATGTAAATATATATATTTTTATAATGGAAATTACACCAAATTCTGGATTAATTTCTGCTGGATATTTCCCCCTCCCCATCCTGCCGGCCAGATTTGGGTTATTGCCCTGTATATTAGCACTTTTTTGACTGTAGAGGGCTTCACCCTGAGACAGTGTTTCTCAAGGGTCTCCTAAGAGCTCACTGGACACGCACAGCTTGGGTTCTGACCCCTGACCTGCGGCAGCCCACACTGTGCTTGACAAGGCCTCCAGGTGAGGGGAGGCACAGGGCAAGAGCGTCCTGCTAGGGATACCTCCCACCACAGGCTGCAGGGCTGAGCTCACAGACCCTGGAAGGGAGGGGAGGAGATTTGGGGGCCGTGAGAGAGACTGTGGATGACATGGACTCTCCAAGCCCCTACCTGGGCAGATGCCAATTTGGGGACCCAGATGGTGAGCAAGCTGAGCTGGAGGCCAGCGCACTGTCTGCTGCATGAAAGTGGTAGAAGTTTCTTCCTAGCTGGAAATTCCTTCTCTGAAATCCTCCTCTGAGGCACCAAGGGGAACTCTCGGAGGATGGGTCAGGACCTGGAGCTGCCTTCAGGCCCCGTGCAGCTGGGAGAGAGAGACACAGCCAGAAACAACCTCCCACAAAACAAAAGCTTCTCTTGGGCTAGAAAATGACAGATGTAGCCCCAGGCAAACACTTGCTGGATAAATTAAACCTAAGGTTTCAATGGTCTCAGTGAAAGGACATGTGCTTTTGTACCATTTGGTACCATTTTTTGCATCTGAGACAAAATGAAGGGCAAATAGGCTAGTTTGTGACCTAAAAGGAAGCGTCTATTGCATGTCCTATGAAACTAAACCACCGTCTAAGGGACATGAGCCTTGTTATTCACTGAACACAACAAAGCAACAATCAAAACCCTCTTCTCCTATACAGGTAGCTGAACACTATGTTTAGTTAATATGATGTAAAGAGATCATTCATTGCAGCTTTGTATGGCATCCCTTGCGCAGTTCTCGGAAGCATTCAGCCTCCCGACATCCCCAGCCCACGTCTGGGCAGGGCTGATGACACCCACCTCCAGGGGTGCTGAGATTTGTGTGGAAAGGGGCCTATATCGGGAAGGATGGCGGTTTTTAGCCTAACACCTGTGAACAATGCGATATAACCCAATCAGCTCC
This sequence comes from Talpa occidentalis, assembly GCF_014898055.3. Taxonomy (NCBI): domain Eukaryota; kingdom Metazoa; phylum Chordata; class Mammalia; order Eulipotyphla; family Talpidae; genus Talpa; species Talpa occidentalis. Next base: position 52,307,540 of record NW_023601433.1, read on the forward strand.
AGTCTGAGGGGGCTCAAGTCCACACATATTTATTGAAGGCTCCTCTCGGTGCTGGTGTTGTGGGGACTCTAAAAGAAAGGTAAAGTGGAGTCTCTGCCATCAATTCACCTGCCATCATATACAAGAGGTTAGCCAAGGTAGAAAAGTAATTCCATGTAGAATCAAATCAACGTCTGCAGCACAGCTAGAAAGTCCCCTGGACATTATGAGGACGACGAGAGAACCTTTTCTATTTGTCCCACAGTTTATTTCATAGTTTATTCTAACAGGTCCCTCTTAGTATGATGAAGGGCTGATAAAGAGTCAGCTTGCCTGTGCTCATGTCTACTATCTGTCTAAGAGAATTTGAATTGTAATTATCAGCAGGAAATAGTGAGTGTGCAGAACATAAAAGTGCCCTCTACAGTCTCTTATTATCTTTGCAGAGAGAAAGGAGGGAGAGGGGGAGGGAGGACAGCAGAAAGCCCTTGGCTCTGCCACATTTCCTGCTTTGTTTTAGGCCTGTGTAGCAGTGTGGGCTGCCCCTGGCCGTTCTGTCATGCTTCATCTACAACTTCCAAGCCATATCTGAGTAATGGCATGTTCTTTCTGCTGCCCCTATAAATTGTTTGGGTGTACATGGCTAGTACCAGAGGGGAGACAGAAAGACAAACACACTCCCCCAAATTATAAATTAACATGAGGAGCCCTGGAAACCCAGGACAGATGCGCTGGGGAGGCCTCGCTAAGAGCCCGACCCGCACTCCCAGGAAAGCTCAGCTCAGATTTGTTCAGGTCACAAGTCGGATGGAAATGAGCTTCCATGCGGCTGCTTCACACATCCGGATTTAATAGACTTTTTTCCACTGATAAAAGACCACTAATGAGTTCATTTTCAAGCTATTAAATTGGCTATAATAGCTAGTTCTACTGATGATTGCGGGAGACCTGCTGGTCACAGGGACTGTGTGTCCTGGTTAACTGTTTGCTGCCCTGGGCTGTTATCCAAACATGTGGAGGGGGCACCTGTGCCCCGCTCAGGGAGGGGCAGTGCCCAGCCAGGCCTCTCTTCTCTCCATTTCACCCCCGAGTCTGGGACGCCTACCTGCAGCGCGCCCACTGTTTGGCTTCTTTTGCACTAGCAAGACTGCTAAATCATTGCACTCCGTATTAGAAATCTTTCGCCTGATGTCAGGGTCCTAGCTTACTAGGGACACACACAAAGGATAGTTCAATATTCACATTTAGTAGACCAGGATCACGTGCTGTCTGAACAGTGAGCTGAAAGAGACAAGTCTCTGGGATTTTGCCTGTAATTGTGAAAATAGGGCCTGAAACAGAAACTTCATTGGGATGTGTCCGTTTTTACTGGCCTGCTGTAGCACCTGGGTGTGGCAGGAATCTATACTTGGGTTTGTGTGCACTGGGCTGTTGTGTAGCTCCAAGGAGCCTGTTCCCCACACGCCTACAGCCTTTGTAAGGCATGCAATTAACGGATAGCCTCTCCAGGTGTCTGGCTTAAACACACTTCTCCACTATTAAAGGCAAGTAATTAATAGCAGGCCTGCTTGCAGCCTCAGTCTGCCCTTTTCATTCTGAGTTTAGCGGGGCGCCTTCAGATCGGTGGTAATGCATCCGTTTATTATAATTTTGTTTTTACCTATTTAGGCAAAGGTGCCCAGAGACCTTCAAGCTTGGGCAGCCACCAGCTGAATTGAATGGCTGATTTTTTTTTTTATTATTATTTGCCTGTTTTCCCTTTTAAGATTGTTTTATTAGGAGGAGCTGGGTAGGTCAGAGATGTTAAATTGCACAGTGATAAACTGTAATGTGCAGTGATTAACAACTGCAGACTCATTTTAAATTGGCTATGGATGTGGGTGCCTCAGTCTGTGTGGGGTGGAAGCAGGTGGAAGCTGTGCCATTTCATCAATGTCCTCCTGAGCCTGAGCTGAAAAGTGTCTGGGTAGAGCCAGGCACCGTTCAATTCAATGTAGAATTTATAGATGCAACCCTAAAATAAGATCCACCTGTGACTTAGCATAGCCTTTCCACACCCACGCTGGAAAGGCCACATGAATCAATAAATTTACCATTATTTCCTCCTCTCTCATACCTCTTCCTTTGTTTCCCTTAAAGAGTTGTGGGTTGGCAGGTAAGAAAAGAAAGTGGTCTCTGGACTTCTCCATCACACTTTAGCATCTGGGGCATGTGGTGATTTTGAATGGACAGAAGAGGGGAGCAAGATGTCCCATCCCTGTTTCCCTCCCTCACCTTGAGGGCCCTTCAGGTCCTTCTCTGATTTCATTCACTGCTCCCCTGCAACCTCCAAGACCCTGCATTTTTTTGTTTTTAAAGATTTACTTATTTATGCATACAAGAGCTGGGGTACAGGCCAGAGATGTGGGGGTGGTAGTGAGAGGATTCATCGAAGATAGAGCGGGGAACAGAACAGGCAGACTGACTGAAATACACTGCTGAGGGGAGCAGTGGGCAAGACAGGAGAGGTCTGCTGCACCATGTGGGTAGCTTCCTGGCTGGGGATCAAACTCATGCTGCAGAGGCTGCAGATTGCTTCATAGTGCTGTGCTTAACCCCTTGTGCCCCCTGTGCTGTTTTTGATGTCTGTCTACACAAAATGCTCACAAGGTGCCAGGTGTATGTCTTTCTCAATAAAGATTCAAATACTTTCCTGTCTCCATGCTCCCAGTGGCCCTAAAACAGGGCCAGACACACTCCCTTTGTCTCCTTCCTCCAACAAGCACGGGCCGTTCTCTTCCGGAACTAAACCTGAGTCTTTGCCCAGAAAGGAAGAGGGTACTTTTTAGCAATTGGTGTTCTTCTCTGGGTGACACAAGCTGACATAAAGGAAAGCACTAGAACACTAGGGACCTGTGAAACTCAAATAGTTTGCTCGGGGTCCAGACACAGATTTGCTCTTGGTTCTCATCGTTGTGCTTCAACTGCAAGTCAGGTGCACCCACAGGAGAGTGGGAGTCTCACCAGCATGCACTCACCGCCTCCAGCCTCTGTCTGATTCCATGTTCCCTCTGCCAGCGCCTCAAGGTCAGGAGCCCAATTTATTTGCTTCCCAGTATTAACGAGGCCCCTGGACACATTGCAGGCTCATCCATTTGTGGAACTGTCTTCCAGTCTTATAAAATTTCAAAGATAGAAACAACAGAACACCAGCTATAATAAAGACATGAAGAATCCTTCCAAATCCATCACCTCTGGAAGTTTCCACCCACTCCTTCACTATTATTTACTCCTTTACTATTATTAAATTCTAATCTCCTAGCAATAAGTACATGATGCAGTCCTGTTACCTACAGTCCTCATGCTGGCCATTAGATTCCCTGGACTTATTCATGTGATAACTGGAAGTTTGTACCTTTGACCAACATCCCCACGTCTTTCCAACCTGAACTGAAGAAACCACCATTCTGTACTCTTATACTCTAAGTTCTTAGATGCCAGCTATAAATGAGATTATGTCTTTCTCTGACATTTCACTTAGCATCACACTTTCATGTTCACCCAAGCTGTCACAAGTGTCCCGCGCTCCTTTCTCATAGCTGAGTAATATTCCACTACATATATAGTGAGCTCATGTCTGTGGACATTTAGATTATTTCCATATTTTGCCTATTATGAATAATGCTGCAGTGAACATGGATGTGCATGTATCTCTGAGATCCTGATTTCAGTTCCTCTAGCTAAATGCTCACAGGTGCAATTTCTGGACCCTATGCTTTCTTGGGTGTATACTTTATCCCCAAACACATCAAGCTGTGTGCATTAAGTATGTGCAGCTTTTCACACATAAAGAAAACTAAGTTGTCTCCTCTGTTTATTTGAAAAGCTGAAAATATTTTTGTTCAAACAGAACAGTTTTTAAATGAAAAAAAAAAAAAAAGAATCTTTTAAGCATGTGGGGACTATCCACAGAGATGTACAGACACACAGACATACAAAGACAGACACTGCTTCTGTTGAAGGACCAGGCAATCTCTTGTGAATGTAACCAGATATGGCAAGAGAATGGGTGGGTAAAGCCAGAAAAACGGGCTGGTAAAAGCTGAGGTGATGCCCAGGACTGGATTTGGGTTCCAGGCCATGCCTGGGCTGTCATGTTCTCTGTCCACTAATCACCACCTCATGCAAAACAGAAAAACTACAGAACAATAGATTTCTCCTCGGTTCCCTGTTGGTGTTCCAGATGATGAAATAGGAGACAAGTAGATTATCCATGAACTGTCCCTTGTTCTGTTAGTTAAGATGCCAAATTAGTCCTCAAACCTAAAGGCTTTCTGGATGGTCTGTGGGGGTTGTCTGCGGGTGAATGTCAGAATTGGGGTCTTGTAGTGGAGGGAGAGTCTGCCCAGTGGGTGCCAAAGTTTCTGTCCCATTTCCAGTCCATGTTTCACTTCAGTCCATGTGTGTGGGGTCATCCTCCACACACAGGAAGGGAGCTCACCTTTGGCATGTTTGGCATGTTTCACCACTGACCTGTCTCTGTTCTCATGCTCAGGCCGAACCACAGCATTCTCTGTTTACTTCTCATAGGACTGCGCCTGTTGCATCTGCTCTGATTTCTATGCTGGAAATACCCTTCTAATCTCAGCTTTAAGCCTTAAATGCCTGCAAGGGGGCTTTCCTGATCTCCAGCTTAGAAAAAGCTTCCAACATGTATCACCACAGCCTTTCAATTACACCTCTTTGTAGAAATAGCTATTTTACTTACTCTAGAGTGTATTGGTGCACCGTAGAGTTCTAGTTTTCTAGAAGTGCCATAATAAAACACTCCAGACTGGGACCTTAGACAATTAACAGAACCCTCCCAGTCCTGGATGCTGGGGGTCTGGGATCCAGGTGTGGGTAGGGCTGGTTTCTCTGAGCCTTCCTCCTTGACGGGTAGGGACTACCTCCTCCCTGAGTGCTCATGTGGTCTTCCCTCTGTGTGCGTCTGGTCCTGATTTCCTCTTCTTAAATGGACACCTGTTACATGGGATTTGGGTCCACCCTCAGGACCTCATCTCCAGATATAGCCACAAGGGTTTCAACATGTGAATTTGTGGGGAATACAGTTTAATGCATAACAATAAGAGTGAAAACAAGGGCTATGGCTTTAACAAGTGATGGGAAATATACACAGTCCCTATTACATTCTTATTGTTCAAAGGGTTTTGACTTTCTGATCACTGTGCTGTGTATATCTGTGTGTGTGTGTGTGTGTGTGTGTGTGTGTGTGTGTGCGCGCGCGCGCTTCTGAAACTTACAAGAAAATCACAAAAGGTGGGATGGTGGGGGAAAGAAGAACTTTTACCATGGGTTAGCTTTTCTCCTACAAGGCTGAGAAAAGTCACCTGTGGTTTTCACTACGCCCATTTTGGAGGCCCAGATCAAACTGCATGGTAAAAGTAGCTGATCTTTCTTCCTTGGACCGTCACAGCTTCAAGGCCCACAAATCAGCTTGCACTCCAAGTTGCTGTTAAATCTGTACTACTAGGTTCTCCTTTTAACTTTCTCTCAGAACAAATAATTTAAGACACTAGATAGTACCGGTATATTTGATCCAAAGGGTAAATTCACTCCTGTTTCTTTGGAAATCACATGTCTATATGGTATTTGCTCGCCATGAATTGATTTTTCTCCCCCTTGCAGCTTCACTCATCAAGACCACATCACTGACTTTTCATTCCCAGAATGTCAATTAAATGGAGGGTCTTATAGGCTCGTACGGCTGCTTCCTCCGTGTCTTTACCATTTCTGTCCTAAATGCACCCCATCCACTTCCTCTGTCCTTGGAAATAAGACTGTGTTCTCCTGTGACATTCTTAAGACAGGAATATGACACGTACATTAGGCTGAAGGAAGAAAAAAATAATTTTGCTTTTGGTGTAATTTCAGCCCAGAAGTATAGGATTCATTCCAGGCGACCTTAGCTCAAGGTGACTTGATATATTTTCCCAGCAGTGAGATTTTTTGTGTCTCTTTCATCCACCCTTTTCCTTCTGGGAGAAATCTTTGTAGTAGTGAATGAATGAATGAATGAATGAATGAATTGGGAAAGACTCAGAGTAATGCCAGAGTCTTTCATCACCCCCCTAATGCCAGGCAAAGGCAAAGTAATGCCAGTGCCTTTCATAGGGCACTCTTTCTAGGAGAATCTCTTCGCTGTCTTGGGTCCTTCCTCTGTTCTCAGGATGAGAGCTGAGAATGACAGTCTCCAAAATCATCAGGAATAAAGAAGGGTCACATGTTAAAGGTATACAGTGGTATGAAGATTCCTTAAACTCAACTTATTGACTCTGGAATGGGTCTTCTCAGTACTTAACTAAGTCACTTTGTCCCTCCCTAGGGGCTAGGGGCCTTTCTCTGATGGAGTTTCTATTTGCTGGCTTGATGTGGTATTATTTGTGACACCTGTTGCAGGATGGTTTCCAGGAAGCAGGCTCTGAGCTTCTTTGAATGCTGGTGGACCTTAGGGAGGTTCTGAGGTCCAACTCCTGGAAAGTAAAGGAGGCAGGCATGGGGAGTTGGTGATAGTGCTGCCACGGGAGCAAGGGTGTCCTTCAGTGCTGTCCCAAGAGGAGGTAAGGTATGCTGTCCCAACTGGGGGCATGCATGGTATCAACCAAAATAACCATCAGCCAACACTCAAAAAAAATGTGGAAGGGGGTCATTTAATTTTGTTGAAATAAAGACTCCAGAAGAGTGTTCATAATTGTCTAATAGCTCTCACCTATTATTTATATTCATTTCACAACTCTCAGGTAGCCACTTCTATTGTCCTCATTTATATGAGGAAACCAGAATTGCGAGAGTTAAGCAACTTTTATAAATCTAGAACTGAGAGAGTTAAACAACTTTTATAAATCAGCACTGGTGGCCTGAAACATTAAACCCAGATTGTCCTGCCTGGGCTCTGCGCTTGGACCAGACATCCTCAAATGACTCTGGGACTAAATTAGGCAGTAGGGCTGTTTGCTGCTTTGATTTGGGTGGATATTTATTTATGTATTTTTTAAATAAAATATTCCACTTTTAGTGGTCTTGTTTTCAAAATCTTGTATTTATTTTTTTTATTTTTTTTTAGATTTATTTATTCATTTATTTATGCAAGCACTGGGTACAGTCAGAAGTGTGGGAGGGTGAGAGAATTCACCAGAGCCAGAGCAGGGAGCAGAGCAGGCAGAAGGACCGAAGTACACTGCTGAGGGGAGCAGCGGGCGGCAGGAGAGGTCTGCGCGCCATGTGGGACCCTCCTCCAGTGGCCGGGGAGCAGCCGAGAATCGAACCAGCGCTGCAGAGGCTGCGGGCAGCCTCACAACCCAGCGCTCAACCACTGTGCCACCGGGGAGGCCCCCCATTGTATTTATTTTATAATTACATTTCAATGTCATTATAATTATAATTCATTCAATGTCATTACATTATAATTCAGATGTCAATTTTCAAAGATTAAAGCGACATCTAGTATTAAAAATATGTATTTTTTTGACCACACATAAGCTAACAATCGTTTTGACACTTTTAAATGGCTGCATTTTAAATGGTGATAGAAGTATCTACATATATCTTCGTTTTGCCTCTTGACCTACAAAGTCTAAACAACTTACTACCTGACCTTGAGAAAAGGTTTGCAAAATCTTCTAAATGATTGGGTTATCTGGTTGGTAACAGAGAAATTTTGTTCTAAATTAAGAGAATGTTTTGTTCTAAATTAAGAGTAGTTTTGATGAAAACCATTGATAATGAGGAGTAAGCAGGTTAACACTCATATAACTTTAAGTTATTGGAAGAAGTCTATCACAGACCATACTTATTAAATGACATTTTGCAAAATCTATAGATTTCCAGAATCATAATGGGTCTAATGTCAGTTCATCAGGATGTGTATGCCAAAGATAAAAATAATCTTGGTATTATATTAATATTACAAGGATAAGGATGTGTTGAAGGAGAAAAATGCAAGAAAGGATAATTACAATTAACCTAGAAGGTAGCAATACAGTTCTTGGAAGTCTTTGAGATAAAATTAGCTTTAATCTTAACTGAAATGTGTGTCCTGGGTATTGGTCAGCTGAATTGCCTAAAACCCGTATATACAAAGGTTTTTAAGCAAAAAAATGAATTTTAGGCAAAAATATGGGCCTCCAAAAATGTCTTCACATATTTCTTATTTTTATCATTGCTACTTGGATGCTGAAATTCATAAAGACATTCTTTAAACCCAAGAATTACCTGTAATTTCAAAGTAAAATTTGAAAGTCTGCCATAGTAGCACTCTGGGGTAATTTGTTGAGTTTCAAGGAGCACAGTGCAGCCACCAAAACAAAAGTGACTTTTAAAGCAGGTGTTCATTTTAATTAATGTTGATTTGAGTCATCCATTAACTCTGTAAGTGTATCCATCCAGGTTTACATGTGGTAATCTTGTTGGTCCATGAGCTGAATTTGACGTGTAGTTATCATTTCGTACAGTCTTCAAAGGACGAGTTGAGTAGACATGTTTCTTATTAGCTGTTTTCTGTCACTTTATGATTAGAACACGATGCCTCATGTAAAAGCTAATAGCCAAGATAAGCTACCGCGTGTGCTGCTTTGTGCTTCAGAACAGCAAGGCAGTGGTTAACCATGCTCAGGAGCTGATAGATTCAAGTAGTGTATTTCTCCAGGCTTACAAATTTGATTACTATAGAGTACAAAGCTATTAAAAATATGACCTTTCTATTTTTTCATACCTTGGCAAAAAGCCAGATAACTTTGTTTGACTTGGTTAGTATGATAGAGTGCTTATTCAGATGGAAATAAAATGACTTTTCTTTACTGGAAATTATACCTTGAAGTCTAAATGTCCATCATCGATATAACACAGAGACAGACACGTTAATGCAGAACTGAAAGCAGCTGAAGCTGTTAAAAAGAGAAGCACAGCCTTTCCATCTTCTTGAGGGGAAAATGTATGTTTTTGTACAGATGTCATCAGCTTGAAATGGCAAAAAGTAGAGCTATTCTTTTAGGATAAATGAAGTACAAAAAAAGGTGATTATTCTATGTTATCAGCTTATCATAATTATTGTTTCAGTCTTACATGCAAAATAAATAATATTTTCATCTTAAACAATTGTTTCCTCCTTGGAACTTTTCAGTCTATGGTATAGCAAACACAGCTGGAGATAGCAAGCCAGGTTTTAATTATCTACAAAAAAGCAATGCTTTTATTTTTCTAAACGATGGATACAGTTTTGAAAGTCAGTCCCACCCTGAAGTGTCGCTATCAGGGCTTGCAATAAGAAAGAACAAGTGTGGAGATTTTGCCTAGATCTAATCAGGAGGGTAGAAAAATGGTTTCCTCAATGTGTGTAAACAGGGAGAAGGTGTCTGTTTCAGTACTTCCTGGAAGAATATTATAAATACACCATTTTCTTTCAGGTACAAGCAAACAGCCAGGTTTCTGGAGTTGTGAGTTTTTTTTTCCCTGGCAACTTTGTAATAGAGCAGCAAGATGGCCCTTTTTATGACTCAGACTGTGGAGATGGGTTTGTGGTAGATTGGTTAACAACACAAGAAAGAACCTCTTTCTGAGACCTAACATTTTATTTTTATTATTTGCTATTAGGAAATGATGTGAAATAAAAATGCTAAAAATGATGTGAAGGATATTCTGGAAGAATCTAAATGGTTACTTGTCCCTCCAGGTTTGCTCTTCATGCCCTCTGTCCCCTGGTGCTGACACCTATGGACCTTCTTTCCACAATGTTCTGCTAGCAACAGCACCCATAAGCTCCAAGAGCTCTGTCCATCTCCAGCGTAGCCCGTGTATCACCTCCCATCTTGGAAATCAATTTCCTGGGAAGAGAGTGTAGGTTCAGACTACTCACCCATCACTCCCAGCACTGGACTTGGAAGTACAGGGAGTGAATGCTTTCAGGATAGAATTTTGTTTCATTTCCCTCAGTGTCATCATGCACAGGTCTAAAAACTGAGTCAGGTAGAGAGGCAAGCATGACTACTATGCCACATAGAGGGTTTTATCCCACCCTCACAATGTTCAGCAAAATGGTTGGAGTTGTTAGTGAGCAAAGGAAGTGTACTTCCACCAGAGAACATGACCAAGGTTTCTTCAAATAGGCTAAGACAGTTCAGGATATTCAACTTCTCAGAATCTAAATAATTTGTCAGAGATGAGGTCATGGGTCCATACACAGAGCAAACTGGAATACCTCAACCCAATGGGACAAGGACACTAAAGTTTGGTGCACAGAGAATTCACTAGCTTTCTGATGTCCATTGCACTTGTCAGTGGGAAACTATGACCACCCAATAAGGGAAGAGCAGTAAGAATAGTTTTATATAGGAGCAAAGCTTTAGGTCACCCCCAAAATGAAAATAAAAGTTTAACCAAATGGGGGATTGACAGGTATAAGGGAAATTTGACAAAGATGTTTGCAGAAAGAAGTGAGAATTATAGTTAGGTTTTATATTCTCCTTTAGAAATTAAGAATGTGGTAGTTATATTTTATGCTGATGAATTAAAAGTTTCCCCCATTTTTTTTTAACCACCAGATATGAAAGATATTGATGGTAGCTAACATCACAATAGAAGGTCCCAGTGAAATGTGAAATCATTATTTGAAGATATCTCTCTGCTGTTAAGACTTTCGGTTTCTCATGTGTTGGGAACTTGAACATCTCATACAGGAAAATAAAAGAGAAAAGAAAACAAATGAGAGTTGGGAGGGGTGGGTGAAGCATGCTGGGCATTCACCACCTGCTGGTCCACATTGTTCTCACCCATTTACATTCTGCTCTGAAGCATGCTTCTCCTGGATGACTCTTCCTTCAGGATAGTTCCTCCTGATTTCAGAGGACACTATCCTTCCTTTCCCTGAAGCAATAGCTCCCATCTAGTAAATGTTCAGGTGATTCCTCTCCCTTTTCCTTCCCCAAACATCATCACCATCTTTATGACAAGACATTTATTACATTATTTTATTTATCCCTTGAAGTTTACTGCCCATTACCTCCCCAAACTGGCATACTTATGTTCTAGTCTTTGTTCTAATACTTTCAAATATGTAGGCCAGTCATTTCAGTGTTCATAAAATTGTAAAAACAAAAATTATCTCTTGATCTTGAAAAAAGATCTTTATGATCTTTATTCGTTGAAGACTTACAAACTGATGGTTTTAGCATCACTTAAAAAAAATTCCCAACCCTTCCTATCACTCCTTTATTGCCATTGAACAACTAAAATTTATAGTTGTTTGGTGGATATTATGACATTTATTGTTCACCAACTATTAAAAAGTCCTTTAATAATAACAAACTTAAGAGGAACGATAAGATCCTATCAATCCTGAAAATGCATCTATCTATGATAATTTTGATATACACAATTACATTAAATTTTGTCATCTTTTCCCAAAGTGATTTTTACCTCTATCAAGTGATTTTTTCTAGGTATTAATGTTAATACAATCCCAATAAAGTTCCAGTGGCATCCTTCAAAGAAGTAAAACAAAGATCTCTCTCTCCCTCTCTCTTTCTTTCTCTCTCTCATACCCCCCCTAAACTCACACATTCTGTACTTCAAACTATACTATAAAGCCATAATAATTAAAACAGCATGGCTGGGCCTCCCCGGTGGCACAGTGGTTGAGCACTGGGTTGCGAAGCTTCCCGCAGCCTCTGTAGCACCAGTTCTATCCCCGGCTGCTCCCCAGCCACTGGATGAGGGACCCACATGGTGCGCAGACCTCTCCTGCCGCCTGCTGCTCCCCTCAGCAGTGTGCTTCGGTCCTTCTGCCTGCTCTGCTCCTGGCTCTGGCTCTGGTGAATTCTCTCACCCTCCCATGCTTCTGACTGCACCCAGTGCTTGTATAAATAAATAAAATAAATAAATAAAAAGAAATAAATCTTTAAAAAAAAAACAACATGGTACTGGAAAAAAATCAGACACATGGACCAATGGTGTGCTATGGAAATTGGACTGCTACTTGAAAATAATGAAATTAGACCACTATCTCACACTAAACACACAAATCAACTCAAAAATGGATAAAAAAATCATGGAAGCAAGACCCCAAATTGTAAAATACCTAGAAGAAAATATAATCAAAACATTCTATAACATAAACTTCAGAAGCATCTCTGTGGAATCATCTCCAGCAGCAAGGAATACAAAGGATAAAATAAATAACCTAAATACCTAGAACAGGTGAATGAATAAAAATGATGTGATATATCGATAATGATATGTCTATGAATATTACCTATATTTATATATCTTTATCTATACACAAAATGGAATACTTTGTTGTGATCCAAAAAGATGAACTCATGGATGGAATAGGAAGGGATTATTTTAAGTAAAGTGAGCCAGAATGAGAAAAATACCAGATGGTTCATTTATAAGCGGAATGTCGAGAACCAAACAAAGAACAGGACAAAGATAAACTGGCCATTGAAAACTGACATTCATTTGGAAAGTCTCTCTCTCTCTCTCTCTCTCTCTCTCTCTCACACACACACACACACACATCATACATTCCCAACTTCAAAGTATACTATAAAGCCTATAGATCTGAGGCATCCAAGAAGGGAGGGGGAGGTGTAGGGAGAAGGGCAGGAAGAAAACAGGGGAGGAATAGAGCACAATGGATTGTGGTGGAGAACTATGTTTGCTTGGTAGTGGGAAAATATGGTAACCACACCTGAAGGGAGAAACACTATTTTGTGAAAAAAATAACAAGGATGTAAAATTTAAAAAAAATTAAGCAGATATCCCTGATAGGAAGCCATAAAAAAAAAGAAAAAGAAACAAAGGTAAACAATATACTAGCTGATAAGATATTTCAATAAATTTATAGACTTGAAATCATACAAAATAAGTTCTCTAACCACACTACCATTAAATTGGAAATTAATAAGAGAAAGAAGTGTGTGAAATTCCCAGATATTTAGACATTAAACAACAGACTTATGAAAAACCTATAAATCAGTGAGTGCATCACAAGGGAATTTAGAAAATATTTTAAACTGAAGAAAGCGAAAGTATTGCATATCAACATCTGCAGGTATAGCTAAGACAGTAAGTAGAGGGCAATTCACAACTTTAAATACTTCTATTAGGAAAGAAACGAGGTCTTACATTTATAATCAGAAAGAAAAATATAATAAAGATTGGAACCTCAATCAGTGAAATATAAAATAAACAAAACCCAGATAGACTGACTGAAAAAACCACAAAAGCCATAAATTCCTAAAATTGGAAAGGAAAGAGGAAACATAACTACCAACCTAAAAGTCTTATTAAGGGAATGTGATGGACATCTTCATGTTCCAAAATAAGGCAGCTTAAATGAAATGGGAAAATTCCTGAAATGCATATATTTCCAAAAGTGACTAGATAAGGAATATAAATCTGAATACACTGTAATAAGTGACAAAACTAACAAACCTACACCACACACAAATATTTAACACAAAATGGATCTAAAGGTAATACCTAAAAATTTAAAACCTCTAGAAGACCTAATAAAAATTTCATGTATTTGAATTTGCCAACAGACGCTTAGATATAGCACAAAAAGCACTATTCATAAGAAAGATAAAAGGAAAACTGACTTCATGAAATTAAAAAATTTTAAGCTTCAAAAACACCATTAAGGAAATAAAAAAGTAAACCTCAAATTGGGAGAAAATATTTTCAAATTATATATATATGATAAATATATCCAAAATACATAAATAATCTAACAACTTAGTGGTAAGGAGAGAAAAATTCAATAAAAAATCAGTAAAATTTTGAATGGTCAGGCCACAAAGAATACATACAGAAAGAATAAAATAACATGGACATGGTTATCATTAGTCACTATTAAAATGCAAATAAATCGGGCCTCCCCGGTGGCGCAGTGGTTGAGCGCTGGGTTGCGAAGCTGCCCGCGGCCTCTGCGGCGCCGGTTCGATCCCCGGCTGCTTCCCGGCCACCGGCAGAGGATCCCACATGGCGCGCAGACCTCTCCTGCCGCCCGCTGCTCCCCTCAGCAGTGTACTTCGGTCCTTCTGCCTGCTCTGCTCCCCGCTCTGGCTCTGGTGAATTCTCTCACCCTCCCGCGCTTCTGACTGTACCCAGTGCATGTATAAACAAAACAAACAAACAAACAAAATAAATAAATAAAACATGCCTCTATAAAAAAAAAAATAAAAAGATTAAAAAAATAAATAAATAAAAATAAAATGCAAATAAATCACAATAAAATTTAACTATACTCCCATTAGATAGTTCTACATAAAAAGACAGAAAATACCAAGTGTTGGATAGAATATGGAGACTGGCACTCTCATATAGCACTGTGCTGTTGGCATCAAAAATTATAAACCAGAGACATACTGAGCAGAGGAGGAGGGAGAGGGATCAGAGGGAGGGAGGGAGGAGCACATGGGACTGCGGTGATGGTGCATGGGTGCATTGGTGAAGGAAACTCTATGGGGACTACACCTGAGGGGGTGGGGGGAAGCAAATACTGTTTAAAAATGAACAATGATGAAAAATAAATAATAAAAAAAACATAAGGGACTCAATAACAAAAAAAAATCATACAGGTACTTTGGAAAATAGTTTAGTAGTTTCTGAAAGAGTGAAACACGTATTTATCATGTAACACAGTAATGCAACACCGAGGAGTGTCCCCAAGGTGAATGAAAACATTTGTGTATGTTCAGGTTCATAACTGCATTATTCCTAACAGGAGCAGGAACAACGCTAATGTCCATCTACAGTGAGGGACGAACAAAGTTGTGTGTCCACAAGAGGAGTGAATTCTGATCTATGCTCCAACACAGATGGGTCTCAAAAACGTGCAGAGTGAAAAAGGTTAGAAGTATAACGCCCACATGTCTGATTCTATTTACATGAAATGAGCAGAAGAGGCAAATATAGAGCTAGAAGTCCTTTTCATCATTCCTAGGACTGAGGGTAGCATAGGGATTCTCTGCAAGTGGGAAGGAAGGAAGTTCTTGGGGTGGTGGAAATGTTCTAAAATTGAACAGACCTGGTTACTCAACTCTATTCATTTCCTGCATTTATGGAATTGTACACTTAATCTGGGTGAATTTCAATGATATGTAAATTATATCTCAGTAACCCTGTAAGAAAGAAATTACAATCTACTATAGTTCCTATTGTACCCCTAAATGCCACTTAGTCTGTTTCTCTTGAACAAAATATAAACACTGTTTTTCAGGGAATATTTTTGTTGCAAAAGCCCACTAAAGCTTATATTTTGTCACTAATCACAGAATTCCATTGTTGGCACCAAACCTCCTGCCTCCCCCAGGCTTGTCTAGGTGCAGAGCTGAGCTGATTCACAAAAGCGAAGTGGTTCAGTGGGGCCTGCAGTCCTATGTCAGCTCTCTTGCTTTCTCAGTCATTTAATAATGAGCCATTTTATATCAATGATTCTGTTTTGTGTATGGATTTCATATCTCCTTAAACAGGCGGTCTCACCCTTCCCTGTAGAACCAGAGGCTAAGTTTCCTTTTACCTTAAGAATACCCTGCATGTGCGCATGCCTTACCCTAATGCTAGCTAATCTGTACCAGGGCATGAGTCCACGCCCTTATTCTCATTTTATGCTTGCTGCAGATGAGGGAAAGCGAGGGAAATTTATTTTTCCAAGGTAACTGAGCTAGTTGAAAGGGACTCAGGATAATTAACACAGACAACCTCCATTTTTAACCATTAAGGGCTATTTCAGACTCACCCATAATATCTGATGAACTATGGGTACCACTACCTTTTTTTGCAGCAAGACTTTCAACAGGTGATTTGAATCACGCCGATCATATAAATTATCATGCTGTGCTGTCCTCCTGTCTGCAGATGCAGCCGGGACTGTTGGAGCTGGAGTTTTCCAGACACCACTGACAGTTCCCAGGGCAGCAAAGCACACATACAGTGAGTCTGTAATCACAGGCTGAGTGAATCTTCAGGAGGTTATGACAATTCTGCACCTCAGAAAATAACATTGATTGATATGTTTTTAAGAGACTGACATATGTAACTCTTTATTAAAAAATTATTAAATAATTCCTTGAAATAAAAAGGCAGTCATGTAATTAATAGTTATGCACTGCATGACAGCATAATTATTCATTACCAATATGCAGGAACAAAATGTGACTTCTAATTTCATCTTCAGAGACTCTAAAGGTATAAAAAGTACTTTAAAAGGAAGTAAACTAGGAAGAGTAGATGGCTTTCATATGTACTTGAGATTTTTCTTGACTTGGAATGAAAAAAAATCTAGATTAAATGGCAGGTGATGTCATGCTATATTTATTTAAGGACCAGCAAGTGACTAAAAACACATGCTTACCTCAATAAAAATAAATTTTAAAAATACACATGGAGAGAAGTTTCTAGAGCTCTTTCCCCACTGCTGTTTTAGCTAAAAATTATTTTTTGTGCTCTCTGGAAAAAAGTGACTTACCTATATCTGTTCAGATTTGGCAAAATGTTTGTGTAAATTATTCAGAATTAATGATGAGTTCTGAGATCCAAATCCCAAGAGAGATTTTCTAGATTGTTCTCTGTGACATGGTGGCAGGTATAACACAGCAAGTTGAGCTGAGCTCAACTGTCCAGGTCAGGTGTTGGCTTGAGTAGTTACATTGAGACCAAGTCACCTCTTCATCCTCATTTAAGGGAAAATACTCTTCTGTGAGTAATTAAAGATAGGCAGTAAATATAAAACCCAGAGCAACTGACCCTTTCTGAGTACGATCATTGTGCACTGAGGTAGGCAGGGGCCAGTTATAAGACCCAGGTTTTGGCCATAGACAGGACTGACAGGAACTGCCTCCGGGTTTCTGGGAATGCCAAGCTTGTGTTCCCTCTGAGTTTAGATGATAGGAGTCACTGAATGGACACTGGGAAAGAAGTCTTCCCCTGCTTCTTTAAGAATTGGGAAGTGATGGGAATTTGAGCATAATCAAAATGGTATCTTGCAGGGTGATAAGGACTGAAGATGTCTATGGACAATTAGATATCAGAAATGGTACAGGACGACAGCTTTGGTGATTTGGGGCCAGGGGACCAAGTTCTCATTTCTCAAATGTCTTAAAGGTCCCTTGTGTTCAACTTCCTTTCTTCTCATCCTGCGGATTCTCCTCTGCTAAAGCTGAGCTTTACTCCAGCTTTACTCCTGCTAAAGCTGGACCTTCTGTTTCTGCCCTCTCGTATGCCTTTTTGTTACTACCCTCTCTGCCTTCAAGGCTCCCCACACTCTCTGGGGTTGCTCTTACGTGGACATTGGACTGTCAACATGAATTCACATCCAGTTGCTGTCTTCTGCTTGGCTTCCCCCTCATACTTGACTTCCCCCTCGCATCCCTGGTCTTCTGCTTGACCTCTTCACCCTGTGAGTTCCTCTCTGGGTCCTGGAGCTGGTTCCAGAACAGGACTTTGCACCATCATCAATGCAGACTAACGCCAACTCAAACTTACAGTGACTGCCTTTGTTTCATTTCGTGGTCACACCTGAGCTTAATAGGCAAATACGGCCTAAATGATTTGCCAGGACCATGGGGAGGTGGGGGAGTGTGACCATAGACATTCCAGATGTCTTTCATTCCTATGACCTATTAAAAGTTACTCACAAAGTAACCTACATATTCTGAACTTGCCTGATTTTATATTTTGTATAACAGGATTCAAACATGTGCCCTGGATATCGATCTTCGTTTTCATTCATCAAAAACCACTGTGTTTCTCCTCCTAATGATTTCCTTTTTCTGCAATGCCCTGCTTCTCTCTCCTTACCTCACTCCTCGTGAGGTCCTTCATTCATCCCTGGTTCATCTGTCTCCTGATCCAAAAACCTCCCCCAGAGCAGCTCCCTGTGCTTCTTCTGTGTGCATGGGAAACTGGGCTCACCACCGGCCTCAGAGTCGACCCTTCAAGTAGATTTTTCACTACTCAAGGACTCAGACTGAGCTTATACATTTTAATAATGCAATGTGCACAAGAAGGGGTTGACGAGTCTTGGATTGATTTATTGATCTAGAGGTTGCTTTTCTAGCCAAAGTTACTAAAGATTAGAATTCTGGAAGATTGTGTCATACAATTTGAGACTTGAAAGGACTTTGGTGATCACGAGGCACTTGATTCCATTTTGAGAGAAGGACCAATCTCTACATTCAAGAGTGCCTCATGTAGAGAGAGATGCCTCCCTGTTTCTTCTCCTGATTGCCTTCCAGCTCAATTAGTTTTTTCATTCACTCTACCTTTTCACATTTGCTGGAGGTTAAAGGGCACAGCCCAGTGTCTAACAAACTAACTTTGATTTAAGCTTACATCTCCATCTTTGCACAAAACTTTTAATCAAAGTATGAAAACTATGTGGAATTTTATCTGCATATATGAGCCTCCTACCATTCTTCGATTTCTAATAGAACTAACTTGTTTGGTTCGACAGAGGAAATGAAGATGCAAAGATACCAGTTATTTTGCACACTAGGCCTGGGTGTAGGAACAGCAATTTTCTTTGTGTTTCTCACTCTGTATCTACTACCTCCCTCTCTGCTCTCTGGTCTCCTGCTCTTGACATCTGCTCTTTCCATGAAGCCCCTGTACTCTAACACACTAAATGAAATACACTATCTTAAGTATAGCTTTAGAAATCAGCTGTCTTTGGGGCCTCCCTGGTGGCGCAGGGGGTTAAGCACAGTGCTGTGAGGCTGTCCGTGGCCTTTGTGGCGCAAGTTGGATCCCCTGCCAGCTGGGGAGCAACCCACATGGCACAGCAGACCTCTCCTGTCTCACCCGCTGCTCCCCCCACAGTATGTTTTGGTACATCTGCCTGTTCTGCTCCCCACTCTGTCTCTGGTGAAACTTCTCACCCCCTGAGACTCTGGCCTGTACCCCACTTCTTGAAACAAACAAACAAACAAAAAGAGAAATCAGTTGTCTTTGTAATCACATTTCTCCTCAGCTTGATACACTATAGTACTTGGAATACTCAGAGGCACGTTCTGGTCCAGCCCAAACCTCTGTGTATTTACTTCTACTTGGCTCTTATTATATTATATTATATTATATTATATTATATTATATTATATTATATTATATTATATTATATTATATTATATTATATTATATTATATTATATATGAGACACACACATGTAATTATATTATATTATAATTATATTATATATGAGACACACATGTAATGTGTACCATAATTATAATAAGTCTATCTTATAAAACCAAACTAGTCCCCTAGAAGATGGAACTTCAATCACTGCTTTCTG
This sequence comes from Talpa occidentalis, assembly GCF_014898055.3. Taxonomy (NCBI): domain Eukaryota; kingdom Metazoa; phylum Chordata; class Mammalia; order Eulipotyphla; family Talpidae; genus Talpa; species Talpa occidentalis. Next base: position 52,326,849 of record NW_023601433.1, read on the forward strand.
CCCCTAGCCCTCTAACTCCCACATGTTACTTCCTGCTCAGGTGCCTGGATGATGGAAGATTAGTTAGTGTTGGGTTTCACCCCTTCATCTCCATGAGGAAGAGACCATGCCTGGAACTGACAAGTGTAGACCACATCTAATATGACACTAATTGGCAGTCATATTGATTCTGAATATGGACAGTAGACAGTATGAAGAAAAAAGTGAATTGTACAGTTCACACATCTGGAGGCACAAGCTGCTGCAAGGAGGAATTCTGACCAATTGAGTGGTAAGTGCACTTGGTATCTTTGATCATACTCTGTGGAGACATCTGCAGCTACCATTTCACATTAGCAGTTAATTTGGGGGCTCACCCTGACCACTTTGTAAGGTGCCATGGGCCATATAGCAGCTGGATCAGGTGGGACTTTGCCATAAGCAGGAGCAAATCCTCCATCTTGCTGCCCCCTTGACATCCCCCACCAACACTGCAAGCAGATCAATCCCTTCCTAAATCAACATGAACCTTCCTTCCTGCTGGTCTTCCAGCCGGGAAAGGCCAGCGGTGAGGACAATGGTCAAGTGGGGGTGTCTGTCCTGTGATAGGCTGGACCCCACTGTAGCCTGCTATGGGAGATCGGAGGCATTGCTCATTCTTCATGACAACGCCATCCCAGGAGAAAAGGCAGAGGAGGGCCCAATGGGATGAGAGTAAACTTATTAAGAAATCTGGTTCTCAGAGCCTGCCTTCTGCTTCCCTTGATATGCTTAGGGGGGAAAGATACGCTTAACACATACATCGTGAAGGGCCAGCGGGGCCTCATCAGTGCTTTATGATAACCACGCGTAAATCCTCAGCGCGATGGGTCGTTCCATGATTAATTGCGTTCTGTCGACATTAGGCTGCGTTATTATCAGCTGCTTGCTGTTCAGCACTCGCTAGGCTGTTAATTATTGTTGTGTGGCTCTAAGGAATGTTTTCAAAACATTTTAGAATTCTGCTATAGTGATGGCACAGGGAGGGATTTAATAAGCCACTATTCTACATAAGAAAGACAAACAGATATTTTAAAACATGAAAATAATTTTAATTATGGCTTTTTCTTTACAAGCAATTGCTGACAAAAATGTATTCTAACAGTCCACTGAATGTCAGTAGTGAGTCTCTGCCACCCCAAATTCCCATTTTATTTAGCTCCCAAGTGGAATGGAATCCCTTGGGGGCTATGAAAGTGAATCAGATGGAAAGGAATGAATTCAAATCCTGAAGCTTCAGCACGGATCTTTGCATTTTTAATCAAACACTTATTAGTAGGACTTCTGTGAATTGGGATGATACAGAAAGCCTTTACTTACTGGTGTGTCTACTTCTCATCTGTAAATAAAGGAGAGAAGGAAATGGTGTTTGTGCCTTTTTCTGGGTTCCCTGTCCCTTCTGACATTGATGCTCCATCCCAAGTCATCACTGCACATATTGTTAACATTTTTCAAGCCCCCCTCATATTTGTACCAGTGCTGGACAAGTAGCTGGAATGTCACTGTTTCATGGGGACTTGGAGACTGGGATTAGTACAAAGTACAAGAGGAATGTGCAGAATCCTCATGTTCCCAGGGCTTCAAGATGAATCAAATGGGAGTTGTCACCATTGAAATAGGGAATTTCTTCAATGAGGAAACAGTCAGAAGTGGCCCCGGCTATTCACAAGTGTTTTTATCTCCAATGTCCCCAAATAATGTTATGAGTCCAAGACTAAAGTATCTATTATATTTAGCAAGTTTTAATTTTTTAGATCTTTGTGATTTCTTATTCCCTCTCCCCTTTTACCTATAAAAGAAAACTAAGCTCTGAGACCTCAACTCCAAAACCTCAGTCTGGTCCGTGCCTGGGCTGAGAACAGAGACCCCACCCCCCAATTTGGAGTTCTTTCCATGGAGTTGTGCTTTCTCTTCAAAAAATTTGTAAAGCAATCGAGGGTTTATTCCTTATAATTCTGTTTGTTTTGAGTTTGGTAGTGAGTGATTTCTTCATCATGATAATCAAGATGCCCACATTTGGATTCTAATTTATTTTCTCCAACTTTATCTCTTCTTTCCACTCAACTCAGCTCCATTAAATCCCTTTGTCTCCTCAAGTAGCCACAGAGTATAGATATTTCCATTCCTGTTTCTCTCCCTGCCTTTCCATACACTTCCAAATCCTTCACAAGGTCCAACTCAGCTCCACCTCCCCAAAGCTGTTCTGTCCCAAATGACTGCATCTATTTTCTAAAATCTTCTAGGCTTATACTCTGTGACACAATTTAGCACAAAACAACAAATTATTTTCTTCTTTTCAAATACTTCATGAGAGGAGAGATGGGGAAACACTGCCAGGCTGTGTCCCTTTACCCGCTGGAAGCCCAAGAAGAGGACAGAGGCATTGTTCTCACAGAACTGTCCAGATTGTTGCCCAATGTCTGTTTCCTGAATTCCCCAGAGGTTAGCATGGTCCCTTTGCTCCTGGCACTGAAAGACTATCTACTGACTAGAATTGCACTGAAACAGAATAAATAAACTGAGAGGGTGGGCAGTAGTGAGATGCTGAGGTGATATACAAAAAGCAGAAAAGGAGAGAGGAGCTTATGCATTCATTCAGCATCATCCCTTGAGTGTGAGTCGGTGTCAGACCTCAGTGGGCCCTCCATGCCCATCTATTAGCACTTTCCAGCTAGGGTCACCTGGCCATGAGCCTGAGTTTTCCTGGCTGGAGTGACAGTCATTTATAAGAGATAAATGACCACTAGTCAGTTTTGCTTTATATGTTTCATCACAGAACATGTGGAGGAGAGACTTGTAGAAACACTTCCAAGAGACACATGGATGAGACATCTGTGGGGATACTGCTCCTGGTCCTTGCCTTGATGTGGCATATTTTGAATTTTAAGTCTTTCTTTTGTCCCAATTCTTTGGGACCAGCAATCCCCTTTCTTATGGCTCTACTTTTGACTTGTGTCTAGCTTTTATTTTTATTTTTTATTTTTTTAAAGATTTATTTATTTATTTACACAAGCACTGGGTACAGTCAGAAGTGTGGGAGGGTGAGAGAATTCACCAGAGTCAGAGCAGAGAGCAGAGCAGGCAGACTGACGAAGTACACTGCTGAGGGGAGCAGCAGGCGGCAGGAGAGGTCTGCGCGTCATGTGGGACCCTCTCCCGGTGGCCGGGAATCAAACCCGTGCTGAAGAGGCTGCAGGCAGCTTCACAACCCAGCGTTCAACCGCTGCACCACCAGGGAGGTCCTTGTGTCTAGCTTTTAGACCTCAGTGGCCCTGCTCCTGGCCAGGCCCATTTAGGGAGGCATTTGCCAATAAATGAATGGATAATTTCTGGAGTTTTATTGGGAAACTATTATTTGAAATCCTTCTCTCTCTCTCTCTCTCTCTCTCCCCGCCCTCCCCATACCCTCCCACCCAGTACACAGCAATTCTATTAAAAATTCATCACTTTAGGGCTTCCCTGGTGGTGCAAGGGGTTAGGTCTCAGCACTATGAAGGTATCCATAGCCACTGCAGCCTGAGTTCGATCCCTGGCCAGGGAGTTAGCTCATATGATGCAGCAGACCACTCCTGTCTTGCCTGTTGCTCCCCTCAGCAGTGTATTTCAGTAGATCTGCCTGTTCTGCTCCCCACTCTGTCTCTGATGAAACCTTTCACCACCCTGCACCTCTGGCCTATACCCCAGCTCTTACATGCAAAAATAAATAAATCTTTAAAAAAATCCATCACTTTAAGAGTAGGTTTCCTTTGCCTTTGCACACACAGATGTCTGATCCTTTTTAGAATATTCACCCCTTAACAGTTTGGGGCCTCTAAGTACCCCTTGGTCAGGTGCTAAAAAGTTCATCATCTAAGAGTCATTGACTCCAAAGAATAAGACGAAGTTATGATTCATGACGTATTTGTAAGCACTAAAAGCATTACTACAGGGATCTTGTGTATGCTGTGATGTGTCCACATTTCTTCCCTTACTCCCTTCTTTGCCATCTCTCTTTCTATAATTTTCACCAAGCATCCAATACCACCAGGCATGGGGAACACAGTGGAGAGCACATCACTCAAGGTTCCAATCTTGAAAGCCCCTGACATGAAGCTGCTCTTATTACTGCTATGAGGTGCCATTTTCAGTGATTAAACAAGCCTGGACTTGGGCAGCTGGTTCATTCCAAGGCTATATAATCTTTCCACTGTAGTATGTGAAATACAGCAAAATATGCTCACCACAGAAATTTAATGAACAATGGTTCAAAACTGGGCTGGAAAGATGGGTAGATGGATGGATGGGTGCATGCATAGATGGATGTATGTATGGACAGACAGGTGCACATGTGGTAGGGTGGATGAATAGATTGATAGATATTTAGATCTGGTTATGTGGCAATTTTGAGTAAATTATAATACTACATGAGGATGCAGAGAAATAAATATTTTCCATTATTCTTGGGCTACTATATCTAGGAAAATGTGACTCTACTTCTACTCCATTATAAAGGGCAATAGGTATTTTTAAGTGGTGATTTGTAGAAACAATTGCGAGAATTTAATCAGATTATTATAGTTATTTTGGAAGTGTATTGTGTCACCGAAATTCTAAATAACAATTATTCTCTCTCTTAAAATTATCACCTTCCTCTTCTGAAACTGCTACCAAAGGTGTCGATGAGTGTGATCTTAAAGGGGAGTTTGCTGCCTGCGTTATCTCAGGAAAACATTTCTATTTTTTTGCAGAGAAAAGTGAAATGGCAGTGGTAAGGCTGCAAGAGATTTTAATGAAATGCTATTGACTTTCAAAGCTATAAATCTTGGAAAGATAATTATTATTAGTGAACATCTAAGCTGTTCCTAGGTCCATAAGGGGATCTAAATTGGATGGTAAGCTCATGATTATATTAGGCATGAAGAAATAGCACACAGATTTCCAACCACTTAAATACACAGAAACATGTACATACTCTTACATATACATTGCTCATGCAAATGTGTGCGCACACACATATATACACAGGCAATACATTCACGGATGTGCACACACACACAGGCATGATTCAGAGCACTGGAGTGTAACTATGTATTTGTCCACACACTTTCTCTGTGAACACATGTAGTAGTTTCTCTGCATCTGGTGGAAAATAACCACTCTGGAACCCTGGGCAGTCAGAGACTGAGAGAAAATTCTCTGTGAGCCTAACCTCATAGACAGACCCCTCCTATTCACTGGTAGTGCTGTTCAGGTGGCATTTTAAGGGTAGACGCCTCCCAGAGTGGTGGTTACCAGGAACTCTTTCACCTGGATGCTCATTCCGGGTCAGCCTGACATCTCATTTTGCACTGTGCAGTATGGAGTGGTTTCCAGAATATTTTCCATGCAGTTTGGTGACTTGATCCTCCTACCTGGCACATGACATCCTCTGTGAAGCCTCCCAGTGACTCTCCTGGGTTGCTGGGTGGCTGCCCTGGGACTGTGGCCAAGGAAACTCCAGCCACATGCCTCTGAGTGTACCTGGCTCCTCTACCACAAGGTGACCCTGAGCCCAGAGTGTCCTTTGTCAGGTGATACCAGGGTCAAGAACCTCTCACTTGGGGGCAGCTCTGATGGGTTTCTTGTCAGCACAAAGTAACTGCTCCACCCTCTCCTCATGCCTCCTTGTCTGCCCCTCTCTCCTCCCCGAGTGATGACCCACCCAGGTCTGATTGTGTTCCTGTGTAGATGCCACAGCTTCTGGTGCCTGTGAGGGTGGCTGGCTTTCCTCTTGTTGCCCCCTCCCTCCCTGTGCTGCTCTCACCATTCCTGCAGGTTCTCCTAAAGCTGTGTCTCCTTCCTCAACAACATTCTTCATGAGCACCCCTGGGGCTAAACCTGCTCCAGAACCAGACTCCATATTGCCAAGTTACTTTAGCAGAACCTATCTTCAACATGCTAGTTTAAATTTTAACCCAAATGTGACACAAATCTACTTTGTTACATTTTCTTTGGAAATCAGCCCAGAGACAGAGCACATTGAAATTCTGTTTGGTAAAAGAAAATATAAAGCAACAACAGGATACTCTTCTGAAATTACTTACACACCTAATCCAGGTTAGGAAGGTGACAAAGGTGTGCAATGGTTCTTAGCCTGGTCCTTTAAGAACACGGAGTCTCCTGTTATCAACATCAGAGAATGAATAAAGCCCTGGCCCAAAACCAGCCTGAGTAGTGGTGGAACCCCCTGCCCAGGAAGGAATCTCTTCTCAAATTTGCAGATTATAACTACTCCAGCTATCAAGGTGTTTGGAAGAACACTTTGCCAAATACCTGCCAAATACCATCACCATCCCCCCCAAATATTCTGCACTTGGTTTATTGTAATATTTCAAATCACTACAAGATCTTTAGAAGCAACAATATATCTGTACAAGTTTTCCAGTTGATACTTTAAAAAGGTATAGGTATGAATAATAAAAATATTTTAATTGAATTCATTTCATTAACAAAACAACCAATGCTTGTTACCTGAATGCAATATCAATGTGCAAATAAATAGTCACTAGTAACCCAGCTTTAACCAATTCTAATAAGATTTTTGTAAAACCAGTTGTTACTTTTCAAAACAAACACTTCTTAATTTGTCTGGTCTATTTTCATTCTAGTCTACTCTCTGTCACAGCTGGATGTGGTTAAGCAAACCTATCTGTATTTATAGAAGCCAATTTTCATTTAAACCCTTGAAGGCGGGTATAAACTTAAACATTTCTCTAGGATCCCATACAGTTAGCTAAAATAAGCACATTGGTGAAATTCAAAAGATCATATGTGCACCAAGAGTTTATGGCATTTGTACAGTTTTATATTTCTGTTATATACACAGATGCCTTCTGTTCATAACACCCTTCGTTGTTAAGGTTGAAAAATGTGCATAATTTCAACCCGTTAGCTTAAAATTGACCACTGCCGTTTGTCATTTAAACCTCTTTTCAAGGCAAAGTCTCATTTGTGACATCGTCCAGTAAAGGTGTATGGAGCTCATGCACATGTGCCGTGCCGGCCTGAGAATTCCAACTGTTTAGTGCTTGACAAGTGTGTATCAGTTTAATGCAAGTGACAACTGGAGACAGCTGGGGAACTCTGCACCCCTCACCCTGCACCTACTAAAAAGCTTTCCTCAGTGGGGAGAGTCAAGCCCAAGTGGTCCAACTCAGCCCAGACTGCCCCTCCTTTTATAACAATCTCCAAATCAAGGCCCATCCATACCTTGTGGACAATACCCCATGCCCAAAGCAGGAATCCTCTTGGGAATCCTCCCAGGAAGCACCAAATCCCTACTGTGATTGAAGAGTGGCCTGTGGCTCTCAGAGAGTCTAAAATCATTAAGTAACTCTCCACCTCTGTCTTCTTCAGGTGGGGTAACTTTATCTTCCATAAATTTCCCTTCAAAACCAGCTTTGACTTTTCTCTGAACCTTTCCCCCTCATGTCCATTTCTGGGTCTTTTTGGTGTTGATGTCCAAATACTTCACTTCCCTACTGTAACACACAGCTAAAAGAACATTGTGGAGAAACGTCAAGTTAGTGCAAAAAGTAATGAAGACCACGGAGATGTGTAAAAAGAGCTGTTGCAAGGGTCATACACAGGAACCATGCATTTTCCCAGGGAGATGCTGACATTCTTAGGAGCAGGGGTGCAGCCTTCTGAAGTGTAGTTTGACATGGCAGTGGGGAAGACAGGTTGTCCCTGGGATAGGAGTGACAGCCAGGTCAAAGGAAAAACTAGAACAGGAATCTGTGACCATTGATTGACCTGACTGCTTGGAAGCACAAAAGGTGGGGATGTTCTGCCTCATCCCCTCACTGTCACTGGAGTCCCTGTGATTAGTGCTAGAGATCATGTAAATGATAGTGGCAACCAGGGAATTTTGAAGCCACACTATTTGAATGTATTCATAACTACATATATCATATATATATACATATATCTTAAATAATATCTCACAAGAATTTTCAGCTAATAATTTTTGGTACTTAGTGGAATAATCTTTATTTTTGGAAGAATTTGTCGTTATGATCTAATGCTCTTTTACTATTAAAAGGCTATTGTTTGAAATCTTGTAGGAAAGTGTTCCCAACAGGACTGAGCTAACAGGGGCCCTGCTGAATAAGCTGTTTTATTTAAAAATATGGAAATTTCTTTTACAAATGGCTCTATTATGGTAATATCAGACACTCACTGTCTGGTGTAAATCCTATTTCTATGGGATCCTTTCAATTCTGCATCATGACAATTTCAGCATGGGAAAGTAGTAGAAATTGAATGAATTGTACTTTCCCTTGCATGCTTGCCACAAGTTTCATTCACTAATGATGGCATAATTTCTTGGTTAGAGCTATAATCCCATAAGTCCCCTAAGTCTTGATTACTGGTGAAAAATGCCCAATATACTCTTGAAAAGCAAGTGCAAACAGTAGATGGTGAGGAGTTTTTCCTAAATAATGATACTCAGCTCAGTGTTTTTAAAATTTTCAAATACTTTTACATAAACTAACATTTGTTCTTTAATACACAAAAGAATGTAGAGAAAATATTACCATAAGTTTGCATACTCTTCTGATAAGAACGTGTGTATGATCTAAGTGTGGTGTCATCCTGCCTTACTTTTCATATGATGATGTGTCAATTACTCTCAGTAACCTTAGCCTCTCACTAAATTGACTTGTGGGGAGCTCTGATTATACAAGCAAAGCAAACCTCCTACTGTTCCAGGCTGCTTCCTAATATGTACTTATGTCATTTCTCTGAGGATATTCGTATCAGGGGTGCCAGATGGAAAAATGGAAATGAAAATGGCAAATTCACTAGTCTGGTTTTGAAAAAAATCCAGCAGATATTTTTACATGAGCAGGGCAGTTAGATTTCCTTCTATCCGTCGACAAAGTCTTTGAGGTTTGGGGAGAGAATGGGAGTTAGATGATGCTGGGGGTTGTTTCAACCTGGAGGAGACTTTACAATAGTGGAAATTCTCCTATCCAGCTCCCATCAGTTGCCATTATATTTCTTGAATTACCCTGTCAAATTCAATGCCCAGTATAAATGAAGCAAGTTTTAATCATTCCAGGAGAGACGGGCGACAGATGTAGATATTACACTTCAGTATATGGAAATAGCCTTGAAATGTCATTAACTTTTGAATTAACAATGAGCCTTGATTGTTTGAGCAAAGGTGACATATTTCCCCATTTAGAGTTTGGGACAAGAAGTTAATTTAAATGCCAAAAGTACATATATTTGAGTAACTTGATGTCAAATAAATCTTTTTACATTAATATAAAAATGGCATTTATAAAAGCTATAATGAATGTAGCTAAAGGCAAGCTTTCTTAAACAGTTTTACTCAATTGAGACCTTATAAAGCTTCATTCTATTGTTCTTTTTTCATTAGTATTTTTTCAGGCCAATTATAGTAAAGATATATATATATATATACATATCAAGTTATATATATATATATATATCAAGTTAACATTTAAAGAGCATTGACTATGGAACAATGTTGTTCTTTATGCCTTAGGTATGTTATATAATTTCTTACAATAACCCATCAGCAGGTAGTTTTGTTATCACCATTTTCCAGGTAGGGAACTGAGACTGAATTAAGTAATTTTCTCTGAGGTCACATCTTTAATAAAAAAAAGGTTGTTGGTCCAGCCAGTTCAGCCAACAGTGCTGAAGTCAGGGAGCCCCATTTCTTTTTTGACACTATCCACATCACTATCCACATCAATAAGTGACATCCACACTAAGCCAGGAGAAGGGAGAGCTTGCCATCCTTTGGCATTTTCTATCCACTTAACAGAGGTGCTAGGTAAGCGTGTGTTTCTATTTCCTGTATCCACCTAGCAGGTGATATAACATCTTCTTGTTTTAATGGAGGCAGAGAGAGAGAACGCTTACGTGACTCCCCATGGTCACAGTTTGCCACTTGGGAGAGAGCAATCCTTCCTCTCCTTCCAGAAAAATAGGAGCTGCCACATCCCCTTGGACAGTGTGCTCTGTTCCCAGGACTGGCCACTGGGAACAGTTCCTGTGGTAACTGGACTTAGAGTTTGTGGTGTGGACACTTGTTGGCTGGAGAAGAGCTGTCCCCACAGCTGCAGGGAAGTCCCAGGAATCATCATAGGCACTGGATTATGATCATCTTTTCCTCAGCTTTTTTCTTCCCTGCCTGCTCCTGTCCTGGGCTATCTGAGAGCCACCTGATGAGGAAATATTTGCTCCATACTAATAAAAGGAAGCTGGGGTACTCCATCTGACACCTGCCATGCTCCATCATCACTAGGAGATTCAAGAACAGCCTCTAAAGTTTGGACTGTCCCTTGGAACAGAGTAGGCATTGATGTGGCTCTACTTCTGAATGGCATATTAGACCCCATGGGTACCAGGTGGGTGGGGTCAAAGGAATGTTTGTGAACCCACTGTTCATGATGCTCAGATGCTGCTGGCCAGGGAGCAAGTCCAGTGGTGAACACTCTTTCCTTAATAAATGTGTCACATTTTTCTCCCAAGGAAAACTGTTCCGTCTATAGGCAGTTTGTTAGAGATGGTTCCTTTGTAAAAATTCAGCTTATTGTCTCTATGTTTGCTCACCACAGTCTTACTCCTTAGATGGAAGGGATAAAACTTAAGCACTCTCCTCTCATAAATGCTCAGTTTTTTTTTTTTAAAGATTTATTTATTTATGCACGCAAGAGCTGGGGTACAGGCCTGAGGTGTAGGGGGTGAGAGGATTCACCAGAGACAGAGTGGGGAACAGAACAGGCAGACTGACTGAAATACACTGCTGAGGGGAGCAGCAGGCAAGCCAGGAGAGGTCTGCAGTACCATGTGGGTTGCTCCCTGACCGGCCAGGGATTGAACTTGTGCTGCAGAGGCTGCGGACTGCTTCATAATGTGGTGCTTAACCCCTTGCACCACTAGGGAGGCCCCATAAATGCTCAGTTGTCAATGGAGATAAGAGGGAAAGGGGATGGTGGTATAGTATTCTTCCTCTTCAGAGTATGATCACCAGCGATGTCGAAAAGAAAATAGGTGAAAAGTGACAAATGAATAAAAGCCAAGCCTACCTTTTAGTAAAGGTTGAAAAGAAGTGTCAAAACTTGCAGTTTGTCACTGCTGAAGGGCTTGAGTAGCCAACTAACATTTTGAGTTGAAATGTGAGGAAAACACAATTGCAAGAGAAGCAAAAATGTTAGGCGCGCCAACAAAATTAATCTCTTATTACCTGGCAGATTTGTAGGCCTGTGTAAGATATCTAATATATTCTATACACCCATGTATATGCTATCAATACATATTTTATGTGTGGCCCTCTAAACATTATTAAACTATGAAAAGAAATATTTTCTGCCTTTATGTCAGCTGAAAAATTTATTAGTGAGAAAACTACATTTTAAGAGAAGACTGATAGCAGATAATGCATTTTAGTAATAGGAAGTAAGGAGTATAAGAACATTTCAAATAAGATAACAGATAAATAGCACTCTTATTTGACAGGGACTAAGCTGCCTTTTTTTTTTCCTTATTTATTTATTTATTTAACAATTGTTTCTGTGTCCATATGACTTTGGAGCTCCATTTTTTATCCCCCACATGTGCACATGATTCCTCACCATCCACCAGACTTCCTGTACCAGTGCCATGCCCACTCCCTCCTCTCTCGCTTCCTACCCACTATTCCTTCTGGTAACAAGTAAATTTTTTATTAGGTTTAAAAATTGTTTTACAGAGCTTGGCCAGTATGATTTTTGGTTGTTTATATTCCACAGATAAGCGGAATCATCTGATACGGGTCTTTCACTTACTGAATTAGTTCACTTAGCATAATCACCACAAGATTGATCCATTTTGTTGTAACAGGTACTATTTTACCCTTTTTAATTATCTAACTCGTATTTTCTTATCATAAGGAAAATGCAAGTCAAAACCACAATGAAATAGTACCTCACCTCTTATTTTCTGGCAAAAAATAGCAAAATACCCAAATTCATTCCTAGCTAAAGTTACTATGTACTATGAACCCAGAAAAATTTACCTTTCAGGGGAAAAATGATTAATTGTTTCTATCTTCAGATGAAAGACAATCAATTAAATTCAAGAAGAAAAATTCAATAAATCACAAATACATACTAAAAGAAAAAAATACTTGTTAATATGGAAATCACGAGTTACCAATGTTAGCACTCGTGATATTGTTTGTAGTTGGTATGAGGTTATTCAATTAAAAAAATCTTAGGGCACTTAATTGACATCTGGCATGGCAAGGAATGAAATGCTCCCAAAAGAGCGAAGGGAGACACTACTTTTCAAGCGCAGCAACATTATGAAATGGGTTCATTCACACTTTGCCCCACTATTTGCTTCACTTAGTGAGAAAGAGCCTAGTTGGTTAATGCAATTTCATAGAAAAGATTTGTAGGAACAACCCAGTATTAGTTATTAAAACCACATAGGGTTTTGTTTAAACAACAATGCAATTTTAAATGAAAGAAATAGTCTGCACTTCTTTCTAGGACAGAGGAGTTACTAGTGTTTTAAACTGAAAATCACCTACAGTTAAAAGAGCAACAAGAACTGCATTTTATTAACCCTTGGGAAGCACATGTCTTAGAGTGGGCAGTTTTTAAATATCCCTCTCCTCTTTGTTTTTAAAGTACAGTGCATCTGAGCATCCTGCTGATTAATCAGCCAAGGAAGCTGCCTTTCTGTTCTCCCAATCAGCCCTCTAAAATGACTTCTCCATAAATCTTTCTAAAAATCTGCTCCAATAGTTATAAATTTTTATATACTTCACCTCCAGACAGATAAATTTGACATTTATTATGTTAGTCTTGATTTTTTTTAGATCACAAAGACTTATTCTTCATTTTTTGTATCATTATTGACATCTTTCTGAGGATTTGGCCCTAAAGCTTAGCAATCAAAATCAGATCTTGCATGAAATCATAAACGCCCAAAAGAAACAGATTTTTGTCTGCATTATTTCAAAAGCACTCAAGGCAAATCTTTGCACTATGACTAATTATTTGTTGAATGGACGTCAACCCATATCTCTTAACTTTGAATATTCATGAGAGCAGTGAATTTGACCCCAAGAAAGAGATGCAGACATCCTTTTACTCTCTGTGCCTGTCTGGTAAGTGTGGTAAGTTTTGATAAAAGTAGTTGACAGCTAATGGGGGCCATATGCATATTTCATCCAATCTACTTATATATTTACTATAATTAAGCATTTCCTAGTTCTTATAGGTCAAATTCTATATTAATGTCAGTCAGATCACTTGATCAGTAGTAAAGTATAATATACCACATGGGTATATTTTATATAAAATAAACAAAAATAAGACAAAACATATCTATTAGAATTATTTGTTGCAAAATAAATGCAATTTACATCTGGGCTGTCAAGATATAAACACTGGCACACTTGCACACTCACATATATGCACACTCATATATACACACTCACACATATTTGCGCTCGCACACATTTACATGCCTACACATTAGTGTGCATAGTCACCCACACAACTCACACCCACACTAATACACTCACAGTTACACCCACAAACCTACACATACACACTCACATACACACACACACACATACTCTGATCTATTTACACACATATGCACATGTTCAATCTCTCAGCTGTGAACCATAGGTTTTCTCTGAGGAATATATAAGAGGTAGATTGACTCCAGTACCAACTCCTCTAAACAGGAACTGCCATCCTGCTTGGCATCCTTATTTAATTATCAATGACATCAGCAGTGTCTGATTAGCATCATGTGTAATCCCAGGGCTAAGAGACTCATAAACATTATCTCATGGGATCTTCCCACAGCACAATGGCATAGGAAGCCTTCTTTATTTCACAGATGGAAAACCAAGGTGTCCAATGCTAAGGTGGCACAGCTAGAACGGTTAGTTCAGCTCAAAAAAATTCCAGTATGTCTTCTTTATCTAATGTACTACATTTTCAGTAAAACATGCCTAAAATATAGCAAAAATTAGAGTACAGTAGTCTCCTCTTATCTGTGGGGGGGATACATTTCAAGACCCCACAGGAGATGCCTGAAAATTTGGTAGTATTAAAACTTTTATATACTATATTTTTTTCCTATACATAATTACTTATGATAAAGTTTAATCATAAATCCGGCACAATAAGAGATTAACAATAACAGACAATAAAATTGAACACTTTTAAAATATAATCTAATAAAAGTTATGTGACTATAGTCTCTCTCTGTCTCTCAAAATATCTTATGTACATAATATTTTCAGACCATAGTTGACTGTGGATAACTGAGACCATTGATAAGGGTGGACTATTATAAAGAAAAAAATCTTGCATGCAGGATGTTAATAATTCTTTAAATGGAAGTACTAGAATCTCCCTTTTGCAAAGTTTAATATAAAATGTTTGCTCCTATAAACCTAGCCATCTGGAGATTGAAGGTTAGTGAATTCATTACTCCTCCAAACTCACTTTTGTGTCAAGCACTACAATTGTCCTTTATACTTGATACATATAATTCTTCCAGAAGAGAAAAAAGAAGGTCATTCCCAGGTCTGGTCACTGAAAAGGTGGCTCATAGCAGGACTTTAATTACCTCAGGATTTTTTAAAAACACACAAAACAAAGAATTATGACTTTCAATTCACAAAAGGTGGAAAGAAAGTGAATGAGGTAGAAGAGGGAGGCCCCATGACCTCTTAAGGAACAGAAAAGACAAGCCAAGTCCAAGAGCTGCCCTACTTGGATTAGAACCACGGACAGCTCACCAGGCCTTCTCTCAATCCTTCTTGTCTGACAATTTTTGCTTTTTGAAAAGAGATGTTCTGGCTACCTTGCTGTGCCTGCAAAAACCCAACTTCAGATCTCTAAAGTCCAATTCTGAGAATACCGAGGACCTTACGGTGTGACAGTAATAGGGTGCCCGATGGGCTCAATGGGTCGCCTGAAAGCTTCCCTTTCAAGAACTGGATACTGCATGAGATCAGCCATGTGAAAGCAGAGGCGGCAGTGGTCTGTGGTTCCTTACAAAAGCTTCATTAAGGAGCCGCAAGCAGCCCACAGGACAGCTCCCAGCTCCCAGCTCCCTGTTCCCCTTGGCTCAGGAGACATAAACACTCCAGGTTATCTCAAAGGCAGGGCTGGAAACAGCTAATGCTGGAAGATGCGACATTCATTATGCCATTTACACGGGCTGAGAATAAATGATCAAATTCCCTGTGTCAACCACAAAGAGCTCGAGTATAATTTTTAAATGCAGGAAGTATTTCTCCAGGGCTTTGATATTTTCTTCCTCCAGGCCACAGCAGCATTTGCGAGTGTGCCAAGTTACGCCACTACTGATTTACTGCGCTGGGAGCAGCACTCCATCAACGTCCCTTAGCTGCCACTGCCACCAAGCTCTCCCTGTCCCCGGGCATCTTGCTTACAGAAGAAAATTATTCACTTGCTTGTATGTTACATGCAAAACAAACTATTTTTAGCTGCCTACATCTATCACCTTACTTGGCTATCAAGGCTTGGCTGGGGGAGCAGAGAGAAGGATAAGGACAAAGGAGGGGGGAATGCTCAAGCTTTTCCTTGAAAAGCAAAATGAGCGCATGCCGGCGGTGACACAGGTTATCATAGGTAGTGACAGAGAAATGTGCAGGCTGTTCCAATTGCTGTCACAAGAGCTTTGTCTTGTCCTGCCTGGCACTAGCATGGAGTGGACAGTCAATGATAACGCTGGTGTGCTTGCAATTTTTCTTGTCTGCACAAGAGAAGCTCCATAGAGTTCTCTGCCACTGATGGGTTTCACATTTTTAAAAAGGGCAGGAAGGCTTTGAAATGACTTTTTGAATATAGTGATAGATTGTATTGGCATCAAACTTTTTTTTTAGGCTTGGAATTTTTGCTTTCTTTGTTAATGTTTATATTTATGACTTGAGATTCTTCAAAGGTGACTTTGTCATGCTAATTGTAATGCCTCACAGGCAAAAATGCATGTAATGTCTATGCAAACAGCCATAAAAAGACTCAGGCAGAATATAGGATGCCAGTTTCTGGTCGAGCAGGATGTTCACCTGGTTAGCAGCTGTAAAAGAAACATATTTGGCAAAAATATGAACACATGGAAAATTGGCTTCAGAAAAAGAGAGTCTGAAAGATGCTTGTACAAGGGTAAAGAAAGTGATCAATAGCAGGATTGACTCAATGCTAAGTTGATGCAATGCTTACCTGAGTCTTCATTTGGAACAGCTGAAGTCTCAGGTGGGCCTCTGCTAACTGTGCTTTAGTAATTGAGGGATCAGATGGACTCTGGGCAGGAAATGCATGCAGACCTTTAGAACCTGGAGAAATGCATGGCTGATGGAACAATTAATGCCCCCATTAATACCATGCAGATGGTCGAATATATTAACATAATTACACTGCAGATACAAACCTCTAGATTGAGTTCTTTAGTGAGCAAAAAAGATAACATATACCTAAAAACAAAATATACCTAATCTGGGTCAAGAATGATCTTGGTCAAAAAAAAAAAAAAAAAAAAAAACAACAATCCTCAAACTCAAAACTCAAACCAGTGATTTATGTGAATGTCCATCAAACCAGTTCAAACATGGATGAAGATGTCACTTCTAATTCATCTGCTTCTGGGTCCCTAACTTGATATTGTCAGGCTGTCGGTTTCATTTTTGCCTACTCATCTTCTCTATCTGAAAAGTCAGTAACATTGCACTGCTAACTGCCTCTCCTCTCTAATGCTCACCTGCCAATCCTCAAGATCAATTCTTTTGTTTGAAAGACCTTATCCCATCCTTCATTGTCCTTCATCCATCAAGGTTTATTCATTCACAAATGAATAACACACACACACAAATGAATAGTCACTCACACCCACATGTTGTGCACTGTAAAATGAACTCCACCCCACCTCTGGGGAACTCACTTTAGACAGACATTAGGTAAAGGACTCCAACTATGGGAAACATTGAGAAGAAAGTCATGGACCCTACAGCCGAGGCACCTGCCTTCTGCAGGAAAGCCTGGGAAAGGCCCTAGAGGGAGTGTGATTTAAGCTGACTTTAAAAAGATAAGTAAGGGTGTCTAGGGTTTGCTGAAAGCTCCTTGAACTGATGCATATTTACAAGCATGGCCTTAACTCTGTGCAAATAATGGGGCCTGTGCTGTCTGGAATCAGTTTCCCATTATTGCTGCCACTTTAGCTATATTGGGTTGCTTGAACATTACTGTGTGGACCCAGCCTCCTTCCCATCCAGGGCATCCAGACTGCACATATCTCAAGTGACTGTTCCCTATACACATTTGCATCTCATCTGTGTCCACAATGAACTGTAATCTTATGAAATATGGAGAGTGAGCAAAGACATTGCAGACAGTCCTAACGTCTCTGGATATCTGTATTGAGAAAGGGACTTTCTTTTGAGGGCAGTGGTGGGATAACATGATTTGACAGTGTGGTGAATTCTCACAATGCAGACAGTGGAGCCCACAAACCTTTATTTTGAACACATTGGCAGAGAACTGCAAAGCTTCCAGTCTCCATGGAAGCAGCATTCTTGAATCAAAGGTATTGGAGATGTCATTCCATTCCTGGAGTCGAGTAAATTCTTCTACATCCCAACTTGCAACAATTGCTTCATTTCTAAATTCTCTGCCCCAAACCAGCCTGCTGTGTCCCAGGCAACCCCACCTTCCTTTCCATTTGTTTGAGTGTTTGGTAGGGGGACATGCTGCATGACTTGAAGAACTCTAAGCTCATGTAGACTGGAGCTGGGTGAGGGGTGAAGGCTCTGTGCAGGGCACTGAAATGTGCTCCTGTCCCTGGTGTCCCTCTGCTCCTCGCCTGTCCTAGGCTGTGTGCCTAACCAGCAAGCAGCTGCAGCCCTTCGATTCTAGAATACAGCAGTTTTGCAGCTGTCAGTGATGGAGGCTGGCAAGAAAGTGAGATGGGGACTTTAAAGTCCAGAGGAGGAAACTGCACCCAGGTTACACTAGGGCTTGTAAGATTTCCGCCGTCACTGCTAATGCTATTTATTGTGGCTCTATGTTTCTTTTGAGACATAATTTAAAAAGGCAAATAACTGTAGAGATACTCACCAAGATAAATGAATAGTTTGAGGCTTTTTACTTTTAATGCCTTTTTCAGGAACAGGTAAGAGAGTGGTCTAGAGTTCATTCTAGAAAGCTCACAGGGAAAAATCACAAAATTGCATGAGCTGCTAACTTCCTTAATCTGTGGATTTCTTAGACCACTGGCCCCATGTAAAAAAAAATCATTTTATTTATTTAAAGTATATCAGAACTAGAAGCTTTAATTTATGAGCCTGAAATGCCATGAAAACATTGCAGGAAATGCTCAATGTTCAAAGTGTGCTTGTCTTCTCTGAGAGGAATAATTTAGGGAAATCCAGCAAGAACGGGATTTAAAGTCATATGGGCATGTAAGCATAAAGCTGAGGTAACTGAAAACATTTTTACAGCAAAAAAAAAATTCTGCTTTTTTTAACATAGCATTTTTCTGGCTTTCTAAGCGTCTGACCATGCATAGATATCTTATGTAGATATTGTGTACTATGTGCGTTTATGCCATACATTGGCTGGACTCTCATTTACTTCCTAAAAAAATTCCTCTTCCTCATGGATCATTTTTCCCACATGACAGCGGCAACCTGGACATACTTTTGTTCAGCTGCTCTGCTAGCACCCCAGGACTCTGAATGCACTGAATTAACTCTGATGAAATGAGAGACAACTAGGGCCCAGGGGATAATTTATTTTCAGTATATTTTTGTAAGGAATATTTGTTCAGTTTTTCTCATGCTACTTTCTGAGTTTTACCAAGTAAACACTTTATGCTTTGAATCATTGCTCTCTTCCCTGAGATCTGTTCATTTGGAAATAATTGCGTGCCCAAGGATGGATCCACATGGATTGTCCACACAGAGCTCTGGGCCCTCATGAGCTCATCTGTTCACACACAATCAACCTCTGCTGCTATTCAAGTTGCCTTTTCGCTTTCCACACACATGCAGATGAGAAATCTATAGTGACAATGACAAAAAACTCTGATAACAGTGATACCAGGATGTCAGTAGCAAAAGTGATCCATCCAGTGTTTCATATGCCATCTGTGTTAAAGCATCTTCTCTGCACTGGCCATAAGTTAGTGTCACTGCCCTGTGGAGGACACTATGATGGCCTGTTTACAGCAGGAATGGACACTCAGAACACTTGGGTGACCTGTGCAGTGTCAGACAGCCAGTAAGTGGACGTATGTGATTCATTCACCAAAGGCTGAGTTACCCTCATGAGTTCAAATCTCCACAGAACTTTATAAGAATATTGTCATATTTGGGACTTAGAGAAATCCTGAGAAAGTGGATGCCCACATAAAGCACAGAGAGTCTAAAGAAGGTACCTGGATACAGAACTACTGAAATAAGGACCCAAATCTCAGATTGAGCCACTTGGAGTTGAACCTTTCTGTTCATATTTGGTGGGATCAAACTAATTTGCTCATATAAAAAAAGATTCAGAGAAAGGAGAATTTTTCTTATGGCCTTTAAAATGTTCCTTGTAGTGAATAGGTTTGTGTTCATACCCTAGCTAGAAACACAGGTTTCTCCAAATCCCATATTCTCTCTTCACCACGGGCAATAATAAGTATATCTTACATACTACCTTTACAAGATTTCACAGGGAATGGGCTTTTCTGTCCTCACCTACATATTTTCCCCTATCATTTACCACATTTAAATCTTTCCTGACCATTCTCACCTACAGTAATTTCTCCCTTCTATTGTCTCTGTTCAGCAGCTCATATGTGCCACCTTACACCATTGATAATTATTTTCAGAGCTGGTGGATTCTTTACACATGATACCTGTCTCAAATGTTTGGGCCCATAGAGGAAATTCTAATGTATTGTTTATAAGAAATAATCCTGTAACCTGGGTCAGACCCCCACATGGAGTGGAGAGTTTGTGTGCTCCCAGGCTCACTGAAGTGTCAGGAAATGGACATCTCTAGAGAAGGTGGCAGAAGTCTGGTTGTAGCTTCGCTTGTACTTAGTTACTCACTGATATGCTGGATTTCTCTTGCACTGTTTTTTGGGTTTTTTTAAAGGCATACATCAAGACAGGCAAAATAATCTCTTAAATTCTAAAGTCCTCAGACTTGTAATCTGCATGTAATTACTCTCCAAGTGACCTCAGACAATTTCTGGTGGATACTAATTCCTGGGGCAATAGTTTCAGATATTAATGGTGTGATGTAGAGGGTGCTCTTGCCCTTCCTTACAGTCTAGAAAGCTGATCTGCAAAGCCCTGCTGGGCTCGGCTGGTGCTTGGGATGAACTGCTTTGAACGATTGCATTGTGTCATAGTTATGAACATCTTTACAGACACTCTGAGGGTCTTTCCAATGTCCAATATTGATGGACAATTGAAACTGTATTTATTTACTGTGCTGTTTCACACAGAGGGAGCACCACAGATATTGTGGTGGTTACTCTGGGACCTTCCTGCCAACTTTTCTTGCATCGTTTTGGGGGAAGAGACTAAATGGCAATTCCCCCCCAAGGAAATTCCAGGCTGGCTTATATATTGACTGGCTTGGGGGTGTGTGGAGAGGGGGCTCACAGTCACCAGAAGCTACTCACCCTTGGTTTATGTCATTCATTTAAAGCAGAAGGAAACACAAGGTGTTCCCAGGAGCCTGCTTGTGCTAAGTCAGGTCCACATTAGAGAAGGTAAAGTACTCTGACCAGGTGTTTGATAAGCCAAGTACTTCTGGGGTTGTCATACAGGAAAAGGAAGCAAAAGGGAGAAGGATAAGAGAAAGATATGGCTTCATAAAGAAAGTTCAGGAAGGGCCTCCCTGGTGGCACAGTGGTTGAGCGCTGGGCTACGAAGCTGCCCGCAGCCTCTGCAGCACTGGTTCGATCCCCGGCCACCGGCGAGGGTCCCACATGGCGCGCAGACCTCTTCTGCCACCTGCTGCTCCCCTCAGCAGTGCACTTCATCAGTCTGCCTGTTCTGTTCTCCGCTCTGGCTCTGGTGAATTCTCTCACCCTCCCGTGTTTCTGACTGTACCCAGTGCTTGTATAAATAAATAAATAAATAATCTTAAAAAAAAAAAGAAAGTTCAGGAAGCAGACTGAAGTACAGATTTGAAAAATACAACATAAAAAGGCAAGTTTCCACCAAATCTCTTCTTTCTGGACTTCCTAAGATCTTCCAACCTGAAAGTGTCAGATACCCATCCAACTGCATCAGAAGTCCTTGCTATTGGCCCATGAAGGATCAAATCTGTTCTGTTTCTTACTACCTTAAATTAAATGGGGTCCTTTATCATCCTGATATCAGCAAAACTCCTTCAGGATGTGAAATATTAATTTTCTGCTTATCACTGATGGTTTTACACAGGAGGCATGCGAAAGCCAGACATGGGCTGTATGGGGCCATGGGGAGGAGGGCAGTTGAGGACAGTTAGTTGTGGGAGAGGCAGTAGATGAACTTGAAAAAAGCACATTTGCTTCAAAGTGTAATCTCCACCATGGATGTGTTTCACTGAGTGGGAAGATTAGCAGCAAATTCGTATCTGCCACAGACACTGCTGGTTTGTGTGTGGTGGGGGCATTTATTACTGTACTAGGATAATATCGCCCTGACCTTCACAAATTCCCTCTCCCCCTCACAGAGGTCATCTCAAGGACGTGGGAGAGCTGTGCATTTCTCCTTCATGCCAAGGGGAAACACACACCTGTCCAGACGCCCAGCTAGCCCCATGCGAGCAAGCTGCTGGGCCTCGCTGGGCACTGGGGGTGCCAGTGCTTGGTCACTGGCCGCAGGATGACAAATTACCTCTCTTCCAGTATCAGAGCTGCGACAGTCCTTCCACAGCCCCTCCAGATGGGCCTAATTAAACTATTAGCCAATGAGTGAGTCTGATGGCTCCATTAGGAACCCTCCTGTGCTCAAACAAACAGCTCGGGATGAATATCTTCCCAGGAACAGCGCCAGGCTCGCCATGGGTGTGCCATCACATCACCATAGGTCTGTTGTTGGTGAGGCTTGCAGAGTCGCTGAGCTGAGCTCTGCAGGGCACCCTCCCACTGTTTCCGACACTCCCAGGCAACCCTGGGCTGCTGCAAAGAGGGAGGCTGAGTTCCTCTATGGTTAAGTTCAATTGCAGCCCCACTGCCGGGTCATTTTCTCTATTAGCCCTGCCCCCCTGCTTTGCTGTCCATCAACAAGCGGCTTCTCCTAGCCTGCTGGTGCTTCCTTCTAGAAGCACCCCATGTGTAGTGGCAGGAAGGGCACAGAGCAGGATATCTATGATCCAAGCAGACCCAGTAAAGGAGAGTCCTGGAGCCCTCGGTGGCTTTCTCAGGCTTTTATTGAGCTTTTACATGTAATGCAGCAAACAGGTACACGGCAGATGGGGGGTGGAAGGGGAGGGGGGGTCAACCAGGAGGCCTCCAAGCCCCCCGCAAGTCTTCACGCTGGGCTTCTTTCTCCCATTCTCTCTCCTGCTTCTGCTTCTCTTGGCGAATACCTCAATACTGAACCATGGCCCACAGAAGTAAACAACACACCTTACAACACTGTAACAACTGCAGGTGCCCCATCAGGCAGGGCAATCTTAATGGTTGCCAGGCAGAAAAGCCTAAAAACCATTTACCCTTCATCATGTTTCTGGGTGCCAGCCCCTTGTTAACTCTGTGTTTCCCAACATGCAGAAACTGTAGGGTTAGAGACACATTTTCCAAATAATGAATGAAAATGCAAGCATAGTAGGGCAGCTCTTCTGGAGCCAACTGGGCCCACGTGCACCTTAATCTAAAGAAATGGGTGTATGATCTCACTTCTTTGTGGAATCTAAAACAGTCTCATAGAAGCAGGGAGTTGAATGGTGGTTGTCAGGGGGCTTTGGGAGAGGAAAGGAGGAAATTTGGGCAAGAGTGCAGACTTTCGGTTATAAAATGAATACTTTCTAGCACTCTCATGCCCAGAATGGTGACTATAGGTAACTGTGTATTGTGTCTTTGGGAGATGATGGATGTGTTTATGCCTTCACGGTGGTGATGGTTTCATGTGGATACTTATACTTATCACTGAGCTGCATACATACAATATGTGTCCTTTTTAATAGGTCATACCTCAATAAAACTATAAAGAGTAAATGTAAATAAGCAGAGGAAACGGGATTGCCAAGATTGGTTGCTGATTTTTCTCTGCATCTAGGAGATGACTATTCACACAGAGGGGCTTGCTTCCCTGCTGACTCTAGGGGTTCCACCCAAACACTGCCCCAGGGGTGCCCAGCGGGAAGGGAGGAGACTGCATGAACTGGAGAGACTGAGCAAAGCACTCTATTGTTTCAATGCTGGCTCAGGAAAAGATGAGTTGAAAATGTCAGTTCTAGGGAAACAATTAAGAAAATTAAAAGATAAAAAACACAAACTAAAGGACAATGGAAATTTAACATTGACGTGCACTGACAATAAAATTGCTTTAAACACAGAGAGCAGCTTGTCTTGCTCTTGAAAGCATCACAGTGCTTCCACCATTGGATAGACCCTGTGTCTCTCTTGTGACTATGGCCTTTGCACTGGTAATTCTGGTGAGTTCTGGCTGGTGTCTAGCCTCTCTGATATTCTGGAGGATCACATGCCATGAAATGAAAATGGATTTGTCCTCTCTTTGCTCCCCTAAAGGGACAGAATGCCCCTCACCCCAGCTCTGCCCCTAAAGCAGACAGCACAATCTCTATGTGACAGTATCACATTACTCAGGCCTCCATTTTATTCAGTTCTTGAGCATCTACCGTATACTGGATTTCTAGTGGTACAGTGGTGAACAGAAAGAACAGAAACGCCCCTTTCAGTCCACAGTGATTCTCGGGTGTCTGGGGGACCTTGTCAGTTGTCCACGTCTGCCCTTTCCAGCACCTGCCTGGATTCCAGCACTGGGCCCTACAAGTTTTTCTTCTTTTTCCCCACTGATGTCTGCTCTCAGGGGAGGATTGGTGAATTATAGAGTTAATTGTATACTTAACTAAGGTTTTATTCTCTCTTCATAAAGGAGTATCCTTTATCTAAAAACAATCACTGACAATGGATTAAAGTCACTCAATAAACTGTTATTCATTATTTCTTTACTGCTCATTCTTTTCCTTTTGCTCCCAAGCAAAGCATGTCCAATCTTTCATTCAGTTCTCATTAAGTTATCTGGTTATTTGAGCTGGTTATCTGAGCATGGACTAGCCAACAACAAGAGGTGTTTATTTCCTATTTTTGATAACTTTTCATGTTGTTAACTTGACCATATGGATTGTTTCTGCACGATCCCTCCTATCTTCCCAACCACTTTCTCTCTCAACCCTGGGTTAGACATAAACATACAATAATAACAAGAGATGGGTTTGTCTGCAGTACTCAATGCCCACCCTTTTCTTGGCCTGCCTTGTTGCAACCAATCCTCTGTGACCACTGTCCTCTAGGAAAGGACCCAACTCTTCAGATGAGGAAGACCCCCCTCCCATAAGGGGGATCCTAATGCCCCACCCCCACCACACATGCTGTGAATGCCCCCTGGATTTCCAGGAATGCTGGCCCTGCAGGCAGGTGGAAGATGATCTTTGCATGCTGCAGTCTGGACATGGCAACAGACAGGGAGGGGGTGAGGAGGGAGCGTGACCTTGATCCTCTGCTGAGCAGAGGGTGTCAGCAGGGAAAAGGGACATGTGGTATGAGACAGCTGTGGTCTCCACAATGGACCTAGAAGGTGGTCACACTTGGACTGGGTTCAATAATCATCATCTGAAACCCTGTGTGTCTCCAGGGCAACCTGTGTGTGGGTGTGTGGCCTCTATGTGCTTGGTCTTGTCTTCTCCAGAATATTGTTGAATTGCTCCTAGGTCAGGACTGGGTCCAAGGACCTGTATGTAACAGCCTCGGACAATTCTTGAGAGAGAATTGATTATAAGGAATAGATTTTCTTTTCCTCTACCCACCCCCATCCCTGACCAAGTAGGACATTTATTGACGTCATTTGCACGAAGGCCCCTTACATTTAGTGCCTACTCTTGTGCAAGGGTGATGCAGAAGAACTAGCCATGCACCCCACCATCAAAGGCTCCTACCCCCTCGGCGGAGGGAAGCAAAACTTGAGCTATATCCTGCAAGCACAGTGGGTGTTTGCAGAAGGGAAGCTTTGTGGATGGCATAGCTCAGCTGCTATTGGACATCATCGTCTCCACACAGGCCTGGCCTCTGCTGCCACCACTGATGGCTTGCCTCAGGCGCTGTGAGCCACAACCAACCCAACTGAAAGGAGGCAGATGAGTTGGTCAACAAAAGGACTAAGGAGCATCATCAATGACATTGCCTGCCAGTGATTTCGACTCAGTTCAGTTTCAATAAGTTCACATTCAAACCGCTGTGGGCCTGTGGTTCTCTGGGAACCCCACCACACACCTCTATCTGACTCATGGTGAGAGGGACTGAGACCTGGAAAGGCTGAGACATGGGACAGTGATTTTAAACAATATAGGAACAGAAGGAACAGAACTGCTCCCAAGAAAATAGCAGTGTTTTGCTGAAATGTTGCTGAGCTAGTCACCACCAAGAGCAAGATCCGGTTACGGGATAATTAGGGAACAGAAAAACAACCGCCATGAAACTTCTCAACCACCAAGTGCCTAATCAATAGTCCGGCACACTGGAAAACAGGAAGGCTGGCAGTCTGTAGACATAAACAGGCTGGAATAAATGGGCATCCTCCCTGGGCCCCCTCCTGCTGTCAGGAGTTCTTTCCTCTTGCTTCAACAATTCCACACTTGCTTGCTCTCACATTTGGTATGGCGGCTGTTATTCTTCAACTGGCTTACACACCCGGACCCATGATCATCTACTCTTCTAATAATGGGATTTCCCCCCTAGAGGTCCACAACCCAATATGTAGGCTGAATTCCCCCCTCAGAATGTTCCTGGCACCAGAGAGCACAGCAGGGAAACTGAGGCAGTTCAGTTCCCAGAGACCCTGATACTGTCTGTCCTGGGTGACTCAGATCCCTCCGCAGACTTGTCAATTTAGATGGTGCTCCAGCAACTTCATCTCCTTCTGTCCCTCCTTCTGGGATGCTACCCTGGATAGCATTTCAGCACCACCGGCCTGTCCCAGGGACCTCCCTGTTCTCTCTCAAATGTGTCCATGCATGGTATCTTCACACGGATAGTCCACATAGGATTTGCTTCTCAGGACCCACTGACTTAACCCCTGCTGCCTCCAATCTGTGCCACTGAACAAACTTCCTGTCACAAAGATGCAGCCTCCACCTCAGTCCCTCCCATTGCTTCACCCAAAACTGTTTTTCTCTGTTCCCTTCCTCTCATGTCTCCTCGATCCATTAGAAAGCCCAGTGGCCCAGGGTCAGACTCTGACCAAGCCTCCTCCCTACATCACCATACCTTGTCCAAAACCCAGCCCTCCCTAAAACCACCCTACCCCTGCTCTTCTACTTGCAGAACCCCAACTTGGGCCTCTAGAAATCTAAGTCAAGCTGTGTGACTATGTGAATTCTGCAAAGAATCCACCTTTTGCTTTGACCAGACCATAGACCTCCCAGAGCCTGATGCTTCTGTGTGGCCTCCCTGCTCCCTGAGCCTTTACCTGCCTACCCCATTATGTGAGGCATGCTGTCCTGAGCTGCGCTGTCTCTATCCCCCCAGCTGCTTCCCCAGTGGCTCTTCTGCCAGAAGATTCTTTCCCAGTGCTGCTTGGCCATCAGGTACTCTAGGTATCCTTGCTGGGAACTGGGTTCCTCCAGCCACCCAGTTCCACCTCATGCCCTCCACTGTGGTCCTCTCTGTCACTCTGAGAGATAACCCACTAAACACCAAGGAGTTGTCTTTCGAACAAAGCAAAAGTAGAGTGCTATGGAAGATGGGCACCAATTAGAAACTCAGGGTCTAATGGTGCCTGGACATGCTTCTTTCACCAACTGGATGAAAAGAGGGGAAAAGTGGCAAACGGTGATCCAGGTGTTCTCTGGATCTGTCCTTTCAGGTTGAGTTTTCCAGAAGGCCCTTGGGCCCATTCAAAATGAACATTTAATCAGAAACTATGTCTACCTCTGCAGCACACACTTATACTAATTTACTATTGATTAACCATTTGTCCTAACCAACCACTGTAAAAATGTCCTGTGTGTTTAACCATCAAAATCAAGAAGCCCTGAAATGTCATCTATTTTCCAACATTCTATTGTCTCCGTCAAAGTGCAGTATTTTGATTGATTCTAGACAGGATGTGGAAAACCACATTAGAAACAGTGAATGAAAAAGGAAACTGAAAACAGGGGAGTGCCTTTTTTACTAGAAATCTCGCTCAGGACACTGCTGATGGAAAATCACAAGTAATTTATACTCTGTCCTATCCCCCAGGTCAGTGTGGGAACATGCAGGTGTTTAAATATCTTAGAAGGATCTCTGCTGTTAAATAGTCATGTGATGTCAAATTACTTTTTGGAGGGAAGGAAGAATCTATTTTTCATGTTTACATTACATATAAGCTTATAAATTTGTGTGTTTCAATAACATTTGTTTTGAAGTAAGCTGTGAGCCTGTGTGGTTGGAGGTGTGAATCACACACACGCGTATGTCTCATTGATCTGCTTCATCTCCATAAATAATGCATGGAGTTCATGCTTCAGATAACAGAAAGGAATCACTTAAAGAGGAAAGTCTATATAAAAATTTAAGCATTTTTATCAACCTATTTCTGGGACATTTTACTTATTTCCCTCTTTTTAAAGGAGAATATACATAATGATTTAACATTTTAAAGAAATGTGATCATCTTTGGAGATGTCAATTAATATCTTAGAAAGTAATTTTAAAATAACAAAATAATTTCCTTCGGGTTAACAGAGTGTTGAGAATAATTGACAATATGATGAGTGTCCCAGATCTTGGGATTTTGCAGATGTCACTCTTTCCTCATCACCTGTCACCCTTCCATGCATTCAGAGAGAGAGACAGAGAAATAAAGAGACAGGTGACCTCAATGGTATAAAACTCTTTGCTTCCCTACATCGCAAAGTTGATGGTTTTGTGAATGATATATTTCTCATATCACAAAGGACCTTAACACTTAATATTGGAACCTTATAATTTGGAGATCTGTGGTAAGAATCACATGAGGGGTAAGTAGAAAATTCAAGTTAATGTACTGGGACTAAACTTCCTGAGGCAAGTGTGTCATTACTATCTCAAATTCTTTGCAATAATTATTTAAAAAAAGTTAAAGGACAGTTTTTCCTTAGCTTAGGAACACTGGAATCTTTCTATAAGAATTTCTTCATGAGAAGCTGGAAATAATGCAAAAATTTTAAAAAGCAAGATGTTTTAAGATTAAAAAAAATGGAAACTGTATTCCTAAAGCACAGCTCTCCATTTTATTTATTTATTTATTTATCTATTTATCTATTTATTTATTTATTTATAACAAATGTGCACATGAAGCTAAGGATTTCTGACAATTTCCATGATGCCAAATTCCACAAATGTTATATTCTGTGTGTCACAGAAGGAGTATCAACTGGTGACAGTTACAAACAGGTCTTCAGATTCAGCATTTCCAGGTGGAAAATTTTTCAGGACTAGCTTTTCAAAAAAATTGTGAAAACAGTGAAATGTTATTAATCAAAGCTCAACTGTATATCTCAGCTTCAATAAGTTTGTTCTGGTAGCACTGCAGATTTTAATTAATGGCTTGTTCATAGCAAATAGGTGGTATGCTTTAGCCCTGGGAAAAGAAAGCAAGGAATAACTTGTGGAATTTGAAAAATCGATATTCTTTTATGCTTAAAAATTCCCTCTTTTAAAAAAAACATACAAGAAATAACACCTCATCCTATTGAAAATTTTCAAATAAATTCTTCTCTCTTCCTCTCTTGATCTTTGACAGATCATGGAGCCCTTACACCACCTCATCTCACCTTCAAATGTATGACTTGTGGGACACCTGCTTTTTCTAAAGTCTCCTGTGGCATCTGACCTTTGCTGGAAGCAGCTACTGAGTAACAGATCTCAGAAGCCATCCACAGATTTGAGTGCAATTTTCCTGAGTGGAATATTGAGAATTCAAGAATCAGAGCGCCATCATGAGAGCTTCCTTTGATTGGAAGAAACTGATGGAGAGACAGGAAAGCTGAAGTTGGTGGAAACCCTGAGATTTAGTCTTTCTCAGAGCTGATGTGTTCCAGGCAGCACTGTGGCTTTCAGCCACAAGACTGCAAAGTTCTCCACCTTCATGCATTTCATGCAAACTGCTTTTGAGCTTTATTTCAAGGAGGCATCTATTGTTTCAGGTTCAACTAGTAAGTATCGTTAGTATTATCTTGTGAAATCACATGAATTCCCATGTCTCTGTCTGAAGTGCCACGATGTTAGCCAAGTGGGGAGAAAGGGTTCTTTTGAGATTGATTTTTTTTCCAGACACCATGGTTCTGTTCAATTGAATTCACTCAACTTGTGGTTAACATAAACACTGCAGAGAGTAGGACATGTCAAATTAGCAGCTTTGCAAATCTCCTGTTAATTGTCAGCCTAATTAAAAAATTGCTAATTATAATGTTTATAACTTCAAATAACTGCTCAGCTATAAAGTACGGCCTGTCAGGTGTAAACAGGGGACTGGAGGGAAAAAAATCAATCGACATCTGTTAATTTATCAGCAGCAGTACACCAAATTGAAAAATGGATTGCCTATTGCACTGTAAATCTGCATTGCGATAAAAAGACCAATTCATTCAACACCTGCTTAATAAATGATAATGGCCATCGTTACTGGCTTGCCCCAGGGTGTCTCTGCTTATCAAATTCCATCCTTTCTGGGAGTAGCAGACAGGCAAGTGCCAACGCACAGGACAGATCTCCAGGAGAGAAGAGCCTTGGACAAAGCAAACGTTGGTCTTCTTTATCAGAGAGCACAGACCCCAGCAACTGGGCTTCAGGAAAACACTTAACATTTGGTGCTATGCAAAATCAGAACTAAAAAAAAAATCCAAACACACACACGTTAATTACATTTAAGCAGTAAAAATGTGTGGAAGGGATCACTCTTTCACGAAAGAATTCTGGAGGCTGCGGCCATCACCTGCCCACTTTGCTTGGATTCCATCCCTGCCTGCTGGACATCATGGCAATGGTGGGTCCAAATGTGGCAGCAACAGTTTCTAAAGTCTGTATAATTTTAGTCCAATTCTCCTATTCTTTGTAAATCTGCTACTTACATGAGATTACAATTGCTCATGGGTTTGCAAGCCTCTGTCCTGCACTGGGCTATTATCTCACTGCTTTCTAATGTACCATGTGCTTCCAGGGTATCTACCAGAGTCCCCAGAAGCTCCAGAATAGGGACTTCCTGCTCCTATAAGCTTCTTCCCCCATAGCCTTTTCATGACCCATAGAGGAAGGCACAAAACAGAACCTGGTCACCAATACCAAGTCTGTCCTTCCCATTACACACACAGAGCATCGCAGAGTTTCCTGGGAAAATTATTACAGATGCCCTAGCAGGCATTTGGAAATCACCTGCCTTAATTCAACATTTATTGAGAATTTTATTCTGTGTCAGTAGTTGTGTAGAGGTAGAGGAAACAATGATGATTATAAATATCCCATCCTCAGGAATTTTGTAAACTAATGGCACTACCCACACGGGGCTGAGTTTGAAAGGAATGTCAACCAGTGTGTCAATCACATATAATGGGACAGACTTAATCAAAAGTGGCCCAAAGAGCTCAGTAGCTCTGGTCTCACTTTATCAGAGGACCTACCCTAAGGTCCCCAAAACAATGTCTATTCCTTTCACAATCTCCTTTCTTGGTACTTTCTGGATCCATCATTTGGATCTGATTAATCAGAGGAGTGGTGGGATGGAATGTTGGTTGAGGTGACAACCCTCATCCCTGTCCCCATGAGCCTCTCTTCTTGCTGATTTCAGCACTTCTGGTTGAACTTGGGACATGTTTGGCTCCTCTTATGTTTAAGGTCACACAAGCAAAGAATATATTATGATGGCTTATCCTTGCAGGTGTGGGTGGGAAGAATAATCCTCCCAACTGTCCACTTCCTTGTCCCTGGAACTCAAAGGTGTCATCTAATGGGGCAAAGGGACTTTGCAGATGTAATTTAACTTACTGACCCTAAATCAGGGAGGCATCTGCACTCTGGGATGCCGGGTATATTCACCCTTCAAAGCAGAGCAGAGTACTTTCTCTCAGTTCCATCAGAAACACAGCAGAAAGATCAGGAGAGATCCAGGCAAGGATGGGTCCACTCTCTGCTGCTTTAGGAGGTCATGAGAGGGAAGTTTCTATAAGCCAAGGATGGTTCCAATAACAGTCAGCAAAGGATGGGGGTCTTATTCCTACAGCTCCAAGGAAACTTATGCAGCCAATGACTGGAATGAATAGGAAAGGTGATGGAGTCTGGGAATCCAGCCTGGACTTCATAGTCTGGGGGCTGTGTAAAGCTGCTAAGTTGGTGTCAATCTTACCACAGTTAAGGAAAGTTAAAAACAAGTTTATTTCTTGCTCATAGAACTGTCAAAGCCGAGTGGCAGTCTCTCAAAGTGGTTTGGACTCTGGGGGGTTCAACTATAGTCCCTTGAAATCCATTGCTTCAGTTCCTCAAAGACGAATGAAAAAACTCTGGAAAGTCCTGGCCTGAAAGGATTCTTATGATACTGCTCATTTTCAGCCTGTGAGTAGAAACATGACCACTCTGGGGTTCTGGGGGCTGGAACACAGTCCTGGCCAGTCACCTCTCAGTAGAGACTCTGCTTTGTCTTCTCTGGAGGAGAATGTTCCTTTCTGCCATTGACAACTGTCTGTCCTTCACCTGGGATAGCAGCATCCCAGCTGGACCTTCTGTCATTCAAAGACTGTGAACATTAGGAGATACAGGAATGACCCATAGAATTGTTAATCCAATGGGATAGAGTAGACCACAATGGAGCCAGAGGCAAGTTACATCTCTTTAACAGGAAGTATTTTTGGGAAAAGTTGAGTTTAAGTTTGCATAGCATATTAGGATTACCTGTATTGTTCACCTGAATGACTGGATAAGTTTAGGAAATAAATTTTTATAACGGGCAAAGTATTTTTAAATTAGTAGGTTTATTTTTAGAGCAGTTTTAGGCTTACAGGAAAATTGAGCAAAAAGTTCAGACAATTCCCATGAGATTTATTCCTAGCCCCTCCCATAGGGTCTCCCCTATTATTTATATCCTTTTAGTGTGACAATTGATGAAGCAATATTGAGGCATTATTATTAACTAAATTTACATTTGGGTTTACTCTTTATGTTGTGCAGTTCTATTAAGTCTAAATAAATGTCTTATCTACCATTGTAGTAGTATCACATGGTATTTTCACTGCCCTAAAAATCCTTTGTCAACTAATTCATCCCTTTCCCCTCTTCTCTCCCAAATCCAAAAACATTGATCATGTTACTGTCTCCATAGTGCTACTTTTTCCAGAATGCCAAAGATGCAATCATTCAGTATCTAACCTGTCAGATTGGCCTCTTTCACTTAGTAATATGCACTTAATGTTCCTCTATACTGTTTCATGGCTTAATGGCTCATTTCTTTTTAGTGCTGAATAATATTCCATTGCTTGGCTGTTCACAATTTATTTATCCATTCACCTACTGAAGAACGTGTTGGTTGCTGGCAGGTTTTTGTGTGGGCATACGATCTCATCTCCTTTGTGTAAATACTAAGGAGTGCAATTCTGGATCCTGGGGTGTGAGTATGTTTAGTTTAGTCCACCAAACTGTCTTCCAGACTGACTGCCACTTTGCATTCCCATCAGCAACTTGTGAGAATTCTTGTTGCTCCACATTCTTCAAAGACCTGGCTGATGGACCTTCAGCAGACCTGGCTGATGGACAATCAGCAGAGCAAAATTGGAAGTTGAAATTCAGGTTGCCGACTCTGAAGCTCATGCTCTTCCCTCCCAGATGCTCTCTGGCTTCATCAGCATTATTCATGTCTGAAAAGCTGGCTCCTACACTGTGTCCAGCTGAGCTGTGTGAGCTTAATTGCTTAGGATGAGATGGGAGAAGAAATAGAGAGAAGGATAATAAAGAAAATAGAGAATATTTGGGATGCCCTAGGGCCAAAGGGCAAAAACAATGGTGGAAATCAAGGTTTATTGTTTGTATCTGACTGGGTGCAAGGTGGATGGAACCCCTGTATCCTTTCAGTGAAAGAATTATAGATGCCAGAACTTCTTGTAGCCAGAGCAACTCATTTCCCACAGGAAGCAATGGAATCATAATTAAAAATAAAAAGCTTAGGTCATTGCTAAATTCTGACTTGAGCATCTTTAATTTTGGTTATTTCCCCTGGTTCCTTCATCATTGCCCTAGATATTTCCTTAATATTAAGACTTTGGGTAACCGTTCATATAAAACCTTCATAACCATTTTCAGCTTGTTGGGTAGGATGGAGGGGTATCATGTGCAGATGCTTATTTTGTCACTGGGCAGAGGCCAGTGACACAGATGAACCTAAGATGTGGGGAGTTCCTAAGCATATAGGAATAAACACACATGCTTGGCCCCTTGACATCAGAGCCGGAGCAAGACTTGCAGAGGACCTCATCTAGCATGCTCCGCTTCCATAAGCACCTGAAGTTCACAGGCCATGGAGTTTGGCGCAGCCTCATGCCTGGAGTGCCCTTGAGCTAACATTCATACCTGGCCGCTTGGACACCGCAAGTCAAGGAGTGTCCATCAGTGATGAAGGGAAGTGCCAGCATGGAAGAATCAAGCACCTCAATGCTGAAATCCAGAGCAAGAAACACAGAAGTGATTGTCCAGGGAAGGAGTAGAATGAGGACACTTCCACAGGTTCTATGAGGTTTTGCTTTCCAAAAAGTTATCCTCAGACTGGCAGCATTGATGTCCTGTGGCTTCATAGATATGCAGAGTCTCAAGACTTGCCCTAGACTCCAGGCTCACAAAGAGGGAGACTGAAGAGGAAGAACATGCTGGGACTGAGTGACAATGCATGTGAAGCTACAATCACACACTCGGAGCACCAGGAAAGGAGATACCCTGAGATGAATGAGATTAGAGGTTAAGGAGTCTCCCAAGAAAGGGGTGACCTCAAGGAGAACAGACCTTGCACCCAGGAAGCAAAGGCTAGTGTGTCTTGGGATAAGAACCAGAGCCTCACTGCATGTGGGGAACCAGTCAGAACCTCCAAACTGAACTGCAATTACATAGGTGCTAAGAAACTGTGAGGGGAAGCCACATACTGTTAAAATATCAGGAAAGAATGACAGGGAGACTTCCAACTGCACAGAATTGAAAGGGAGAGGGGAAAGGAGAGTAGGAGGAAGGCGGGCTGATGGAGTCCAATGGGCCACCCCTGTCTGTGCCCTGTGTTGGTCTGTTCAGGTGTGTCTGGATGTGAAGGCCAACCCAAGCCAGAATCTTCAAGAGTAGGGGCTGTAGTTGTGCTTGCAACCTGGGTGGTACATGGGTCTCAGGAAGCAGGTCTTTGCTGTATGACAGGGATGAAAGACTAGTCCTGACACATTATTTCCCATCTGAAGACACTGACACCTATCTGTTGTGTCTTTGGCGGTCTCCAACCTGCCCTCCACCCAGTATCTGTTCTCCTATCATCAAATGCACACCATTTGCTCTAAGGATGATTTCATATGTGCTTGCTAGAAACAGTCTCATCCACACAGTTTCCAATTCTGATCATTAACTTACTGCTATGTTTTATTTTGCAAAGGCACCTGAGCACTGGAAGTATATGAAACCACAAATAGGTGTGGTATATCAATAAACGTCAATCATTTTGAACTAATATTTTAAATAATCTTACATTTCAAGACAGCCAGTATTTAATAATACCAGGTTGACCAAACACTGATGTGATTTCTTGATGTTATCTCTTGAATTGAAATTGATCAAGGATTTGGCAGCCTTCTATGTTGAAGTGTTGCACAGATACTTTTGGCAAAGGTGAGTGAGCCATAAACTTTCAGAATTTGTGTAGACACTGAGATGACCCCTACTATAATATACAAAAAACAGGGTTTTGGGTTTTTTTCAATTGTTATTATGGAATTAACATAGGTATTAGTAATTGAATGCAGAGAATGCTTTTGCATTTAAAACAGGTACATTTGTGTGAGAAATTATTTGCATAGATTGTCAGAAATAGAATTTAATTTGAAACCACAGATTTCATAATCTTGTCTCATTGGAAAGTCCAGAACAATGAATCAAATATTAAATTAAATGCCACATGGTAATTAGTTAGGTACCGTGGGCACAGACCTAAGATTTGTCTGATTTTCTATCTCTCTTTTCTTTAGGTAATCAGGACTGAAGCACATGTTTTATGAAGGCTATAAAACATGTGAACATTTCATTTAGCTATTTTTTTAAGGACTATATGACATTCGAATTGTATGTGTTTAAACTGAATTCATATATCATGCAGTGTAAGTAAAATTGCACACCAAGTTACAAATGGGGTTCTTTGTAAACATCTTTGCTAATAAAAACATTTCCATTTTGTAGATAATACCACAGATAGGCCCAAGAAAATAAATCATGAATTTATAAAGAGCAGTTGCTTTAAAAAAGCAAGCTAAGCAATTTTCAATCTCCACTGGAACCCAGCGATCCTTGTTTTCACAGCTGAATATTCAAAGAGTTGTTTACCATAATTGGAAGATACTTGACAGCTTAAGTAGCCCACACTTAGCGGGCTTCAAAATAGGTCCTAAATTATTTGTTGCAAGCCTTTTAGATAAACAAGCGAGAGTGCCACTCAATTGTCCTAAAAAGCCAAAATTACAGGCATTTCTGGGTTATCCCTAGTGATTTCTGAATGTGATAAAATTCTGATTTTCATTAGTATTAATTCTTTTCCTGAGCCTCACATGCACTACCCCTCCAGCTTCATAACCTTTCATGAGAACAATTCTAACTGTAGGAAGAAAACTTAAAACCCCCAAAGATTTGGGGATCCCACTGGTGACTCCGTTGGCCACAGTCTGGGCTCACAGGTGAGGTTGCCCTCCTAGTTGTCCCAGTTCTGTCCTTAACCACATTGGGTCAATTCTGCAGGGCCCTTCTGGGCTACCCTTGCCTTAGGCCTGATGAGCCCAGTTTCACCAGTTTTGTCAAGCTGTAACAGGGTGGTCCCCAGGAAAGGGGGAGGTTCCCTGCCCCACCCAAGGGAGGGTGGAGCTGAGCAGGAAGAGGAGAAGCTGCAGAAGTGACTGAGGAAGGAAGCAGGATGGAGCCAGAAGGAGACCTGGAGGAGGCGCATGGAGCCTAGAGACACGTGAAGAAACTGCGCTTGTCTTTTGGTCGTGGACTAGGTGACACAGATGTGGGTGAGACCCATGGGGAGGTGACCATGGCAGCTTTTATCTTGATGTTGATTTTGCTCTTTTCCTTCCGGGCTTGTCTGGTTGTTTCTGACCCTTTTCTGTGGGTCCCCACTGGAAGGTGCTTTAGACTTGTGGCAGGCTTTGGGGCCTTGCTCTGGGCCAATCCCATTTGGATGGACTTTTACCCACAAGGGGATGGGTAACTTTGGGTACTTCATTTAGAAACTAGACTCTGCCTTATCTGTATTGTTTCCTAATTAAAGTTCCTTCCCATTAAAGTCTCCTATGTTTTGTGTTGATGCAGCGGATGGCAGAACCCATTGAGAATAGGCAGGTTTGCGGGGTTTGGGCTGCCCCTTTCCCTGTCCTATAACAAAGCCAGTTTCTCGGGGAGACTCTCACTACCCAATGAAAGTCTGTCTGACTCCTCTTCTCTGACTCTTGACACCTAACCAAGCTCCTCATGCAAATTTTCCATCTGCCTCTCATCACCCCCACTCCCACTCCCATTGATATAAATCCTGTCCTTATTGGGAGTTCAGGTCAAGCTTAACTGCATTGCAATAATCTGAGAAAAGTCTTCCTTGCCCTCCTTAACAGAGCCAATCAGGCAGTTAGGATCCAAGACTGGTCCAATCAGGTTTACAGGCTAGGGGACCCTGAAGAGGATATAAGCAAAGGAGGAGCAAGTGTGGGATTCACACAGCATCTGGACTCCAAAGAGACAAGGAGGATTCAATAGACCTCTGAATGGGATTCAGAGACCTCTGCAAACTCCAAGACCTCTACAGATCTGGAGACCTCTGTAGGCATCCAGACTCTGTAGACCTTTGCAGAGACCCAACTACTGCATATGCTTCTGGCCCTGCCTCTGACATCAAGGGGCACCGTTGCCCTCAGCCCAGTGTTTCAAAGAGGTCTTGGCTATTGTTCATATCAATAGCTCACTAAGAACTATGACACTGGCATTTCTGACATTGCCTCCTGGTGACTGGTGCTGACCAGCATTACTGCCCAGTGGTGACCAACTCTACTGCCCAGTGACTGAAACTTAGAGCCTGGCCACTTTTGAGAGCTATCCACCACTTCTGATTGTCTGGCACCACCTCCTGGTACTGTTGTCTCCAGTGCTATCTTGTCCAGTGTCTGGTGCTGTCCAGCCTGGACTTCAAATAGTTGCCATGGGCTACTGTGGCATCTCCTCAGCAGCCCCACCAGTGAGCAACTTCAGCTGCTACTGTGAGTTGGATCCCAGCCTAATGCTGACAGGTGTGCCACGAACTCGATAAGACAGGCTGTCCTTGTTGACAGGACAACACCATATTGCATGAGTGGTCTTGTTTGGGACAACAACTACTATTGTTGTTCCCTGAGCCTGAGTTGTCTTACAGTTAGCATGCGGGTGAGATCCCATAGACAGTGACCTGTCCCCCACCATTGGCACTGTCCTTCACACTGTTTTAAGAACAACTTTAATTGTGCCCACTCAACTGATTTACTGCAGGATAGTTAGGAATGGGGATGTTTTTTGCTTCCAGGCTTTGTGTGAGAAGGAGAATGTGAAAATACGACATGTGATAAAGCAAGGCTGTCTTGGATGGTGAAGGATGGGTGTGGTCTTGGGCACAGACTCTCCCAGAACCAGAAAGATAAATGACCCCACACTTGGGGTTCTCATTTTCTCCTTCGCCTGTTCTTAGTCAGGTGGACCTAGCCACTATGGCACTGTCAGTGCCCCACCCAGAAGAGTTGGGGCACCTGCCAGCTGTGCCCACCCTTCCCTTGTGTGCTTTGGATCATACATGTTGTTCAGCTTGTTTGCAGTCTTCATGGAAACCTGAAGTGAGTAAATTCTAAATCAGGACTGGGCTGGGGACTACAGTGATGACTGGGGAAGTTCCCTTGTCCCCAGCCCAGGCTATGGTTGCACCTTCAGGGCTGAGGGAGCTGCAGATATGCCCAGTACCACTGGTGGCTCTTGTCTCCTGGACCTAGACTAAACCAGGCAGGCTCAGAGAGGGGGCTTCAGGAGTGTCTATTCTCCGGGGTCACTGGATTGTCTGAGGTCTGTGGGTGTGGCTGGCCATCTCTCTGGCATCCTATGGGCTGACTTACTTTTGGGGTTTTAGAATGATTCTGCAACTCCAGAAGGAGCTTCATGAACTGAGGCCACATGGGGATGGGCCCCCTGTCTCCTCCTGGAGGAAGGGATCTCAAGTCCAAAAGGGACAGAGAGGCCCTACCTTGAAATCAAGGTCTTAGTATAGTCATCTGGGCTATCTCCACCACCTGTCCCCAGAAACTCAGATGAGAGGGGGGTTTCGAGATTCCTGTCCACATGGCTAGCCACAGAATTCTCGCAGCCCTAAAGATTTACAATAGTTGGAAAATGCTTTTGTAGTTCAGTCCATATCAAACTTGCATTTTTCTTCTGTTAACATCTAATACATTTGGGCATAATTGTTATATTAGTTCCATCACAATAAGTCAGAAGGTGACAAGTGAGAGGTTTTACACAGCTGCTTAATGATCAAAGTTCCCTTTAAGGGCTTGAGGGGTTTTAAAGTAAGGAAGCATTTCTTAGTGTTCCCAAAGACGGGACACAGATCTTCAGAGGACTGGGTCCAGCAGGAGGGAAATTTTGCCACGGCCACATTATTTTTAAATTTTTAAATTATTCATCCTTTTGAAACACAGAATTTTTGCATCAAGATTGGGGTTATTGATATTCCTGAAAGACCAGATGATCTCAGGCCCTGGGTGTGTCTGTTGCTCCCTGTTTTGCCACTTCTGTCCCTGTTGGCCACATCTGCAATGCTGATGCACCTCCATAACCAGACTGGCTGGAAGCACTTGAGTTTGCAACCCCTGATGAAGACTCTCCATGCAGCTTAAGGCCCTGAAGCTCAGAATGACTGTGAATTAGTAAACATCCACAGATCCTGAATAACAGCAGGGGTCAGATCAGGTTTCCTGAATCATCCAATATATCTTGCTTCTTGACATTGTCCTACCTGACTCTACAAGAGAATAATCACAAGCAGGTGATTAGGATGTCTGTTGAGGAACCAAGGCAAAAATTTCTGATTTTCAGACAATGAAAAGAGGGAAGGAGGATGTGCATAGATAAATGTGAATTGCATTTATTACACACCCATTGAGTGAGTTAGCCAAACACCTCAGCCACACACCTTATTTTGTTTTTAAATGGAATTTAAATTATTTCTATGGGGTGGAAGAGAAAGGTCAAAGACAGGTAATTTCATTTTCTTGCCATGCATCCCCTTTTCAAATATAATTTTCCGTGTCTGTCTGCTCTTGTCTCACTCTCCATTCTCCTTTTTTGGGTACCAGTGTTATAGTACAGGGAGAGGGACAGCTCCAGGGCAGGGAGGAGCCGGGAAACGTGGTGCTGTTGATGGGGGACAGGCTTCCTCGAAAGGGACAGCTGTTAAGAGAGGCCTGCATGGTTGCGGGGGTGGGGTGGGGGGGTGGGGGGCTGGGGGGATGGTGGGGGATTGGGGATGGGGGTGGGGGATGGGGAGGTAGGGGGGATGGGGAGGTGGAGGTTGGGGGGTTGGGGGGTTGGGGGGGTGTAGAGAGGTTGGGGGGGCCTTGAGGAGAGCCGCCTCTGCTGAGGGAGGTCAGTGAAGAGAAGTCTCAGCATGGTACAGGTCACAGGCAGGCAGGAGGCTGCTGCCCTGCAGAGGAGAGAGTTGGTGAAAAGAAGCACCTGCATAGTCACAGGTGGGCAGTGGGAGTGCTGCTCTGAGCCAGTGCAGAGACTGCACTGATACAGTCTTCTGTTTGGGAGGGGCCACTCCTTGTGAGTCTTCCTGTTAGTAGCTGATTTGGGATAACTATGTAGAATCTGAAAGGACTGGCAATTCCACAATGGGCTCAATCTCCGTATCTTTAACTTTGGATGCGCCCTCAGATACCTGCTTGGATGTTATGCTTTGTAATCTAGGAGTCAGTGCCTAAGGATCTTAATTTCCATAACTGTGTCAATGGCTATGCTAATCTTTTCTACCACAGCACCCCCCCCACCCCCACTTCCTTGTGTGAGCCACATTTCTGGTCTTGTGGTAATCCTTTTCATTTTTTTTCTATTCCTGTCCTCCATCACTGCTGTCCTATTGTAACAGGGTGGTCCCCAGGAAAGGGGGAGGTTCCAGGTTCCCTGCCCCACCCAAGGGAGAGTGGAGCTGAGCAGTGAGAGAAGAAGTTGCAGAGGAGACTGAGGAAGGAAGGAGCAGGATGCAGAGCCAGAAGGAGACCTGGAGGAGGCACATGGAGCCGAGAGACACGTGAAGAAACTGCGCTTGCCTTTTGGTCGTGGACTGGGTGACACAGA
Organism: Talpa occidentalis; assembly: GCF_014898055.3. NCBI lineage: Eukaryota > Metazoa > Chordata > Mammalia > Eulipotyphla > Talpidae > Talpa > Talpa occidentalis. The sequence continues at coordinate 52,367,727 of NW_023601433.1, forward strand.
TGTGGGTGAGACCCGTGGGGAGGTGACAGTGGCAGCTTTTATCTTGATTTTGATTTTGCTCTTTTCCTTCCAGGCTTGTCTGGTTGTTTCTGACCCTTTTCTGTGGGTCCCCACTGGAAGATGCCTTAGACTTGTGGCAGGCTTTGGGGCCTTGCTCTAGGCCAATCCCATTTGGATGGAGTTTTACCCACGAGGGGACGGGTAACTTTGGGTGCTTGATTTAGAAACTAGATTCTTTGCTTTTCCTGTATTGTTTACTAGTTGTATTAAAGTTCCTTCCCATTAAAGTCTAAAGTCTCATATGTTTTGTGTTGACGTGGCGGATGGCAGAACCTATTTAGAACAGGCAGGTTTGTGGGGTCTGGGCTGCCCCTCTCCCTGCCCTGTAACACTATGGGAGCTGATCACTTCCCACTTGTAGGCAACTAGAATTCTGTGATCTGTTTCTCTCCCTCCTGACAACTTTCTTTCTCTAAAACTCCATAGAGAGGCTGCTGTCCCCCGCCTCCCTGGTGGCACAGGTTAAATACAGCACCATCAAGCTGTTGCCAGCCACTGTAGCACGAGTTTTATCCCTGGCAGGCCAGGGAGCAACCCACATGGTGCAGCAGACCTCTCCTTCCTCGCCTGCTGCTGGGGAGTGTATTTCAGTGAGCCTGCCTGTTCTGCTTCCCATTCTCTCTGGTGAGTCCTCTCACCACCCACCCCCCACCCCCTCACCTCTGGCTTACACCCCAGTTCTTGTATGCATAAATAAATAAATCTTTTTTTTTTTTTTTTTAAAAGAGGCCACTGTACTGCCTGCCCTGCTAGAGACACATAAGAGTTTGGGACTGCTTTTCAGGTTTGGGAAGCTGATCATACTGTTAGGGGGAAAAGGATGTCCTAAAGCTAATTCCATACAGGCTTTGTGGACTCCACCCCCACCCAAAGCCAAAGACACTGGGAACTCCAAATCCCATCACCACCAAAGGGAAGGTGGCTGGGACCTGAGGGTGGGGTTAAGCAGCCAGGTTGGTATAAAGCCGGACACGTGGGCTTTGGAGGGGTTCCCCATTTTGGCTCTCCGCCAGCTCGCAGTGTCCGGCCAGCTCTGAGAGTGCCTTTGGGTTTGCAGGTCAGCGGATCGGGTAGGACGCATTAAAGACTTTATTTCCCTATTTTCTCCATGAGTTGTACATTTTCCTTATTTCCTTTTCCCTTGTAAATAAACCTTTTATTACCTTTTGTGTGTGCCTGTAGTGAAGTATTAATATGTCCCTTGTAAGCGCGTGGGTGAGGACCCACAGCCAGGCAACCCATTCAATATCGGGGCTGCCTTCTAACAATACTGGTTAAATCCTGTATGGGGCAGAGGCTGTTTGCTGTCAGATTGGGAATTTTTAGAAAGAGCCACCACTGTGTGGGGCTGGCCCAGCTGATAACATGCATTTATGAAGGTACCCAGGAGGCTTAGGGGTTTCACACAGTCATCGGCTTACACACTCAGATAAGTGTTATGATGTCCCTTTGCTAAAGCAACAGGTTTAAAATGGCCACATTTGCCCCGAAGTCTGTTGCCCCTAATCAAGGGATGCTCAGTAAATCAGCATTAAAGTGGAGCGAATGCAGCTAATCTGCTCAAATACTAACGTTATTTTGCAACCAGAGGCCAAATCTCATGCAGAACTAAGCATGTCAGGAAGATGTTCATGTTTTCATTTCCCCTTTTTCTTTCTTTTAGTGAGCAGTGGTGGCAGCTCCATGGCAGAAGGGGTGTGCCTCTGCTCCTTCTCCAAGGTGGGGCCGGGGTCTGCGTAGCCCACCCTCCACACTCCACCACCGTTTCTGCTCCTCGGCGCCCACCCCGTAACTGCTGAGTGTCACACCCTCCTGGCCTCCCCTGCAGCGGTGACTCGTGGCTTCTATCCTGTCAGAAGGAAACCAGTGGTTCCCGACAAGGAGCAGAGAGGACTGCGGCACCAAGAAGGGCCCTCTGGGACCCCACTGTGTGCTGGGTCTTAGGCCTGGAACTCTGAATTGAGGGCTGAAGCTCCAGGCTTGAGTATGGAAGTCTGGTTTGGGAGATGACAAGCAGAAGTGATCTCAGTCTGAGAGACATCACAGAGGCCCCCTCCACACACGACACCCCTCTACACCTGCCACGTGAGCAGAAAGGTCACTTCTCTCCTGCTTAATCTACTTCTGTTTTATTTATTATACTCTGAGGGAGACACAGGGACTTAATGATGCTTCTTGAAAGAATTACCTGTAGTGTGACTTCAGAATTACCTGCAGTGTGCCATGAAACTGATGACATTTCTCTGAGTAGATAAACTGAAAAGGGAAATAAAATCAGATTCATGTGCTAGGAGGGCTTGTCTGCTGTATGCCCATCTCCAGGGAGCTGCTCTCTGTTTTCCCTCTCAGCCCCTCTCTGCTCTGTGTATCTGTGTGCTCCTGAATTCTGATAATGCCACTTTCTAGGCTTGTTCAGGGTGGAATAAGTAAGTTACTGAGGACAATTCATTTTACAAATGAGACCAGTATGGGTTGGGAATTTAGAGTAATTAAATGGATCACTCATCAGTGAGGGGGCTCAGACTGATAACCTGGGGCCTCATGCACAGTTCATCAACACTGGGGCCTGCCTTTCTGGGGATGCTTTGGGCTATAGGAGGGCCCAGAGGGATCAGTGACTTGGAGCTGTCACTGCCCCCAAACTTTCTGTCATTGATCAAATGCATTTAATCTCAGCCTCCTGGTGACACTGCTTCTTTCCAGGGCATATGACACAGGTTAGTTTCGAGAGCCCAAAACTAACCTTCAGAGAATCTACAGTTTTGGCATTGGGAAACCTCCCAACTCAAATATTAAAAACAGAAATTTTATTATAATGGTAAAGTAAATATTTTAAGTTAATATGTATCAGCTACAAATCAAGTAATTTTTAAAAGAAAATGTACACATTTTATAAGAAACAATATATGTGTAGTTATATTATGTAATTATAGCTAAAGGTTTTAGGGTGTAAAAATTTGAAAGCGTTTTATATATATATATATATACATGTATAATTGAAAACATTGTATATAACTACAGGGTAAGTAAGCAATTCACTATGAAAATCTGGCTCTCAGGCTAACCTAAGGGACCATGCCTAACTTTTATTCTTCAGGGAAATATTTGTGAAACTAACAAACACATTGAAACAAGAAAAATCATGAAATGACAAATATTACAAAATATTGTCATTGCCTTTCTATAGTGGTCAAAGAAATGAAGACACTAGAGTAACAGACTGTGCGGGCTGGAGCCAAGTGTGTGTTATTGTACTCAGGATACTAATCCAAGGATAAAGAGACTGGGAGGAAATCTCTGACCCTCAGAGATGAACAGAAATGCCGCTGCCCTGGACAAGACGGGGTGTGCGGCACTGACTATCACTTCCACTCACTGACCCCCAGTTGTATGCAGGGCTGGGAAGGCGCCAATTCTTCATCTGTGGGGAAAGGATCTCAGGCATAGGGTGACAACTTCCTGGACCTCTTACCATGTTTGTAAAATAAAAACAAGTGCGTTTACTTTGTGCGGTTATTGCAAGGTTTACATGAGCTAGTGTTGCACAACTTAGAATAGCAAGCGTAAACGTTTGTTATGATGGAGGACAAGAATAGAAAAACTGGATAGGAGGCCTCAAGACAGTACATGTGAACTAGGATACAAAGGGTTAGTCTGAAAAAAGCTCCAGAGGAGAATTCTCAGCTGTAGTAGCTGAATGTTAGGTGTGAGGGATGAGAGAAGGCATTTGGGAGCGACCCCACTGGTGGGTTGCCCAGAAAACAGGTCTTATGTTACAAGTACTTTTTGCGTTTTTCTCTTTCTTTATTTCAGAACAAACGATTCTTTGAAAGAGCCTCTTTTTTTTTTTTTTTTTTTAACCTCTACTTTAGAAAATTGTCGAATGTGGTGGCCCCAGCAGCTTCAAATATGTTAAGTCCTAAGTTTCTAGCTGGAGAGTGACCTTTATGTGGAATTTCAGTGAATTGGTGACATGCTTTGGTGCGGTTGCATTTGGCTTTGTGGCTCCTTGGTTGGCCTTGTGAACAGGTTTTTAGCAGCTTTTCCCTTTTCAGTGGTGGCACTTGTCATAATATGGGTTTGACCAATATTGAGCCAGCTTGTCGTGAAAAGTCAGAGCCAAAAGTTTATACAACCTCATATGAAATTGTGACATTTATGATTTGATAAACTGCACAAAAATTGTTAGACCAAAACCTTAAGTTATTTGTGCCAAGCCCTTTGCCACATTGCAGCTGAAAAGGTTAAAGAGTGTCTGCGGGTTTTGATTTCTAGTCTTTGGTTTGTGCAGCGACATGTGCTGCTGATGTGCCTGATCCCCGAGGTCAGTCCCACTCACTAATCAACTGCAATTGTACAATAGAGGCAAAATGCCTCCTTAGGAAGTCCCAGACTTTAAAAAAAATAATAAACTGGGGAAAGCAAAAATCCCTCAAACTAAGAAGTTTCTCTGAAGCTATTTCTGCTTGCAAATAAAGACTTCAGAAGCAAAGGGTCTGGACACTTTGGAATCAAAGATGGATGGATTCTTGCTTAGAACCTCCAAATCTTACACTGTCACTAAGGCTCTCTGACTCAGTTTCCTCATCTGTAATAACAACTGTAGTGCCATTTCCAAAGGACTGTGTAACCAGCATCCAACAGGACAGTGTACACTCAACGGGTGCTCATCAATAGGAAGGGACCTTTGTTATTGCAAGCTGGGGAACCTGAGTGAGCACCCTGCTCCCCCTCCCTCCTGGAGGAGATAGATGTCAACTCTGCAGACAGCCTGACTCTGCTTGAATGGTAGCTGGGGAGCCAAGGGTTTCCTGTTTTGAGACAGACCGGACAGTTCTGAGTCTCTTAGGTTTATATTGAATGCACATTCTTGGGAGCCTAGTGATTCACCCCTAGATGAAGCTGTGCATCCTGTGCATAGCTGCTCACTTGGGCAAATGCTGGCATTTCTAACTCCTACAGCCCAGCTGGATGCACAGATGCTTCTGGTGGCAGGATCACCACGTGCCTCCCAGGCACACATGCCAGTCCCAGGTTTCAGAAAGGTGTGATGTGAAGTGAACCTAGCACAATGTCATAGGGAATTATGAGAGTCATTGAAAGTCCTCTACTGCCACAGGAGACAAGAGGGAACTCAGAAGTTCTGCAAGGGCCCCAATACCTACTTCCTCAGATCTGCCCCATCCTCTGGTCCTCTCATCCCATAGGCCCTCAGCCGCTAGTCCCCCAAGATTGACTGTGCATTCAAGAATAAGGTTTCCTTCCATCACATGACCCATTGACTTTTCTTTTTTAAGGATCTTCTATAAAAGTTCATAAAGATTCTATTTTGAGTTTGAGGCACACTCTGATACTGCTTTTAAAAGAAAACAGCTCATTTATTTTTATAATGTATCTCAGAATTACACTTGACCTTATTGTCTATTAAATGAACTGTGCTTTCCTCTCCTATTTACTTCATTTATTTAGGAGTTTAATGGGAACAAAATAGAAGGCCTTAGAAAGATTTAGGTGATTATTTAAACAAACAAACTCCCGAGACCCATATTCTTTATTTTAACTTAACATCATTATTACATCTGGGTGAGAAGAGTGTTTGTTAAATGAAGTAATGCTTATGGAAGAGCTCCATGAATGGTAAGAAGGCCAGGTGGGGCCAGGTGAGCAATCAGAAACACGGGGCGCAGGTTATCTCACAAGCAAACCTGCTCTCCTCACATCCTTCTTTGCCATTAAGACCCCACTACCCTCTTCTGGAAAGCCAGGACCCTCAGCACAGGCATCCCCTTCACCCAGAAGTTCCAGGAGCACCACTGTGGGAAGCCATTATAGGGCTTTGGTCTGCATCCCTGGGTACCCCCACTCTGTTTCTCCTTGGAGGGGTGTGTGAGGGAGATCTTCCATCTTTCCATGGCTAGCCCGCATATCTCTGGGCCCAGGAAAAGGGAGATTCTTCTTATACATTGAAATTTCGCTAAGAATGTCTGTAAGGATAACATCCTATATTCTTTGAGCTTCTTCGAGAGGATGTCCATAACCACCTCAACTTCATCGGCTATGTATCCAGAAAAGGGAAGCATTTTCTCAGTGTGTTAATTGATAATTTCTATTCAAAAGTAAAAGCAGAAAAGCTGGGCATTGGAACTTGCTCATCAAGTTCAGCGTAGGTCCATCTTTCCCTTCCTAAGGCTTTGGGCTTTAATCTAGAATTTGGTAACTGTAAAGGAATTTTTCCTTGGGGTCTTGAACTAATGTGACAGGTAAACCTTTCTACATATCCGTAGCATGCTACTTTTAATCTTAAAATACGGAAATGGGTACAGTGAACTTGTTCCAATGAAGCCAGATCATTTTCCTCAAGAGAAGTGATTAGAATATGTGAAGGAGACTATTATCTCTCCAGTTGCCAAAATGTTAAGAGGTGTGGGGCTTGTTGGCCACACCTGGAGGAAGGACAGGGTGGGCAGAGCCTGCGGGTGCAGGTAATGGGGGTGCTCCATGGGTAACCACGTGAGACATCACAGAGCCACAACCTTGTGAGGTCCCAGCTCCTCCCACTTATTAAACACATCATTGATTGAAAGCATTAGGAAGGTTGCTCTCCACAACTGTTAGATACATTTTTCAATTTCTAAAACTCTCAGCTAAGTTCATGCACTTATGAAATTCTGTTGCCATTGAAGCAAAGTGGCCCATGGCCTCCAACAGCAGCTCCATGACCCACACTTATTTCCCCCACATTTAGCCCCCTCCCACTGGTCTCGAGGCTGGCTGGGTGGCAGTCCCCCCACATCCCAGCTCAGAGGCAGTGGCTATTAATGTTTTGCTTCTAGTAAGCAGCAGATAGCTACCATATGGTTAGACAGACAGCTGCTGCTGCTGCTGCTGCTTCCAGCTCCCCTGCCCCCCAGCTCCAGGAAAGACATGTGAGCTGGACAACAGGTCACATCACAGACCCAGCTCCTGTGACTGCAAACTTAGCAGCTCACTGGTGCCCAGGGAAGTGGCATCTCAAGAGTCTAGTGGAAGGAGCCACCCTGCACACATCTCAGCCACAGTCCACCCCAGGCCCGCATTGGTCCACTTGCGGGGTCTGTGTCCGAGCACATGGGTGCTCCTCCCTCATGTGGGGCATTCACCTGAGTGCAGATGGGTGACTGATTTGAGTCCCCTCTCCTACTCTATCTCCCCTCAGCCAGGATCCCTTTTCTTTGTTTTCAGCCTTTTGCAAATGCAGAGCTTATGAATCCCACTACCAGCTGACAGTTGGAAGGTTCACGTATTTCATAGCAAAGAGTTCATTTCTAACAGGACACCCTGTTAGAGTTTTTCCTCAGTCCCGGCAGTGATGGTGGGCTTCTAACCCCACCATGCTCGAAAGTTTTGGTTTCTTCACTGAACCTTTTACTGTGCAGCTTGCTGCCTGCCACCCTGTTATCTTTCAGCCTTTTGCATCTCAGAGCCCTCATTCACCTCCTTTTATTTTCAGCCGGTGCCCTCAGCTCTGGCCCCACCGAGTTAGGTGACTCTCAGTGACACCAAAGAAATAAAATGAGTGGGTGGGCTTCAGAGTCTGTAGCTTGTACACACCCACTGAACTCTGACACAGTTTAATTCTCCAGTCATTTCCTATGAGCTTCTATCAGTCACGATTTGGGGCAGTTTTAACAATAAGAAACACTTGCCCTGTGCTACATTTCTAAGAGGTCGCTTTCAACGACAAATGTGGGACACTTGCTGTTTTATCTTTCCAAAGAAAACACTGGTGATTGAAAAAGATAGTTGGAGAGGAAAATATCCTCCTCCTTTATCCTTAGAGGCAGGGTGACCAGGGCCCCAGCTAGCCAGGACAGGCCCAGTTTATCCGGATTGTCGTGCATCTTTATTAATAGCGCCCTCTTTCACTTCTAAGAGTGTCCCGGTTTGGAGGAAAAGTTATACGAGTGTCCTGTTTTCGGGGAGACCTGTGCTGGGAGCCATGCAGGGAAGGAACAGGAGACCTGTGCTGGGAGCCATGCAGGGAAGGAACAGGAGACCTGTGCTGGGAGCCACGCAGGGAAGGACTCTTTCCCTGGCCCTGTCCTACCACCAGACACATATCTTTCCAACCAGACCTAATTAGAATTTTGCTCAAATGGAATTACTGATGAGAGATTTACCCTTGCGCCATTATTTTGGTATGAAATCTGTCCTGACTGAAAGGCTGATTACCGCCAAGGTGATGGGGTTTCACTCGGTGCTGCCCCTGAACCCTTAAAATCTCATTTTGTGTGACCTGGTTAATTGAGGTGTTTTTATGTTAATGTCTCATTATGGTCAGAAAGGGGAGTTTCAGTTACAATATTTCCATCACTCTCCTCCTCTAATGCTCTGAGTCTCGATTTCAGATGCTCTGGCCCATGCAGCATTTGAGGCTATTATTCAATGAGAACACCTTTTAAACTATCGCCGTGCAATCAAACTCGAGAGATAGCTGCTCCACAGACAATCGGACATTCCATTTCTCTTTGGACACATTTTCACTCTTATTTCCTACTTGACATTTCTTTCTTGAGCTTCACCTTTCTTTTCCTGGCAAACGTGGAGAGGTAGGACACTCCGCTTCCCACCTACACCAACCAAGCACACACAGGTGCTCTCTAAGGGCTGCTGGACATCAAGTGTGTATGCCCAGTGAGTCCAAATGCATAACTTCCACTCCAGGAGCTCCACAATCTTGCCTCTTGCTGTTTTCCCAAGACTCATTCATCTGTGCTTTCTTTTCTATGCAAATCTACAATTCAGACAAACTGGCTGGTGTTCTGGTCATTTTGGGAGCATCCTCTTCCTGCTCTGCTTTCTTTTTTGTGTCTGAGTAAGTTTTATCAGCCTCTTCCTCCCATTTCCATCTTTGCCTATCAAGCACTTGCACACAGGCACAGCTCACTTCCTCATAATAGCTTCCCGATATTAACCAGAGCTGACCCTTCTAACCTGGCAGGACTCATTAAACCATTCATATACCATTTATTCCTCACACTGCCGTGCTGTTTGGATATATGTGCACTTTCAAAAGCAAGGGCAGAGCCTATTGTATTTTCCCAACAGTATTATATACCAAAGATTCCTCATAAAGATGCACCAAACGAGAGGATGAAAGACGAGTGAAGCGATTTACTGCCGTATTAGAGAAAAGCGCATCTTCTATCCATCACCGCCTCCCCAAGCTCCAGGACGGTTTTGCTTTAACAATTCACTGTTAGTTCTGCCAGGATGGAATGACTAATACAGGTTCTTTGCTAGAGGTAACTCAATACAACCAGCAAGCCTGCATTATGCAGGCATGGAGTTGAGATCTCAGGTTGCACAGATATATTTAAACATGAAAACTCTTCCATTCAATGAAGTCCACAGCCAGGAGTGCACACATACATCAATTCTGTAATAATCTTTTTTTCTTTTCCCAGAAGAACATTGTATTCCCATGCAACTAATGTTGGGTGAGTATCTGTTTACAGGGGGTTAGGTATCCCTCTGGATTCATGACTTAAAAGTGCAATGAGAGGTGCAAAATGTCAGTTCTCACAGCATCATCTCACCAAGAATAACGTGAAGCTGCAGCAGCCCCACATTATGAATAAAGTACAGTCTTCTAATCATCCTGACTTGTATAAATTAATCCACTGAGTTGTTTTGCTTAGGGAGGAAAATTTACCTTCTAGTAGCAATGAAAGAATTTTTATGCTTGAGTCAGGCAGACCAGAATGAGTTTCTCTGATTCATTTCCTCAAAGCAGCCCATTTTAAGTCATAACATAAGCCACATGACTCTTCATGCTCCTTTCACCAATAACTTGCTTAAGAAAATTCCAAAGGAAATATTACCAGGATTATGACAATATCATTTCTCCCCACTATAGGAAAGACCAGAACTTGAAGTAGACCAATGAGGTTTAAAAAAAAAAAAAGCTCTAAAACAGAAATTAGAGCACGTAGATTCTAGCCCTGGGTCTGCAATAAATTTTCTGTGTGACTTTGGGCAAATTGTTTGGCCTCAGGGTCATCGTCTCTCTACCTGTAGAATGAGACGATCGAATAAGACAATCCCAAGGTTTCCAAGGGCTCTACCACACTGTGATTCTCAAGCAAGATGATGTTTCCCAAGGACCCCATGGCTGCACATGGAGCATTTGTTACCTCAACAACCATCTGCCACATTCATAATGGTATCTGGTCTTATTTATTTTATGTGCAATGCAAATAATTCCCCTCAGCTGGTTTTGGGTGCATAGCCTGCAACAAACCTGCAAACAATCCTCCATTCACTCAGATCATGTGAAAGGAACTCAAGGGAAAGTCATGAATCAGCATGTGGGTCAGGAGCAAAGCAGCATCAGAGATGGGATAGCCCCAGGACCAGGGTGGAAGGCACCAGGGACAGGACGTGATGGCAAAGTGAGAATTCCTAAGCATTGGTGTCCCAGCTGGAAACTTCATGTTTCCTTTTTTTTTTTTTTTTAAGATTTATTTTATTTATTAATACATAGAAGAAGAATTGGTATTCAGGCCAGAGGTGCAGGGGTAAGAGGATTCACCAAAGACAGAGTAGGGAACAGAACAGGAGGATCTACTGAAGTACACTGCTGAGGGGAGCTGTAGACAAGACAGGAGAGGTCCGTTGCACCATGTGGGTTAGCTCCCTGGCCAGCATTCGAATTCCTGCCACAGTGGCTGGTGATAGCTTGATAGCTTTGACTTTAACCCCTGTGCCACCAGGGAGGCCCTGCATGTTTCCTTGTTTTTTTTTTTTTTTTTTTTTTTAAGATTTATTTATTTATTTATACAAGCACTGGGTACAGTCAGAAACACGGGAGGGTGAGAGAATTCACCAGAGCCAGAGTGGGGAACAGAATAGGCAGACCGACGAAATACACTGTTGAGGGGAGCAGCGGGTGGCAGGAGAGGTCTGTGCGCCATGTGGGACCTTGGCTGGCGGCCGGGGATAGAACCAGTGCTGCTGAGGCTGCAGGCAGCTTCACAGCCCAGCACTCAACCTCTGCGCCCCCAGGGGAGGCCCTGCATGTTTCCTTTTATTAGACAAATAGTTGCATGCTATGCAACATCCTGGCAACATATGATGATTTTTAAAATGGATTTCAAAGCACTTTTTCTCACACCATTGTTTAACTGTTTTATGAAGGAACAGTTGGAGGTAGGTGTGAAAAATATGTATGGAGACTACTTGCCCATGGAGACCAAATAGGGAATGAAAGCCCAGGGCCTTTCTAATCAACAGACATACAGTTTGAGTAGATGGAGATGAATGTGCTTCAGAGAACTGCTCTAAGACACGATGCCCACAGTCAACCATACTGCACTATGCATTAGAATTGTTTAGAAGGATGAATCACATCCATCTTAAGTGTTCTTATCACAATAAAATAATATAAAATTTCAGAAAAAGAGCATGGACCATCAAAGATCGACAGACTTTAGCAGGAAGCTCATAGCACCCACCGTGGATGTGGCAGAGGCTAAGACATGAAATGAGGGCCAGTTGAGTTGTGCCTTCTGTGCTTTTTGGAGAGCCACTAAGTAACAATCAGGTAACTTGCAAAACGGACAATAAATTAAGGAAGAAGCCTGGCAGGCAATTAGTGTTTTAAGGAGAAAAGTGTACACAGAAGGTATCACCTGAAGGTTTGTCCTAAAAACCAGGCAATCACATAAACAAATATGACCTAGAACAAAATAACCAAAAGGAACTGTTCAGAGTTGGGTGGCTGTTAGTCATCCCTTCATTTCACCACCAGTTAAATGGGTCAGGCATAGTATCACATGCCCACCTACCCCAAATCCAGTTTGTGTCAGTCATTGCTGCTTAGGGTTCAAAGTATGCTGTGTAATGCTCATAGTTTCTAGGGAGAAGCAAGGAGTAGGGCCCTATTGGAATCTCCTGACAAGTCCACCAGGCATCTCCTGGGGGATTGATTGCCTTAGTCATGGTTATATTAAATTTAAATTGCATATATCTACTATTGATAACATAGAGACCCTTGAGTTTGATTGGTTCTCTTTGCATTCAGAATTATTGTGGCAAGAACTGTGACAAGAAGAGTCTGGTTGAAAAGTTGTACTGGCCAGTTAATGCAAGTGTTTTACAGCATAGATCCAAAAATTTAGGGCACAAAAGGACTATGGGATTAGCTTTGAGAAGCATACAATTTTCCAGTGTTGCAGTTACTTACAGGTTTATTTAAGTGGAAACAGAGATGATTAGCACTATATATATATATATATATATATATATATATATATATATAATTTTGTATTTTCCCATTGTTATCTTACTGGACAGACATCACTCCTACTTCACAGATGAAGACAGTGGGATAGTATTCAAAGTTACATAATTAGAAACAGGTAATTCTAGAATTCCTACTGAGACATGCCTGACCCCAAATCCAGTTCACTTTTCCATTTTTTCTCCTGTATCTCTTGATTATAAGTTAAACTTATTTCTGAGAACATTAAAGTTGTTTCTCATATGGAATCCAAATTGACCAGGCTGATGCCATGTTTGGGTCATGATTATAGAAAGAGGAAGCAGGAAATGTTGCCTCAATGTATATTAAAAACTAGTTTGTTTCAAAAGGAAGAAGAGTGAACATTCATCTAGCTTCAGAATGTGCCTCTCCTTTGATGTGGTTACAATAATTTTCAGTGAGGGGATGCAAAGAAGCTCCCAGCTCCTGGGTTGCATCCTAGGTGATGGTTGCACATACAGAGATAATAGGGTCAGAAACAAGATGTGGGATCAGTTCATTCTCAGATCAAACTGTATTTCTGGGTCTGAAACTGTGGATCCCTGGGGGAATATCACAGTTCATGGGTCCTCACCCAGACAGTTATAACTGCAAGACACAACTCAAACTCAGAGTGTAACAACAGCAGGGTTTATTTACAAGAGGGATATCAGGAGAAATAAAAGAAAAAGGAAAGAGTTTTAAAAGCCACAAATGGCTCTCCTTCCTACCCCAGATATTGTCTGCAGTGTCTAGTAATCCAAACCAAAAGCTGCTCGTGAAAGATGGCACTGTCCCTTCGATGAGAGCCTAAAGGTAGACCAGGACCCACCTCACACTGGCAGCTGGAGGTGATCACAGATGGCACTGCTAAGGCAGCACTGCAGTAGCCAGCAGCAGTGATCTGGAGGCCAGACCAGGCAGTGCTGAAGGCAAAAGCGATGGGAGACAGCTCTGGAACTTGTGCAGGCACAGGCCAGTGTTGGATCAGGAGGTGGTGCTGGTCATACTGGATGCAGGAGCAGTAACTGATCACCAGAAGTGACAAGTCAGAGAACAAAGGTCTTCCCAGGTGAGAGTCCCAGGTGAGAGTGTGCCTCAATGTCTCTGCTATCCTACTTTTAAAAAAGATTTATTTTATTTATTTATGCATATAAGAAATGTAGGATAGAGGGGCGGGATTGGGGGGATTCACCAGAAACAGTGGGGAGCAGAACAGGCAGATCTACTGAAATACACTGCTGAGGGGAGCAGCAGGCAAGACAGGAGGGGTCTGCTGTGCCATGTGGGTCATCTCCCTGGCTGGGTATTGAATTTGTGCTGCAGTGGCTGCCGATAGCTTCATAGTGCTGACACTTAACCACTTGCACCACCAGGGAGGCCCTATCCTACTTTTAATGGCATTCAGGTTTGCTCCTGCCAACAACAGCAAGGGTTTCAAGCCTGATTGGCACATTTTTAAAACAGGTGTGGGCTTGAAAACCCGAGTTCTACTGCCATGTAAAACCCAGACTGCACTGGGGTCTGCAATCTTGTGCCAGGTGTGGCAGTGGACACAGTGGCAGAGGAGAGCCAGGCATGTTCCACTGTACCCAGTTGCCAAAGGGGGACCCAGTGGAGCCATGGAGCCAGGCACACTCAGGTATACCTGAAGCAGGAGCTGTGGTGCTCCCCTTACACAGACGGACCCTCTGAGCTGCTACAGAGCAATCTCCTGTGTCTCCAGGTGCACAGTCCAGGTGGGCAGCAGTTAGTGTCCAGCCAGGGCCTCGTAGGCAGTGGACGGGGCCATGAGCTTCGTACACTGTGGGACACAGCTTGGGTCTGTATGGGGGTGCAATGGTTTAGTTGGGCATATTATGACCTCTGGACCCCTCTTACAAGTCCAGGAGAGATATTGGGGTAAGAGCACTTGGAGTTGTAATACCAGCTTCACCAATTTACTAGCCTGGAGTCCAGACAGTCTATAGCCATTCATGTTTGCAGAGTCATCTTTAACACATTATCATGTTTTGAAATAGAGGAGGATTAAAAAGGAGCAAGAAGGACATCCGCAAAGAAATCACAGTGTGGAAATGATAGCTTGGCTTGGAAGACCAGAGAAATGCAGGAAAGACGACTGTGCAAGGGGTTAAGGTGCAGAACTATGAAGCTATCTGCAGCCACTGCAGCACAAGTTCAATCCCCAGCCAGGGAGCTACCCATGTGGTGCAGCAGACCTCTCCTGACTTGCCTGCTGCTCCCCTCAGCAGTGTATTTCCGCCAGTCCGTCTGTTCTGTTCCCCACTCTGTCTCTGGTGTATCCTCTTATCCCACACACCTCTGGCCTGTACTCCAGTTTTTGTATGCATAAATAAATAAATCTTTTTTTTTTTTTAAAAAAGATGATTAATCACATCAGAAAACATGGGAAATGTCACAGGGAGCAGGTGATTCATGGATTCAGCAGACAATGACTCTGAAAGAAAAGACTGCTCGTGATTGGACTATGTTAAAAGTTTATATCAAGACTGATGGAAGACAGTGTGAAAGACCTCTGTCCATGGGTCACAGTCCCAGAACTGAGTGTGCAAGTTTGTGTTCTGTGATTACAAACAGAAGTTGATATTCAAGTCCTGCTCGAAAGACTTCAAGTACATGTAAGACTCTAAAGAGCAAAATTTAATGAATTTAAATATGAGATGTAAACTTCTCACAAAAGTCAACCCCACCTATGATATTA
This sequence comes from Talpa occidentalis, assembly GCF_014898055.3. Classification (NCBI taxonomy): domain Eukaryota; kingdom Metazoa; phylum Chordata; class Mammalia; order Eulipotyphla; family Talpidae; genus Talpa; species Talpa occidentalis. Next base: position 52,382,792 of record NW_023601433.1, read on the forward strand.
AGATTTTCAGTTCGTTGGGGCCTCCCTGGTGGCACAAGGTGTTAAGATGCAATCTATGAATCGCCACAGCCACTGCAGCATGAGTTCAATCCCTGGCCAAGGAGCTACCCACATGGCACAGCAGACCTCTCCTGACTCGCCTGCTGCTCCCCTCAGCAGTGTACTTCAGTCAATCTGCCTGTTCTGCTCCTCACTCTGTCTCTGGTGAATCCCCTTACCCCCCACAACCCTGGCCTGTACCCCAGTTCTTGTATGTATAAATAAATAAAATCTTAAAAAAAAAGATTTTCAGTTCGAAATAATATCCCCATGAAATCTATGGTAGTATAACATTCTTTTCTTTGAGGAAATTTGAGAAGACAGTGAAAAACTGAAGACATCTTTCTCAGCTATCAAAAGCACTTAAATTTTTCATTTAAATTTCCAGAACATCTAAGAAACCCTAAACATACTTTACAGAATCCAGAGAAGCAGTAAATGTGAAGTGTTTCTATAGGTACCAAAGAAGAATTTTGTGCTGAAAAAATATGTGTATGCATCTACATGTATGTAATCACTGTATGTCTCTATCAGTATGTCTATATATATAAATAGAAAGAGTGAGTGAGTGAAATATTATTATAATGACTAGGAAACACTTTCTTCAAGATCTGTTTCTTTTAGGCACATGAGAAATGAGCACTAGAATAAGAGAACTGGCTTGCAGAAAGAAAGTCCTAGATTTCTTTCCCTCTTGTCCCTTAACTGAAGGTTTATACAAATGGGAGTAGATTTTTGGCACTCCTGTGCCAAACAGCCTTGATTAACTTATTATCTCTAAACTGCTGTCTTATTTTATTTTGTTTTTAGCTATTCAGTGCTTCTGGGAACAGGTCAGGTTTTTGCAAACAGTGAAAACTGATTTCCTTAAAAGGCTTTCCAATGTGAGAAGTAGGTTGGGGATTCTTTATGAGGGAGTTACAAGGTTGACCCAGAAGCCAAGGAAAGCTGTTTGTTTCAAGAAGGAGCAGGAAATGAAGGCATTGGGATTTTGAGGATGAAAGGGAGAGTGAAATGCCAGGCAGCACATGCTATCAAGCCTGGTTGACGAGACATGACAGTGACGCTTCAGGAACTCAACTAGATGACTTCTAAAGAACAGGCGGGAACTAAAGAGATCACAGAATGAAATAACATATTTACTTTAAAGAGCCTAACCCTGGAGAAAAGTTACTATTTTCTCTGGAACAAATTTCAATAAATTCTCATTTCCTTATGAAACTGAACGCAATAAATAACTCAAAGCACTCGTTATGTATTTGCTTTCTATTTTAAAATGTGGGCTAACCTTTTAACCTCTGCGTGCAGCACAAATTCTACAGAGGAAAGGAAGGTGACTCAGAAGGAAGATTTTACAATTTTAAACTATAAATACCAGCACCTTTTTAGAAAGTACACACATCCAAAGAGCCCTGCGTGGCCCTCTGAGGCTGGAAATGGGCTCCACTGGAGTCATTACGTGAAATACGGAGCCTGCTGCACTGAGGACATGGGCTGGGGCAGACGGTGCATGGGCAGGGCAGTGAGGGGGTGACAGGAGCCAGACTTACCCCACTGGGAACCAGGGCTGTGATATGACGCAAATTATCTCTTAAGTTATTTCTTTCCTATTCCTGTTTAATCAAATCGGGCCCGAAGGGATGAACATTTCTAACTGGAATAAACCCCAGTGCTTGGTTTTTCACCTACCTCTAAAATAATCTCTACAAAAACAAAAACAGAAACCAACAAGCCAGTTAGTCGGGAAGCACATTAATTGGGGGACTCCGTCAATGGGTCGTCCATCTGCAGGTGGAGGGACCCTACAGGATGCTCCTGCAGGCTGTGTACATAGTTAAGTGAAATGAATGGCTGGGTTATAAACTGGTTGGAATGAATCAATTGAGTCGAACAAAGGGAGGACCATGTGCTGGGAAGTTAGAACCAAATAGGTTTGAAGTAATCATACTTTGAAGGCTACAGCTGCTGCAAGCTTTTGCAATCATGGAATTGATGAGCAGTTAATTTGCGTGAAACTAGAAAAAGGTCTAATGGTATTTAGGTGATAAGAAACAAAAGCTGCAGGGTGCTGATGGGCTCCATCAATCTTCCGGGAATAGCTGAGTGGTTATCACGTGGGTAGGAGAATGACAGGACAGGAATGAATGGGTAGTTTCCTGAACAATGTGCGGTTGCGCTGGGCACAGAAGTCTGTCTTTTACATGTGTAGTGTTTTGTTAATTAAGTCCTGGCCACGTTAAGTGCAAAAGTTCTCTTACACCATCCTATGTAGTGGGCAGAGTAAGAATATTATAATATTAATTATGATCACTAAGGATACTATGAATATAATCTTAGTATTAGTAGGTATTTATTGCTGATCATTTTCACAAATAAGAATTCAAAACCATATATTGAACTTTGATATTTGAAAGTTTCAGCTGATTAATCATGATCAAAGTGTGAAATGAAGACTTTTTTTTTTTAAATATATTTATCTCCTGCCTACTTCTCACTTGCATTTAACCCAAAGCCCCAGATGGGCATCCCACCTCCTCCCTGGAGGGTGCTAGAATTCTAGAATTGATGCCGTGCTGGCCCCGGAAGGAGGCATCTCCTCCCACAGTGTTGAAAGGCAGCGTTTCCTGGAAGGCTGAATTATCTATGACACTATGCTCATAACTCGAATTTTGGCATCTCGGCTCTCTGTGAGAATCAATGTCCTCTCCATCCTGGGGGACTAGAACAAAGGAGCAAAACCCATTGGACCCCAACTCAATTGGCAGCAAAGCTGTTGGAAAATAATAATATAAATAAAATACATAATAAGCTATCATAATAAAATAAAGTTACAAAAATTCTCAGATATAAAAATGCGATGCTATAAATGCATCCTCATTGTTCTTCTTCGTTGCCTTTATCAGGCAGCAAAGTTATAAATTTGATTCATAAAATAAATTTATTCTAATAAACATAGCATGTACTAGATTATTTATATAATGTTGCTTAGGCAAAGAGCATTTCAGTGACAAGGAAGTTCAGGCCTCAGGTTCAAAGTCTCCAGGGCCTGTACTAGGCTCAGCCATGGTGGTGAGGGACCCATATTCATGTTTGTTGATGGGGCTGTGGGGCCAGGGGGTGTAGGAACCAGAGTAGTTAGACATTCCACCCATCTGCCTCCAGTATTTTCCAGACTAATGACATTTGAATAAGAAAATATTAAAGTTACTATCACATATAAAGTGATAGTTCTAAAAAGAAGGGTTTAAATGTTTGCATGTCACATATGTCATTTAAATTCACAGTCTACTTTTAAAAAGCCTCTGAGCAGATGGCACTTGCTTATAATATCATGATTTTCCTCCAATATATGGTAGAAGAAAGTCTCAAAACCCCAATTATTTAAAAACTAAACACTGGAACTTATTGTAACTACCACAAAACACAGGTTATAGGCTGTGGGGCAGGAGAGTGTCCACAGCACCTGCCCTGACTAGACTCAGGGGCACAGAATTGCTAGAGAAACTGTGGGGATGCATTGAAATGAAGGCATGTGGCCACAGAAGGCTGTCCCCCCTCAGCCTGTCAGGAGCCCCCCACTGGGTTGGTTTGGCCTTGCCTTTGCCAGCTCAGGAGAGGTGGCAGTGTTCTTTGGCACACAGGGATGCCTTGTCTTCAACTGTCCACAGCTTCCTCCCCGTGCTTGTCCTGCTGGTTCTGAGCCCCCACACAACCATAGACTCACAAGCTGGCCTAATGTCTGGGCCTTCCTGGAGATAATACTCAGATGCTAAGTCGTAGGGCAGGGCCGAGTGTTCAGTAAGGGCACCTGCCCCTAGGAGCGAGAACTGGGGGCTGCAGAAATACCCTGATGGAGTGAAAGCCTCAGCTTCCCTGCACCCTCCTTTCTTCTCTGCCTCTGCCCTTCTCTCCATCTACTGCTTCTGCAGAAAGAAAGAAAATAACTGAGGATGATTACTCCTTAAACTCATGGACTTAGAAATAAAACTGTTTTTATTCTAGAGAGAAATTTTGTTTTAAAGTTTTAAGTTAGCCTTGACTAACTTTGTTGAATTCTCTCCAGGGCCTAACATTAAAAAATATATTTTTTAAAGATTCATTTATTTTTATGTATATAAGAGCTGGGGTACAGGCCAGAGATGTGGGGGGTGAGAGGATTCACCAGAGACAGAGTGTGGAACAGAACAGGCAGATTGACCAAAACACACTGCTGAGGGGAGCAGCAGGCGAGTCAGGAGAGGTTTGCTGCGCTATGTGGGTTGCTCCCTGGCTGGCCGGGGATTGAACTCGTGCTGCAGAGGCTGTGGATTGCTTCATAGTGTGGTGCTTAATCCCCTGTGCCAACATTAAAAAATATTTTAATAAGTCTTTGCATTATTTCCATTTCCATTACCACAGTTGAGAGATGGATTGCACCTTAAAAATATTTTAAATTAAAAAAGGTAATAATTGCAAATTTGAAACATATTTACAAAGAATCCAACTGTGTGTGTGGGCCAGATAACTTATATCTGTAATAGCCATGTCTATAGTGTCCTGTGTCCCCTTCCTGTAGTTCTCTGCACACAGAGTCACCCCTGGTCACAGGACACATGATATGAAGAGCGATTCCAGCACTACACTCAATTTATCCGGAGAATGTTCCAAGTCAGCACTTGGACATGCCCTGTGCGTTCATGGACACGTGTGCTGTCTGCTGTGGGTACAACCCTCACACATTGACCAGATTCTCTTGACAAGCATGGGATAGTGGTCAGCAAGACTGTTTTTACAAGAATTGCTGCATACATATCTTCATTCAGAACCTCCTTTGTTATAAACATGATGTACCTGCAAATATATGCTCATATAGGTTAAGTTGGACTAGCTGAGTTACAAGTTATATGGATTTCAAATTTTGATGGAGATAAATTGATCACTGAGAATAGTTACAACAATTTGGCAGGTGTCTCTTTTCTGATGTCTCTGAAGCTTTTGTTTGTTTAATGCAATTGGAAGCTCCACAATTTAAAAAAAACAGGATTTTAGAAAGAAATAGATTCACTTTGCAAAATCTGCCTACCTAAGACTGTATCAAAGAGTTGGTGGATGTGAGAGGTAAACAAAACATTGCATGCTAATATGCTAGTTATTCTTGGACAAAAGCACTATAAAAAAAAACAAATGAAATGAGAGATTAATTTCCATTGAGAATTCACAGCTAATGCCACAGGGCTATGTTGCAGCTTATGCTTCCCAGCTTGCAGGAACATGTGCAATGCTGAAGTTTAACTAATGATAGTTTCCTGCAAAAGAAACAGTCACAGGAAGCCTTGTTTTGATACCTAATTAAATGCGAACAAGCTGCTTTGCATGTTAGCAACTTACAACATATCTGCTTCGGGATATTAAACACAAATGGTCCTGTGATGGTGGGTTACTTTGGTATTGAGAGATATAAACCCTTGCTGAGGTTGCAGACAGGGAGCTAAGTATGGGGTTTGAGGTAAAAGTACAGAACTCCAAAACTCATGCTCAATTTCATGCTTACTCATGTGCTGGTCCTTCCTAAATGCAAAGGTTTCTTAAGGGGCTAGTAAAAAAAACAAAAACCTGGGGAGAGAAAAGTAGACGGGAAAGAAAGAGAGAGAGGGATGGAGCTGGACATCTGCTCTTTCTCATTTCAAGTTTTCATGTACAAGTAGGCCCTTCCACATACCCCCTACAGGGGCACTGCCCAGTCCTGTCCACAGTGTCTCCTTAAATCTTTCTTAATTCATCCAGAACTTCCACTGCCCCCCATGAACACATGAAGACCTTTGTTCTCTCCCTGCTGTGCCCTCTCACAGCCTCTTCTCCACTCTGTATCTTCAGGATCCTCCCTCCACACAGCAGATCTGCTCTTGGAAGCAAAGCTCTTGGGTGATGCCACCTTCTCCCTCTGGATTTCCAATCTGTGCCCCAACATTTTGACTGCTTTGGGTTCAATTATGCTTCCCCCATTCATATGTTGAAATTTTAACCCCCCAAACCTCAGACTATGATCTTATTTGGAGATAAAGTATTCATGGGACTGGTGAAGTTAAAATTGGTTCATTTGGCCATAATCCCATACGACTGGTGTCTTCCCATTATTCCCACAGTCCCCCGCCCTTCAGCCTGCACTGCAGCCTCTCTTTCAGACACTAGCTGATCTGCTTCTACTTTTCCAGCACACACCTTCTTCGTTTCAAAATCTGAGTTCCTGCTGCTCTACATTCATGTTCTGTTCTTCCTTAGGACTGAAGGTAATTTCTAACTGTATATTTAATTCATGTCCCATTTTAAATAAGTTTAAATTTCAAAGAAAGCATGTCTTTGCCCCTCACTACCATATCTTGGATGTGCAGACAGTGTCTGGGGTCTAGTGCGAGCTGGGTAAATAGAATATTCCTGATGCATGAGTCCAAGTCACTTTGAGCTCTTCATAAATAAGCCTACAATCTCAGCAATGAAGGACTCTGTAAGTGGAGGGTAGTATGGGCCATAGGTTAGAGTCACTTACTCTGCTAAGTAAGAATTCACTCTACTGAGAGTGAATTCGGGAGCATCATGTATAGAGCACATCAACTTTTAGGATCAGCAGTAGAGAGCTGGTTCTTCCTCATGAAGCTTTATTAGATCTGTGACATCCTTTCTTGGTGCAAGCATTTCCCCTCACATTTGTTTCCATGACCTTCCAAGAAGCTCAGAACAGGTGGCTACAGAGTTTGTGGAGTCTCCTGGCTGTGGATTACATGCCCAGACAACCTCTGTGAGTACCATTCATGTCCTCATCACTGTTCCCATGTCCCCAAATTCAGTAGTGATCATTTTGGCCTCAGGTGACATTGACAGTAATTGAAGGGATGGGCACTGAGCAAAATCTATATCTCAGATGCTTATATGTCTATGATTAAGACTCTAATGAGAGCTCCTCAAAGTAAATGCTTCCTCTGCTTGGATGCTGGAAGTCTACAGACATATTTTTCTTAAAATTTTATTTTATTTTTTTAAAGGTTTTATTTATCTATTTATTTATTTACACAAGCACTGGGTACAGTTGGAAGCACGGGAGGGTGAGAGAATTCACCAGAGCCAGAGCGGGGAGCAGAGCAGACAGAAGGACTGAAGCACACTGCTGAAGGGAGCAGCGGGCGGCAGGAGAGGTCTGCGCGCCATGTGGGACCCTCCTCCGGTGGCTGGGGAGCAGCCAGGGATCAAACCGGCACTGCAGAGGCTGTGGGCAGCTTCGCAACCCAGCGCTCAAACGCTGCGCCACTGGGGAGGCCCTTTTAAAGGTTTATTTATTCATGCATACAAGAACAGAGCGGGGGCAGAACGGACAAATTGACTGAAATACACTGCTAAGGGGAGCAGCAGGGAAGCAAGGAGAGGTCTGCCATTCCATGTGGATATCTCCCTGGCTGGCGGGATCAAACCTGCACTGCAGAGGCTGTGGACAGCTTCACAGAGCTGTGCTCAACCACCTGTACCACCAGGGAAGCCCTTCTTAAAATTTTAAACAAACAAAAAAGCAAAGTGGATAACAATAAAGTACTTCATAAGGCATAGCAACAACAGGATTGAACATTTTGATCTCCAGTCTACCCAAATGGTTAAAGAGGTTTTTCAGCTACTATCTTAATTAAGACTCATGGACTCATCCATCCAGTCTTCTTTAGCTCTTAATATTGGGTTTCAACATGCTCTCTTCCACTTGCAACTTATTTCCATTTCTGATTTATCCCCACCTTCCCACAGTCCCCAATCCCCAGGTCTTTGGAAGACTTTCCCCAGCAGAGAAGCAGGACTGGATGTCACCACTGCTCTCTGAGGTGATTGCTAAGCCTGTTATCTCTACATAGGGAATAAAGGGCTTTGTTGCCTGTTGAAAGCTGTGGGGAGCAGAAACGCCTTGGATTTCTAAACAGCCAGGAGCTTAGACACAATCCACACCCAACTTTTCATTTTCCAGATGAAGAACTTGAGTTCAGAGGAGATTAGCGGCTCCTCTGTACATCCTCCAGGGAAAGCAGCTTGTTTTTGTCATGGTGCAAAGCAGGTCAGAAGACCTGGAAGGAGCCAAAAACACTCCCACCAATTCTTTCTTGTCATCTTTTCCATATAGTACAAAAGGATAAAAAACATCACTCAAATGGTAAGGTAACATAACCAAATAAATTAAGATGTTTCTCTTATTGTATACCACACAGAATTATTGTGTAGTGTCTCGAATTCCAATATCATTTTGCACAAATTAATGTTCATTTGTGACTGTCCTACAAACTGGTAACACAGTAACACAGCCTACTCTAGAGGACTTCCCAAAGTGTGGGCCAGGGGATACTGGTCCAGACCTGCAGTTGTCCAGAATTTCACAAAGAAATGATTCTGTAGCTATAGTGCCTTGGGAAGAATTGGTCCTTTCCTTACTTAATGAATTCTCAGAGACTTGACTCTTAATCTAACGCATATCTTATTCAGGTGTATAACACACAATTTCCCCATATTTATTTGATTATTCTTAAGAGTTTTGTTTAGATAAAATTCTAGAGTAAGTATTTTTCTAAAATATTCTACACAGGGCCTCCCCGGTGGCGCAGCGGTTGAGCGCTGGGTTGTGAAGCTGCCTGCAGCCTCTGCAGCACCGGTTCGATCCCTGGCCTGCCAGGTGAGGGTCCCACATGGCACACAGACATCTCCTACCGCCCGCTGCTCCCCTCAGCAGTGCACTTCGGTCCTTCTGCCTGCTCTGCTCCCCACTCTGGCTCTGGTGAATTCTCTCACCCTCCCGCACTTCTGATTGTACCCAGTGCTTGTATAAATAAATAAATAAATCTTTAAAAAATAAAATATTCTACACAGTTTTATTACATATGATATCTTCATGGAAATATTAAGGTTCACTTCTTAGTGTGAAATTAAAAGTTGTGAATAGCAAACCATTTCATATCTTAATTAGAGTAGCATGAAATTTAGCTAATTCTTGCACATTGTCAGGTGGGATACACAATTAATGGCTTATGAGAGTCAATGAGTATAAATAATGTATATGTTTATTTGGTTTCCTAGATACTCAGTTTTAACTTTTATTTGGTCCTTAATTGAACATAAATTGGGCCATAAGATTCTATGAATGGACAACACACAACTGTTCAGCTCACTTTCTTGCCCCTGAAACTTTGTTGGAAAATCGCAATGAGACAACTGCAGTGGCAATATTTAGTGGGGGCTCATGGTCTGTGCTCCTCTGTACTTTGGTAAACCAGACTCATCTTGTATTCAATCAGTGTAGGGAATTTAAATAAGTGCTCAATAGATCTATACTATTGAAAATATTTTAAAATGAGGCTTGAAGGTAAGTTACATGTTGGTCAAACTAAGAAACAGACTCAGCATATTGACATTTGTAGCCCAACCTTTGGAAATAGGCCTGTGGGTGGGTTGGAGCTGGATGGAGGTGGGTGCAGAGTAAAGGTGGGGGGTTAGTGTGATTCAGAGCAGTGGACATCATGGGGTGAAGTCCTCATGTTGGATCAAGTGTAGTAGATGAGTGTCCTTGTGGCTAGAAGGCAAAGTTAGCATCTAGGGCTCCCTCCAGGGGAAGCTTCTGGTTGGAGAGTTCTAAAAGCCTGGCTCTTGCATCTGAAGGACCTCCTTCTCACTCCACTTTTAGGGACAGCATGGGGGAATCTGAGTGTCAGCTAATGTGGCAGGAAGAATAGTAGAGTGAAAACCAGATCTGATGAGTACACCAGTGAGGTCCTGAGCAGGAACTGGGAGAGTTGACACATCCTCAGTACCTCATTCTGCATCTATCCACAGAAGCCCCTACTGTTCACAGGGAGTGAGGATCTCTCCACTCTTCTGGAACACCAAGTCTAGAAATCTGACCTGTGGCAGACTGACCCTCCCTTGAAGGCCAATACTCTCTCATTAGAGAGCAGGATCTCCCTAGAGAGGGCCTAGCGCTGGGGGCCCAATCCTGAAGAGAAGCCAATCTCTCAGCATCACTGGTCTGCTCACCCATCTAGCCACAGGGGTTTGTAGAGAATTATCTAAATACGTATGTTAGATGGTGATGGTGCCATGGAGCTAAAAGTGGCAGAGAAGGGTGTGTATGTGTGTGTGTGTGTGTGTGTTTGCACATATGTATGCTTGCATATGTGAGTATGTGTGTACATGGCATTTGTGTGTTGGGGGTAGTGGGTGTGGGGTGCAGTGGGTTCATCTGTAGGGTGAGGTTGAAACAAATATCTATAGAAGTATGTGCATATTCTCCTTTTAAAGTGGTGAGAGGATTACATAGTCTATCTTTGTTTCAGTAGTGACAGCATTTATGCATCAAGCAGTCTTTTATTTGAATCCCAATTCCCTACACTGTGATTAAAACCAATTTTCTATTTCTGTGGCCCCCACATACTTAAGTATAAAGCCACAGACAGGCTCTGTGATGGCTGGTACATCTGGTCGACCCTTGACAGATGAGGCAAATCCCTGAAAACCTCACCCGGTAGCAGGGTTATACAACTGGGTCCACTCTAACCCAGTCTGCAGCGTCTGGAACAGACCATTTTCTCTTTTACAAAATCTTTTCTTTCTTTAATTTTTTTAAGAAGATGTAAAACATGATTGATGGTTTATATGCATTTTGAATATCCTATGCATTTTGAAATAATTACAAAATCAAGCTAATTAAAAACATCCATTACCTCATATATTTCATAGAGGTCACAAGTTGGTGAGAACATCCCTGGATAGGATGCTTTCCCTGTCCCTTAGCCATCTACAAATGCCCATCTGCTCAGCATCTATGTCTACTGACCACATCCTCCTGTTCAAAGCTGGTAGTAACTGCAATATCTTGAATGAGATGTGTCTACAACATAAACTGAACTAATAGGGTTTCATATTTATCTCTTTCCCTTTATGTCAAAACACTGTAAACAACCTGAAGGCAGCAAATTACATTTTGGGGTGGGGGTAACATATACAGATAAAGTTTGGGGTGGGGCTAAATAACTGTTAATTTAAACTTGTAGTTTGAATTAATCAGATGTTTAAGTTTAAAATATTTTAAAGGAAAAAATTTATCTCTTGCTATCTCTCTCTCTCAAAAATAACCGAGATCACTTATTTTCCTCCATGCCAAAGGCACAGTGTTGTAAGCAAGTTGGGAATGTGGGGTCCCTGCCAGCTACCCTGGCCTAGGGAAGGAGCTTGTCCTGCTCAGAGCTGCCCACATTCATTCTTACCAGCTCCATCCACAAAGCAAACCCTCAAGAGATTCCACACCCTCAGATATAGCTGTGAACTTGGAAAACAGACAAAACAGCTTCATCCTCCTGCCTCCAAGGGAAGCAAAGACCCAGAGTCTTGTCAGAATAACAACAGGTTGTTGTTCACTGAAGGTGGCAGGATTCAAAGATTTGCTTCTGAAAGCTCTAGAACAGCCCTCAGCTGACAGTACAGGTGAGAATGGGGACTTTGGACAAATAAAAACTTTACTTAGAAAACAATTTCTAATGTTGTAAAAATCACAACTCTCTCTCTCTCTCTCTCTCTCGCTCTCTCCTACTTCATTTGCTCAAAGACATACATATTAATGAGTAACATTAAACAAGAAATGTCAACAAATCAAAAATTTATACACTACTACTTACAACAAGCTATAATTCCATTCCATTGAAAGACCAGTTACTTTCTAACATATTTCATTGTATAAGTGGTGTGTAATTGGGCTTGGGGGAAAAGACTATGGACAAAAGAGAAAAACCAAGAATAAGAAGTAGAAGAACAACAGCAATGCTCAGATGTCACCTGTTGATGAGTAACCCTCACTTAACTGTTACCTGAAGTGAAAATTGGTACATTCTCTATGAAATCAAAATTGATCATTCAACATCTAGTAGTATAAAAATACCTGATGTTGAGAATTGGAAAAGTAGATTTACACAAAGGTACTTAATTTTGTAGCACACTGTAAAAGAGATTTAGAAATAAACTAAAGTATCAGTAGGAGTGGGAAAAATTATCTTTCTCATCAGGTGGACTTATTACTTAGCCACTACATTTTTTTAAAGATTTTATTTATTTATTTATACAAGAATCAGGGTACAGGTCAGATGCGTGGGAGGGTGAGAGGATCCACCAGAGACAGAGTGGGAAACAGAACAGGCAGACTGATGAAATACACTGCTGAGGGGAACAGCGGGTGAGACAGGAGAGGACTGCCGCACCATGTGGGACCCTCACCGGCCGGCTGGGATGGAACCTGCACTGCAGAGGTTGTGGACAGCTTCACAGTGTGGCGTTCAACCACCTGTGCCACCAGTGAGGCCCAAAATGTTCAAATTCTTACAAATGATTAACAAATGATTTTGCCTGAATATTCAGAATTATTTTATCCTGTATGGTTACTTCATCAGCTTTGTTAGTTTTGAATATATACAGTATCTGGTGATCATCATTATGTAGGTGCACTTCATTTAAAGCAGCATTTGGCCAGATTAAGTTGATGAAAATCATTTGATCACTATATGTTATATACTAATTTGCAGGTGGACCCAAGGTTGTTTAGTATGGCTGAAAGTGTGTATTTAGTGAACACGAAAATCACATGTGGTGCTCAAACATAAGCAGCAATGTCCAGCATGGGGTAAGACTTAGCAAGCCATCATTGATTTGTGTTTGTTACTGAACATGACTCTGTGACAAATTAGCTCAAAACTTAGCATCAAAACATGAACACCTTTATGAAGATACAGTCATCAGAACAGTGTGGTATTGCCACAAACACACACACACAGATCAATGAAATAAGAACAGAAAGTATAAAAATAAATCCATGAATATGTGATTAAATGATTTTTGACAAGGGAAGCAAGACCATTTAATGAAAAAGGACAGTATCTTCAGCAAATGGTGCTGGGAAAATTGGGTATCTAAATACCTGTGTGTAAAAGAACATAAATCATTCAACATTTATCTGTTATCAGAAAAGCAGAAAAATCTGACAATGATGTGGAGAAATTAGAATCCTTATGTACTCTTGGTGGGAATGCAATATGGTATGTCACCACTGTGGAGAACAGTATGGTGGTTCCTCAATAAAAGTAAAAATAGAATTACCATATGATTCAACAATTCCACCTTGGGTATTTACCCAGAAGATGTAAAAGCAGGGTTTTTCTCTCTTTTCTTTTTTTTTTTTCTCAACATTCTCCATAAGATGATTTTACAAATGTTACAACCTGGAGTCATCCTTACAAAGAAAAATTTTATGCCTCCTTGGGATCCAGTTGATGTAAGGTTGCAGGTGCTCACCTGGCCTGAGAACTGTATTTGTAGATACTGATTTAAAGGGGCAGCTGGATGTATTCACAAGGGTTTATTTGGAAATCATTTCAATTGTTATATCTAATTGTGGTTTAATTTTATTTTTCTTAAACATTTCTTCCTTAGATATTATAGGATTGAAAATCACAAAACACTTTTAAGGGAGCATTTCAATGGTTTAATGTCTTACTTTCAAATGTGTATTTACCACTAATCTACCTTTTGATTCTTTATCTGAGGTTCTGGCCCACACAGATACTTAACCAGCCATTAGCTTTTATTAGTAGAGCTGAAATGGATGACGCCAATATAAGCAAGATAAAACATTGACCTACTTTTATTGGATAAAGGAAGAGAACTTATAGGATCGGCCCAGTTTTCTACTCTGTCTTTTTTAGCTAGGCTATTTACTTTGTCTGCTAAAACTGATCTAGAAAAGCAGGTACTCTTTTAATCTTGTAAACACAGTTTCTGAGCAATGCTCAACGTATCATAGTACTTGCCACTCAGAAGCAGTCAAATTCAGTGTATTATGAAGGGAAGTGAGAAATTGATTCATAGAGAACTGGGGGGTAGGGATGGAGAAAAAGGAGCTACAGAGGTAAATATCCATTCAGTATCTAACCAGTATCATGTCTTCCTTGTTTGTATTTCCTGAGACTTTTCATCTTCAAAGCACAGAAGGCAATCTGCAGATAGTTATATATTTAGATAATAAATGTTGTTGCAATCCTTTCTCCCTCTCAAAATGATGAATCCACATGATGTTCTAGTAGCAGTATTTTCAGTTCCTTTTGGTTATCCAAATAGTTTGATTTCAAAGAAAACTGGTCCTATTTTCCCACTAAGAGATACTGGACCATGTACCTAGACTTTGAATTGTGGCTGCAGAGTTTCTGCAGTTGTGGGCAGAACTGGCACTTCAGATATTATCTTCTTCCTGCACTGAAGGTCGCACATTGAAGCATAAGCCAGAGAGACGACATTCCCAGAGTACCTCCATTTTAATAGGAAACAGAGATAGAACAAAATATCCTCTCACTATGATGGCACATGTTAAAGGGCACATGGCTAGGTTGTCTCCTAACAACCTCCTCTCTGCTCTCCTCTCCACACATCCAGCCCAAATGGACGATAGCACACAGCTAAAAGTTTTGTAGAATTTTTCTTATTTCATTAAGGGGATATAAAAATTATTTCCATCATACCAAAAATTGTTTTGAAAGATATTATCTCCATAAAATGATTCCTCCTTCCCAGCATGCTTCTCAAGGTGTCCTGGATTTCTGCACAATTTCACAGTTCAATGCTCATGACCCCAATCGGCTGTGGGTGTCCCCACACTACACTCCCCCTATTACTTTGCTTTATATCAACCTCATAGGAGGCATCTGAGGGGCACTCTGGGGGAAAGTAAGAAACACATGTGTATTACAATCTTTCAAATTCTTATAATTCTACTTTCTAGAATCATCTTTCTGTATACATTTGCATGCCTATGATGCCTCATTTGAATCTGATTTGCAGTTTTGTTTAGCCCTGTTGTTCTCTCCTTATGTTCATGCTTTTTTTCTCATATCATTGCTTTGATTCAATTTTGTAATACTGTTTTCTTCAAACACAAAATATTCTTATTTGGACATGAACTTTATTATTTTTAAAAATTATTTTATCAGAACAATGATCACTGTTTCAGTATTGGTCTGGTAAGTGGAGACTAGCAAAAACACAGGTTGTGTCACCATCAAGTGCAGGAAAGAGATGCTGAGTACACAGAAGCATCAGGGAAATAGGTTGGCTTACTTTGGTTTTCCAGAAAGAACATAATACCCTCCCCTCTCCTTTGGTTATAAATAAATAGACATTTGACTCAGAAGTCTATGACATTAGCATTTAGGACTAAAGCTCTAGTTTCTACAGTTGTGCTGAATTCAGACTGTTTCCTGGATTTATTTATTTTTTTTTACTGAATTCTCAATAGTTGTTTTCATTTTATTTACTTTATTATTATTGAAGTATCATTGATTTACAATACTGTATATTGGTTTACAATACTGTATATAATTTAAGGGAATAGGTCCATACCTCCTCCACCATATATCACCACACCACACCATACCACATCCACTGCCAAAGCACCCTCATTCCTTTACAATAGTCCACTGATCCTCTCCCCCACCCCAACTTTCTCACTCCTTCCTCTCCTCTACTAATTGAGTAGCCTTAATTCTACAGTCATATTTCTAAGGTTTGTTTTGGTTAAATAGATATGTTTACCCAGAGTAGATACCCCATCTGAGCTTTGGTATTAAAAACACAAACTGTCCCTCAAAAATGATAATAAATGTCTTCATTTAAGTAATAAGTAATGATACAAATTAGCCTTGACTCTATGAATATTAATTTTATGTGAAAAGTAAAGCATGAATGTGTTTATATTTTCCATGCTTGCACCCTGCAGTGAGACACTGTGATGATAAACACTGAAGATAAAGATGCCTATATTTTAAGGCAGCAAATAAGAATGTGTGAGCTTTGCACACTTTTACCCTCTCTGAGCTTCTAAAGTCTCAATAGAAATTTTTACAGAACTAGGAAAAAAATTCTAAAATTCACATGAAACCATGAAAGATCCCTAAAAATCAAGTCAACATTTGAGAAAAAAGAACAAAGTAGAAGGCATCACACTTTGAGATTTCAAAATAAATTGAAAAGCTACAGTAGTTAAAACAGCATGGTACTGCCAGAAAGACAGACATATAGACCAATAAGACAGACAAGAAAGCCCACAATTAAACCCATGTACATATAGTCAATTGATTTTCAGCAAAGGTTTCAATAATACACGAGAAGAAATGGTCAGTGTCTTCAACAAATGGTGTTGGAGAAACTGGATACCCTCATTAAAAAGAATGAAACTGGACCTTTATCTACACCAAAAACACAAGAGTAAAGATAATTAAACTAACTAAAAATAGTGAAAAGAAAACCTACATAATGGGAGAAAATATTTGTGAACCATAGCTCTAACAAGTGTTTAATTTCCAAAATATGTAAGGAAATTCTATGAGTCAATAACAACAAGCAAATAATATGACTAAGAAATTGGCAATGGTCATGAGCAGATATTTTTCTAAAGCAGACATACAAATGACCAGCATGTATATGAAAAATGCTCAACATCACTATCAGGGAAATGGAAATCAAAACTAGAATGATGTCACCTCACAACTGTTAGAGTGGTGATCATCCAAAAAGTCTGAAAGTAACAAAGTGTTGGGGAGGGCTGGAGAGAAGGGAAACCCTGTAATGTTGGTAGGAATGTAAAATGGTGCAGTCTCTATGAAAATACGATGGGGGTTCTTCAAAACAGAGTGGGTAAAATGTTAAAATGGCTTGAGCTTCAAAAGGTAGCTTGTTTTCACAAAAACAAGTTTATGTTCAAGTCCTATTTTTTGCCATTTCTTATATTATTTTAGAGCCTTTTTTTCTTTTTTGTCAAATGGTAATAATACCTTCCTCTTTAAATTTCTGTTAAAATTCAATTGACAATATGCATGGTAAATGGAGTACACAATAAGGAATCATCAAATACTAACTTCTTTCTTCTTTTTTTCTTTTTTAAAGATTTATTTATTTATTTTACACAAGAACCAGGGTACAGGCCAGGTGCATGGGAGGGTGAGAGGATTCACCAGAGACAGAGCAGGGAACAGAACAGGTAGACTGATGAAATACGCTGCCGAGGGGAGCAGCAGGCATGACAGGAGAGGTCTGCCGCACCATGTGGGACCTTCACCCGCCGGCCAAGATCCAACCAGCGCTGAAGAGGCTGAGGACAGCTTCACAGAGCTGCGCTCAACAGCCTGCGCCACCAGGGGAGGCCCTAACTTCTTTCTTCTTTCAAGAGTCGTTGTGCAAACTGTGAATGCCTGGCATAGCAGCTAATCTCAGCATGGGACAGGGAGTGTCACGTGAAAATAGGTGTGACAGTGGTTGAAGGAAAGAGTCAAGCTTAGGGAAGGAGGAGAACATGAAATAGAAAATTGTAAACGTGGAGGAATGAGGATAAGTAGTCTCAGGACCTGATGGACATTTTCACCCTCAACCTCTAACTGAGTGATGTCCCATGAGGCTTTCATGCTCCAGTATTGCCTTATTGTCCATTGTCACAGCTACAAAATCTTGTTTATGTTCCTATTTGAACCTGCTGTCCAGTGGCTTATTGATCAATCTCATGAGGTGGTAGTTTAGACTTTCTTCAAATTGCTACAATATAGAAATCAAGTGCAGTTAATTAAGGTGACTTTGAAAAGTTGCAAAGCATTCCTTGCCCAGGCTAAAGACATACTCTGTTTAGTCATGTACAACTGTAAATATGTATTCTCTATGTCCTGCAAAAATATCTTCTTAAAAAATAGAATTCATCTGTTCCTTTGCCATAAGCTCTAAATTAAAGGGCTATTCTTTCTTTGTTGCTTACAAATTGTACTTGATTTGAATTCCAATAAGTAAATAGGAAAGTGTTTCCAAGATCTGTGCTAAGAACTATGACACTGAGGCTGTTGTTGCTTTTTCCTTTCTTCCTATTTTATTTTTTTTTCTTTTTCATACTACCTTTATTTTGAACAGACTTTTGATCTCAGGGAAGCTATATTATGTTTCATTAGATACAATGACCCTCAATACCTAGCTGGTGACTTAGCTCCCCAGGGAGGAAAAATTCTGAGCGTGTCTTCAAAGACACATAGAGAGAACTAGAGAACATTCTATGGATGCTACATACGCTTTGGTGTTTTCTGTCAAATGTGTATAATGGCCTGCCTGGTTCTTACCGGACAGAACCTGAAGTGTCCCCCTGCTCATCCCCTTCCCTTTACCTCAACCAGACGATTACCTCAGCAGCTCAGCTGTGTTATTGAGACATTTTAGCGTGAAATTTGTTTTTCCTCACTGAACTTTAAGCAGAATTTCAAGTGCCAAGTCTCCAAAGCCAAGTGGGGCTATTAAGAGATAATTACTAATTATGCTAATTTGAGAAGTTGCTGCCATTTCCTTCCCTGGTCATTTTACGTGCAGCTCTCCTGAGAGAACTGTCCCCTCCAAGTGTTAATCGCCTCCCTTTTGCAGTGTTTGGTGGAGGACAGCCTGTCCTCACCCTCTGCACCCCGAGTCTGGGAAGGCTTACTGTCCATCGGAAAGTGAAGCAAGGTTGGAAAACTTCTTGGACAATGTCATCTTCATCACCAATTGGTACTAGTTATTAATTTGTCCTGTGCTGGCAATATTTATTGTCCTTTATGCTCCTACCAGGGGAGTACATTTAATTTCTAATAAATCTGCATTTTTCCTCAACATCTTTGAATCTTAATAAGGTGTCCTAGGTATCTGAGTCCTAGAAGGTCCCCTTTTGCATTGAATTAGACACCAGGGGTTCTACAGGTCTTGGGTAATTATCACTCTTTCTCCTAAAAAGTTACTATCCGGAAGAAAAATAAATTAAGAATCCCTGGTTCTGACATTGATTATATAAACTTTGCATCTGTAATTGGCACACATACATGGAGGAGAGGCTGGATCGATGAGAATGAGATGATATTTGAAAAATGTATTCTTTGTGTGGGAGCTGGAAAGCCCCCTCACCCCTTCGTTCTCATCACAGGGAAATGGGGGAGATTTGTCTAATTGGTACATTCAGGTCATTTGGGCTTAGTAGGCCACACTTCCCTGGACAGGAGCCTAAGGAGGACTCAAGTCATCTGTTCTTGGCACCACCTTTTGCCTATTCCATGGTCCCTTGACCAGTCATTCTGACTTTCCACTTTGTGGCTACCTTCAGCTTGCATTTATTAGCTATTAAGGAAATACAGGGTCTTTAGCTCTGCCTCTTATATGATTTCTCAATCTGTTCAGACCAGCATGAAGAGGAGCAGAGCCTTCAACATGCTCTGGAAATACTTCCAAGGGGCACCTAGCAAGCTTGCTGCATCAAATACAACCAAGCCCACAGGCCCAAGTTTGGAAGGTCATTTTGTTTCAAGCTTCATCTGTCTTTGTTTGGGTCCAGTTCTTGTGAACTCTCAGGAAGTACTCAGCCTGTAGCATAGCCACGGGCCAGTGCGGACAGTGAGACCTGCCTGCCCTGGACTCTCTAGGCCGGAAACAGAGCAGGGACCCTTAACCAGACCTGAGTGGCTTCTGGACACCAGCGGCTCCTGTGTTGGAGCTGCTGGCTGCATCTGACATCCCTCCTTCCTGATCTCTCTGAGAGAAATTAGCTTTGTCACTTTCAGCCTGACAAAACAATAACCAACTCGTTTGTGTCAGAAAGAGCTCAAGCCCAACATCCGGTGGGATCCACCTCTGGAGGCTGTCATGCCCAGCCCTAAAGGAAGTACCTGAGAGGCCTTCGCCCTTAGCATTGCCAGTATTGATAGATCAATCAGGAGCATCACAGAGCAACGATGAACACTGATTATTGGTGTAGATGTCTTTCTCTACTATTTGAAATAGAACAAGTTCTCATAGGGGAGTATTTTTGCACACTTAACAAAGAAAAAATGGTGACCACACCAAGAAATTTAGAGATGTTCAGAGCTCATTTGCCAGCTGTGTGATCTCAGGCAAGTTCTTAATTTCTCAGTAACTCAGTTTTGTTTGGTGTTATAAACCCAGGAAATGGGGCGATGATCATTACCAGAACTCTTGAAATTGCTAAATGATATTCCTTTTTCATGAAAATAAGTGGGTTTTCTTTCTGTCTGTTTTCTTGTAGATGTGCATATGTAGCTTCCTTGTTTTTAAAGAATATTGACAGTGATGGATCTGACAATTCCAGGTTTCTCTTGATGGTGGTAGATTTCTTATAGCTACCTGGACTTTAAGACAACTTGAACTATGCTTTCATACCACCAGAAACATCCCAATAAATTAAAACTTAGAAAATGTGCTAAGAGATTTATCCTTTAATGTTACGCTGTTTACTTTTGGATTCCCAGGATTCTCAAACTGCCTACTATTTTATTTTATTTTTATGTAGCCCAGAATATACCTATTTAAGAAATAAATTTCCAAATTATGAAGACCTATGACATATTAAGAAATTTATAAAAGAGATGTCTTCATTTCATGCTCCTAAGTTCATCAAGGACAAAAATTTATAACTGACTCTGCAATGCTCCTGACACGGTAGGTGCTGAAAACTTTGCTTTATACAAACTGGCTGTTTTCCACACAGATATACAACCATTTTTCATCCCGTACAAATTAATGTGTTTGGAAAGAACTCAAATAATTTTTGTATAGGCAAAAATTATTTATGTTTAATGGACTCTCTTATGCAATGGTAAGATATTGGTAGGTATATATTGGTAGGTATATTACTTTTACTTTACATGCACTTTGCAGAGGAAGGGAAAGCACTGTGTGAAACTGGCCATGTGACTTGGCACGCAAGGCCAGTGGTGCTAGGAAGACTCTCCACCCCTTCTCTAGAAAGTTCTCTTACTCTTGCTCTGATAACTAACACCATATGATTCGAACTCCATCAGGCAAAAACTGCTTTCCTAGGGGCACACAAGCCCCTTACTTGTGACAACCCATTTTTCATCATTCATTTACATGTTCCTGTGATGGAATTTATCACCGAGCTGCCAGCATCAACCAGGTGATAACAGATTTTTTTTTAAAAAGATATATTTATACAAGAACTGGGGTACAGGCCAGATGCGCGGGAGGGTGAGAGAATTCACCAGAGCCAGAGCAGGGAACAGAACATGCAGACTGACGAAATACACTGCTGAGGGGAGCAGCAGGCGAGGCAGGAGAGGTCTGCTGCACCATGTGGGACCTTTGTCGGCTGGCTGTGATCGAACTGGCGCTGTAGAGACTGCGGACAGCTTCACAGCACAGCGCTCAACCACCTGCACCACCCACCATGGGAGGCCCTGATATCAGATTTTTTTTAAAGGTTAGGTAGCAGAAAAAATCTAGCTGGAAGGAGAGAGTAAAGTGAGGGCGAGGGACAGAAGAACTTATGTTTAAGACCTAAGTACCTTGGAGCAGGACACACTTGGAGAGGTTGCAGGTGACCTGGGGCCAGCATGGAGGCTGCAAAGTCAAGGTGGTTGATCTGCTTCAGACACATTTTCAGATGACTATCACAGAGTCCCAAACAACCCCGAGCAACATCCACCTTTCCTAGAGAGTTGACCTGGTTTTGTGGAGAATTTGGAAAGAAAGTTAACTCACAAATTTTACAATTTGATGAGTGGAGTCAAAGGACATGGAGTTTGGTGAAGGAACAGGACTCTCACACATGATATATACAAGTACAGAAATGCAAGTCCTGCATTGCGCAAATATTCACAGCTGAATTGTGCTACAAGGTTTCCAATGGGCTTCAAAGAGCATTTTTTAAGGTTAAAATGCTCTTTTGTTTGCCCATAAAGAAAAAGGAATCAAACATTTCAGGTGAGGCACTATGTGAAGAGATTGTAGGTCAAGCTAAGTGTTTTATGTGCAGAAAGCTGTTTGACAAAGGTGTAGACCAGAATTCCAGCTGCATGCATGCAGTGAACACCTGTGGCAGGTAAAGCTCTGTACTCAAGGTCTCCTGGGAACAAAAGGAGATAAAAGTCATGCTCCTTGTTACTGTCAAGTTAGTTACCAATGTATTAGATTGACTTGCTTCCATAAGGAAATATAGAAAGTTCATCTGACACAGGAAAGACATGTAGCATAGAAACATAACTACAATATAAATTTGGATCAGGGTCAAATATTCAGCTAACCAGTGTTTTACAAAATGTGTTTCCTGAGTTTGAAAACTTAAGCTTTTTCTTTTGTCCAAGGAGACTCCATGTGATTGTAACTGAAAAAAATTTTACATTGGTTAAAAAAAAATCACTTGACCTAAATTGGAGGGGAAACCTAGATGTAGGAAATTTATGAGAAGAAAGGTTCCTGGGTCAGCTTTGCTCTGTGAGAAGTGGCCATTAATCACTGTAGACTGAGTTTATGGTTGACTTTGCCAAGCACCTCAGTAAACTGAGGTGTAAGCATCTCAACACACAAATAAGCATAAAGAAGAAAACTAATTTAGGCACATGTTTTTCTTTAGAACTCTAATTGTCAGAGCCCTGGTGGATCAAGGGGTTAAGTCTCAGTGCTATGAAGCTATCCACACCCACTGCAGCATGAGTTCGATCCCCAGCCAGGGAGCTAACCCACATGGCGCAGCAGACCTCGCCTGTCTCACCCGCTACTCCTCTCAGCAGTGTATTTCAGTACATCTGCCTATTCTGTTCCCCACTCTGTCTCTGGTGAATCCTCTCACCCCCCACAACTCTGGCCTGCACCCCAGTTCTTGTATGCATAAATACATAAAATAAATCTTTTTTTTAAAAAAAGACTAATTGCCAATCTTTATCTCATGGATTAAAAAATAAAAGCAGAAAAATTCATCTGATAAGCATTTCTAATCTGTATGGAACCTTTAATTCATTGGTCAATGCTGACTTACTGGGCATACAATTTTAATATCCTTCAACACTCAGTTAATGCCTTTTAGAAACTGTACCTACATACAGAATGTAAAGACGATAGCCCCAAAATGCACTCTTACATGGTAAAACTAGGTCTTTTGGTACCAACCCATTTCTTACCTTTTTTATTTCAATCACTTGAGCCTGCTTTTATTCTGTGGGCTATGTCCCCTCCAGCCATGGGAAGACCAATATCTGCCTCTGGGGGCTAACACAGCCACACCAGCACGAACTGTATGAAGTGCCTCCATGGAGCTCATGAACTCTGTCAAACTCGTTGGACAGTTCATCAGAATCAGTTACTTCAAAACTGAATCTATCAGTGAAATCTTAATAACATGCTTTTATAATAATAATATCCAATTAGCTATATCTGCTGTCATATTTTCCCATCAAAAAAACTATTTTTTTTCTTTCCTGTAGTTTGACATCCTGGTTTGATTGCTTTTATTAGAAACCAAGAAGTCTCTAATGAATTTTTTTCTTTTTGCCTTGGATACCTGGAAGCCCAGTACTTTTTCCAATGCTCCATTGCAGCAGTCGTCTTATATCCCAAGATTTTTCCATTCAATGGGAAAATTTATTTTTTTTTAAATTTTTTTTAAAGATTTATTTATGTATTTTTACAAGCACTGAGTACAGTCAGAAGCGTGGGAGGGTGAGAGAATTCACCAGAGCCAGAGTGGGGAACAGAGCAGGCAGACCAATTAAATACACTGCTGAGGGGAGCAGCAGGCAGCAGGAGAAGTCTGCATGCCATGTGGGACCCTCACCCGGCGGCCGGGGATCGAACCAGTGCTGCAGAGGCTGCGGGCAGCTTTGCAGCCCAGTGCTCAAGCGCTGCGCCACTGGGGAGGCCCGGGAAAATATATTTTTATTTATGAAGGTTTCCTGTATCTGTATCTTTCATGGCAATCATATAACCTTCTTTTTGAAAATAAGTAAGTTTCAAGAAAAAAATAAAAGCTACTATGGGATTTGGGGATGCCTGAAATTTATTGATGAATTTTTTTTGACAAAGATGTTCACTGTATTCTCTTTACGTCCTTTTCCTTTCCTTATAGTAAAGGAAGTTTGACATCACCACCTAGGTTTTACAAAGTAGCATTTCCTGTGACTCTACTTTCTTTTGTTTGGTGTTTTTATGGTGGTTTTGCTTTTGGAAAATCTCTGAAGCACTTCTCATTCGCTGACAAGATTGGCTTTGTTTTTCAGTGAATTGCAGGTAGAACCACACTTGCATTTAAGTGTGCAATGAGGGGAGGGCAGGTGTCTAGCCACTGAAGCCCAGCTGCCCACTGCGATGACTAGGGTAGCTCTAGATGCACAGGACAGCTGAGCATCTCCAGGGGAAGCCCCCTGACCATAGACATTACAGGCCTGTAACCCCAACTGTGCACACCACTTCTCTAGGGTCCTCTGTTCACTGGCCTGGCCTCTTCTTTCTCCCCAACTCCGAGATCTTGCTTTCGAAAAGTTCTCATCTCTCTCCCAATATTCGTGCAGACTAAGGGTGGCTTCAAGCTGATTTTGAGTGGTATATGGAAAACATTAAAATGTCAAATAGCATATTTTATTTTAATGAGAAGTAGAAAAATATAAAACATGATCATCGAACTCACAAATGTATGGGCAATAAAACTTAGGAAAAAAGCTAACAGAGTGGGCCTCCCTGGTGGCGCAGCAGGTTGAGCACAGCACTGTGAAGCTGTCAGCAGCCTCTGCGGTGCAGGTTCGATTCCTGGCCGGCCAGGGAGCAAATGACGTGGCGCGGCAGACCTCTCCTGTCTTGCCCGCAGCTCCCCTCAGCAGTGTTTTCTGTTGTCTGCCTGTTCTGTTCCCTGCTCTGTCTCTGGTGAATTCTCTCACCCTCCTGTGCCTCTGGTCTGTACCCCAGTTCTTGTATAAATAAATAAATCTTAAAAAAAAGCTAACAGAGGAAGGGAAGACAAGAAGAAAATCTTGGGAGGGTCTTTGAGTGGAATAAAACTAATATTTTAATATTATTTCATAAGTTACCTATAGTTTACTGCTTAAATGGGGATGCTTATCACGATGAAAAGGGACATTATCTGAAACTAATCCATACTACAGGTGTACACTAGCACAACCTGGACACTTGATTATCCTTCTAAAGTAACAATTGGCAAAGATTTGATGGTCCACTTAAAGCACACTTTGGGACAACAACTAATATAACAATGGAAAACAAGAGAAAATAGTCTAAGAGACAAGTAAATGAATAATGCATTGATCTTTTTTTAACTTGTATGTGGCTGCCTTCTTGGCAGCATTATATCAGCAAAGAGGCTTTCTTTTGGAAGGTTATCAGAAAGTTTAAGGCATTTCATCATTTTTCCTTAAATGAGTCTACATGAACATAAGACCTTCCAATTGCTTTGACAAAAATAATTCCAACAGATAACCATTGTGAAAGTTTATGAGGAATAAAATTAGCATAACTGAAATAAAGACCATATTTGTTTGAAAGAAATGTATGAAGACATTAATGAACAACCTAAACATCAAGCCCAATTTTTGCTTTCTTCAGCTTGGAGGGACCTCAGCAGATAGGTTGACCAGTACAGTAATTGATTCATTATCATTCAACTTGGTAAAGAGTATTAAAGACCTTTAAAGCAAACAGGGAACAGCCAAGAGAAAGAAATGAACCAGCCTCTCATAAGGTGAATGTTTACTGTGTTTTAAGACCAAACAAATGTTGATATTGATTTTAAAAAATAATACTCCAAGAAGAGTAAATATTTTAAAAAGGACTTTAAAAAAAGAAGTTTATCATCAGACTATTTTCTATATTTATCCATGGATTTTTTTTTTCCCAGTCTGGAAAGATTGTATGTATACTAAGTGACCTGACTTCTTTGCTGATTCTTGCAATCTAGAGTACAAAGACACACAACTACACACACACACACACTTTAATTCATTCATATTAAAACAACTCTCCTAAGTTAATTAAGAGTTGAAAGATATTTTTACAAATAAAGAAATGTATTACTGTTGCACCAGCAGGGAGATTCACAAAAACCCATTTATGCCTAATACACAGTATAGGGAGTATATGGAGTCCATGTATACTCTTATTGAAATGATGCTTTCCTGTTAGACCAGGCTCTGGATTCCAGGCTCAGACATCCTTCCATACAGGTGAAATCTTTATCTGTGCTTTATCTGTCTTCTGCCCTTGTGGATTCTCCTCAGCCCACCGATCTCATATGGATAGTCTAAAGAAATCTGCCCAGCCTATTCTCACCCCTCCATTCAGTGTCTGAGGGAAACTCCCATCTTCATTTCTGGAGATAAAAAATGTAGGATCAGTGACCTATGAGAGATAAAATGTTATCAGAAATTGGTGGTTTGTTTGCAGAAAAAATGTAAAAACCCAGAAATTCTACCTGTGAGTATTTATGTAAAATGATTTTGTAAATAAGATTTTGAACAGATGGGAAGAGCAATTTTAGTCAATTTGTGTGCGATAGAATTGCTTATATTCTCCTTATGTTAAGAACCCTTTGCTATGTTATGGGAGCGCGGTGCAGTTTATTATGAGAGTCTTAGTTATTTAACTGTTTGGTTTCAGGGTTGACACTTTCAGTTATTGATGGGTTCAGATATCCCATTTGACTGTTCATACCCAAATTTGTTTCTGTAGCCCACTTTGATCCATTTACTCAGTGAATTTAAACAGAAATTATATGTTTATTTAATGGCTTTCATTTCATTTTGACTTTGTGTCACCAGCATAGGATCTGAGTTCGTTTAATCTAGGAAATTGGAACAATATACTTAATGTTTATGCATGAAAGTGGATTAAAAAATATCCAGTGCACAAACACACAGAGACACACACAAGGTGATTCACAATGTTTTCATTTTAAATCCAGATGTACAATAAGCAAAAATCTATACTTGAAGTGAAGAATACTTTTCATAATGTTCAAATTTAGTTCCAGGTTTTTACTGAATACATGTTATGCCTACTTTCATTGTAAGATATTATCTAGTTTGAGCATCACACACACGTCTGTGTGTGGTGTTGTATATATAGGTATTGTGCATAAATAAACAAACCAGTTTCCTTTTACTCATTTTCTTGTGAGAAAGTGAATTTAAAATTTCCTTATCTTTAATCTCAATTCATTGTAGTCCTTAGTTTTACCTTATGCAACAATAATATTTATTTTAGATGTCAATGTGCATAATATATTGATATTTAGAAAATAAATAATCTCTATGGTTTTCTTTAAACTTTGATCAGAATATTATTTTAGTGATGCTCCTTAAGCAAATGAGCACAGGGGGAACTTCATTAAAAATGTATGCCTATATGTTTATTTACATATATACAAACACATCCACAACATATATTCACTGCAGCATTATAAGCTGGCTTTATGCTATTCATCATCTTTCCAGAAATAGAAGTTACAGAACCTTCTTTTATGCTCTTCAGTATTATGGCTCCAAGGCAATGCTTTTCCAGGCACTGGGAATGTTGGTTCTGAGATGTTCCCATAGGAGCCCCCAAAGGGGCAACTGTCTCCACATTGCATAGAGAGCCTGATCTTGTGTTTTGCTCACCTTAACCTGAAAATCTCATATACTCGAGGCTGCCTTTCTTTACCTACATGTTCAATTATACCCCAGAGCAAAGGTCCTACTTGCAAATAGCATGGATCTGAAGACCAAAGTTTCTAGATGATAATTCATGCTCTTTCACTCTCTAGGTTTCTCAAGAAGCCTTATCCCTTTGGATCTCACTTCCCTCATCCACAAAAGAAAGACGATGTTGAGTTAAAATCTCTTAGGATCCTTTTTGCCTCCCAATAAGAAAGGCATACTATTGAGTCTACTGAAGTTAGAAAAAGAGTGTCGGTGGGAGATTGAAAAGGATCTGCTTACCGTTTACATTGTGGAAGGCCACCCTTCCTAGAATCATGATAATTCATACTATTTTTACTTAGAAATGGGGATCTTCAGGAAAGGAGGATGCAAAAGGCAGAGTAAAATAAAATTAATTTAAGTTTACATTATCACATCAGATGGCAACACTCATAACAAAATAGACAAGAAAAATTTTTTGGACATTATTTAATCAAATCTGATGCTATTCCAATTTTAAAAGTATGTCTCATCCTTTAGAGATATTATGTTTTATATACTAGAGATACTGTATTGATGAAAATGGAACTTATGTGTTTTCTGGCTGAGACAGAGATGATGTTTCAGGAAAAGGACATTGATAACCTAATAGTATACTTTAGCTTTTCAGGAAATGCCTTTAAAGGTAAGTAGAGCTATGTTTTCTGTTCGTTATGAGACCCCCTCAAATCTATATATTGAAGCCCCAAATGTCAGCTCTGGAGAATATGATTGCATTTGGAAACAGGGTCTTTAATTATAATTGAATTAAAATGAGGTCACTGGGGTAGGTCCTAATCCAATATAACTGCTGTCCGTACAAGAGGGAATTAGGTCACAGACACATATAGAGGGATCACTGCGTGAGAACACAGGGAGAAGACAGACATTAACAAGTCAAAGAGAGAAACAAATCTTGCTAACTACTTAACCTTATACTTCCATCCCCAGGAAGGATCTGTTGCTTAGGATCTCAGTCTGTGTTCCTTTGTTATTTCAGTCCTAGTGAATTAATACACTGTCTATCTAGACATTTTGTGTTGCTAACTTAAACTAATATGTACAGATGCCCTCCCCATTTTAAATTTTATCTTGAACATTCATTCATAGGTCACTTAAATATGACAGACATCTTGTTATTCCTTGTAAGAATTGTGTGTGTGTGTATATATATTTACTTATAAACATAATCATATATATATTCATGCAGGCATGTGAAATCTTATACTTCAAACAGATACACAATCTTATAATTCAATCCATTTCTGTTTTATAGATAAGGAAGTGGTGCAGTAGAGAGGAACTTCTGGAGTAGGTCAGTGTAAGTACTTGATAAATATTAGTTATTAATGTTTAGTTCTTGTTGCCTGAGGGCCAAGTGGGCAGTCTGTTGAACAGCCTCATCACTGCTGATTCACACTGGACTATTCTAGAGAATCTTGTTGAAAATATAAAGGCAGAGTCACAACGCAATGGATATTTCAGGATGTGTGCTCCCTTGTATTTTATTATCCTTTGAGCTAGGCAAACATTGTTTAAAATAAATATGTGCAATACCCTGAATTTTTAGCTAATATGTTTCACCTTTGATGTGAGTAAACTCAAAGTTCCTAGGTCAGCTGTCTGGTTTGTCACCTGGGCAGTGTCGTATCATGTTTCCATTTATTTTTTTCTCCATTGAGACTAGAGAGCTTGTTTTTTATGTGAAACCAAACTAGAAGGTCACTCCTTCTTGCAAAACTATAGCAGGATAAATCACATAGCATTGCTTCCAAGTCATACAGAACACACCCATGGACCAGTAAAACTGCAGAAGGAGTAATTGCATCCCAGGGTGACCCTAGGACTGAACACCGGAAGAGGAACTGGGGTACAGTACAATAAATATGTCTACATTCATATCCAAAATATGACTATTTCTAGACACAGAGTAGACTTTGATACTATTGATAAGAACCCTGACAAAGCCAATGACCTATTGTGGCAGAAAGACACTGGCCAAGGCCATCTTAGGAAGCACTAAAATGATCAACTCAGCTTGAACACAGAAGAAAAATCCAAATTAGTCAAGAGGTAAGATAGCTCCCTTAACCACACTGGATTAAGGATAAAGCAGTTTCTTAGTGAAGAGGCATGGATGCTAATGTCAGATTCCTGTTGTGTAGAATTTATAATTTATTACACATAAATATGTACCAATGGAACATAGCATTCAATCCATTGTGTGGTTTCCATTTATCAACATTTTTATTTGTTCCCTCATGTTCAAGTTTGGAAACATTTCTAAGTATCATTATAAATAAATACCTAGACCTAAG
The DNA here is from genome assembly GCF_014898055.3 of Talpa occidentalis. Lineage (NCBI taxonomy): Eukaryota > Metazoa > Chordata > Mammalia > Eulipotyphla > Talpidae > Talpa > Talpa occidentalis. The sequence continues at coordinate 52,412,694 of NW_023601433.1, forward strand.
TATTTCAACCAAATTTTTGCTGCCAAAGTGGACAGACTGAATAGGTAGTGTGCACTAAAAATTTTCTCTTCTACTGCTCACATTGGGAGAGGGTTCCACACATGCCTACCATTTAATCAATGCATATGAGAAGAGATGGACACAGACAGAGACACACAGAGAGATATATCTGATATCTTTCTAAAATTATACAATACATTAGAAATAAGATAGACCAGGAAACTTGCTATTTACATAGAAATAAGGGACACATCAGTGGCTCTTGTCCTTTTCAGGACATACCATGTGTTAAACTATGGAGGGACATACAGTGAGAACTCCTACCATGAAACCTCAGATGAGTAGTACACCCTAGTTTTCCATGATGCTGGACAGATCTACTGATCTCAGTCACAGAATGCCGAGCTCTATTATAAGTCGGGAGCCAGAGTTTCCTGACTGTTTTAGGTTTGGTGTTAGACTTCTGACAGACACACACACACACATGACTTCAGTAATGAAGAGAGCTGAATTACTGTGACTCTAGAAGTGAGATGGTGGCCAAGGTCTTGGGCAGAGCCTGAATTTTTCTAGAAAGAGGAGTCTGACACCAGTTACATGTGCAGGAATTGAAGGACGGATGTCCACTCAGGAGACAACTTGGAGGCATGGAAGAGAAACTGAGAATCTGCCTGGGTCTGGTTGAGGGTGGCCAGTCTCAAAAAGACTGCTCTCCAGGAAGCATTTCAGGTTCTTTGGGATTTGTTGGGGTATGAGGGTTTCATCTTCTTCATTCTACCCAAACATCCCTGAGGGTGCCAATGATTGGTATGTCTAGTTGGTAAAAAGTAGAAGTGTAACTCCAGAACTCTCTGGAAGGTGGGTTAGGGAATAGCTCTTCAGTATGGTCTGCAGAAAAGCAGAGACACATTGAGACTTGATTTCTGGCTCTTTTAGAACATATTTCAGGACGTTTGTCACTGCTTAACCCCCTGCGTTTAGGATGGTGACTGACACATAAGGTGTTCAATAAATGTTTATTGAGTGAAGAAATTCAAAGTTACACAGTAAAGACAAAAAAAAATTAGCGTCTTCTATAAATCTGCGATTGAAATTTGATAGTTAATTGATCAAACAACATTTATTGATGCTGTTCTATGAGACTACCACTGTGCTAATTTCTAGGAACACACAAGTACTCATCATGACCCCAGCCTTAAGAAGTCACCACACAGGCAGAAACAATGCCCACTTTTAAACCTGCAAGACTGAAGAAACCACATCCAACCCTCATAATCTTCCCAAAGATGGCTAAAGAATTAAGCACGATCTTATACTGTTCCCCTTTGTAAACTGCTACAGCTCCTATGATCTATACATATCTCTTTGGAAAACATACCCTTTGACTATATTGATTAGTTCTTTGAGCAATTTTTATTTCAAAAACAAAATCAACTTTCTCCACAGGTTTTAACTGAGTAGCTATTATGTTTTGACATGCGGGGGGAGGGGGAAAAATTGCTCAAATCAAAATGAGTTTCTATTTTAATGATTTATTTTCATACAGGAGTTTGACTTGAAATAATATAGGAAACACAATTTTCTAAAAACAAGAAATATTTTATATTTAATAAAAAAAAAAACCCAGAGACCCAAATATTGCTTGAGGTCCTTCTGTGTTTTAATTTTACACTTGTATGTCTACAGCTCTTTCCTTATTATAAACTTAGAAAGGAGGGCTACCACATCAACTTCTTTTGGCGGGTGTGTTTTTTTTTTTTAATAAGCACTGGAAAAAAAGGATTCGTAAATGAGTAAGTGATTATACACATCATATAATGCAGTCTGTCGGAATACACATACACTGGTTAAGGCAAAATTGCAAATAGAGCAGAACTGGATAGTTTGTCTTACACTTTAAATAAAATGTCCTCTCTGTTTTGGGACATGAAGAAAATAAAGTGCAGGATGATACTCACAAATCAGCACACAAAAGGAGACCTGAACATCTCTCTGTCCCTCCCTTCCTCCCTCTTGTCTCCCATTTCCCTTGCTTTAAAATCCCTTCCTACCACTGTGATTTGTGTTTCTCTCTTGTCTATGATATAAAAGAATAGATTACTTTTTATTACTGGCAAAATGAGAAAGATTTATTTCACTTCTCTGTGTGAAATATGAATGCAGGAAACTTAAATACGATGTTTTGGAACTTTTGCAATTAAGCACTTATCCTTTTCCTCCATGTTGGAAAGCAGACCTGTGGACCAAGCCCTCTTCCTACTCTCTTTCAAGGGGCTTGTACTGTCAGAAGTTTAGTCAAGATTTTTTCCTACACATAATTTTTTAAATGTTCATTTAAAAATGTGTATATATTATACCTACTTTCCCAGACCTAGAGAATCTTCTGGTATTTCAATATTCATGCTTTCAATAAATGCTTATACCTATTTTAAATTTGGTCACCTGTTATTTCTAACTATTGTTTGCATCTAGGAGAGTTTACATAAGACACACATGTGCAGTGATAACATGAGTGTTACCGTTCTCTATATGCAAAAGCCAAATTATAATTTAATATCCCTAAAAAATGGATTAAGAAATGCCACTGATGACCTAAGATTATATGAACTCACAAATTTAGTAGCTCTAAAATAAAAACATGTTATCATTCTAAATGCTTAGTAGGTACACATTTGCCTGAATTTCTATCGGGACTGAGCAGAGACCCATCTGCTGGTGCTGAGGGTGGACATTCGCAACACAGGCGCGGTTCACAGGTTTGAAGCAGAGGCTTTTCTGCCTCCTTGCATTAACGTTAGCTTCTTGTACAGGATCTTTCTGGTGGTGGTGGAGTTAGCGTTTTCCCATTCTCCTGTCTCCGTGCTCTTTAAAAGCTACTCCTTATCGTAGTGTTTTCCCTAGTCTTGTCACAAGGATTATTTTTTTCAAATTTACTTCTCTTTAAAAATTGAGCACAAGGATTAATTTGTATCATAAAAATTTCTCCTTGAACCATTTTGAATTAAAAGGTCACTTGCTGTTAGAATCTAGAGAATCCTTTAAAAAGTTTCATCTAAGTATTAATATTTAGAGTTGATGCACAAATAAAATATTTTTATGTTTGTGCTTAAAGCAGACCCTCTGTGTTTTTATGCATCTAAGGAATAGCAAAAGGTATTTGTAAGTGTTCTTTTGTTCATCTCCTAAATTTATAAAAGTCTTTTTTTTTTTTAATGCATGTTGGATAGTGTCTGAGCTTGTGCACGTTTTATGTTTCAGTACTCAGGCCTGAATACCAGCTAATAAAACTGAGCGCATGTTTCCTTTAAGGACACGTCTATTTTCACAGCCACAAGCCAAGTGCAAGGGGAGCATCTGTTAGAGACAGGGCTGAGTGAACCCAGCCAGATTCGGGGTGCTGAGGAGGTCAAAATCTATTTTGCTGATGTTTCTGTCATATTTGTGTTAAATTGCACTTTTCTAAAAGCAATTAAACTTTTAGGAAATGTTCCTTCCTAAAGAAAAGAAATGTATGCATTACCAATGGGTTTAGACTAATAAAATCTGTTTTTTAACCAGTTATTGATGTCCTAGGTGTATGTTTTGAGCAGGCTTATTATGATTCTTGTCCTGCTTTTTAGAAACAGCGGCTCCCCCATCTTTTGTTGGTTTTAGCCATGGGAAGGATTTGACCTGGGCTTGCATTTTCAACTAGTGACGGCTTCAGTTCCAGAGATCTGAGCCCTCCTTGCTGTTTTAATCCCATGTTGAGAAGACATATTTGAGAAATCATGTAAGACATTACAAAATGATGAGGCAGGGCTGAGTGTCTATCAGATGTAGGAAAGAAGAATCAGAGATTTCATCTCAAATAAATGGAGCAGCAAAGATTAATTAAATCTATAAAATTCTCCAAAGCACATCCTGGTTAAACTATTTAAAGGAACACCTTCATTTATGTGCAAATCACCTGAAAGTGTTGAGCTATTGTCTGGGTGTAAGATTCACTCCTGTATAGTAGAGGCTCTAGAAAAGAGGGCTTACTAACATTTTCTGAGCGATATTAGTTTTATTTATTATCTGAATGGTGAACCCACAGCAACAGAGAAATCCTTGATCCTTTTGTGAGTAAGTTCTCTGTTGACACTGCTATAAAAGCGCTTAGTGGAAGGGATGTAACCAGATTTTAGCTAAAGGGAACAGGTACTTACGCTAGAAATAGTAAGTCTCTTCTTCCCTTTTGTCTACACTGCTGTGGACTATTCTCCTAATCCACTGGACATTTTGATCACATAAGAGGGAGACAGGGCTGCACATTTTCAGCTTGAGACTTCAGTTACTGTGAATATTCACTTTGGAAATGAATTAGCAGTTCCTGGAACATGACTACCTTAATTGTCCTCCCTTCATCGAAGCAGCTCAATAAAACCACCCTCAATACTGTCATTTTAAGTGTACTCAGCTCAAAAAAAAAAAAAAGCTGTAAAAATTTATGCCTTAGGGGTTCAAAAGAAATTGTCTTAAAATCTAAGTTTATATTATGTGAACATTTATATTATGTCTCTTCCACCTTAAATATAAATGCTATTTGTCTTTGTTTATATAAATCCTCCATTTGGACACTGTTTCCTAATTAACATAATATCCCCTCTTTCATATCAATAAAAAAATTATATTACCAGTTTGTTATTTTTTGAGATTTAAAAACTTCTCGCATTTACTATTGGTAATTTTTATAATTTAAAACAGATGAGAGTTACTGTGTGTGTATTTTACAACACAAAAAAGGACATTTACTAGTCATTCTTGTTTTTTTTTTAAACCAGAAACCAGATACTAATTGTATTCATTCCCCATCAATAATATAATAAAAGGAAATTATTTTGCTGCTCTTCATACTCAATAATTGTAACCAGAATAAAAGATGACTAAATATCCACAGTGTGTGGAGAGAATCCAGGTTAACTCTTTATTTTCAAAGATTTATTGATCATTAGAAAAAAAAATCTCCTGCTTTTTTGCAAGCTTCTTTAGAAAAATTATAAATCTTTTAAATAGCAAATATATCTAGGTTGCTAATTCTTTGATGTGGTTCCTGGGAAACTGGATTCACTCATAAATTTGCAGCTGGAGAGTTAAGGCTCTAAAAGCCCCATTTGCAACGATGTGGCTTACACAAAGTCATTCGAGGAATCAGACGCAATATTCCCAGACCTTATTCCTTTTAAATGGAACAAACAAAAAAATATTAAGAGCTTGAATTTAATCACCAAAGAGGACTGTCTTGGAATCAAGGTAGTCTCACATGCAAGTGTGAGAATCCAAGGTTTTAGATTACTAACTGTATTCTTTCCTTTCCGTTCTTTTAAAGTCTCACAAGAGCATTTAAGACTTACATGGGGCTTAGGAATTAAAGAGATGTCCTTTTCTTTTTGAATGTAATGTCTTTCATTTGATAGTGGTATAGTATTAAGTGAATTATAGTATCTTAATATCTAAGAATAAGCAATTCTCTTTGCATAATCAAGTATTTAACAGCATGCATTTCTGTCTGTATTTCACTTGAGGAAAAACATTTAATTGAAAAGAGAGGGGTTAATTTTGATTCATTCTATTTACAGACACTTAGCACCATGAACCGGGGGGCTCTGCTGCACTTCAGGCCCCGCACGGCTGTGCTGCTTTTTCTTGTAATATATATCCACACGGAGAGTGAGGACACGCGATATTTAGTGAATATTGCATATTTAGTGAAGGATATTGGTGTTTTGAATATTTCATTTAGCATTCACTTTTCTTCCCCAAGTTTTGAATGATAAGAGCTTTCCTTGTGAAAATTTATGCTTTCAGAAATTTTGCTCGCTGGTAGTTAAAACCCCATTTTACCAAGCAACTTCTTTTCAGAAATACTGTTTTTCAAATGATAAAGACCAAAGTAATATAATTAATTTTGGTTTTCTTAATTGTTCAGAACTATCCTTATTACTAAAACACATTCCTCCATAACATTTTAGAAAAATAAGCTAGAAGGTAGATAAATGTTTCAAATGTCTTGAATATGTATATATAGGCATATATACACAGACAACAACATAAAAATAACACACATATGTACACAATAGCAAACATACATTTATGTATATGTGGTTTTTAAATTAAACATTGAAAGCTTTCTGGAAATAAGTTATCTCCTACCTAAAAAAGAAAAACATAATTTTCTTATTCTGCTTTTCCTTACATAATGCTCTCTGGGACAGCACTTCTGCAATAACTGAATCACCACTATTTAGACATGGATACATGAATCTCATATTTTTATTCTAAATTCAAGTTCACTCATCATATCTAATGTCCTCGAAGCAATCTGAAATTACTGCTATTACACGGGTCGCTAGAAACCAGAGGTACTAATACAAATTTTAAAAAGATAAAGGAAAAAAGAAGCCCTACACAATTACATGATGGCAAATGGTTTAATCAATTTAATTTTATCACTAAATCCAGTGCTTTCTCGTGAGCTGTCAGAGAGAGTAAGCAGAGCCAGGGGGACAGGGTAATGCTGCAGGGTTTGGTCCCCACCCAGTCCAAGGATCTCGGTCCTGTGACTTTGGCACTGAGTGGGGAATGAAGAGCACCAACCTCTCTACTTTTATCCTTAGCACAACCTTTCTATTTCATTAATTTTTCATGGAATTTCATTTCACAACAAGCCTGTGTCTATTCCATCTGCTCTACTAACTTGGTTCCTTTTGCCAACTTTTATTTGCATTTGACGACGTTCAGCAAGCAGCCCGTTCTCCTACCTCCCGTGATTCATCAGTCTACTTTTACAGAGTCATACCTTAAATTACTGTTTCCAAAATCATCCTCGATTTTCTAAAACTCTATAACTGGTCACCCTGAAACAATATCTAAATTTTAATTACTAACTTATTTTGCTGTCCAATGCCTAAAAAAAGAAAGTGGGGGTTAGATGACTATTTATACGACATTTCAAATATTTCTCCAGAAGTTCCCTCCCTCTCTGTTTGATGATTGACACATCTTACTTAAAACCTTTTCCCTCTGTTCAATTCATGGAACCAGCTGAATTTGTATCCGATCCTAACCTATCTCTAGTGCTTGCATTGAAAGAGCAATTTTTCCCCCAGAAATTTCAGTCATTTTATACATTGTTACTAATGCGTCAAATATTCAAAATATTTTATTTACAAAATGTACTTCATGCTAATTTATGCTTCTTTTAGGAAAATTACATACAAGAAAGAAAGAACAAAAGATGTATGAAAGAGAACCCATGTACTATCTTAATAATTTAAAATATAACTGAATTTCCTCAAATTATCCTGAAATTATTCTGTGGTTCAGAGATTACCTGATAAAATGCTAACAGAGTTATCTTTATACTCTCTACCATTTAGATCATACTGATTGTAATTCTATCTGGTTGATCTGATACTAATTAAAAGCCCTGATGCATTTATATTTATTATTTTGGAATAAAATATATATCTTTTATCATAGTCACACCATCAGTTTTTTTTTTCCTAAAACAGGCAGACATTACTTTAATATTATCAATAGTATAGGTTTGATTGTGCATAATCATCTCTAGTAATTCTTTCCAGAACTACAAAATAAAGTACAGTCTCAAAATTTCTAGGAGAAATGAGCTGTGTGGGTATGCATTGGGGTAGGCGGCAGTCTGGTTTCCGTAAACCACAAGTGTTTCCATTATTTTCTGAAAGTCTCTGAATGAAATCAAACAGAATAAACTAGCTTGTCTCTCACAAGTTTTATGGAGGGGGGGTGGATGTTCTCTAATCACATGTACAGGAATTAGATGGTTTCCCTGTCTTTTCCACATTTTTATTTTTTTGGCTGCCTGTTTTTCTTCTGTTAAAAGTTAAATTTTGACATTTTGCATATGTACAGAAAATACAAATCACTGGTAAATAATTTCTAGGAGAAATTCACAACTAAAAAATAGGACAATAGATATGCAAAAATAAATGGCCTTAGTTCCTGATCACATAAGGGAAGGGGTTTACTCAGATGGCTTCCTTAAAGCTGATCTGACAGAGAAATGCAAGTTAATACCTGAAAGGCAACTTCTGTGACTATTTTTTTTCCTTGTATTTTTAAAGATAGGTAATACTTCCCAAGTGGCATGGTGACTAAGACTCCCCAGTAGAGTAGAGGAAAATATTTCATTTCAGAAGCTATGGATTGTATTTAATAATAATGAAAGTATCATATCAATTCTTAAGCTGTAGCTGCAGAGTTTTTATTTCAGAGCCCATAGATTATTTTGACAATAAAATTGTAATAAAAAAGCCATACCAAAGCCAGTGCTTGGTATGCATATTGCAAACTGATAGCACTTCACATCACCAGGAAACTAAGTTACAGTGCATTTTCAAAAATGACTCATGTTCATTGGAATAGGTAGAAATATACATATAATTGGCAAAATAAAGTTAGCATTTATTTTCATTTCCTTATTTGCATATAGTAAGAGCCCTTCTTTGTGCTCCTAATCAGAGACTTCAGTTAGTACTCAATGACCTTACTAAAATTCCTTAACAACTATCAAAGCACACGTGGATTTTAAATTGTGACAAAACACAGAGCTTCAATATTAACTCAAAAACTGACGCTATTCTATTCAGTTACTGCTAATATTCATGAATGTAGAAAATAATTTAAATTTACCATTGTTCTTAGCAGAAGAGAAAAACAAGGGTTTATAAAAACTAGGAATTTTAGAGAAACTGATCTAGTTAATGTTTTAACATTTCCCATAGTTGTTAACTGTTTTTTTTCTTGTAATTTGATCATTTATATCTACACTGTAACTTTTTCCTAAAAAGTAAGTGTTTAGCAGTTTGATTTGACTTTCCTATAGAGACAGCTGTACTCAGACACCACAGAAAATTTCACCCCAACACAGGCATCTGTGTGTTTCAGGAGAAGGTGCATAGAGCCTGGTTACTTTCCCCATTCAATTTTTGGCTATGAAAAGAAGAAACTTGGTAAATTCAAAATAACCAAGACCTAGAAATATTCCTATAACATTTTGTTTTGAATTGTTATGTCTAAATCTATAGGAAAATGAAGTCCTGCCTTAGTTTTCTTGTTTTTCTGTCTAGAATTGAAAGCTTTCTAAGCTAACATACCTGGCACATAAAGGTAAGAAAAATAAATTTGAAGAAGGCACATCGATGCCCATCAATTTACATTTTATTCCTACAGGTCACTTTATTGTAAAATACTATTCCAAGGTCTTGAATTTTCACTATCCAAAAAGAGCAAACAAAAACACTGAGAAACAGGAACACTTGGAGCATACACTATAATGTTCCCTCTTTTGTCTTTTAGAGATTATATTTATTATTAAATTCTGTGATTTTTATCAATATCAAGGTTACTTTATGATAGTATTGTTTTTGAAACACATTAATAGATCTATTCCAAAATGAAATTTTCAGATAACAGAATGAAGAGCTGGCATGTATTTCAGCAGCTCAAGAATAAATCTAGAGTTATAAAATCACCCGCATTCTGAAAAACCTCACAGAAGTTGTTGGTCCGACTGTGCTCCCTGTGGTCCTGACATGCAATCATAATTAATGACTCTTGAATATTGGCATTTATGACCTCCAACTGTCTAACTAATTCCTATTATTTGAAAAAGTCATGAAGGACTTGGGGACTGTTGAGAGCACTTAAGAACAGATGTGAGGGAAACTTATCTTTGGCTGGCTACTAACTACAAAGATAAAAATTCCTGAGGATCTGCCACATTAACCTACCTAACAATGCACCCTGCACTAGAAAAAAGTAGAAAATCATAAAATGTGAGACTTGTCTGTCTTTCCAGCTGTCTGTCACAGCTCTATATTCATTTATTTTTAAACCAACACATTTCAAATAACAGAAAGAACTGAACTTTTTCCTGCAGACTTGGTCAGGAACTGTTCATAATAAGTTCCTCTCCGGAAAAAAAAAAAAAAAAAAGGCAGCATTAGGAGAATCTCCTCTTCCTTTTGTGGAATGCATGAAGGCTCTGATGGAATTTTAAGACACAGCCTCTCGCAGTGGTGGGGCAGTTGCTGATTTCTATCCACCCCTCTGTGGAAGCCCAGAGCTGGCGCTGGGACTAACTTCATTGGGGCAATCTCCAAGGATATTGGCAACAAGGCACAGACATAACAGTGTTAGCAGCAACCTGTCATTCGGCTGCTTTTTCTCATTTTCTGATTTGCAGGGTTTTTTTTTTTTTTTTTTTTTTTGTCACTAACAAGATGTAATCCTTATTTCTCTTCCAGCATTAATTTCTGCTTTTTTTTTTTTTTTTTTTTTTTTTTAACCAGGACAAGCCATGTATTCTCTGTGGTCCCAGTGTTTACAAAACAACAAGTATCACTTATCACTTTAAGTAGAAACTGTCAGTCAATTTGGGGAGGCGAATGTCAGGGTTTTGTCTACTCCTTCCTTTAGAGACAATTTGGATGGAGAAGCTGGCATAGGGACTGGTTCCCTCGCTTTTATGAATGTTGGCTTAAGTGAGTGTTTCCTTTGGCACTGTGTGCTAATAATGTTCCCTCTGAGAGGGGCAAAAGCAGCCATGGAGTGAGACCAGGCAGGGAGTCTGCCTCCAGTCTGAGGAATAGGCACCCCAGCTCTGCACTCTCCTAATTCTACTCCCTGCAAAGGAAAGGCTTTGCTGAGCTGGCTGCTCTGTTTACTGTTGCCTCTGGGCTCCCAAAAGCCCCTGGCCATTGACAAAGGGATCTATCTGAACTCCCGATGAACATGCTGCTTTGTACTCCCATCCCGCCAGCATCCTAAAGTGAAGCTGCTGGAAACAGGCAGACCCACAGACAAGAGGACCACGGAACAGAGCAGAGAGTTAGAGCTGGAGGGAGCTCAGAAATCCAGATCCTTACCTTTTCTCTTTGACCTCCTCCTCCTTCTCCTCTTGGACTTGCATCTGAGTTGACTGCTTAGCCCGCCGGACCCTCTGCTGGTCCCCAAAACCGATGCCATGGTGGGGAGTCAGTAGAATAGGAGAGCAATCCTTTCTTAAACAATTTCACCTTTCCTGCTCTTGCCGCTGCTGCCGCCTCTAAAATGCTTCTGTTTGTGCAAATCAGGGAGTGGATTTACTTTTTAGGACTGAGTGGTCACAGCCTCCCGCCCTCCCTCGCTCTAATTGTTCTCAGTCACTTGTTCCCAGCTGTGCTGAGAGCCACTGAGCTGAGCCGGACGCTCCATGGGCAGGAGGGCAGGACAGGCTGGGCAGGCAGGTGCACCCGTTGGTCTGGGCTCCGGGAGCCCTCCTCCTCCAGGCGGCCTCTCTTGATCTGGGCTCCAAAGGCAGGCTTCTACTTTGCGCCTCTGCTAGTTGTTTGGCACCAGCCACTTTGAAGCCAATCACGCAGGGAGCTTGTCTATTTGCTGCTGCAAAGTCTAATTAGATCCAATCGCAGCTGTCTCCTGGCTCTGACATCAGCGCCACCAGCCCTTTCCATCCCCGTCAGCTTGCAAACTCAGCTCCCATTTGGACGGTTAGAGCTGCCCAGGACCCGTGGCAAGGGAAGACGGCTGCACGGGAGGGGGAACACACCGCGGCAGAGACAGCTTCTCAGGGAGAAGCCTGAGGGGCAGCTGGCAGGAGGGACCCACGATCCCCATTTCAGGCCTTTCAGGCAGCCCATGATACTTCTGCATGCTCTGAAAGATGCAGTGACTCTTTCTCCAAACAGTTTTTAACTAGTTAATTCATTATAATGCCTGTCTGTCAAGGGAAAATATCTCTCTAAGAAATACTGAGACTGTACTTCCTCGGAAAGAGACTGAGATTTGCAATTCCCTGGGAGACAGCCTCTTTGGGGGTATTCATTTTTCAGAGACTGCTGTTTGTCTGTTTACTTGTTTGTTTTGTTTTGTTTTTTTCCCTTCCTAACCCTTAACTGTTCCTTTGGAAAAGAAAAACATTGTATAAAGATGGAAGTGTTGGGATCTGAGTCTGATTTTTAAAGAGAGAGAGATGAATGTGTTGCTTTATTTAAGGAACAATGAAATGAAAGGTAGAGAGGGCTTTCATAGTTTTATTGCCAAATGTAACATTTGGATGAAAGAAAGTAACATTTACCAGGAGGTGGATGGCAAATTGAAATAGTTTTGAACAATTTTTTTAGGGTTATCCTGTTTTTCAAGACCATACTCAGAGAACACTAAGGATCTAATGTCACACAGAAGAAGGGAAATAATGCAGCTATCATCCTTGCATCTCACATTTAAATCACATAAGCTATTAATTATAACAGTAATGGTTTGGAAAAAAATCCACTCGAAAGTTCATTAGCAAGCATTAACGTGTTGATATGAAAACTGCACCAATTCACTCGCACCCTTTAAGCTCCTTATGAGCCGGGACATTTCCAGAAAATTTTCTTCATCTAAGAAAAAAAAATAATCCCTCTGGGGAACATTGGAAGCAATGAGAATGTTTGCCTGTGTTGTGGGGTGAGAAGATACAGCATAGCTTATTTTTTACTGATGAGCAAGAGAGAAAGGACATCTAATTTCTCAAATCCGAACTCCACTGCTCTGACTTTGGGAGAGTTATTTAAACTGGGCCTCAGTTTCTTCATCTGTGTCGTGGGGTCATAGCAGCAGCTGCCTCATGCACTGAGGTCATTACTCCATAGAATTAGTATAAACAGTGACTGAACTGGTGCACATTGATCACTCTATTCTGATTGTTTATTAAATTGATCCAGTAAATCATTTTGAAAGAATGAGCGCGTTATCACAGGTTAGTGTCAGAGAGAAGGGAGGTTTAACTGTCTGATTCATTTCTGACTGAAAAGTTCAATGAAACCAAGGTCCCTGTTCTAGACAGCATTCAACAATTTCATTTCACCAACTGCACAGCTTAACACAGCTGATAATTTCCAGTGAGTGTTGGAAAAATGCATGACTCCCCCATTTACTCTCTATCATATGAGAAGTATTTGAGAGCATAAATTATATTGGGAAATGCAACTCTATGTCTCCAACTGGGAAACTTCTGAGCTTCCTACAATATACCTGCTCTAATCCAAAAGTGCCCTACTTAGGTCTTTGCAGACGCCTGGTCACTGAGCTGAAAAACCAAGGCAAATGTTTTAGGCAGGCACCACCAACAAATTCGGTCACCTTCGGGGTGACTGGCATTTATTAACAACCACTCGCCTCCCATCGTCACGGCAGCAGAGATGCTGCCTCTGAGACCCTCCTTTATTGGAGAATGCATGTGGAAATCATGGAAGACAGCGTCTAGCCTCCATGCGGCTTCCAATTTTGGTGGAGTAGGGCAACAAAATTAAACCTGGATTTTAACACTTAGCTTAGATCCTAATTTTGAAATTTGATTAAGATAAAAACCGTAGCCAATCTTTACCTTTATTGAAGTTGCTGTAATTCATTAATTTTGGGGGGGTAATTTATGCATAGATATGTGCTATTTTCTTTATTTTATTTACTTTGCATAAGATAATGTATAATTGATGAAGCAAAATGTGATGGTGTAGCAGTACTAAGTTTATACCTCAGAGGAGGAAAGGATTTTGAAGAGGTGCCCAATTACAAATGTTTTAACTCAAGGATGGCTTAAAGTGAGCACTGCTGACAGTCTGCTATTCCTAATGTGAAGCTTTTTGCCTTTTGTGTGTTTCCTTGATCACTTCCGCATAGCTGGGCAGCCTAAAAAGATGAACAGGAGTTGGAAAAGGATCAGGAGCTGTTTCCACCCTGTGGCCCATCAAGAGAGGCCACCAATGTATGTCACCAGCCAGTTTGAGCCTACCCCTGTTCTTCGCACTGAACAAAAGACCTAGGAGTGGACTCCTAAGAGGAACTGGCCTGTCAGGTCGGCCAAGAGCCTACAGACCCCTGTCAGCTGGGGAGCTAGGCCAGGGAAAGACACAGGGTCCCAGTGTCTGGAGGAAGCCATCCATCCTAACATCCAGATTGTTCATCTGTGCCATGGAACGTGTAGTCAGTCAAGGCTGTATGGGATTGCCTCTGAGACCACAGGGGCACCACACCCGATGCTTATGATGATCAGTGCTGTAGTCACAGTTAGTTTGGCTGGTGTTCTATTTGTTTCATAGATGTCTGTTTCTCTTTAGACCATAGAAGCAAGAGAAGCCTGCTGCAGCTGCGGTTGGCAGCAGTACGCTGAGCCTGCCAGCTGTGTGGTCACAGCACACGGCAACACTTGCCATTTGTTCTGTTCCCGCATGCTTGAGAGTGGAGCACAGATGAAATTCCTTTCACAGGTGAGGAAGCTGAGGCTCAAAGAATTTAGGGAACTTGCCCAAGGCCACAATGTTTGGGTGAGGTTCACACTCATCAGTCCTCCTAGCCTTTACCATCTTGCTCAGTCACTGGCTTTTATTCTCAAGTCTGGGACTGGTTAATTCTGTGACTCAAAGCCTTCTTTGAGATAGGTGAGAATATGTGAAATGGTGACTCTGAGTTTCAGTGAGTTAAATGTTTGTATAATTTATAAACATACAAAATATATGAATAACTTATAACTCTTTATCCATACCTGCCTATCTCAATACATATAGACATGGATGGGTATCAAGATAGAAACAGACATATGTGAGGAAGGAGCCAGTTCTCAACATTAGCATGTACTTCTCACTCTCAAGCACTCCGTATGTTTGTCTCCCCTCAGAATAATCCTACAACGTGAACGGGAAAGTCCTCATCATCTTTTTTTCCCCACTAGCTTTATGAAGACTCTGAGTGTTTAAGTGTCTAGACCAAATTATATTACTAGATAGAGACAGAGCCAAGGCTGACTAGAATAGTCCAGTATATTCCACACGAACACATTCAGAATTTTCACAACTTCTCTAGGTGACTTGACCTATGTCTGCACAAGAGGAACCTGAGGTCTGCACCAGAATGTGTGGGCACACACCTGCACTTCTAAACCCAAGTCTTTCCACCCCAGCTGGTTTCCCGCTTGGACTTGTAAAATCAATGATTATTACCAACTTACAATGACATCACTTCTTAATTCACCACAATGTCTGTATTCCCCATCAGTTAACTTGATAGTATAGTTAACTTAGCTTCCTACAGGTAAAAAAAGAGCACCCACAGAAACTAACATGCTTTATTTAGAGTCTGATTTTTAGTTAATATTCCCTCCCCTATAAGATAATTTCCACTAGGGGAAAATAGCAGAACAAAAGATTCCCTGAAGATATTTATGTTTGCTGACTCACTACATCATCACATATAACACTAAATTATTACATTTTACAAACAGAGAAATAGCACCAGAGGGCTTTCTTACTCTTTCATCTTCAGCCATTGTTCTTAAATTTAAATAACTCACATCAAAGAACTTGGACATGAGACCTGAAAGTATTGAAATATCATATATCAAGATAACACCTGATATGCCAAATGCATTCTTACTTGAATTTTCATACAAGGGTATGGAGGTAGCTTGGTGAGAGGGGAGGGACAGTGGAGTAGTAGAGTTTTGAATGTGAAAAATGCTCATTATCGATGCTGTTACTAGAATTTTTTTCCCTTTGTTCCTTTTCTCTCTCCTAGGCATGCCAAAGGTTTGCAAGAATACCAAATGCATTCTTAATATTTTCCTGAATAGATAAGGTGTACAGCACATTTATACAGAGTTCCATGTGATACTGGACTATATGTCCAGTATCACATGGAAGGAACTCTGTATGTCAAAATTATTTGACCTAGGAACTCTTACATATATACATATATATACTGTTTCATATATAATATACTTAAATATTTATATATTCATTGTGCATCTAAATATTTATATTTTGTATTTACATACACATATGCTTTTTTATATATAAAGAAACATTTTATAACATATATAATATATGACTTACCTATAATATATAATGATAAATATTTATATATGCTATGTATTATAGATATGTATTATTTGGAAGCATTCTCTATCAATATCTACATCTACATCTACAGTATAGATAGATATAGATAGATGCATAGATGGATAGATAGATAGATAAAATACAAATGTATAGAAGGGTCCCTAGTCAAATAATTTTGGAATACTGAATTTTCTTTATTTCTCAGTATCACAGATTGTGATTCGCCAAGGGAATACTACCTGGAAAATGCAGGTAGAGAGAAAAGTGCACTAAATTTGTTACCAAAGACTCTCCAATTCAATTTACATATGTACTATATCTAGTTTTTGAAGTGGCATTTGACCCCCTAGAGCCTCTTCTGTAAAAGAAGGGAAATAATATCACAGAATTGCTATAAACATCAAATAAAAGCTAGCATGTAAACTACTTTGTGAAGGGACCCTAAGTGCTAAAGTCACTCAAGATATTTATTGTTGTCTTTCAACACACACAGTGCATTGATTCAAATCAATGATTTCCCTTGACCAGGAAAAAGCATTGAAATCGAGATGGTCTTTGAGATAAGGAGAACCCAAGAGAAGGAAATCTTCGTTGTATGAATCCTGCAGGCATCAGAGGCCCATCCATTATGCAATGCAGGTGACCTTGATCATCAATCTTTTCTCCAGGCTAATTGTTAACAACTGATCGCCTTTTTTCCTAGGGATGCAGGTTGCTCTGCAAATAGGCCTGCCAGCTACAGGACAAAGTCCAGCATTGGTGGTTGATGATCTCTGTGACATTTTGATAAAGTGTGACATTTTACTACTAAATATTTGTGTACGATATGGGAAATAAGGACCAGAAATAATCCTTTTTAACATGCTAAAGAGATTTAATTACTTATATTTACATTTAAAATGCCCTTGGTCTCTGTTTTCTGAAATGTGAAGCCTTAATATTTTATTGAATCCTAAAGAATTACCACTACCTACAGCTTCATTAATGCACACCCTACCCCAGACCTCCCCTGATGTCTTAAACCAATACAGTTCAAAGAGTTAATTTTTTTTTAACATTCCAAATCTTCTCATGGAACCAGTGATTTTCAAAATGAACAATGTCATCTCCCCAGAGTGCTCTGTGACAGCATGAGGAAAGCAAGGAAAGGAAACACAGATGGAATTAATGGTTTCGGGTGTTAATCAATGTAATAAATTGAAACGAAGGGATGGGAAGCTTGTCAGAAATATATTTATGTTATTAGAACTGGGTAGGCTGATGTCATGGATTTATTTTAATTCTCTACCCGGATGTTTAAAGTCTAAACATTTCATTTCCTCCTTTGGTTTCTTGGATGGTCCCGTATTGGAGGCATGGTGCATAGATGATGAAATGTCATATGATATCTACCCAGCCCTCTCCTTACAGCTGCTGCCAAAACTTGTGTGCAGAGAATTGAAAGGACAGAGACTGTCACATTGTTCAAATGACTTGAACCAGAATCTTTGGACAATTTATGAAAGTGACTTACAAAAATTTGCACAATTCCCTTCTTTTGGTTGGGCAGGAAGAGGTAGAACTAGGAAAATACTAGAAGGAATATAGAAGTGGGCTCCCTGTTGGGTTCTGAACTGGGAAGGAAATTGGGGTTGATAGACAGCTTCCAGCCTCTGTTTCTGAATTCCCGAGGACCACTGTCCAATGACCTTTGGGGTGGGGTAGGAAGACGTTCAATTCAGGCCCTTCCTTCCATCTGTCCCTCTGAGCC
Source organism: Talpa occidentalis (assembly GCF_014898055.3). Taxonomy (NCBI): domain Eukaryota; kingdom Metazoa; phylum Chordata; class Mammalia; order Eulipotyphla; family Talpidae; genus Talpa; species Talpa occidentalis. Next base: position 52,430,382 of record NW_023601433.1, read on the forward strand.
TACCTGAGAATAACCTCAGAGTAACAGCACCTAGTTCTTCAGGGTAGGGAGAGGGGGAGTCACTGTGAGCAAATCCACTCCACATGAGGCTACAGCTGAGCAGATAGTACCCCTGTGTCAGAGAGTTAGATATATCAGCAAAAATAGACATTGGTTAGACTCCATGCAAAAGTATGTGGCACAGCTGCAGTCCTCAACAACGTCGCTGTCCTCGGTCAATGCAACTCGCAGGTCACACATTTGAATTCCATGAAATGAAGTAGTCTCTTCTTAACCACAACCTTAGACCTATACAGAGCAGTCTTTGCTCTTAGGATTATAATACATTGGAAAATAACTCACACCCCACACAAATTTCCATAGAAAAAGCAGTATTACTCACACTAGTCCCTCCCTTAGTAGACAGCCAGTAGAGGGATGTTGAGTGAGGAACGGTCCTGGAGCTGGAGAGAACCTGGCATGGACTTGTCAGCCAGGTGTGTGTGGGGAGGGCTGGCACCTTTGCAGCTTCCCCCTCTTGTTCCAAAGTGGAAGAGAGCTAACGAGTTTCCAATGGAAGCCTTCTCCTCAGATGGATTCTGGAAAAGCTTGGGTCATCACTGTGTCCGCTCAGCTGGATAATTGTCCTAGCCATCTGGGGAGTTCTCCCAACATTTTCTGAGCATGAGTCTGCCATATAGGGCTCACAAGTTCTCTGATTTATTTTCATGCCTTCTTCATATCTTTCGGGAGCATTTGAATTATTTATGACTTCCGAATCCTGCCCAGAGAAGCGTCCAGAGGGGTCATTCTGCTACTAAAGAGAAAGACCCTCAGAAGCCCTTCCTTGCTTCAAGCATGTGTTTCCTTCAAAGCATTGGAGTCAAGATTAAACAAGATTTATAAGGGCCTCCCTGGTGGTGCAAGGGATTATGATGCAACCTATGAAGCTGTCCACAGCCTCTGCAGCATGAGTTCGATCCCTGGCCAGGGAGCTACCCACATGGTGCAGCAGACCTCTCCTGGCTCACCCATTGCTCCCCTCAACAGTGTATTACAATATATCTGCCTGTTCTGTTCCCCACTCTGTCTCTGGTGAATCCTCTCAGCCCCCATACCTCTAGCCTGTACCCCAGTTCTTATATGCATAAATTAATAAATCTTTTTTAAAAACAAGATTTGTAAAAGGTATTGGAACAATGGAAAACTGTGCAAATGCAAGAAAATATTATTGACTGGAATCTGTCCTTGTTTCACAAAAGGTTGGCTTCATAGGTGAGGCAAGACCTGATGATTCAGGTCAGGAGAGTGCCCTGCATGGTGTCCAGCATAATCAGCAGAGTTGCCTAGCCTCTGGCTTCCCTTTCCTTACCTGGAGACGGTAGAAGCATCTGCGCCCACCTTGTAAGGCTGCTGTGGCGTTGAAAATGTTATGCTTATAAATCTCTCACACCAGTGGCTGGCACATGTTGAAGGATGCTGAAGCATTTGTTACACAACAGTCTAAGTGAGCTTGTGGTTGTGTTTTGACAGCCATGTGGAGGGCTCACTACCTGTATCAGTTTGTGACCTTGGGAATATTAGCAGGCTCTTCAATGGCAGGTTATTTTCTCTCACTGTTTAAGACAGAAGCTAAGTGAGTGAGTTTTCTTCCTTGGAATAATGTGGGTATAAGAGAAAACAATTACTTTATTAATTCATGTCTCTCTTTCCTTTATCAAAGTGTCACTAAGAGATATTTTAGAAAAAGAATGGGAGAAACAATAATTCAGTAATATCCCAAGATAAATGAATGCGAACAAGAGAGACTTAGAGCTGGGTAAACAAAAAATGAACAATGTGTGTTTCTGAGATCCTCAGAGTGGGTTTTTAAGCTTGAATTCAGTGAGAACGTAGTTTAGATGTGTGAAACATAGGTAGTGATGGGCCTCAGTTTCCTCATCTTTACAACAGAGGCGTGCATGGAGAAAAATCTTTCAGCAGCATTGTGACGGTTGGATAAGGATTCGCATAGTGTCTGCACCCATATTCACACACTGAAGATGCTGCTTGTCTTGTGTATGTCCTCTGCTGCTACCCAAACACAGGGTCTTGATATCCATGGCCTTTGGTCTTGTGACATGTTCCCCATGAGAAAGTTTGGCATGACATTATAAAGGCGAACAGGAAGTTCAACACTATGTACTACAGTTATCCTAGATGGCATTCCAACCTAAAAGCACTTTGGCTTTTGTGAAGCCTAATTTGGCTATCCATCCCCTCGAAGTGACCACAGTCTGTCTAAAGTCACCATGATTTTCATGGGACATTCTACCTCTTCTCAAGGACATTCTTCCTCCTTCTCAAGAAGGAGGAAGATGGGTTTTCTCAGGACCATGGAAAGCAATCCATGTAAATTGCAGTTTGAGTGCAATCAATACATGTGACAAACAGCAATACTGGCTCTGGGGACATAATGAAGGTGTGACTGTGTAAACCTTAGATGACAATGGAGGGGAAATCACAGGGCAGGGCATATTGAATAAGTGAGGTCAGAATGAGCTGCCTGGCTGGGGTCAGGCTTCCCGCTGCTCCAATGTCTGTGCTCTTGTCCCTGGTAATTGTTAGTGGCAGTGGAGCCCCAAGGAAGGAGGGGGAGTATTCAGCCAGTTTGTTCTGCATCTCAATGCAGCTGCTGCTGATTCCCCTGTCAGTGACCACTGTACTGCAAGCAGGACTCCACAGAAAACACAAAGCCTCTTCCTTAGGAGTCAAGAAGCCAGGCATTAAAGCAATAATGGATTCTGGGGACTCTCCTGGAGAAAGACTGGAATGGAAAATCATTTTGGGCTATTATTAAAATGTTTTCAGTTTCTTTGGTATCTAGGAAACAGTGATAAATGAAGGGAAATATGCTAATATGATATTCTTTTAAGAAAGGAAAATTTGAGCACTAATTTTATCTTACATCTATCACCTATTGATATATGCATGATGTGTAAATAATTTCAATATTGAATTTTAACATTTTTGTTATTGGGTTTTTGTGACTTCTATTCTTTATGAACATATTTCTATTTTCCTAAAACAATGTTTTTTAAATTACGTGTAGTAGAATATTACTAGCACCGCCATAATAGAACTTTTACAAGAGAATTGAAATTTTATAACTGAATTGAATTTCTCTGAAACATCACTGTATAAATAATCAGCTTCATTGCTTTTTGGTTTCTTTAAATTCTTAATTTAAATGTAATAGAAAAGTAAAATCATTTGATAATTGTGCACCCACATAGTGCAGCAGACCTCTTTCCTGTCTCACCCACTGCTTCCCTTAGCAGTGTATTTCAGTAGATTTGCCTGTTCTGCAACCCAACTCTGTTTCTGGTGAATTCTCTCACCTCCCCTGATCCTCTGGCCTGCACCTGAGCTCTTGTATGCATGAATAAAGAAATCTTTTTTTTTTCTTTAAAGGAAGTAGGTTACCTTATCTTTAGAAGAAAGAAAAGTCAGATTGCACTAAGTCCTAGCATGTGGCGGCTGGGGGAGGGACATTTAGGAAGTTCTCTGATTCCACACTCATTGCATTTCCAACTATATCACATTTAATCCACATATTCTGCCATTTGTCTTTGCTTTTCAAATAACAATTGTTGCTAATCGTCTTGAATACAGTGTATTTCTCCAAACATTGATTTGCCCACATAATTATGAAAAATATTTCAATGTTGCACACTGAGTAATGTTCATTAATGAGCATTATTTTTTTCAGGGTTTATAGGTACAAAAAATATTCATTGGAGCAAAGCAAATCCTTTATAAAATATATTTCCTTTGGTATAAATATGTTTTTTTTTATTTATAATTAATAGTTTGATAGAGATTTATGAATAATTGCCCATATTTATTATGAGTATTACAATGTTATATTACAGTGTTTCATGACTATTACAGTGTTTATATAGCATATATCTCAATGTTATGTAGTATTCATCTTTGATCCCTAAATTTCTGCTGGTGTCCGAACTGTCAAAGGCCCTGAGAAGATGAAGGTAGAAATGCTGCCACTGTGATATCTTTTTTGGACCACTCCCTGATTCTGTCCCAATCTTATCAAGGGAATAGGACTCAGAAGTTTTCTTGTTTATCCAAGTGCATATAAATCCAGGTAAAATAACCAAGGAAATAAAGGGTGTTACTGGGAAATGGGTTGCACAAACTTACAAGTCCAGCAATAAAAACATTTTATCTTGGGCACAATTTTAAAGGGAGATCAGTTTTAAAATTTTAAGCAAATTTGCCTACTAAAAATGGAGCTACCATATGACCCAGCAATTCCACTCCTAGGGATCTACCCAAAGGACACAAAAACATTGATTCAATAATTAGGAGGAACATTTTTGTCATTTTTGTATTTGAACCATGTGACCATACTATGGATTTTTATAAATAAATGAATATTGGGAGAAGGAAATAAAAAAAATAAATAAAAACATTGATTCAAAAGAACACCTATACCTCTATGTTTATTGCAGCACTATTTATAATAGGTAAAACCTAAAAATGTCCAAAAAATAGATGACTGGATCAAGAAGATGTAGTATATATAATGGAATATTACTCAGCAATCAAAAAAGATAAGCTCATGATATTCACAGCAACGTGGATGGACTAGAAGGAATTATGCTCAGTGAAATAAGTCAGAAGGGAAAAGAAAAATATCGGGTGGTTTCACATATAGGAGGAATATAGGGGAATCAAGTAAGATATCAGTGTAAAAAGAAAACAATAACAATACAAAACACAACAAAACAAAAGCAGACAATTATAAACCAGAGACATCTTGCAGGTGAGGAGGAAGGAGAGGGATCAGCGGGAGGGAGGGGACTGTGGTGATGGTACATGGATGCATTGGTGAAGGAAATTCTATGGGGACTACACTGGGGGTGGGGGGAGCAAATATTTTTTAAAAATGAACAATGATGTAAAAATTTTTTTAAAAAATTAAGCAAATTTTTGCTTTTTCACCTGTTCTCTAAATAATTTGATCTTCCTCACTATAGGATTCTATTTTACAGAAATTTAGAGTGAAAAAAAAAAAACCCTAAATGATCAACTAGAGAAATGATTTTTCAAACTTTTTCTAGTCAAGTGCACTTGTAATCACAGAAAGGAATACTCAGGGATTAGGAATTAGTAAATGAATTCACTCTAAAAGGAGCTGCTATGCCAGAAGCAGAGTTGCTTCTGCCAAGAGACACCCTCCTTGCTCTCCGAAGAGCCTCTGAGGCATAGCCATGTTCCACAGCTTCAGAGAGCCAGGTTAAAATCACTAATCTTTTCAAACATTCCCTTCCTTTTACAGATGGGGAAACTGAGGCCCAAAACTCCAGGAAATGCACTGAGGGATTTCCTTCATCATCTAATCCTGAGTGAGAGATCATCCAGGAAGCTATAACTAATAATCTTGTTCTAAATTGTTTATCATTTTTCTATCAAAATTGAAACTTCTTTCACGAAGCGTCATTTCTACACTTTCAAACTGGGTGGTCTCTGCCCATTTGGCGCATACGAGCACATTTGTCAATCACAGGGAATTTCGGTGCCCTCTGACCAGGTGGAAGAGGAAATAAAGTGTTCATTATACTTAACCCTCTTTATTTTCAGGAGTAAGACTTAGGCATGGATTTCTGATAATCAAATCAAAAGAATTTTGACTCTATATTTGAATTATAAGACTTCTGCTCTCTAGTTGGCCATGTAGAGAAAATCTTCATTCTTATTTGTTACAAGAAGAAAAGATGCACAAAACCAAAACCTCCTCTTAGATAGGTTCGAGAAGTGAGGTCACAGGGAAAATGCTGTCCCAGGCTTGGAGAGACAGACTGGAATGCAGAGAATCACAGCACTAAGCAGGAGGCAAGAACTGACATCCCAGGAACGAGTGCCTGTGGGAACCTGAATGTATCAGATGAATTGCTAGGAGCTTGGGGGACAAGTTTTGGAGGCCTGGTCTTAGGGAGGTGTGGGCACACTTCTCACAGTCAGATGGACTATTGGAGAAAAATCTTTTGTGCTTCCATCAGAGATGGGAGGGAATCATCTTCAGGTATCACAGAGCCCCATGTTCTGAGCAGGTTACCTGCAGGGAAACTGCTCCATCAAGCTAAGCTTTGGGGGGTTCATCAGAGCTGGGGAAACTGATCTGGGGAAAGAAAACACCTTCCTGGGGAGGACGTGACTGGGAAGTAGAGGTGAAGGTGATGGTGTAGGACACAGGCCAAGCAAAGATTAATCCCTAATTCTAGGACACCAACAGGCTACTGTGTAAGAACAGACAACGCCTTCCCCAGAAGAAGTAGTATCCAAGGAAACCCAAAGACAGCAATGGAAAAAATTAAGAACAGGGCACCAGTGGAAATTTTAGTCTCTGACAACTGAAGCTACAGCAAGTAGCAGATCTGACCTAACTCACACTGAGTCTTTTTACCTCTGCTCTTTTTATTTAGTACATCATGTCCATCTTTAGTAAACAACAAGATAGTACAGGGGCACACTAAAGGACAAAAACACAGTTTGAAGTGACAAAAAACAGTTTGAAGAGACAGAGTCAGTCTAAGAGTCAGATACAGATTCTGAGGGGCAGGCATGATAGAATTATCAGACAAGGGATTTAAAACACTCATGAACAATATGTAAAGAGATTTGATGGAAGACGTAAACAACATGCATGTAAGTGAACAATATGGCTAATGTAAGCAGAAAAAATGGAAACTCAAAGAAAGAATCACCAAGAAAGCCAAGAAATCAAAAATAGACAAAATATCCGAACTGACACCTCTCCAAAGGAGATACACAGATTCCAAATAGTCACATGAGAAGATGTTACACATCGCATGCCACTAGAAAGTGCAGGTGAAAACAATGAGATAGCACTACAGTCCTATCAGAATGACTAAAATTCAAAACACTGACACCATCAACTACTGGTGAGGATGTGGAACAACAAGCACTCTTATTCATTGCTGGTGGGAATGCAAAATGATATAGCCATGCTGGAGGACAATTTGACCATTTCTTAAATACTAAACAATAATATTATTTTATAATCCAGTTACCATGTTTATTGGTGTTTACACAAATGAGTTGAAAACTTATATTCACACAAAAACATGCACACAAATACTTACTTTAGCACTCATGGCTGCTAAAACATGGAAGCAACAGGTACTGTGTGATTACAAGTATATGACATTCAGGAAAAGACAAAAAAATATTGCTAGTTGCCAGGGGTTGGAGGGAAGGCAGGATAAATATGGAGAAAGAGGGTTTTTAGAGTATTGAAACTATTCTGTATGATATGGCAGTTTTTGATGCATGCTGTCTACATTTGTCCAAGTCCATAGAAAGAATCTTAAAACAAACTATGGAGTTCAGTTAAGATTACTTATTAATTAATTAATAATATTGGCTTGACAATTGAACAAGTGTATCACATTAATACAAGATGGCTAATAGGGGATACTGGAGTAGGAGAGGGATTATATGGGAACTGTCAGTATGATTCTTCTATAAATATAAAACTGTTAACACATAATTATAAGCATAAAAATGAAAAATAGGTTAAAAAACCTCTCACTCTCGATCCATCAAGTTTATATCTAAGTTCAGTGACTATTCCTATTTCAGAGATACTAGAAAGAAGAGAAAATGTGTTTGTAAATATCACAGGATTAAGAACAAGGGCACCTTTATAGAAAGGCCCATTTTTTCAGTAAATGCAAACGTTAGATAATAAAGTGCATAATCCTTTAAGCTCTCTTTATAAAGAGCTTAAGATGAGACTGACTATTTTGGGATACTGGACAGTGAGTTTTCTTGGAAATAAAAATATTGCAAATTAGATGCCTATTTAGAAGTATCATGTAGCACTAATTATCTTGACTACGGGTAGTTGACAGTGGCCATTCAGTTTTAGCATTTTCCATGGATTTCTGAACTTGTAAAGTTTAGTACAGTTTATCGATTTATCACAGCTTAATTTCATCTAAAAGCAATTCCAGCCATAAGAATCTTTGTTTAGCTAGAATAAATTTTATGACATAAACTTGGAAATCAGAGAAAATGACAAGAAAACAAATTGGTATCAGAGATTTGTTAAAATTCAAAACATCTTTTAGGAAAGATCCCTAGGTCATTACATAGTCACATCCATGTTTCTGCCAGTGATTCTCATCTTGGTTACTTACTAAGGAGTTAAAAATATCTTCTAAGTCTCCGTGTAGAATAGGAATCAGAATCTCAAGATACCTTTTACGTTTCCACAGGTGAATGAAGATTTAGCCAAGTTTGAGGACTACTGGTCTACACTGTCTACACAGGGTAGTAAGTATGTCTCCTTCACACCATCTATACAGGGAAGAGGGACGTCTGTTCTATACTACAGACATAGCAAAGTGATTTCCACACCATCTATGTAGGGTTATGTACTTTCAAACAACCACTGCAATACACACATTTTCAAATTGAAAGTTTCCTTAGCTACAAATGTTGATTAGCAATTTTAGAATCTTTTACAATTTCAAACATCTGGAAAAATAGAATAATGTTATTTTCTTATCTCAATTTTGAATTAATCAGGACAAGAAATAAGAGAGCACTCTGGTCAGGTAAGCCTTTTGAGATTCGACACACTTCCTCATCCCTGTCCTATTCAAGATTCATGGTCTGGGCAAAAGACCTAGTAGAATATATCCACTTAAATACTCCTAGATACAAGGGTGGTATCACAATAGCACTGACTCTTCCCATGGGGCCCATTCATTCATTCAACAGATAAGAACTTAACAAAGCTTATGTGCTGGATATTCTCTTCATCATTGGATATAAGGTGTCAGTAATGAAGACAAACAATGACTTTAATAAAAATTGCTACGTGAAAGAGGTATTTTGTGAAAGCATCACCTACAAAGAAGACAGGTTTTCTGTGTTGGAAAATCCACAGTTCACACTGCTCTTCCCACTGGCCTAATGCATTTGTTTGGGGAGCAGAAGAATACTTAAATTATTGATATAAGATAGGAGAACACTGTGTATTTTAATTGTCTATTAAGACAATCCTGAGGACAACTGATGTCATCAATTTAATTCTGGGACAGAAATGAGTAAGACTAAAAGCCTTGCCTGATGGGCATGTCATTTGAATCTGTCTTCTTGGCTATACTTTCAAAAGTATCTGTGCCTTCTCCTTGGGAAGGTTCAGGATGTGACAGCCACCATACTCCTGATATGATGTCCCAAAGGACTAGGAGAGGAGGCAGCTTTCTAAAACAGGTACTGAGGAAAACAATAAATCCACATCTCTATACAAATCAAATGTTTCCTGCCAATACTCTTACAGATTACAATGTCTGCAGCTTGTGAATAAAGTTCTCTAAGAAATTATTCCAATATCTCAGGGTGTGGCTATTAAATTCATTATTCTAAAAAGTTTTCTGAAAACTCAAAATAGACATTTTCATGACTGGCATATCTAATAGAATGTGGCTTATTTTTAAAGCTCCTTTAATACCCATGTGTTCAATTCCCAAATGATTTGCTCACACTTATGTTATGCTTTTACCTACTCTGTATTTAAAAGTTTTTTGGGAAAAATTATGAGAGCTTTCAAATCTTTACATATTTAGTATTAATTCATATCTTTAAACTTAAAGAGATGATTTTTGTTAATTTTGCTCTGGACTTCATAAATATTTTAGTTGGATATGTTATTTTCTTCTTTTTAGTTTTTGATGTCATTTTTCCTTAAAAATATCAATCCAAATGTTCTCTAAGAAACAAAGATTAACAATGAAGTGATTAATGAAGATATTTTCTTTATTGCTTATCATCAGGAAAATTCAAATCAAAACCACAATGTGGTATCACCTCACACTTGTTAGAACGTCATTTATCAAAAAAAGAAGGAAAAGAAGCATTGGCAAGGATGTGGAGAAAGGGGAATCCTCATACACTGTTGGTGGGGATATGAACTGATGCAGGCACTGTGGAAAACAACATGGAGGTTTTTCAAGAAATTGAAAATAGAACTACCACTGGTCCATGCACTTCTGTGTATTTATCTGAAGAGTCGTAAAACATTAACTCAAAAAGATGTTTGTATTCCTGTGCTCATTGAAGCACTATTCATAATAACAAGGAAGGGAAGTAACCTAAGTCCTAATGGGTAGATGAATGGATGAATGGTTGAATGGATGAATAAATAGATGAGTGGATGGATGATTGTAGGGTAAGTAAAGTATCAGGCTTTTCTGCCCTCCCACCATTAGGATAGATGATGGATCCCTGCGGTCCTGAATGCATGCCTGATGGCGGCCACCTAGAGTGGGGTATGGGCATACAAAGGTGGGATTCACCTGGGCTGAGAAGGGGCTTATAAGGGCAGCATCACAGAGACACCAGCAGAGAGAATGGGAACAAGTGAGAGAGCAGAAGAGAAAGCTGGAGAACCCAGAAAGAGTGAAGATTCACTGGGGGCCGGGAGGCCTGCCAGCCTCCTGGCCCCCTGGCACCCCTGCCTGCTGTGTACCTGGTAAACACAATAAAAGCCTGAAAAAACCACCGAGGGCTCCAGGACTCTCCGTCTTTACCTGTCTGCTCAGGTCATAGAGATCCTGCACTGTCCCTTTCTGCCACTACAATGATAAATAGATAACTTTTATAATTGGTAAAGAAGATATGATCTATGCACACATATACACACAATGAAATATTACTTACTTAAAAAAATGATTAAATCTTGCTATTTGTGACAACATGAAAGAGTTAAGCAAATGTCAGAAAGAGGAAGACAAACACTGTATGATTTCAGGTAGAAAAGGAAGATAAGGATTCAAAACATAGAAACAAGCAAAACTAAATAAAAATTAGCCTTTAGGTTCTGACAACAGATTAGTGTCACCAGAGGGGAAGCAGATAGGTGAGGGTGAGAGGTGGAGGGTACACTGGATGGTGATGCAAGGAAATTAGATTTTTGGTGGCAGGTGTCCTCTGGAATATGCAGATTTTGAGGTGTGAAGTTGTACAACTGAGGCTAATTCAGTGATATAAAATAATGTTGTCTCAATAAAATAAAAATAAATAAAACCACAATCCACAGACAAAAAAGAGAGAAAACACAAAGATTAAAAATGAGATTCTGGCTAGACATATCTCATTGCACAAGAACTTTGCCTATAACAATCATCAGAGCTGCAATAAACAATTATCAAATCAAAACCAAACTTTACTGTATTTTTATACATGTGTTAATGTGAACACATTTCAAAAGACTTTCCATTTTCCCCCTCATGTATAGTTAGATTAAAATGATGGACTACCTTTTTTTTTTTGGATTCTTTCATCATCTGCGTCTCTTGAAATGAATCATGAAATAAGTTGGTGGGAATCATGCTTTTTTACCAAAGATAAATATTTTTGGTATTTTAAAAATATCTCTTGGTTACCAGAGGGTGTGTAATGCTATTCATCTCAGTTCTGTTGTAGCACTAAAAACGAAGTCACAGTGTAAAGATGATTTCTTCTCCATGTCACAAGCGCATGGCCAACATTGATGCTATTTAACATTTCATCAACTGAGCAAGGGAAGTGATATTCTCTATTCAAGTACAAGGCAAAGGCCATGCAGCTAATGCTGACCTCTGCCAAGTGTGATGCATGGAATAGGAAGCATGGACAATTACGTTTCTCCTGTAGTTTGCGGAACACAGGGGTCATAACAATGGAATCGTTCTGTTGCAGGAGAGCAATAATTCAAGCCCTGTTTGCTTGTGCTGAGCTGGAGTGAGCTGCTGAGGTCAAATTTGGTAATCCCGTCAGAGGACAGCCTGAAATGTGCAGAGCGGGTTTAAATGAGCACACAGAGCTGGCTTTTGGGTCTGGTGGGGGGCTGCACAGAGGTTGTAATGCTCCTCGGAGTTCCTATTATCTCCTTTTTCTTGGAAGAGGGAGAGATGAATCCGTCTTTCATCTTTGAAACACAGATTTTATTGAAACCCTGAGTAGGCAACAGAGAGGCAGAGATTCTTCTGATCTGGCCTCCCTTCCTCCTCTTCGCCTGGCATAGCACTCTCTTAAACGCCACGCCAGTGTGCAGAGAGTTAATTACCTCCTCTTCTTCCCAGAAGTGCCATCATCTACAGAGAAGGTTTTGGATTTAAGGATACTGCAGCTTTCTGTTTGAGCTTAGATGCCAGTGTTTTAAGGAAGAGGGACACGACACAAGGAAACAAATACACAGCGGAAAACAACAGCACAAAAGAAGAAACTGTTTTAACATATCAGAAAAAATCTCCCGAGTTGCAGCCCTTATGACTAATTGTAATACGCATGTCACATATGAATTGTTTCACCTTGCTTAGTAATTATGGCATTCTCACTGTTGACGACACAATTTTCTTGTCTTTGTTCTTAGAATAACAACAAGGAGTTGTTGTTTTTTCTTCTCTTGGTTGGTCACAAATGCACCTCCAGTGTTTGCCTGACATAACCCACCCCTCAAATTACCCTACACGGAGCAGTTTGGCAACACTTTCAACCCTAACTTCATTATCCTCTGATCCTAAGTCCCAAAAGGTGCCTTTTTTCTGTTACTGAGTTCTGGGAAGGAAAATCACTATCCATTTCTAAAGAACCCTACTTTGCAGGCTAATGTAAATATCATAGAAGCTATTTTCTACCTATGCCCTCCAAATACACTCACACACACACACGCATGCACGCACACACTTAACAAGCACAATGACCAATACAGACACCAGCAACAAGAGTCCAGGTTGCTCAGATGGAGCGAAGTCTACCCGAGCAGCCACAGGGGGTCGCTGACGAGCAGCCCAGATCTCTGCTGAGGGAGGCTGTGCTCCTCCTGTCTTCTGTGACCACAAAGAATCTTCTAAGTCATCAGAAATGCTCTTGCTTTGCCTTACAATGAACTTGTAAAGAGAAGCTCTAGAAGAAGAAGAAGAAGAGGAGGAAGAGGAAGAGGAAGAGGAAGAAAGGAAATTTGAGAGGGAATCTATTCCCAAGGATTTAATAAAGGGGAACAAGATTCAGAGATAAATCACCTGTGGAGATGACTTCCCTACGGATGACGCTGTGAAACAGCATTTCTGGTGCCTGGGTGCCCAGATGTTGAGATTCCAGAAAAGAACTGAGAAAAAATGCTAAAGAATTTGGCCCTGCAATTAAAAAGTGCAGTTTTATTAAACACTAAGGGAATTATTAAAAAAAAAGAAAAAAAAATCCACTATTGTGCTTGCTCTCATAAAAGGACATTGAAAATTGGCATGCTGGAAGTAAAAGCTAAAGTGTAAGAGAAGATTTTTTAATTTTATTTAATCTACTTTAATATAGTGAATCAAAATAAATGGGTAGAGTTCACCCATTTGATAGGTGTAGCTCATCTTTTTTTTAAAGATTTATTTATTTATGCATACAAGAACTGGGGTACAGGCCAGAGGTGTGGGAGGTGAGAGGATTCACCAGAGACAGAGTAGGGAACAGAACAGGCAGATTGACTGAAATACACTGCTGAGGAGAGCAGGGGGTGCACCAAGTGGGTAGCTCCCTGGCTATGGATGGAACTGGTGTTGCAGTGGCTGCTGATAGCTTCATAGGTTGCCTCTTAACCCCTTGCACCACCAGGCAGGCCCTCTATCCCATCTTAGGTAAATAAATTTCTAAAGAATTAAATACACATAATCATGGTAATAAAAGAAAGTTTACAGTAAGAGTGAAGAGGAAATTCACTTTTGGCTGGAAAGATGGAATAGGTTTCTGAGACTTTTCCGTTACCAAGAAAGAGTCATAGATCATATCAGTCTGGATTAATGAAGAAAGAAGAGTCATCAAGGCCGAATGCCTGCCACAGACACCCACACACAAGATGCCTAGTGGGGCCTAAGTACAGTGTGGTGGCTCAATAAGAAGCTATTTAGCCTAGTGTGGGAAATGAAAAGAAGACTAGATATGAAAAGTTAATGAACTAATAATCCACAATAACCTTATAGTAAGTTCTGATAGCTTTGATATAAACAAGAAGAGAGTATAAATTAGGAGCAGATGTGATGAGCATACTGAGAATTCTTCATTTAGTGACTGACTCTTCATTAATCCAGTAAACATTTATTGAGCATATAATAACCTTGCTATAGAAAAATGACTTCATTTGATGTTGCAGATTTATGTGTTTGGAGACTGGAGAGAGAGATTTCAGGCAGAGGACAGTGGAACAGAAATGGGAGAAAAAGAAATTTGGCTTTTAGCTTACTTTCTCAGGAAACCTACCAATGGTTTTATTCATTTCTGTTCACAAAAATATTAAGTTGGACAAAGTCATTTCAATAACATACACAGAAATACAGATTGCCTATCCCCTCAATTCCAGAGTTGCAGTGTCAGTATCAGTGGATGGGGTTGTTGGAACATAGTCACCTCCTACATATTTATACTGACGGATACTCTCAGGGCATCAAATTTGACCTTCCATATTAGCAGGATACTGAGAAAAGGAAGGATTATAAGTCTCATCTATTTGATCTCTGAGTTTAGCAGTAGTGAGTACATCTGGGGTAGTTCATATCTTCCAGACTAGACAGTGTGCTTGACATTCTTTTTATACCAGGGGTTCCCTTTCTAGATGATCAATAATTATGTCAGTCTCTGAACCAAACCAGTTTGTGTGTTCCATCATTGCAGGTCTGAAGTGAGCTGTTTCTTGACAACATCCTCTGGTCTGCAGTGGCTAAGACCTTAGAATGGTCACTTTATGTAGGCACAATTTACTGGTTATCAGTTTGGTAAGGTAGTGAGATTCTTGGGAGAGTTGATTCTATGCTCAGGAGTTGGACCATGTAGACAGCCATCTCGATGACACATGTGCTACGGGTTTCTTAATGGGGTTAAACTTTATAATGTTTCTTTTACTCTTGCACATCATTCTTCCATGCAGTGTTCCAGTTGAGGGTAGAACATGATGGAGCCCATCAGTCAGTGTTCCTTTTCTAATTGGATCATGATATTTAGGAAACTTGGACCTTCAGGATGGGGTCATGTGCCCTCCAATTTTCCATAGCTAGGATTACCCTGTATTAACTAGACTCTGACTTGTATCCATCTCTGTCTTCTTCATTCAAGGGTACTAGGAACATGATGTATGAAGGAAATCTGAGTGACAGTACCTCTAGTCCAAAGCCTAAAAACTCAGAAGAAAATAAGTGAAAGTCGTAATTATACTAAAGTTGGAATTCATGTGGCCAATGGAATGGTAAATACAGTGTGAAATCTAAGATATGAAGACAAACTTATGGCATGTCTTCAGCTATAATGAAGACATGATAGAAAATATTACCTATCAAAGTAATTTTGTCTGCTATTTTTACAAAAGTCTCATGGCTGCATTAGTGACCAGTCATATCAATAAAACACAAAATATTTGTGCCAAAATGGTTTTGAATTTTGCTAATATGCAAATAATTGGTTCTTCTACAAAAGCCATACATTTTAATTAATACTAAATTGACTCAATATGAACAGCCCAATAATATAGAAAGGAAATTTTTATCTGTTTAGACACTGTAAAGATTGCTTATTGATACACATATTTAATGAAATATTGGTGCATTTTGTTATTAAGCATTGACCAACAAATTAGTATTATGAGATGTTAGTGCATTTTGTTATGCATTGACCAACAAATTAGTGTTGTGAAAAATGTACCAGCTGCATAGTGATTCCTGGGTATTGGACCATATAGGTCCTTGTCAGCTAATCTATAAGCACATTTTGTATCTTATACACATTTTTAAATGTTGTGAAAGACTAAAATAAATATTTCAGGGAAAAATGGTGTATTTTTCTGATTTAGGTAAGTAACGTAGCATGATTATTAGATAATAATCTAGAATTAGCAATCACTAATAAGTGGATTATTTCTAAAAATAGATACAGAAGTATATTTTTCAATAATTTGAAATTTTTCCCCATAATCTTTTCTTACAAGATATAAGAATTAGATTTATCAAGGTATTATATTTTAGTGGACATACAAAATCTTGGGAAAGATGATATAATGTTTATTCCTTTAAAATATCTTTAATTTTTTTATAGATTACCTAAGTAAAATGAATTTTAAAAACACATTCATGTCTCTATATTATCTAAGGTTTAAGTGAAGAAAAAAGAAATTATAACACATTAAAGAGGCTGTTTTCTATGATGAAGGTAGGCATTTTAAAGAGCTATATGGACTTTTAGGTCAATAATTTACAAATACTAATGTGAACATGGAAAGAATTCAAGTGATTTTCTAGTGTGCCAATTGCTCATGAATTTTACAGCTGTCAGAGTTTAGCCATAAACATATATATGAAAAGACCTCATGAGATTAGACCCATTCTTCCATTTTAAATTTATTTACTATAAGAGGTATTAGATTGTTAATAGTTTTTAACATAAGGAACAGTAAAATTTCAGTCAAAAAATAGAAATCCAAATACACTAATTGTTAAATATCATCCATGTGATAGCAGTGAAATTACACAACCACAGGGGACCCAGTGACCCCAAACCATTAAGGGGAAGGGAAAATCCTTTATGTACAATCTAAGAGTGGCCATCCACACTCACACACAAAGGCAATGAATGCAGATTCTTGGTGTACTCAAAAGTTTTTTTTTTTTTTAAGATTTATATATATATATATATAGTTAGTTAGTTAGTTAGTTAGTTAGTTATACAAGCACTGGGTATAGTCAGAAGCTCAGGAGGGTGAGAGAATTCACCAGAGCCAGAGCCGGGAATAGAACAGGCTGACCGACGAAAAACACTGCTGAGGGGAGCAGTGGGCAGCAGGAGAGGTCTGTGTGCCATGTGGGCCCCTCATTGGTGGCCAGGGTTCAAACCGGTGCTGCAGAGGCTGCGGGCAGCTTCCCAGCTCAGCGCTCAACCAGGGGAGGCCCTCAAAAGTTTTTAATTTGTGTGAAAGTTCAAAGGGCATAAAGAGAGAAGAATGGATTTCAAATAATAGATTCCTAAACTCTGAAAATAACCCATGCCTTCGGGGGCAAATAGGCTTAGCCCAAAGCAGGGTAGACAAGTCCAAAAAAGCACCAAAACAAGTCCAAGGCAGGAAACAATACTGGCAGGAAACAATAGACTGTTAGGTGGGTCCCATATAATCTAACACAAGGTCAAGATAATGGCTTTCATTGTCTCTGCCAAAATGCTGAAGTTTTAGGAGCAACCTCTCTATGTGTCTCTCACCTCATGTCTCTCTTTCCTCCTTTTTCCACCACCAAAATATATGACTACAATAATTCCTCCTTCCTAGCTTCCCCCTCCCCACATTCAGGAAGTTTTGTTCAGGGCATGCTGGAAGCTGTAGACGGGGGCAACTACATGTAAATGTGTGTGTGGGTGGGGAGAGGGAATGGTTTTCATTCCTGGGTCTACTGTGCTGGGATGTTCTTCCCATTTTCAATGAGATACATTCTGTAATAGCAATTTGAAATAAACATAATTTGCTGCATAAAAGTGAAGAAAAGTTAGAATAAGTGGGAAAAGTTTAAATCATGTTATTTTTAGAGTCAAATTCATTTTTGAAAGAATAATTCAGTGGTGCATAAAATTAACATCACCTGTGTGTCTTTTTTTTAAGATTTATTTTTATGTATACAAGAACTGGGGTACAGGCCAGAGGCATGAGAGGGTGAGAGGATTCACCAGAGACAGAGTGAGGAGCAGAACAGGCAGACAGTTCGAAAGCACTGCTGAGGGGAGCAGTGGGCACAATAGGAGAGGTCTGCTGCACCATGTGGGTATCTCCCTGGCTGGCTGGGAATCAAACCTATGCTGCAGAGGCTGCGGACGGCTTCACAGCACTATACTCAACCCACTGTGCCAACGGGGAGGCCACACCAGTGTGTCTTACGGAGGAGCAGTTAGGAGTGGAGTTGGCCCCATATCAGAAAGAATTAATCCAAGAATTAGGAGAAGTTGGGGATGGGTGCGACTGTTACTTAAAAATTAAATGTTTTCTTATTTCAGATAAATCTTCAAAACAAGGGCCTTCCAACTGCCCACACTTGAAATTTTTAGAGTGACAGAACATTCGCTTGAATGTTGGTTAGAAAAGTGATCTAAGTTTCCATGAAGTGCTGAATCCTTCCCACCCACAGCATGTCTACCCAAATTCTTTCAAAGTCTGGGAAAGGTGCTAGCTGTCTAATGAAAAACCTGTTGCATTTAAGGAAAGATTCTTGGATAGCAGACAGGTTCTTTTTTTTCTTTTACACTGGTACTATCCCTGCTAATGATTATTATCTTTGTTGATAATGCAGTTTTATAAGGGATACTTTATTTGTCCATACGCTAATTTTTAAAAATATAAATTTGATCCTCATTAGTCATCATTTTCATATCTATGAGTTTTCCTACTCAGTTAAATGTATTTGTTATTTCTGAATCAACACTGTGGTGCTTTCATGGGGTCATTCAGGAAATATGCACTGTGGCTGCAAGTGGGAGTCACTAACACTTGTTGAGGTCACAAAGAGCAGGTTTTTGCTTTCTTGTTTAGTTCAGTCTGAAAAGAAAGGTCCCGTTGCAATTATTTATTACCATGTTTTCTGCATTTTTGTGCTTTTGTTGGTGGTTTTGCTGTTTAAGTGACCCCAAATCTAGTGCCCAAGTGCTATCTAGTGTTCCCAAATGCAAGAAGGATATGATTGTGTTAGAGAAGTTCTCTTAGATAAGTTACAATGCTGTTGGCTATAGTACATTTGGTGTTAATGAGTCAATAATAAATGCTGAATAAGATGTCTTTAAACAGAAACACACATTGAACAAAGTTTTATAATGCTCAGTTGATGAAAATGTCCCAGAAGCTCATAGGAACCTAACACTGTAATTTCCCTTAGGAGCAATGACTAATCAATCCATAATCCACAGTTCACAACAAATCTACAGTACATAATTACCATAAATAATAAGAATTAATTTTTCATTAATCTTCACAAATTTTGACAATCCCCATCTTCATGCTTATTGAGTACTCTCCATGGGAGCTATCAATAGTTAGAACTAGGGACAGACTGTCTCTGTCCTCACTTCACTCACAATGAAGACAGCAAAGCAGGCTCAGTGAGGCAACCATAAATCTAAAGGGATAAGAAGTTGTCACAAACTATTGGAAATTAACCAGAAGTCATTCTCTCTAAAGAAACATTTCTAAAAGTAGTAGCAACTCTTCTGAGAACTGTCCAATGATAAATAATTAAGTGGATGAGTGCAAGGAAAAGAATACTCCCAAAGAAGGGGATGTTCCATATAGAAGTCCCCAGGCAAGAGAAACAATAAATGACATTTTAAAGATTCTGTTGATAGCACACTTACATTGGAGGGAGGTTGTGGCAATCACTGCCCCTATTCACAGACCAAGGAAGAGTGACTGAAAACAAGAAGCAACTTTT
This sequence comes from Talpa occidentalis, assembly GCF_014898055.3. Classification (NCBI taxonomy): domain Eukaryota; kingdom Metazoa; phylum Chordata; class Mammalia; order Eulipotyphla; family Talpidae; genus Talpa; species Talpa occidentalis. The sequence continues at coordinate 52,449,866 of NW_023601433.1, forward strand.
GGAAGATCCTATGTCACACAGGGTCATTGTTGGCCAGCCTGGCTTAAGGTATACAGTCTTTGGACAAAAACTTCGGATTCATGCTCTTCCCTTTCACGCCTTTCTACTCTGTCCCTCCTCCCCACTTCCAATTCCAACTCTCTTTAGTTGAATGAAGTTTTCTGTATTTTTCAGGGAGAGGAAATGGTTTCTCCTTTTCTAAGCCTACCTAAGAAAACTAGAACTGACTATCATCTTAAATCAGCCTACCAAGGCAGCTGCCTGCCTATCAGGCTTAGATACCAGGAAACCTCATGAGTTAATTGCACCATGTATCATTAACTTCCAGAACAGATTAGGTCACCTCAAGTAGAAACTGATGTCCAAAGGAATGAAAGGTATAAAGAAGTGGTCCAGAAATGCTATTCAATTTGTGGCAACATTACCCTCACCAAAACTTGGGACTTTAAAACATCAAGAACTCTAATTTATTTAGAATTCTCTTCATGTATAGATAAGTTCATATATCTACGTCTATATAAACTTGTATATATTTCTAAGTATACACACATATTTTTCCATGTTCTGTTTGTAAAAAAGTTATTTTCAAAAGTTGAATTTACTGCACTACAAAGGTTTTGTTGTTATTATTGATATTGATGTTAGTTTTTTTTATTGGTTTGTTCTTCCTAGATAATTGTGTAAGATACAAACACTTATAGAAATCCAGTCAATCAATGCATGTGTGACATCATAAAACCTTAAAACTGCCAATTCTTTGTAAGCTCAGTTTCATTTGCAGATTTTTGAGCCTACTACAATTTGCTACAGAAGTGGATTTGCTGCATTGCTCAGGTATCAGAACCTGACTCAGACTAATTTTCAGTGTGCACTGGTCACTCTAAGTTCTATGACACTCTAACCTGACTTCATTAGCCTGATTTTCTTCTATTTATTGCTATGTAGTAAAGTAACATGACATGGAGAAATCATGACTTCAGAGCAGACTTTTCCTGCCTCTGTGTTCTTTGCCGAAGTCTGGAGAACCATTTTGAGTCTGAACAAGTGAAGGGAACTGCAAAAGTATATGCATTTGAAGTCTAGTCACAGTATTCTGAATTAGTGAAAAGGATGCGTTCTCCCTTCCATCTGCTCTACCCAAACTCTATAAACGAGTTTATCTACAGCCCTGACTTCATCTGCAAGGCCAGAGGAGGTCTCTTTTAGGGTATCTCCACTATAATCACTCCCCTGAAAAGCTACAAAACCTTCCACAACAGAGAAAAAGGTGATTAGATGGTTATTTATATGGCTCTAGATACTCAGAATATTTCTTGTCCAAATTTCTGCTGAAGTTTTCTACTAGAGCATGAAATCTTCATCACCATCAATGTATTCTCTGGGCATACTCTGGGCCCATTCCCAAGGCTTGCCTCTTCTTGAAACTTCTTATGGAAGCAAGCAAGCCAAACAATCTTTTCCAGTCTCCTTTTCATCAAAATGTGGCCCTGTGTTCCCATTGTGTATGAAGATATAAAGAAACTCTGTAGATGGAGAAGCACTTCTGGAAGGCGTTTTGCTTCCTGATAAAAGGGACGAAGGAGAGTTTGTCAACACTGTCCATATCCCATCTTTTTTGTTCATAGTTCTAAGATTACATAAGTAGGGAAGGAAACTAGTAATATGAAGAATAACAGAGAGAAAAGATAAAAAAAACAACAACAGGTAAACCATGGCTTGGTGATGTATGTATAATTTGCTCTTTGCAGCTGAGTTCAACTCCTTTTGATGTATTGTAGGGAATACTCTTAGACCTTTTGGAGGCCACAAAATGACCTAAAAGATCCAGTGCCTTCCTGACAGTGAGTCTGATGGGGTTCACAGAACAGAGACTTGAACAGGACATCCTCACTCTGTGCGCAAGCCAGGGCCACTGATGGACATGGGAGTTTCTCCCCAGAGCCATATACCCAAAAGGAAGCAGCAGGACTTTGCAACTTTAACCTCAGCATGACATCCCCTAACACCTGTTGTCTGCAGATGTTGCTTTTGGTGGCACCTGGGACAGGTGTGAGAACTACAAAGTAGAAGTTTTTGAGGACCATCTTGTGGACTGCCTGGCACACTCCCCAAAAGATACATCATTGCACATAAGATTAATTCATTTGAAGCAGTAAGAAACACAAAGTAAATTGATAGAGCAATGATAAGAAATTCTAAATTATTCAGGCAGAAGTCAGAGGTGCCCAAAAGAAACATAACACAAGCCACATAAATGAGCAACACAGAATTTCAAATCTTCCAGCAGTCCCATAAAAAGGTCACAGCCTTGGACAGCTTCTTAAGTTCTCTAAGCCTCAATAACTTCACCTGTAAAACGGGAAGTCAGTAACCCCACTGTGAAATGGAACTGGATCATTAGGGAAAGCTGTAGCAAGTCCCCTGTTGTTAGGTATAAAGATTACCAAAGCTGCTTTGTTCTGATTCACTATGAATTTGAATGCACTCTATGCATCATTATGAATTTCTGTAGTCACTGAGAGAAGCAAATCAACTGACCCATGAATAAATAAATTTGATGGTGAGCTGAGCTATTGACCTAATAAGACTCTAGAAAGAGTTAAATAATATGATAATCATCATATCTTTTGCAACAGTTCTGTCATGAACAGGGATTTTATTGACAGAGTTTATCCTCAAAACAACATTAAAAAACCATCTTGTTTTCTAAAACCGTCTTCCCTGCTATGATTACATAAATTGCCCAATGTGTAAGGTTTCTGAAATGAGCCAGCCAGAATTACTACTCTATTGTTATTATTGCATTTGTTATTCAAGAGATTGTAATTACATAAAATACTGGTTTCTTGAATGCCAATAACCACTGTGTTCATGTGAGTATAAAAGTATTATACATTTCTTTATTGTTAAAAATGCAGGTATATAATATTTTTTACTGGTTGTTTGTGTGTGTGCAAATGTGCATGTGTGAACACCTGCATATACAAGGGGGGGGGACAAGGAGAGAATTTTAATAGAGGGCAGTAACATTATTTAATCTTTTTCTATCAAGTCAGTTTTCAAAATATATTTAAAATTCTCACCTCTCCACTTTCTTCATGGCATATTTGGTTTTATGCTAAACTGAATTCAGAAGATTCTATTAATGAAGATGGTTTAACGCCTATGCATTATTATAATGGACTCCTTTGTTCCACAGCTTCTTCCTGTGTCATAGACTAAGTCATTAATCAATGGGTGCTGAAAAATAATTGTCTAGTTCTTAACAATCGTCTATTGTTGAAACATTTGGAATTTTAAGATAAAGATGTACAGGCTGTTCTGAAAAATGGTTTAAGATTACCCTTCATGGCATTGTGGACATATTGTTGGAAACGCCAAGCAGCTGACCTGGTTTTAATGCATTTTTGAGTCCCAGTGTTCAATTGCCTATTCAAATTGTGCTAGAAAAGTTGACTTCATTAATGTCAGGAAATAATGATTTCATTTTTTTATTGAGCTGGCACAATTATTAAATGCAGAAATATCATAGGATGCTTTAGCATTTTAAAATAGAAGTGAAGAATGTTAATAGTTATGATGGCAACTCTTCCTCTGCTTAACATCATTTTTTTGTACATGGCACTCCCATCCTAGATAGCTACTATAAATAAGAATCCTGTATCTCTGAATGATTACTATTCAGCAAGAAATATATGACTACTCCATGCTGTTTTAGAAGCTCAAAATTAGATACCTTTCTCATTGAAAATGCTGTAATTTGAAGTGTCAATAAATACATTTCATACCATCTCATACTATAACAGATTACCACTTAAATCTGTCAAGACTGAAGCCTAACTCACAGACTGAAAGAATGTGAATTCTAAATTGGGGGGAAATATGGGCCTGACTTCTTAATGTAATGCACCTTTATGTAAATATCTGCAACATTGCATATTTATTTGATTATGTGTCTAACTTTTCCTAGACAGAAGATTTTTCTCATGGACAGTGTTCAAGTGTATTACTTTTGGTAGACACTAAGCTACTCTAGACTTTAACTGATAATCATGGGTGGTTTCTAGATAATGAGTGCCTAGAACAAATACTATTTCTTAATAAGAGAAGAAATAAATATTTGTCCCAATACTCCCTCACCAATGGGACCAATTGTAACCAGCCTTTTTTTTTAAGATTTATTTATTTATGTATACAAGAGCTGGGGTACAGGCCAGAGGTGTGTGTGTGGGGGGGGGAGGGGGGTTGAAAGGATTCACCAGAGACAGAATAGGGAACAGAATAGGCAGGTTGACTGAAACACACTGCTGAGGAGAGCAGCATGTGAGTCAGAAGGGGTCTGCTGTGCCATGTGGGTAGCTCCCTGGCTGGGGATAGAACTTGTGCTGCAGTGGCTGTGGATAGCTTCATAGGATGCATCTTAATCCCTTCCACCATCAGGGAGGCCCCCGATTGTAACCAATCTTTTCCCTCTTGTCCCTAACAAAATGCTAAAAAATGGGCCTCCCCGGTGGTGAGGGGGTTGAGCGTAGCGCTATGAAGCTGCCTGCAGCCTCTGCAGCACAGGTTCAATCCCCACAGGCCATGGAGCTTCCCACATGGCACAGCAGACCTCTCCTGTCTCACCCACTGCTCCCCACAACAGTGTATTTCAGTCATTCTGCCTGTTCTGGTCCCCATTCTGTCTCTGGTGAATCCTCCCACTCTCTCACACTTCTAGCCTGTATTCTGGTTCTTGTGTGCATAATAAATAAATCTTTAAAAAAAGATGCTAAAGAATGAGCAGTCCTCTCCTCTCCAAAGTGTATTCAATGACTGTTCAGAGTATTTTCGTGTGGTCTGTACAACTGGCATCATTTGGTCCCTTCTATCACTGAAAGTTTAGAAAGCTGGGCCCATGGATAGCCTACCTATTGATTATTCAATAGTGAAAATTGTCCATCGAGGAGTTTCTTTGGGCAAATCACTGAATTGTTTATTCTCACTGGACTAAGAGAATTTCTTACATATTATGGATATTAATCATTTATTAAATACATGATTTACAAATATTTTACCCAATCTGTGGCTTATCTTTTCCTTGTATTAATACTCTTTTGAAATAAATGTTTTTAACTTTAATGAAGTCTAGCTTAACCATTATTATTATATAGATTGTTTATAAACTCAATATTATTAAGATAAAAATCTCCCCAAATTGAACTGTCCAATATAATCCCAGTCAAAATCCCAGCACTATTTTTAGTTGAAATTATCAAGCTGAATATAAAATTCCCATGGAAATGCAAAGGATTTGGAATAGTTAAAATGATTTTATAAAGAAATGAGTTGGAGGACTAATACTACTAGTCTCAAAACTCATTGTAAAATTGCAGTAACAAGTCAGTGTGATACCTGCAGTAAGATAGACAAAAAGATCAATGGAAAAGAATGGTGTGTTCAGAAATAGACCCGCACACACACCTACAACTTATTTTTGACAAAGGCAAAAAATCAATTTAGTGAAAGCCAAGTATTTTCAACAAATGGTGCTGGAACAATTGTAATCCATATGCAAAAAAATGAATGAACTTTGATTTGTATCTCACACTATCTGAAAACGTAACTCAAAGTGATTATGGATCTAAGTACAGCAAAAATCCCTAAGGGAAAATATTGAACATCTTTGTGACCTTGGGGTAGGCAAATGTTTTTTAACTGTAACTCATATTCTTATGTTGTTTTTTTTCTTTTTAAGATTTATTTATTTATTTATACAAGAACCGGGGTATAGGCCAGATGTGTGGGAGGGTGAGAGGATTCACCAGAGACAGAGCAGGGAACAGAACAGGCAGAATGATGAAATGCACTGCTGAGGGGAACAGCGGGAGAGACAGGAAAGGTCTGCCGCACCATGTGGGACCCTCGCCGGCCGGCCGGGATCGAACCGTCACTGCAGAGGCTGTAGACAGTTTCACAGCACTGCGCTCATCCGCCTGTGCCACCAGGGGAGGCCCTCTTATAGTCTATTTTAAGGATCACTCTTTGTACAATACTACTTTAGCCTGGGCCACCTAGAACACCAGTGGTCCAGGTAGGTAACCCAAAATGTCAGAGGGAAGGGAAGTAGGAGTGAGCCATAAAAGAAAAAGTTAATACTGATTTGGAAATTTTCTCACAAGGTCAACATAACTCTTGGGAAGACAGAGTATGAGGTGGCCCAGGCAGGTGACTGGTGCTGAAACCACGGCTTCACAGTATGCAGGTAATTAGGGACTGAGCTGATGTCTGTCCTCACCCAAGGAAAGGCTCACACAATTAGGAGGCCTGACATTGGCTAGAGATTTCTACGGAGCAAACTGATGAGCCTCAGGAGGCAGTTGGGGACAACATGGAGTGAACATAAAAAGAAGGTCCAGAACTGGAGGTGAGTGAGGACATAGGGAATCGGGAGGGGTTGGGAGTATATGTGGGACACCATGTAGATAATTATCTGGGGGACCCATCTTAGTTTACAGTTGCATTTTTGCCTCTGTGCAATAAATATTTACTGATGTTGAGAAACTATGACAAAAAAATAAAATGTTGAGTAAACACCTCTAAAAACAGAATAACTATGAAAATGGACTCTGTCAGGCTAATGGGAGCTCAAATGAAATGGAATCAGCCATGGCAGGATCTGGGTCTGAGCAAGTACCCCACATCTTAGAAAAGCCACTACTGCATATGTGGATTCAAAATCTGAAATGTCCCAGTCATTTCCCTGATGGGCATCAATGAGCTTCAAGTTGGGGATTAGTCTCTTGTTGTCAACCAATTGGGAGCTAAATTTCCATTTTGAAGCTTTTACTACTTATTTTGTGGTTTTTACCTTCATCAATCTACCCCTGCCCTTACTGAGTTGGGAGTACACTTTTTATTTTGTATCCAACAACTGCCTTCTCGTGTTTGCAAACCTGTCTGCACTAATGACTTTGTATTTCTTCCAAAATTTCCTCTTGTTCTAGTTACTGCTTATCAGTGATAAGGGGAGATATTATGATGTCCTTGTAAAATTAGGAAATGATGCAATGTGATTTTTTATTTTTTAGTGTCACAACTGACAAATGGTACAAACACTGATTCTTTCTATAAGGAACTCCCACTTTGCATAACACTGAGAACACTGAGGGGGGATACACCCCCAGGGCCAAGTCAACTGTGCTCATTTATACCCAAGAGTCTTCATTTTGGAAAATTTGGACAATTCTGATGGGAGGGATTGAAATGTTTCAAAATTTTCTCCTATATTAGTAGAAAAAAATATCTTTGGTTGTTTATGCATGCCAATGCATTTATCCTTCATAAATATCACCCACTATCCTCTTTCTTTATCTAAATTATAGCTTAAATTAGACTTAATCTACATTTATATGCTTAAATCATCAAGGCAAGCTGTGTTTGACTGGGCTCAGTTTCCTTCTGTGTATTCCATATATTGACTGATTTCCTGTAAGTTTTACTCCCTATAATTTTGCTACTTAATCATCCATTTTCATTCATCAAGAACTTGGGCAAAAATCAATATTTCCAATAAAATGTCACAGGTATATTTAGGTGAATTAGGAATTTAGTAGTTATTCCACTTGTTGCCCGTATTATAATCTCTCACCATCTTCCCTAAGGCGTTAAATTAAAAAAAAAAAAAAAAAAAAGAGGCCATTGGCCTAGAGTGGCCCCAGTGCTGTGATTCCTATGTAACCCAACCAAAATCTAGGCCTGTGATGGATTTAGTCAAGGACATAATCACCAATAGTGGAGCAGCTGTTAGCTACAGCCAGTAAACAATTGCTTTATATCATCTCCTTGTTTTCTCTCCAGAATTTCTCTCTAGCTCCTGTTCATGGAGTGTCTTAACCACTGTCAATTTGCCTGATTTGTATAGATTTTCAGTTAAATGAGCTCTAAAAATGTTTGATGTGCCTCCATTTGTATTTTAAAAGGTTATTAATTTCTCCTCTGGCTTCCCCCAAGTGTCCACATTGTTAGGGATGGGAGCAGGCCCAAGAAGGACAGGTACTAGGCTGTGCTGGCTTCCCGCCCACTCAGCCTGGGGTAAGTTCATGCTGTGTCTTCCTAAGAACCTAAATGCTGTGTCCAACCTAAGAATGAAACAGTACAGTTAAGTGCACACAATCTTAGAAATGGCAGGACATTTAAGAGCTCATACTCCAAGACTTCATTCTGTAATTAAGAAGCTTCAGACCCAAGAGCTGGCAATTCAGGTGCTTGCAGGTTAGTGCTGGGAAAGGATCCTCTCTGGGGCCACTGACTTTCTGGATGATGTTGTCTCATTTGGGAACTATTCAGTCCTGTCAGTCAGCTTGCCTTCTCATAAACCTGGGACCCGGAAGTGTTCTTTATTCATTTGGAAGGTAATTTTATGGAACAAACTCACAGCTCTGAAAAAGATGCCCATTTAAGGGAGAAATTATTAAACAAGCAAACAACTCTACTCGTTTATCCAAATCAACTCAATTAGCATTAGCAAGTAATAGGCACTTGCTTCAGTTGAAAACACTTGTAACCAAAGATCATAACAAATGTGCTTTGACTGACTTCAGAAAGTAAAATGTAACTGCAGTAAAAATGCAGGAAATCTAGACCTAACTGTATCAAAGGGATGAACAAGAAGTTATTCCTGGTAAGTTTGTGTCAAGCACAACAATGTTGAGAGCTGGAACATGAAGGCACCCAAGAGATTTCTTCAATATAAAATCCTTATCTTTTCCTGATCTTGGTGTTTTCATGTGCAAATCAAGTGAGAGCCAGTGTTGATGAGTGTAAATAGAAATACCTGTCCAGGTAATTTAAAACTTTTCTGATTAACGGTTGATAAGGAATGAAACTAGAGAGTATTTAAAGTGGTTTTCACTAAAATTCTGTTTTTATTCAAGTGTATTAATGTCAAAATGATATCGATCCATGCAATATATTTACTAACTTGAAAGGTCTTAGAAAGCAGGCATTGGTGTCTGTCCAAATCACTTTAACCCGCATGCTGTAGACTTAAAACTGTCTTATACAGATGACAGGCACTCAATAAATATAAATATTCTCTATGTGTATGACATTTTGGAGCACCGCATTTAGAAGAGACTGTGCTAATTGCATTGACATTTAACTTAGAGTCAGAGATGAAATAATTTTGTATGCCTATTATCAGGGGTTGTGTATGAGAGTCTTCTACTCCAGGATTTCTCAGAAGGGTTCTGTACCACAAAGTGAGATACTGCAAGAAAATGACTGTACTCCATGGTTTTCTTCTATTTGAGAATGTTTAGGGCCATAAGTTAAAACTGTATGAAATAAAATATCAAAAGAATAAACAAATAAGAAAAGCTAGTGAAAGATGAGAGATAGCAAACCCAAGGCCCCTTTTCTAATCAATCACAGTTCCTGGAGTGGACTGTTTCCCTAAATCTGAAGAGGTGGCCGGGTGTTAACAAATCTTAATATAGTGATGCTCCAAATTTGTGCTTGAAAAGAATGCTATCTTCCTGTTTTTGAATCATGGTTTTTTTCCTCTTACTTTATTAGGTAGAGACATTCATTAAATGGAATATACCCTGAGTCTTATATGAAATTTTAAAATGGAAACATAAAAATTTATAGGAATAATAATGATGTAAATCTAGTAATTTTATTCTATTTACTACTTTTAAGCATTTTATGTGTTTTGTACTTCTTTCCTAGATGCATGTCATAAATAAAAGACCTGAAAGTGATTATAGGCCACTTGGGAATATGTGGAAGCATAATTCAGGTTTAGTATCTAACATGGGACAGAGAACACAGCGAAGATCAGTTTATTTTTATGTTCCCTCCTCCTGATTGGCATATGTAACACTACTGAAAATCCGTATTGGAGACATGAAAGAGACAAATGGCTTTGCTGAAAGATATTCTGCTTTTCACAGTGAATGTTTCTGTGAGTGATATTTTACCCTTAAGAATGAGAGTTGCAATGCTCGTGTTGACCATCTTACGAGCGTACAAAGTCAAAGGAAACATCTACTAGCCACCTTAGCAACAGTTGAGTTTTGTGTGACTTTTACTCTTACCCTAGCCCTGAGATTAATGGTTCTCTCTTCTCCATTTATTTTGGGAATGCTACTTTTTGCATTTATTTCACGTAGATTTCTCGAAAGCCCTTACCTTATTTTTTGCACTGAAATCTTTCTTTCTACCTCAGAATTCCTATAACTTATAATGCTGGATGAAGGCCCAGAAAAGGAAATTTAACTGGGCTTTCTGCAAAGGCTTGTATTTAATGAAAACAACAACAAAAAAGTCTAGTGTCGAAGTACGCTAGATTTGAACACTCATAGAACTCAGACACTTAAGCATGAGTTTTCTTGGTGATAAACTTTTTTTTTTAAAGATTTATTTATTTATGCATACAAAAGCTGGGGTACAGGCCAGAGCTGTAATATGAGCAACAGTGTGAGGTTTTGAACGTTCATAAGATTAGTGAAAGCATGACACAATGTAAAAGTCTGGGGCCACTTTAAGGAAGTGACATTGATAATTTGTATTCTCTCCAGGGAAGATCAGGGCAATCTAGAATATCAACCAAGAGCTACTAACTTCAGTCCTATTATTCTCAATTTACTGGGAAATGAAAGCATGAGGTTTAAGTTGAAGACAAGGACATGAAAGAAGAACCTAAAATCTAGTCTCCCAATTTCGAATCCCATTCTGAAGAAGGGATGCTTCACCCATGTGACTCTAGAAAAATAGAATAATGGTTAATGTTTAAACATTCAAAAGGAACCAATTTTGATATACAATGTAAGACTTTCTTAATTAAGGGACTGACTCCCAATGATGAGGATTTCTTGGAAGAAGGTGAGACATCAGGTGAATTGTAAGCTCAGTCAGGAACATTCAGAAGTATGCTCATCAGAGTAGATTTTGAAATGCACATTGATTGTTGACTGATGGGTGGCAAAAGACCTACGGACTTTATAGCATTTTCTCTGTTACTGTTTTGCCACAAGCCCATGAGTTTGGAAACTATGTTGTTCCTACTTTAACAATGGTAGCACTGAGGATGAGACACTGAACAAGCTGCCTCACTCTAGCCTTGGCCACCAACTCCAGGGTGTCCAGCTCTGTGTGTAGGACCACAAATTTTAGGGGTGCTGGTGAGAAGGAGGCAGACATTGGAGGGAGACATGTGAGGACCAGGACCAGGCTGCTAAGAATTTACTGTGTCTTCTATGCAGGGCAAATTATGTCCTGCTAATACTCAACATTGCCTTTTCTTTCTTTTTTGAAAATTCTGCTTCTCCTGATATCCATTTTTTAAAAATGATGTACTCTTATTTTATATCCCTATTTGTTTTTTTCACAATATAGGATCTTTCCCCTCAGGTGTGGTCACCATAACTCTCCCACATTTCTCTTTGCTGGTAGGGTTGGTTTTGGATTCCACCCACACAAAGCACTTTAATAGGGTAGCAAACAGAAAAGAAGAAGCTGTGATCCTCCCCACTGGCAGCTGGGGGTGGGCAGGTGGGCGCCCATAGTGTTCCTGTGACTCTGAATCTGGAATTTCTCCCAGATCTTCCAAGAACCATTGTAAATCCAGATATCCTTGTGATACCAGAGAAGGCTTTATTTTTCTTACTGTTTTACTGACTCAGGCATTGTTGGTAAAAAGATCTTCTTTCTTCATTTATTCAGGGATGTTTTGTGAGTTTAAGTCCCTGCTATTCAGTGCAGGTAAAGGTAACAGCAGAAACACAGGTGAATGTGACATGAGCTAAGGAAGGCTAGAGTGCTCCAGGAATGAGCATGTTCTCTGCATTGGGGCCTCTTAATGTCTCCCTGCAGCTCAACCTTAGCCTCTGAACTAGATCCCCAGGGCAGAGTCATGTCCCTTTAGGGCCCTGAAGCCCAGGTAGGTAACCTAGTATTAGAAGAAAATACTGTTTGGAGCCAAACACTTCAGATATCTCAATACCTCCAATTTGCTGTCAGCCCTTGATTACATGATTTAGCTCTGGTTTTGCGCTTCACTATAAAAAGTAGCCAGTTTGCCCAAGATCTCTTAGAGACTCCTTTGAGACATAAACTCTTATAAACACACACCTGGACTACCCAAGGAGCCACAGTCACTCACGAGCAAATGAGAATCATATATAATAGAGCAGAAAGGACTCCTTCATCCAGGCCAGTCCTAATTAGAAATGACAAATTTGACTCAATGTGTTTTGCACATTTTCTCATGGCCCTTTGGAGCAGAAGTTCTTACCTTGGAACTAATCTTTTGTCCATGTCATTTATGGTTTAGAAATGCTGCGAGAAGAGTGTTACAGATATTTAATTCCAATGTGGGTGAGGATACTTTACGGGGCCCTGCCCCGTTTCTTTATCTTCAACATTAAAGGTAAAGATAATGTCAATATAAAACAATCCCAGATTCCAGAAAACAAAGACTTTATTGGAAAAACCTGTTGTGATGAGGGGGCTGGGGAGGCTCACGTGGAGGGGTGTCTGACCTGAGCATCTGTGGGATCTCAAAGGTCAGGTGGGAGGTTTTCCTATTGAATGAGGAGTGAGGAAGTGGAGTGGGGCATGGAGCCAGTGGGGCCATGTGTCACACATCACAACCTAGGCTTCCTTCCTTCTGCAATCAGTCCTTATAAAATCTGTTAGAAGAATCTCTCTGAGTTCTATTACTTGCCCAAGCTCAAGAATTATGGTTAAGATAAAGTATACTGGGAAAGTGAAGCCTGCAGAGATTGGGTAAGCTCAATTGTAGGGCATTTTATTCACATTGGTTGGTGGGGCCAAGAAGCTTAGTTGATCAATGTTGAGGCAGAGTGGGGTTTGGGGGAATCTGTGTCTGACACTGTCCCAGATAAAGATAGGGGTCTTCTTATTTAAGAATTCTGGGTTAACACAAAGGGGTGGGGGCTTTTTTTAAAAATATTTCTTTATTTATTTATACAAGCACTAGGTATAATCAGAAGCACAGGAGAGTGAGAGAATTCACCAGAGCCAGAGCAGGGAGCAGAACAGGCAGAAGGACCGAGGTACATGGCTGAGGGGAGCAGCAGGCAGCAGGAGAGGTCTGCGCACCATGTGGGACCCTCACCCAGCAGCCGGGGATCGAACTGGCACTGCGGAGGCTGCGGGCAGCTAAGCAACCCAGCATTCAACCGCTGCACCACCAGGGAGGCGGGGGGAGGAGGGAGGCGGTGGGGGGGGTGTTGCTTTTAAGCATTCAGCATTGGTTAGTAGTTTTCAGGAGTGCAGGATTGGGTAAGTTCAACACTCACAGCAGTGATTGGGTGAGTACCCTAAACCTCTTTCGAGAAGTCCAAGCTTTGTCCTGGATCCTGGACTACCCAGAGTATGGGAATTTCCAGGGTGCAGCCTTGGGTTCTGGATCCTAGATGCTGAGAGAGATGTAATGCATTGCGCTGATGGGGGTCTTGCCTATAGGGGAATGTACACACACTTCAGGAGTATAGAGCAGTGGACACAGAGTAGATAAGGTTGCAGTTTGGAAGGGGTTTCTGGCCTGATCTGCAAAGGAGGGGCTCTGGAGAGTAAGAGACTGCTGGGTGATCTCTATGAGAGAAGGTTGTCTGGCCTCTACCCTCCCAGTCACACCTTCGTGGCTGTGATCAGCCCTGGAGACTGGAGACTTGTACTCCCCAGGGGCATTCCAAGAAGATGCTGGACAGCTCACTGTCAAGAGCAGCAGGAGAGACTCCCTTGCAAGGTAATAGCATGTGGACAGGACTTCTTCCAGCAAGACAGACAGGATCATCTTCCCTAGGGTCTTGCCATAGTAAACATGCTGGCAGCAATATTTGGGTTGAATTGACATTATATTACTTGAACTTCTCTTCTTTAATTAGGTACTTAATTCCCAGCTTGATGCAGGGAGAAAAGCTCGCATAACATGCAGCAGTGGCAGCATAATTCAAGTGTTTCTGAATGGAAATTGTATTGGGCCACAGGACATCAGGGATGGGATGTTTATAAATCAGCAAAATATGTAGTTTGTGTCTCCCAGTCATTTCCCATGTCTGCCCTTCTGCCTTTTTCTGTTTACTCCATGCTACATCAGCATTCCCTAAGTAGCTCCTTTCAACATGGGTTTGAGAGTCAGACAGGGAGGTTCAGACCGTCTCTCTGGCATTACTGTGACAATTGGCAAGCAAATAAGCATTGTAGAGCCATAGTCTCCTCAAATTAGGCTGGGACTACAAATCATCATGAGAATTAAATGAGTTGACTTGTACAAGAAGCATGTTGACTGTAAGACTGGTGCCTGATACAAAGTGTTTATTATTATTGCTGCCAGTCCTGTTGTTTCCTTAACCACCTTACCTCTTTTCTGTCTGTCTAGAGCACACCTGTCCTTTAGACCCAGGTGTGCATCCTTCCAGAAAATCTCCTCTACCTGATCCACCAATTTGTATCACTATCTTGGGAGCTCACATGTGACTTGAAATATTCTGAATTATAAATATTTGCAAGTCACAATTCAGCCACATATATAACCATAACATCTTCTTGATAGTCTGAGAGAAAATGATATCTGCTGAAGGCATGAACTGTATCCAGGTGTTAGGTCTAGTTATGTGAATCATCTGATTCATGTAATTTCTCACTTTTCCTAGCAATTGGCTAAGAAACCACAGGACAGTGAAGGACACAATAGGCTACCGAATTTTAATTCTCAGACTCTTCAAAAATTAATTAAGAGATGTGCGTAAAGGGTTAAATCTGCGAGTTGTAGATGATAAGCAGAAAGTTTGACACTTTTATGTGAAGAATAATAACCATATTTAACTAAGATAGTTTGTAAATAACACTGAGGCTGCCAATGAATAAACACCTTAAATAGGGATCCCCAGCCCCCTTTTTAAATTGAATGTGCATTCTACATTCAAAATCACTGAGGAAAAATAAACAACAAAAAAATATGCTGATCCCAGAATGATTTTCAGCATCACTTGAATTGGAATTTTTATCTTAAAAGATACCAAATAAAAAGGGGAGATTTTGACATTAAATGTGATGATAGCAAATGCAACTACAGAGTATTTTTTTTCTTTTCTAAATTATGACTGTCAGAATAAAAGTTTAAAATACGGTCAAAAGTCAGATAAGAATTTGAACAGCACTGCGTCTACTGTATTTGGATATAATTATGATTTTTCAATATTTTATTAACAACAAAGTTATATTATGATAGAGAGACATATTAACATATTTATAATTTTACCCTCTGTTACCAGTCAATAACTCGTGGACTCTCTCATTTGAACAATCTTTTGTTTAAATTTAACTACCTTCCCATTGCTAACAACACTGCTGACCCTGATGTCAGGAACATTATCTACTCAGTAATTTGCACCAATAGTCTCATTGTATTTCATTTAGCAGAACGCTTATCAGGGAAAGACAGGAAGAGAGAAATTCACAGCCCTTTGTAAAATAAATGGAAGTAATAATAATGAAAAGATAGCATGTTAGGAAGCAGATTGGAAAGCCAGTGGACAGGTGACAGAGACCTGATATTTAGCCATTTGATGGTGGTGATAAAACGGGGGAAGTGACAGGGTTGCTCACACACTGAGTGGGTTGGCAGTGTGAGGGCTGGGAGTGTGAGGATTACAACTGATTTCTTGTTCCTCATTTTAGGTGCCAAAGAAATGAAACAAATCCAGTTGCTAAAATATCCTCTCAAGGAGAGAGGTGGTAAGAAGTGGGGAAATGATTATAAGGTCTCTGTACTGTGGCAGGCAACTGCAAATATGGCCTCTCCCTCCCTCCTTCTATCCATATCTGTGTATGATCTTGCTTGAGTCTGATTATGGCCCTGCTTTCAAGGTCTACTTGTTGGAATCTTAGGTCAGTTTGTTTTTTTACATGCAAGATCCAGAAAGTGGCTCTGCGGCATGGCTATTTGTGTTCAGATTCCAATTCTTCATTTGATTTTTGGAGTAGCCCTTGAGCCTTATGAGGTCTCTTGCAGCTTTCACTTGTTCATCTGCGAACGGGGCGTGACAATAGGTTCTCCATCACCCAAGGGAGACTGAATATATAAAGGAACAGTGCCCAGACCACAGACAGTAGGACACTGACCTAGAGCCTGCGGCTGCTGCCCCCTGGAAATCCCAACCACACCTGGTCAGCAATGGCCCCGAATGGTCTGGATGTGATCAGTAACTGGCAACTCCTGAATTTTTACTTCAGTTCCCAACTCATGACCAACCAGAGAGAGCCGCATGGCTCCCCTAAGCACTAGGATGCCCTCCTCTGGTCAGGGGTGAGCGTCCAGTCAACCTCCCCTGCCCCTCCCTGTCTGCTGGAATGTGCTCCCCTCCCCCTCTCTGCTGTGTTTGGGTCTCTGTTAGACACTGTGGTGAAACCCCATACCCCAAGCCTTGGAAAGATCTAGATGAATACTCCTGCCTGCTCTCTTTTGGGTGGTCTGCATTTTTCTATTCCTTTGTGTCTATACAGTGCCTGGAACACATTGAGCATCGAGTCAAGGTAAGTGGCACATTCCTCAGATGTCTGCCAACGTTTTCACAATACTTGTCTGCTCCACAATTCATAACTTCCTGCATATGGGTCCACTCATAAGACGGTGGATTCCAGCCATAAAAATATAGATAGATCACAGAGAAAAAAGAAAGAGGGAGAAAAAGTGTTAAGATTATAAATGATCTCATTGCTCCTAAGGCACTCCTAGCCTAAATTATCTTTTTTTTTTTTTTTAAATATATTGTTAAGTACAGTTTGGTGAGAGTTTATAAAATAAAAGAGTGAGCCAACTATGACAAAGTTAATTTACAACCTGATAAAGAGTTTCTCATGGCAAAATAATAGAAAGGCTGCCTTGGGCAGCATGCAGAGGGCTGAGGCTGAAAGAGCCCTGGAGGCAGTGAAGGGCCCCCACAGGAACTGGGGACCTGTTGATGAAAGTCGACATGAGAATTTTGGGGTCTTCATTATTTTCTATGCACTTAAAGTTATTTGCTGCATGATGCCTCCTCCCTTCCTACATTCAGACTTCACTGAACTTTGTAAAGCCCTACCTACATGCTTGGCATTTGTACAAAATCATGCAACAGGAGCCATGTTCCTTATCACAACATCCTCCCCAAGAAAATAGGGAGCTTGATGTGAATGAGGTTGAAAAGCTCTGAAGAGCCAAGAGTTAGGGGATTCAGTATGTGTGGGTGGAAGGGTACTCTTCCTAGTCTTAGGTAGAACACTTGATCTGATTTTACTTAAATCTTAAAGGACAGGGTGACCCCTATTGACATATAGTTAAATACTTTTTAAAACATATAATTAAAAAGATACTAGGTTATACATAGGATATGATTTCCTTTCAAACTAAAACACAAACTTACAGTTTTCTGTACAGTTATGTGTGGCTATCAAGTCAGTGGGGTTTGTGATTGCTGTTTATTATTTCTCTGTTGAATTCAAACCACAGAATTCATTGATAAGATTGTATTTGAATATTATGTATAAGCATCACACAATTATAAAAAATAGGAAATATTATGCAAATTTTCTAAGACCATTATTTTTTCCTAAGGAAAAAATAAAAACAAAAACAAACTCGTACATGTATGTGGGTATACATATAGTTGCACACACACTTATATGTTGGGAGTTACTTTATTCGTGGCATATTTGTTTTTTATGTGTGTTTATAGGACTCATTTTATGAAAATATGGTAACAAATGGATAAACTAATTAATTATTTTGGTTTCTCAAAAGGATTAACTAGGATGTCTTTGACTAAGGCGTCCCTGGTGCATTTTGATGAGGACTTGATATTTGATAAATAAATTCTCATAGATTTTTGGAAACATTTTGAGCTTCTAATTCTTGGATATCTCTTAGCTCTCTCAACAATTTGTAAATCCTTGGGTTCTCTCTGTTTCTATAGCACTTGATATACCCTCTAATGATTAATTTTATTTATTTATGTATTTATGTACATATGCATGTATGTATGTAGTATGTATGCATTAATTTATTCTTTTTCCCCCAGAGCTCTTGGGAATTCACAGCATCTTTGACACCTCTGATATTTTATTAAAATGCCATATTATCCAGACAAAACTTAACATTCTTATCAAGTTTATTTGGACGAAGATATCTTAAACTTTTTTTTTTTTTGTCATGATTAATGACTGAGAAAGAGTTGGAAATGTAAGATTGCAATATAATTCTAAATTTTTTGGAAGGAATATAACTGACTGCACTTAGTGGTGGTTATCTTAAAATGTGGGACAATCATTTTAGAAAATGTCAATGGAATTAAAGCATCTGTACTTTGTTTAAATACAAGTTAAGGGCCTCCCTGGTGGCTCAGCGGTTGAGTGCTGGGTTGTGAAGCTGCCTGCAGCCTCTGCAGCACCAGTTTGATCCCTGGCCTCAGGCGAGGGTCCCACATGGAGCGACAGACCTCTCCTACCGCCCGCTGCTCCCCTCAGCAGTGTACTTCAGTCCTTCTGCCTGCTCTGCTCCCCGCTCTGGCTCTGGTGAATTCTCTCACCCTCCCGCGCTTCTGACTGTACCAAGTGCTTGTGTGTATGTATGTATAAATAAATAAATAAATCTTTAATAACCAAACAAACAAACAAACAAATAAATAAATAAATACAAGTTAAAAAGACATTGCAGGACACAACAGTGAAGATTTCTAAAGACATGCATTCTGACCTGATTCTGAGACTTACTAGTTCAGAGACCTGGGCTGGATATTAAGTTTTTGAACATCACTTTTCTTATGATTGTGCATAATAATAATTACCTTTCAAGACTGATTTGCATTATCTATAGTGCTGTTCCCAACCTGTGCTTGGCTCACAAAGCTATTACTAAGTGGTGGCAGAGATTTTTTATTATTATTGTTATTATTATGATGCTTGGTAAGTGGTTGGATATCATTGCCTTCTGCTTGTATATTGTCCCAATGCTAACTACTTTAAAACTGTTAATATTCCCCAGTTAGACCATCAAGCTGACTTGGTTGAGAAGAATATTTAGACTTAAAAAATGAAATCCTTTTTTTCAAAGTGCTCAGACATTTATAGTGTCTGTGTGTGTAATCTAAAAGAGAATCAATTATAGAATTAAATAGTTCTTGTGCTGGGAGAGACTTAGAATAATTCTTGAATCCCCACCCCCTTCCACCCCCAGCCACCATGTAACTGAGAATGCTTAAGCCAAGAAGAAAAAGTACATTTTTCAAAGTCATACAGCTAATAACAGCCTACTGTAGAGTTAGAACGAGAACACCGTCTCCTGGCCACCACTCCAGGACTTACATCTTTCAAAACAGAGAATACAGTAGGGCTTGTTAGTATTGCAGCAAGTATTACAGCAGCTGTTCCTGGCATATCAAAAAATACGATATAACAGAAGTTAATTACACACAACCAGCCAAGTAAAAAAGTCTCAAACTGTAATTCACGGTGGATTCTTTGTGGTTTCCATGGTAATGGGAGGTTGAGGGTTTTCAAATAGAGCAATCTTGCACAAGAAATGTATTTGGTGATTTTTCCGACATCTCATAAGTGGTTAATCAGGCTGGATCCATCGTGATGTTTCTGGAAGCTGAATGTCAGAGAAAAAAAGCAAACTCCATTTCAGTTCAATCCAGTGAACACTGCATTCAGCACTTCCTGAGAGCTCAGCTCTACTCTGGATAGTGTGATAACAGAACAAAGGAGGGAGGCAAGGCTAAGTCTGCTGGATGTTTAGGATCTATTAGAAGGGAATTACTCCAAACACCTTTTACTGGTGTGAGAGTTTGCACAACAGATTCACAGGTCAGGACTGTGGCTGCATCCAGTGGCCCAAGTCATGCTACTGATTGAATTGCCAACAAAACAAAAACAAGGAATGAACGTGACAGATTAGGCCAATAGAAAATGCACTGATGTTTTTATATAATGAGATAAAATATTACTTTGTTGCATTGACATAATGAGACTTTTGCTCATTGGTGGAGCTGGGCCATCAGTCCATGAGATCTATTATATTGCATTCTTACTTTTATATATAATAATAACCATAATGAAAGGTCAAGAGAAAGAATAAAAGGGCCTCCCTGGTGGCGCAGCGGTTGAGCGCTGGGTTGCGAAGCTGCCCGCGGCATCTGCGGCGCCGGTTCGATCCCCGGCTGCTCCCCGGCCACCAGAGGAGGGTCCCACATGGCGCGCAGACCTCTCCTGCCGCCCGCTGCTCCCCTCAGCAGTGTACTTCGGTCCTTCTGCCTGCTCTGCTCCCCGCTCTGGCTCTGGTGAATTCTCTCACCCTCCCGCGCTTCTGACTGTACCCAGTGCATGTATAAACAAAACAAACAAACAAACAAACAAATAAATAAATAAATAAAACATGCCTCTATTAAAAAAAAAAAAAAAAGAGAAAGAATAAAAATGTACCAGTTTGCTTCAAATAACAAAACATCCTTTAATGTGAACCAGCAAATGCTTTATATTAGCAGGAAGCTGTGTGGTTCCCGGAATTGAAGAGAGAGATGAACTTACTCTCTAGGAATAATTTGACCCAGGGGTGATCAGCATAAAATTATACAATCTCTTTTAAGAACACTGTGATGAAATGCATTGGTTCAACCTTCCTCTCTTTTGCTCAATATAGATTCTTTTCAGAAAGAGAACTTGACTAGATAAGTTTAGAAAATATTCCATTCCTGTGATCAGAGTGATTTGACGATAGGAATGTACTAGTTTCTAGTACTAGTACTAGAGAAGAGTGATGCAGAAATAAAAAAAAAGTCACAGAATTTATTTTTTAATAACTCATGAAATGGAAAAATAGATGTAAGGAAATGATAAAAAAATAAATCAATGCAAAGGGAAAGACACAGGTAGGTAGAGGCAACAGGGTGAGAGGAGGGAATGTGTAGGGAGGAAATAGGATAAATCTTGGGGAGAACTGGTGTTTAGATTGTGTGGTAGGTAATCAGAAAAAGACACATATGTGTCACATTTGCACCCAGAATTCACTGTTGGCACACACCTAAGGGTTCTTCTGGCACCATGGACACTCTCTATTTTCCTCTCTGAGCCAGCGTTGGGGACAGGTTTCTTCATTGCGTTGAGGATGTTTTTATTTCCTGCTTCCGCTCTTGACTGAGCACACCCAATTTCAGGATATAGTATTTTCAACTGGAAATCCTTTCCTTTGAGGACTTTAAAAGATTCCTGCCTTTCCCTTCTGGCCTGCAGGATTTCTACCAAGAAGCTTGAGATCAACCTTATAGATTTCCCTTGTAAGTAACTCTTCTTTCTCAGCAAGTATTCTTTCCTTGTTACCAGTTTTTAGCAGTTTAAATTATATCTTAGGGTGTAATTGTTTGAATTTACTTTGCTTGCAACTCTTTGGGACTCTTGCATCAGGATATCTGTTTCTTTTCCCAGGCTAGGGAGGTTCTTGGCAATTCTTGCCTATTATACCTTTAAATAAATGTTTCTCTCTCTCTCTCTCTCTCTCTCTCTCTCTCTCTCTCTCTCTCTCTCTCTCTGCCTCTCTCCCTTTTCCTTCTCCTTACTCTTCTTTTTATGATTATTTTCTTTTCTGTTGTTGATAATTAGTATCTTTCCTTTCACCTTTTTAAAAATTATTATTCTAGCTATTGCTTTTAGTATTTGTTTTTTTTTTTTTTAAAGATTTATTTTAGTTATGTCTTCAAGAACTGGGTATAGGCCAGAGGTGGGGGTGTGTGAGAGGATTCATCAGAGACAGAGTAGGGAGCAGAACAGGTGGATCCACTGAAATATACTGCTGAGGGGAGTAGCAGGAGAGGCAGGAGAAGTCTGCCGTACCATGTGGGTTAGCTCCCTTGAACTCTGCTACAGTGGCTACCGGTAGCTTCATTGCACTGAGACTTAACCTCTTTGGCCACCAGGGAGGCCCCCTGCTTTTAGTACTTGGTTGAATTTTTTATACATTTAGTATTTTGCATCCCATTATTTGGCAATTTTATTTTTATTTTCTCAATCACCATTTTCTTTTATCTTATTTTTTTTACAGTTTTATATTGTCTTTTTTGTTTTTGTAGATGGGTGATAAATTATTTTACTCTGTTCTTCTCATTTTTATTATTGGCTATTGTATGCTATAATTTTCCCTTTATTGAATTTTAGGTGGATCCCACACATACTGGTATATCATGTCTTCATTATTGAGAATTTTTGATAATTTGTTCTGAATGTCCTATTTTCTGTGTGTATATTTGTGCCCAAGCATATGCCTATGCTCCTCTCTCTCTCCCTGCCAGGTTTCACTGCACAGTGGAAAACCCTTTGGTATTGGTCTTGCTATTGATTTTAATTTTCAATGTCTTAGCACAATGGTCAGAGTGTTATTTTACTATTTCTATAATTGGGTCATATTGAAGCTTTACCTATGTTATTCCAAATTTTGAAACTGGGCCAATTAGATGTCCTTAAAATGCAATTAATTATCTGTTTTCATTTAGACTGTGATTTATAGCAATATGATCTGTGTATTTGAATAGTTGATTGCATCTTTTTCACTATTTTTTGGGTCTATTTGTGTTTTAGATTGAGAAGAATACATGAACATCTTTTATTACTGCCATGTTTGTGTGTATAACTGCTGTTGTTTCTGCAATAAAATCCTTGTTGCTGTTGCTTCTGGTATATATCTGTTGATGACCATTAGATAAACATTAAGAAAGAAAATCCTTGGTGTCCCATTAAATTCAGTGTTATCTGAGTAGTTCTGTATTCCTGCCAGCACTTGCCAAGCAGCAAAGTGGGACACCTGCTTCCTCTTCATACCTGGCATAACTATATCCATATCATTTTACTTTTAAACTCTCTAGACTATTCTTGTTCATTTGTGTTTCTTATGCAAGCATAGTGTTGTGTCACTAATGCCATAAACAAATGGTAAAATTTTACTATATATTTAATAAACATAAAGGGGGGATAAAGAGAGTATTCTGTATAAGTTAATGCCAACAGATAAGTCTACTTAGATAAAACTGCCACATTCCCTGAAAAATAAAATTAATCAAATGGAATCAAGATGAAACACCATATGTAAATAACTCCATGCCAATTAAATTATCAAAACTTTCCCATGAAGAAAACTCTAGATCCCAATGATTTCATTGTGAATTTGAGATATCTCAAATAACTAAGGGAGGAATGACATAAATCTTACACCACATATTTCAAAAATTTGAGCATGAGGAAACACTTCCCAGCGTACAAAATAAGAAAAAATTTAGGAAGCACATTCTTTTATGAACATCAACTCAGCAACCAAAATCATTCATGAATAGGTATAAATCATTATGCATTATCATTAATGTTATATTACCAAATTTATTATATTAAAAGAATGAAAGGCAAAAGTCATATAATCATTTCAATGATGCAGGAAAACTATTTGACAAAATTCAATAACCAATAATGTTAAAAATAAGACTCTTTGCAAAATTCAGGGAATTTATACTGCTAAATGTTATCTATGAAAAATCTATAGCTAAACTCACATGTAATTTTAAAATACTGAATGAGTCCCCCCCCTAAAATCAGAGTAAGGAAGAGATATATTCTTACCACTTCTGCTAGCCATTGTTCTGTAGTTCCTAGATGATGTTGCAGTAAACAATGAAATGCATAAAGGGCAAATATATCCGAATAGAAGTATTTGCTCCAATTTCAAAAACTAATCTAAAATAAACCTGATTAAAAATAATTGAATTAAGAAGATTTTAGGATATAAGGCCAGTATAAAAATTCAATTGTATTTTTATATATGAATAGCAAAGTATTGACAAATGACATTCAAAAGAATATTCTATTCTATTCTATTCTAAACAAATAAAAAGAAAACCTGGGAATAAATTTAATAAAAGATGTGCAAGATCTTTGTTCTGAAAATTATAAAATATTAACAAGAGAAATTAAAGAAGACCTATACAAATGGTGAATTTACCACGTTAGTGAATTCAAAAAGTAAATATTAAGATGCCAGTTGTCCACAAATTGATAACTACATGCAATGTACTTCATATCAAAGTTCCAGAAACCTTTTTTGAAGAATGAGCAAAATGATTGTAAAGTCTTTATGAAAATGCAAAGGACAGAGACTTCAAAGTAATAACTAAACACAATAGCAAATGCAGAGAACTTATACTCTTCTGTGTTCAGCTTCACCAGTGTTGTACTGGCATACACACAGACAATTAGATAAACATGATAGAGAACTTAGAAAGAGAACTGTATTTGCTTAACTGATTTTTAATAAGGGTATCAAGACCACACATAAGGCAAAATAAAGTTTTCTTAATAAGTGTTGCTGGAACATTATTATTTTCAGAAACACATGATAAACTTCACCTTCTAGATCTTTTACTGTTCACAGAAATCCATTTGGTATATGTGATAGATATAGATATAAAAGGTAAAATCATAAATCTTCAGAAAATAATTTAAATTATTATCTTCATGACTTGGGAGTAAGCAGAAGTTCCCTAGACAGATCACTTAAAATAATAATGATAAAAGAGATCATTGATAAATTAGCTTTCATCCACATTTAAAAACTTCTTCCAAAAGACATTAGAAAATGAAAAGTAAGGTACATGCCGGGAATAAATATTCACAGAACATACATCTGAAAAAGGACTGGCCTCTAGTACAGAAAGGTCTCCAGTAACTCAATAACTAAATTACAAGAACCCAACACATAGATAAAAGATATGATCAGGCACCTCTCAAAGGAGAGAACACAAAAGGATGAGCTACTACTCCAACTCTAATAAATGGCTGCAATTGAAAAGCTTCCAAATACCAAAAACTGGTGAGGACAAAAAGCACCTGCAATTCTCATATATTTTCTGAGGGTCTGGAAAAATGCTACAACTCATTTGCAGTAACATATATAGCAGTGCCTTATAAAAATAAACATGCAACCACTATATGACCTGGTAATACCACTCTTGAGTATTTATTTGAGAAATGAAAATGAAAGTTCACGAAAAGATGGTACAAGATATGCATAAAACTCTATTGTAATAACAAAAACTAGAAGTACCTCAGATGTACATCAATAGAAGATTGTATAGTGATATATCCATAAAATGGATACTAGCTAGCAATTAAAAAAAATGGTAAGTGATATGAAATAACTTTGATGAAAATCATAAGCAAATAAGCTGAGTGAACTAAGCCTCAATAAAAAGGACTACATATGACAGGCAGTGTTTTCTATGTTGGAAAAAAAGTCTGAGCCACTTTTATCTTATTAATGATTATGGGATGGGGAGTCTGGTGGACAAGGAGGAACATTTCTGCAGGAAAAACTTTGAACAACATTTGTGTCACACTGTTGCAATTATGTTAGGAACTTAGAAACCCAAAGATTTCAGAAATGGGAATTATCAAATTCTAAATATGTAAGAAGCCCATAGTCAGCATTTAGGAAAATAAACATTGCAAGAGCAAAATGAGCCAGTAACAGTGCAATTAAGGAAAAGCCAGGTATATTTAAAAACAAATGAAATGTATAGAAACAAAAATTATGATTGAATTTAAACAGGCCATGAATAAATTAAAAATCAGCTTTGACTCACACAAAGGAAACATTCATGAAGTATGAGATAAATCTGATGCAATTACCCAAAAGTGACAGACCGAAAATTGGAGAGAACTCATATAGGGAGGATTGGGTGTTTTACATGAATGTAGAGAATGTGCTAATGGAAGCAGTGAATGGAGAGGGCAGAGTGCCCTCTAGCCACATGCAGAAAGTACAAGCACTACTAAGAAAAACAAATAAAAGTAAACAGACATCCCAATAGGTTATTTTATTGCTGAATAAAGAAAAAGTAGGGATCTTAATTGCAGCCAGAAAGGAGCATTATCTACCAAAGAACAAATCTGACTGATGGACAACTTCACAAATAAAAAGTGGAAATCAGAAGACAGAGAAAAACATATCTTCAAAGTGCTGAAAAGGAACAAATTAAACTTAGATTTGTGTACCCAGCCAAAAACATCTTTCAAGAAGAAGAGTAAATAAAAATATCTCAGATCAACAGATACTAGACAGTTTTGCACCAACAGACCAGCACTGAAGGAAATTCTAACAAACATGGGTAAAATCATAAGGAAGGGTAGAGATGCAGGATGAAATGTCAAACAGGGAAATTATAAACTTCAGCCTAAACTACATAAAACAGTAATGGCTCTTTCTTTGGAATTTTACAAGAGAATGTAACTAAATTATGGCATAGAACAGTAGGCTAGTTTGGAATGTAACTATGTTCCTCTGCTACTTTATGTGGGGGACACGATGTTCACTGTGTATTTACAGCAATTCAGGACAATATTGATAATAAAAAGGGATGCTATTTATCATTTTGTTGGGAATCACAGTTGTAACCCTGAGCTCTGCTGCTGGGGAAGGGGTTGAGCAGCAAACACACTTGTCCACCTTCAGCAGAAGCAGAGTCATGCTAAGAGCTCCATATGCACTGACTTCTAAGAATTGCAATGATATGACCGCTTGATAAGGACACTCAGAGAACAAGACTGAAAGATGGGGTACAAGGAGAACTTGGGAAGAAGCTCATGAGTATGAAGAAGCTCATATAGGAGTGAGGATACAGTATGAAGAGTTCTGAAATTCACTTACAAGCATGATTTTGAAGAAAATGTCGAAATTCAGAGGCTGTTAGTCATCCTTTACCTTTGTCATCTTACTCATAGAATCAGGGTGATGGGTGAGCCCACAGGACCAGAAATGGACCATCCCAGTAACAATTTTTTTACATTGTGTTTAGTGTCACTTAATCTGAAAGGAAAATTGAGATATTGCAGCATGTCTTCTCTCACAAATACAGAGAATCTCTTAAAATTTTCAAATAATATATGTAAAGATATTTAAACTATTTAGCAGGGGTATAAAAGAGAATTTTATGGAGGTTAATATTAATTAATCCAAGGAAGAGCTTCCTATTTGACTATGACATATGTTTTATTAAGTAGTTCATCACCATGGGCAAGACAACATTGATGGATCTGATGTAACAAATAAAAGCATTTCCACTGTAGAGAATGTGCTTATTTTTATGAAATCTGAGACAGCTACAAATGAAGAAAAGACTTCCATTTGGGAGAAATTTATTTAAAAGTTTAAAGAAAATAATAAATACACCCTGAGTATCTTACTAGACTCATGGATTTTTATGTTCTAGCAGAGTACTTTTAAGGTAGTGTTATGGTTTTTAGTAGGAAAAAAATATCACTGCATTTATACCATTTGTGAACATTACAGAAGAATAATAAATTCTAGGAAAACTCTGATAGAGTGTGCAGTCAGTTCAGAATTCCAATATAACATTAAATGCTTTCCTATTTGGAGAAAAACTTAATTTTTTGTTGTTGATTTAAGGGTTAAATATGAGAAATTCTTACTATGTTGGTAAATTTCTTTCTAGTATATAGATCTATCATTTGTCTATCTATCTATCTATCTATCTATCTATCTATCTATCTATCTATCTATCTATCTATCTATGTATCCATCCATCTATCTATCCATCTGTCATCAATCATCTATCTATTATCTAGTGGAAGTTTCTATAATTCTCAACCATCAGCAGGAATATCAAACACATATAGTCCTCACACAAGGAGACTTTAGCAAGGGAGAAACTTATTTTTCTTGCCACAGTATAATCTAAGTTTCACAGATGTTGGTGAAATTTAATATTTATGGACAATACCCATAGTCTATTTCATCTGCTTCCCACAAAAATAAAATTCATGGTGAATGTGAGGACATATTGTGAGCACTTTATTAACATTGTACCAAAGCATCTATTCTTAGGGTGTATCATAAATTCAGTTACTTTCTTACTGCCATACATTTAGGCTATTTTCAATATGTATCCTCATAAATGAGGCTATATAAACATACTTGCACATACAACTTTATAAAAAGCTATGATTATGATGGTAAAGTTAATTCCCAAATTTTAAGTAATTCTTGAATTCCAAAATTCTTAGTAATTCTTAAATATTGAGTAAAAGGAGTTGAATTTTAAAGGATTTTTTGGCAGATGATCCTAAAAAAAATGCATCTATTTTCAACATCTATTTTCCCATGAACAGTCCCTGAGAGGTCTCCTCAGAGAGTATTTAGTATTATTATTTGGATCAATTTTATGCTTCTTGATATGTAAATTTTAGTATCTGGAATATATTTTGCATTTTGTGGTTTATTAGTGACATTCTCCCAATTTTCATGTATTTATTTAGCTATTTTTCCTCTTTAGATATTTGTAATTATGAGAGTTTATATGTTAAAGTTACTTACTTTTCAGTTATTGAAGCAAAAACATTTTATGAGTTCATTCAGTTGAAAAAGAGAGGTTTAATGTGATTTGTCCTTCTTGGGATAATTTCTTAATAGAATTATGCATAAGTCTATGGTCAATTGGCCTTATTTTAAGTGTACTTGTTTAGAGTAGATAATATTGTCATATTTACTTTAATTTGTTCTTCAGAGATTTGCTATTTTAAAACAACCATAAATGACCACATCTAAAATAACCATTTTATTGTGACTTAACTGGATCTAATATTTTATTTGAAGACTCAATGTAAATATTTCTCATCTTGCTACAAAAAGACACGATTGCATCAATCCTGTTTTGTGAATGTGTAGAATGATTCACTGACAAATCCCTTGTATAAATTGCATCTAGCACAAAGGTATTTAGGAAGAGAACATTATGGCATGGAAACCTATTTATTTTGCCAGAACTTTATAAATCTGCAAGCTTGTGTTACCACCTGTTTGTTCATTCTGTTGCTTCTTCCTACGGAGCCCGTGCTTTCTCTGAGAAATCCGAAAGGCACTAAGCACTGGTTGTTAAAGGAGCATGAAGAATTATACAGGACTGATCTAGAGCATTGTCAAGAGAGCCCAGGACTCAGAAAATCAGAGTCCATTGTGAATTAAAATTAAGATGTTCTCAATTCTTAAAGTATTATTACATCAAAAAGGGGCAAAAATAAACAAAGGGAATGGAGATTTCAGACAAGTTTATTTTGAAACTAATCTACATTCTGGTAGCACAGACTAAGAAGACCTTGTGAAAAACAACATTGACAGGTCTTGTGTGAACCTTTCAAAAAGGAGGGCTTCTTCAGATGGTGAGATCCTGGCACCTGAAACTTTAGCAACATCCTGAACCCAATCAGCATGTGATTTATATAGATGATGTACATGACTTTTGGATCTTCCTCTTATCTAAAACTCCATTTTCTCTTCCTTTGTGGTTATAATTTTTTTTCTTTTTGTAAGAAGGAATTAATTCAGGTCTTCACTGCCAGATTGGACAATACTTTCTTTACCTAGGCTAGCTCCTAACCCTATTGTCTGCTACATCCCTCAGCATCTATCAATTTGGGTTTTTTCTTGTATGCATCTATCAATTTGTATGGGATTGGTTATTTTATGGTTATTTTACGTGTAGACTGATCTCATATTTATTTATTTATTTATTTATTTTTAAAGATTTATTTATTTATGCATACAAGAACTGGGGTACAAGCCAGAGGTACAGCAGAGCAGGTGGATCTACTGAAATACACTGCTGAAGTGAGCAGTGCGCGAGACAGAAGAGGTCTGCTGCGCCATGTGGGTAGCTCCCTGGCTGGGGATCAAACTTGTGCTGCAGTGGCTGAGGACAGCTTCATAGGTTGTGTCTTAACCCTTTGCACTCCCAGGGAGGCTCATTGACCTCATATATATTCAAACATGATTCTGAGTATGTCTGTGAGGGTATTTATTGATAAGATTAACATTTGTACCAGTAGACTAAGTAAAACCAAATGGTTCTCCTCAATGAATGTGAGCTTAATGAAATTAGTTGAAGATCTGGACAGAAGAAAAGTCTGACCACTCCATGAGTAAAAGAGAATCTTTCACACCTGACGGTCATTGTCACTGAACTAGAATGTTGGTTCTTCCTGGTTCTATAGGAAATTTTGGCCTACAGACTTGAATTAGAACAATGACTTTGCGAATGTTGGATTTGCCAGGTCCCACTATCAACGGAATTAATTCTTTATAATAGATAGATAGATAGATAGATAGATAGATAGATATCCAGATAAAAAGAGCTAGCCTATAGATTCTATTTCCCTGGAGAATCTTAATCAATATAATCATGCTGTGCTAAGAATGGTGGGGGAGTTTGTGGAACAGAGCTAGAGTAAGGCAGAGGAGGATGGGGGTACCTGTGTAGCTCTTGTGGCCATTTACCAGGTCTCTGCATTTACTGGGCTTGAGAGGTAGAGATAGAAGCTGTTTGCTGTGACATTCACAATTTGTGGTGTACAGCTGACATTTCTGTGTTCCTCTGAGAAACCCGCTATTGTCCTGAGGATTGCAAGCTGTGGAATCAATCAGAGGAGCACACTGAGTGTGAATGTTGCCTGTTTTTAAGCTGATGGTAGAGATAAGAATCAACCAGCAAATTCATCTACAAAGCTGTTGACCAGTGGCGGATGCTATGCATCACTGGCAGCTGTTGGGTGACTTGCTGGCATTTATAAGGTACTAAGGACTTTTGGAAACATTTTCTGAAGAGACTCTAATTTAGTTATAAAGTTAAACTTAGATTGTATTTTATAACCATCAGGGTGAGTTAAAGGGCATTTGGCTGCATAGTCTGCCAATCAATATACAAAACACTTTTAAAACTTTGAAAGTTTCAGTCCCTCATTTAAAAATAAGATTAATAAAAGAAACTACTCTAATGTAATATTCAGCACAACATCAACAATTGATATACATCTCTGATTTATATTGCATATCGTGTCCTGCAAGGGCTGACATTCTAGTGAAGAAGAAAGACATACAAAGGGATTATCACAATAAGCATGAATATACTTATTAGAGGAATTTAAAAATCTAGCCAGAACCCAGAAAAAAGAGCCAGTCCATATATTTGAGGAGCTGGAAACATTTACTGGGGAAATTGTTTTCTGCACTAAACAGTAACAATGAATAGCTGTGTAATTCCTGAAGATGGACAGGGGGTTAGGGAAATAAAGACAAGTGCCCTGGACTATATGGGGGCCTGTGAACATAGGGTGTGTGTGCACACATATGTGTGAGTGAATGAAAATATGTGCATACATGTAATTGTGTGCTTTATAATATGACTGTGTTTCCTGTATGTGCACACAAGTGTTTGTGTGTGTGCATATGTGTGAGTTGCTGTGTGTGTCCATGCATGTTTGAGTGCATACATATAAATATGTGCATATGTGCAGGTGAGATTATAGGGACCGTAAAGAGTCCAGGGGTGAATGAACCACACAGTTATAAACTAGTTGGAGTCTTCTCCCAACAATTGTACAGGTCACATGCATAGGCACGGAGCTTAGAGTTTGAAAGAAAACAGGAAATTACTTACTATTCCTACAGAGAAATCTAGAAGTACTTCTTAACTCAGGTGTTGAATAGATGGACATAACAGTATAGCTATCATTTGGACATTATAGAAAAATCTACTTGCAGAATTTTTACTTCTAAAACTTAGAGCAAATTTTCCCCAGGTAAAATATAAATTAATATGTATTGTGGAAACCCAGAGATACACTACTGAGATTCTTTCATATGCTAAGTTGTAGCCATCTGTTTCAAGTTTTCATTTTCTTACTATTTAATCTGTGCTTAAAAATTAATTTATATCATGGAAAATGACAAAGCTCCTCGCTAAGTCATAACTGGGTTCAACAAGATAACAGGAGAATAGATGAACTTCTAGCGTTCTTTCTTCGTAGCGGTTAGACTTACTCAGACACATTTTTTTCAATCTAATAATAATGAAAATTAAAATGACCCTTTAGTGTTCTTCTTAGCAGTTTCTACAGTCCTGTGATTTCACTATTCATAAAATAGATAAGTTAGAAAAATTTTACATTAAAAATTATTGGCAATAAAATATATATGTTACCTACAAGAAACTTTCAATTTAACACAAGTGAAAAAGAAACTACAGATTCATACATATCATATGATTATGATAGTATACTTTCTGATAATTATGTAATAGAGATTCAATGTTTTTAGTATGAAACTTTTTCAAATTTTTTTACTATCTGATAAATCATGTTTAAAAACTACATATCCATATTTTTATTTAGAATACAAAAACAATCCAATTTTATCTTCTATGACAGTCTGAATTAATCTATATGATTCTCTTAAGGCTTCCAATGTCAGACATTTCAGCTTTCCCAGGAATCAGGGTGACCTTTGTGCCTGTTGTTGGAATCCTGGCCTCTGGCTCCTCCATTTCTTCATTCAGATGAAGTATCATGCCTTGGAGTGGGATTTTACCATTCTAACAGAACAGCCAAGCTATCAAATCCAGAAATATGGTTGAATAAATGCCCTGCAGGTATCCTTTGGTCAATGAGACTAATCAAGGAGACAATTCCTCCCTCTTTCCGCTGCCCTGATGGGTGTGGTTTGGATTCAGCAGAACATGTCTGGAAGACAAGCTGCTTGACTGAGCACCAGCTGTTTCCTTTGAAATTATAATTAACTGCCTTGAATATTTTCTCACCCTTCTCACCTCACTTCTCATTTCCCCTGTAGTCTTGCAAACTCTGTGTGCAAACCCTGCCTTCATCTCTGTTTTCTAGGGGACAGAGAGAACTAAGAAAATGACCACCATGGGGCCTCCCTGGTGGTGCAGATGGTTGAACACTGCCCTGTGAAGCTGTCTGCAGCCTCTGCAGTGTGGGTTCAATCCCGGCGGGCCGGGGAGATACCCACATGGCACAGCAGACCTCTCCTGTCTCGCCCGCCGCTCCTCTCAGCAGTGTATTTCAATCAGTCTTCCTGTTGTGTTCCCCACTCTGTCTCCGGTGAATCCTCTCACCCTCCTGCACATCTGGCTTGTACCTTGCTTCTTGTATGCCTGAATAAATAAATCTTAAAAAAAAAAAAGATAATGACCACCATGATTTATTAGAAAAGAAAAATCTGAAGACTGGCAATTTGGAAGTGAGATGTCTGCCTGCTTCGGTTCTTGAGGCATCTATATTAGGAATGTCTCCTTCTGAGCCTTCTGCAGTACAGTTTACTGAAGATCACTTTCAAGCTCATAACCATCATGAAATTTATGTCAATTTGGGACTGCAGCAAAATTATGTAATTTTACATGAGGTCATAATATGTATGTCACTATTTGTCCCAGAACATCTGTGCAGTGTGATGTGTGGAACCAATTTTCAATAATTATTTATTGATCAACTGATAGTAACATTTTTTTTAAAAAAAAAATTGTTATTTTAAAGACAATTTGAGCCTCATGAACACAACTATAGCACCAGGCAGAAAAATGACAGGGTCATGCTCTCTGAGTATTTTGCCTCCACTAGGTATGGGTGTATATTTTTCCTCAGCATCCTTATATAATGAAGTAAGATGCTTGCTAAAAATACAAGTTTTAGAGATTTTTTTTTTCCACTTGGATTGGAGCTGAATTGTTTTTGCACATTCTTGGGAGAAAAGACTGAAATCCTGTTAGTTAGCATTATGAGTCAGCTGTCTATATTTATGGCATAGATTTTATGATGTGCATGTATTTATTAGGAAACAGTACCTGAGGGAATAAGGAAATCAAGATGGATGTCTTAGGTTGCCTCTGTGTGATCCCTGAACAACTCACCCATTCTACCAAATCAGAAAAAGTATCACGCAAACATGCAAGTTAATTGTTCAGCATTTTAAATGCAAAAAAAAAAAAAATTGGAGAAAATGATTTTTTTTCATTTTTTATTATTTTTGCTTTGTGTAGACACCATTCAAATACTAAGAACTACATTGCTCTTTTAAACTAGATATATGAAAGCAATTTGCAACTATCTGACATTATTTTGTGCACTCATTTGTGAGGTGGGGATTCTGGTTCCACATCAGGCATCAGAATTCATTTTAGTAGGAAAAGTCATTTTGAAAAACTATTTTCTACCCTCAGAGCAGATTAAGGTTAAGACCCTGGCTGTTGAGAGGATGGGGTGTTTCTCAGTATAACAAAACAACTCAAATATACTTCTTGTTCTGCTGAAAGGAAGAAAAAGAGGCAAGACAGAAGAAGGTCACTCACAGAGCCAGCAAGAACACCATGGTGGGATGTTGCCTGAGGGCAGGCAAAAGGGGGAAGTGGAGAGGTCAGTGCGAACTTAAGTAATGAGGAGGCTCTAACAAGAGTTGGTTCCTTGTACGAATTGTGACCATACTCTAATCCCACAGCTGTCATCCTTATCCTCCAAGGCAAATGATTCTGCAAGTCTCTTCTCTGAACCACTGAGACACATCTGCAGTGACACTGAGGAATATTAGAGTGAGTGCATTGGAATAGGGGCTGGATAGAGAGACTTGGGTTTCTGCCAGCTAAAAAATGAAGGGTCTGGCAACTGTAAAATTGCACGGTACAACCTAAATTCAAGTTGCTTTTGAGATAACTAGAATGACCACCTCATAATAAGGAAGTTATCCTTCTTAAACTTGTGACAGGTTTTTTATCAAGATATAACAAATTTATCAAAAACTTTCTGTAGGAAAGACACTGTGGCAACCTCTGTGCAGATTGCCTATGATTTGAAAATAGACAAAATACCCCCAGTTACATAAAATAGAGAAGGCCAAAATGGGATTCATTAAAACAGAAAGTGTGAAGATATGAAGAAACAATCACTTTAAATTTCTTTGTAGAAATTAAAAATAAAGGGCCTCCTCTGGTGGCGCAGCAGTTGAGTGCTGGGCTATGAAGCTGCCTGCAGCCTCTGCAGCGCCGGTTCGATCCCTGGTCGTCAGCGAGGGTCCCACGTGGTGCGACAGACCTCTCCTACCGCACCCGCTGCTCCCCTCAGCAGTGTATTTCGTCAGTCTGCCTGTTCTGTTCCTCGCTCTGGCTCTGGTGAATTCTCTCACCCTCCCACGCTTCTGACTGTACTCAGTGCTTGTATAAATAAAAAAATAAATCTTTAAAAAAAAAGAAATTAAAAATAAAATAAGGTATTTGATTTCTAGTTAGAAGTGACATAGACAAACCAACAGGAGTTCTATAAGATGTATACCACCTGGATGGAATACATAACCGTAATATCAATAAATGTACCCTCATGCAGATTCCTGAAAATTAAGCAGCCAGGACCTAGCCATGTCTCTTTTACATTCTCATCAGTCTTTTTCCTGAACTAGATTCAAATTTCTCTTCAATTCATAAAATCCTACCAGTTTGGCCTCCAGAATGCCTAGTCAGACATCAGCAAGATTTCCAATTTACAGCCCTATTTTTCACTTTATCTCCCAAGCTAATGGAAACCTGAGGCTGTCCCAAGAACACAGCTAGTCCAGGGACAGCTTCCCCACTCCATCCCAGTAGCTGATATGCCGGAGTTTCCACTCTACTTCTCACTGTTGTGTTCGTACTTCTCCATTTCTGTTTCTCTACAACCTCTGGATTTCCTGATGTTGGTCTGTGCCAGTTCTCCTTTTAATTACTTCCTGTGCCCACTCCATCAGGCCATATTTCCCTGTCATGTCCACCTGGATCATCTCCCAGGTCTAGATAGGACTCCCTTTCCCCTCTGAGCGCTTCACAATTATACCTTCAAGAGGCCATCTGTACCACCCAGTCTGTGAGTTGGTCCCTCACGCTGGGTCTCAGTGGCTTTCCTGTTATATTTCTTTCCATTACACCTGTCTTCTGGCACCACTCCATAATGTGCATGTGCATGGGTGGGGGGCCGCTGCTTTGTTTGCTGCTTTGGCTTCAGGACCTACAGCTCCTATCACAGCATTCCCCCTGTCTCTCAATGGATACTTGTTTGATAAATGAGTGGAGTCTGTTTACATTTTTTTTTGAACAAACTTTATTAGAAACAGGATGGATAATAGTTTTCTAAAAGTCCGCTTGGGTGAAGCAACTGCTTCATCTTTGATCAGCTGGGCATTTCAGAATCCGAATGATTATTAATCTGTAATCAAAAGGTGGATGAATTCTACTATTCATCCCCAAGTCCAAAGATACCTCGTTATAAATAGAATCAATTAAATGGCTGATGTTTTCCTTTGGCATTGGAGTTAAAGACACTACATGAACCCAAGTGATGATATGCCTTTTTTTAATGTTTGAAGCTTGTAAATGAATGTATACATTTATACCTTCTCTCATTATTTTAAACAAATACATGGAGGAGCTGGGACTATGCAGGAAATAAAAATCACACACAAAAATAAAAATCACAAGAATAATACAGTTATATATGTTTACAAATTCATTTTCATTGGTTATAATAGGCAAAATATAATTTTCTCCCTGTATAGCATATTCATCCTACTGCATCTTCCCCTGCTATTTTTAGGGTGATGTTTGGAAGCTCTGCAAGTGAATGCTCAGTCCTATTTCCTCCTGCAGCTGTCTGCCAGGACTGACATGATGACTGAGTGGCAATGGGAAGCAGAACCTTGAAATGGAAAGGAACAGAGAATTAAGGTATAAAGCAGATGTCTTGTAGGACTGCTTTCTCTGTGAATAGTGTAGCAATGTTGGAGGAAGGAGTAAATGTCTTCCCCTCAACAAATAATATGTAAACTCATATCTGTAGGAAAGAACAGTGGATCATATGAAAGAAGAATCTGATACTCACCTTTATATGGAACTTTCTTAACAACCTTTTTGTATAATTAGGAAATATTTCCTTTGCTTCTAATGATGTCTGCCTGAGCATGTGAGGGTTTTCTCTACATGCTTACTTTGATAGTTACCTTATTTTCTAAAGGAGCAGAGTTTTGGTATTATCCGTAGACATGAAATCACTTTGGTGAAATGAATTCATGACTAACACTATAAATGAACTTATTATGGCCAGCACGCTGGACAAATCTTGGCCATTCTTTATCTTGTTCATTAAAAATGAAAACCTGATATTAAACAGAATACGATGAATACTTGGTTCAGCTGTAGCAATAAGAATTAATTATGTATACAATGAGTTAACAGTTGAGTGAATCAGATATGAACTTGATCATGGATATGGGTGCATTAAGTGATTATTAGATAAGTGAATTAAATATCAACTTTTAAATCAAAGCCTGGTTCTAAAACAAATGCATGGAACAACATTCATTAAGAAAATATATATACAAACATATGGAAATGATACATTTTAAATTCTGTTGTTGTGTCATATCATTCTGAGCAAATGTAGCTTGCATATTTTCTATAGTTTGGGGTTTATGAAAGGTCTTGTGCAGGGTTAATTTTGAACATGTACATTCAAAAGATAATCTGTTTTTAATACATTATGCAACTGGAGACATTTGTATTATTTGTTATATCAAGATTGGTATGGTTCTAAGTTCTTCATTCCCAAAATACTTGTTTTTTTTCTGTCTGTTTTACCATTTCATGTATTTTGGTGATACTGATTCCAGTGTTTTTAAAACCCAATATGAGAATCATTGTCTTTTAGGAAGTTACTGTTTTCTTCTGCTATATTTTATTTTTACCTTTTTCCTCATATTTTTGCTTGCTTCTCTTTTTATATAAGCCAGGAACTTGAAAGTAAAAATGCAAAACTATTCCTTTAATCATTATTATTATTATTATTATTTAAAGATTTATTTATTTATACAAGCACTGGGTACAGTCAGAAGCGCGGGAGGGTGAGAGAATTCACCAGAGCCAGAGCAGGATGCAGAGCAGGCAGAAGGACCGAAGTACACTGCTGAGGGGAGCAGCGGGCAGCAGGAGAGGTCTGTCTCGCCATGTGGGACCCTCCGCTGGTGGCCGGGGAGCATCCGGGGATCGAACTGGTGCTGCAGAGGTTGCGGGCAGCTCTACAACCCAGTGCTCAACTGCTGTGCCACCGGGGAGACCCTAATCATTATTATTTTTTTGCTTATCTATTTTAATTACTAAAACCAAGGTATCAATGAATTAGACTATACTTTGGCCTTTGGTAGATTTGGGGTCTACTACTTTTACAACACTTGTATTACTCATACTCTTTATGCTCATATTGATAAATACTGAAAAAAATTTATTTTTAAAAGCATCTAATTCAAAATTTATTGACTCATATTGCCACATTCACAATATCTTGTCCAGGTTTTATGCTTACGAATTTTCAATGGTCATCATTTGTTATTGTATTTATATTTTTTGTTGCAGTTTAGAAATAAATATTAGTTTTTGAAATGTTTATTGTCCAATAAATTGTGTTCAAATTCTTTTTAAGAAGAAAATGAGAATAACATATAACATACATGTCATTATTTCTGATATTTTTGCTACCATCAAATATCAATAAAAACTGGGCTGGTTATAAAATTTTCAAATATTAAAAATGACACACCATTTCTACAAAGGATTACAAAAGGATTATGAGGGCTACAAAGGATTATGAGGATATTTTAACTTTTATTTACTCCTTGAAACTTTTTTGCTATCAATATGCCTGTATAATATTTTCTTTAGTTTTTCAATTAAAATTTGTCCTATTTTCCTACAGTTGTTTTATTTAAGTTAAAATCTGTATGTTTTGATCTTTCATCACTTTTAGATTTATTTTTATTTTGCATCCTTTGTTTTGTCTTATGCTCTGTTTTCCACATTCTTTCCTGGATATGCTTAATAAACACTCAACCTGGATCTTTTTTCCCCATCTTCCAATTTTATTATCTCATCACTTTTTTGTATTTTTATTCTTGTAAAATGTTTTCCCATGTCAAATATTTAATTTTGTGCTTTTTGATTTTGTTTTTAAACTCATTTCTAAATAAATTTTGGAGCAATGTTAAGTTTTTGTTATTCCCTTCTCTGTTAGTTCTGCCTTTCATCTTCCTATTGCTTGATGTGTCAGCATCCCTCAGCTTGGTTTCCTGACCTTGGTTTATAGAAACCAAGTTTTTAACCAGTTCAGAACCACTTGCCTTTTTTCCATATGCACCTTGACTTCTTCAGCAATCCACTTTCAGTTGCTATGTCTTTACCAATCTTCCAAACAGCATTCTCTTTCCTGGTTGTGGACACCATGGTGACACCCGAGAAGCTGCAAACTCATGGGATCCTATGCTCCTGAGCACAGGTGAGTCCTGCCACTGACCTACAGCCAAGTGAACATGACAGAGGGGACACGCTTCACTGCTTGGCTGGACTGAAAATCAAGATTCCACTGCTGACCTCTAAGATTTTCTACTGCAGGAGGGCACCCTGGCTAGATGTGCAGGTGGTCTTATTGCAGAAAGCCGCCCACGTGACAGCTGGCAAAAATACAGCAAAACCAGTTTCCAGCTAGACACACACACGCACGCACACGCACACACGCACACAATGTATTTTTTTTTTTTTCTTCTCTTCTTTCTTCTTTTTTTCTTTTTCTTCTCTCCCTGGTAAACAAGTGCATTTTGACTAAGAGCCAATGAACTGTAAGCAATATAATCTCCAGTCAATTCTTTTTTTTAAATAATTCTGTATACCCCAATCTTCTCTACCCTAAAGCCCCTTAAAAGGGCATCCTAGGAGGGCACAATTTGGACATTATCTAAGTTTATGCTCCCAATTTGCACATCTAAACCCCCCAAATAGCATCTATTGTTTGTTCTTGTCAACACAGCCCAGTTCCTACACAGACTCACAGGCCTGTTAGTGATGAATTTGAGAAAATGGGAATATCATGGTCTTTTCCCTACTGCTCCCACATCCTTCCAGGCTGCCAACTCAAGAATGTATGAATTTATGATAAAATACACTTTCATTTAAGGAAGTGGATGGGGCCCTGAATGTTTTAATATGATTCTTAGGGCAGGTGCAAATTTAGTATGAGTCAGGCATGCAGATACAAATATATTTATCCTCTAGTTAAATAATGAGATTCTCAATGAGCAGACTTTTAAAAATCATGGCATTTCTTATGTTAGTGTAACTGATGGTAAACATTGGTAAGAATAATCTTAAAGTTTTCTTCAATAAATATTAGGCACAGAGAATTAACAAAATATATTATCCAGTCTCTTATCTTAAAAGATGAGATAACTTGCCTTTTTAAATATAAAACCAAGGCCAAAGTGGGTAAGGAGTATTAATTAATTGACCAACAAGTTGCATACAGAATATCCATATCTTGGAAACATGTATCTGTTAGGAGCAACATATGGGCTTCTCTTTAAAAGCATAAGCTTTTTCAGATCCCACCAGGCATGCGTTTTTCTAAATAGTTACTCTTAAACTTCATAAAACAAGTCAAACAACATATGGAATCATTATAACTTGCATAAAATATGATGTGGGAAATGTCCCATAAATTCTTCCTAACTTTGTTGCACTTTCTTTTTGGAAATAACAAATCCAAGAGAAAAAAATAAAGTGGTTTCAACTTATGATTAAAATTTTGTTCCAGTTGACTGCCCTTCTAATTACCACTTGCTGTTTGAAATCCTCTGTGACTCCCATTAGGTGCTGTCCACTACTTTTTTTTTTTTTTTTAAGATTGAATCTTTTCAGGTCACAAACAATATTTTATTTCTTTGATGTTCTAAAAGAAAAAAGTGCCCCAAAGCTTACAACTGTGTGTGACCACTGATTTTGTGAGGTCTGACATAATCAAGGGCATCTAGCATAGAGTCTGGCATTAACCCTTCCTGCTGCCAAGAAGAAAATTTTCCTTAGTTTTCCAATATCTTTCTCTTACCCCCAAGGACAGCAGAGAGAAGCTGCTTGGGAATATACAGGATGCATGGTATCAGAGGAATGGGCGGGCCGCCATTTATACTTCATCTCATCCAATGATATGCATGTTTTACATCCTGCAGAGGATGGAGTGAGCAGGTATTGGATTAGGTAGGGATGGTGAGACTGAATCTACCACATGTCTTGAAGTTTATCATATTGTGTCCATTTATTTGATTTTTTTTCTTCATTGGCCAGACATTTCATGGGGGCTGCAAGTGTGAAGCTCAGTGCCCTGTGAGACACTATATAGTGTGTGAGTGAGCCAGCACCAGGAGATGCAGCCTGACCACCAGGGAGATGCCCAACTCCATCCTGGTCCTGGTGCACTTCCCGTGGCTGTGCTTCCAGAAAGATGATGTATGGAAAAGCACTTCGAGACATACACAACACTTAAAAGCAGAAGCGGTTCTTGTGTTATTTATCATAGCCTTGATATGATTTTATTTTTTTTAAAGATTTATTTATTTATGCATACAAGAGCTGAGGTACAGGCCAGAGATGCGGGGGGTGAGAGGATCCACCAGAGACAGAGTGGGGAACAAAACAGGCAGATCGACTGCAATACTCTGCTGAGGGGAGCAGCGGGCGAGACAGGAGAGGTCTGCCTCGCCATGAAGATTTCTCCTTAAAGTTTGGCCAGGGATCGAAATCGTGCTGCAGAGCCTGTGGTTTGCTTCAAAGCACAGTGCTTAACCCCTTGCACCACCAGGGAGGCCCTTGATATGACTTTAGACAACAATGTTTTGCAATTGGAGACCAGGAGAAATCTGTAAAAGTCATTCAGTGACCCTACTCCTAGTGACTCTACTTCAAGCAGAGCTCAAAGGACTGTTGGGAGAGATAACCCTTTATTTCCTCTTTGGCCAGAATAATCTACTTTGTGTCTGCCCTCAACTCTTGCTTTAGAGAGTGGAGTTTCTCACATCTCTGAGGATTCCCACTGTCTCAGTGTTATTTCAACTGTTAATTATTCATGATGGACACCAGGTATTATGTGACCACTGTTGTTTTCAGAATTACCCTTTTCCCCCACCTTGTCTTCATGATATGTCAATGACAATAATTCCAATATGAATGGAAGACTCTGATAAATCAGTAAGATCCCACTAAAGCCATTCTCTGGCCCAAAAAAAAAAAATACAAAAAGTTTTCATTTTGCAGAGTTCTGACAGCTATAACCTACCCAAAGCACATTTTAAGAAGCAAAAATTATAAGGGACCTTAGGTGACTAGTGGCATATTGACCTCTTTGACAAACAAAGCCAATAGCCTAAGAGTAAAGGAAGAGGAAGGAATGCCTCTGTAAAAATGGATTCATTCTAACAACTAGAAGTATTGTCACATGAGGGCCTTGGAGGCCTGAACAAACATGACTCCATCCACTTTGTCTCCTAAATTTCTGTCCACCCACCAGACAGCTCCTCAGAGCTGAGTGCTGTCCAGGATTGTACAGCAATAGCCGAGAATGTATCAGTCTCCAGGTTCCACAAGCCGTTTCCTCCATCCAGTGTGGGAGGAAGAGTCTGCTTCTAGGGTGGGTGGAGACCTGAGCTGCCATTGTGGTGGCAAAGGGCCCTGGGTGAGGATAAAGTCCCCTTAAGCCAATTAGCCATGCCAGCAGAGCCCTTGGTCTCTAGTCCTGGAGGAGGGAAGGGCAGCCTACACTGTGTTTTATTTCCTCCCTCTTGCAAAGTTTGAGCGGACTTGCTTTAGCAGGAAAAGGAACCCCACAGCATAGAAACACCTCCTGAGTAGACAACTTTGGCACCCACAACAATCACCGGCAGGGGTCGGGAAACAACCCCCCTGCAGAGAAGTTTGCTTCTATTAGAGCCACCCCCAGAAACCAAGCAGAGACAGATGGAGAAAGGAAGGAGGCAATGAGGAAAAGGAACATTTAAAAATGACAGGAAAGTCATTCAAAAGCATGGAAAGGGAACAGCTAGGATTTCTAAAGATGGTGGTTCTCAGCAAAGAGCTCTTCAGGCGTGCCTGCAGCCTTTCCAAAGACAATAGTCGTTAAAGACTTAAAGAGTTTCCACAATAACAACAAAAAACAAAAAGACCAGAAATAAATTCATGCCATTTTAAGAGTTAAAAATAAGTGAAATAAGTCAGAATGGACTATAGTGTAGGAGTCCAGGTGCCTTCGTGGTTATGTGGTGTGATAGCATACATCAGAAGAGGTGTGGGGTCTCCCTGGTGGCGCAAGGGGTTAAGACACAACCTGTGGGGCCTCTCCCCACTCTGTCTCTGGTGAATCCTCTTATCCACCAAGTCCTGGTCTGCACCCCAGTTCTTGTATGCATAAATAAATAAAACTTTTTTTTTTTAAAAGTGTGAACCTAGTCCTTCAAATCACATGCAGCATTGTAAGCCAATGTTACCTTGATAAAAAATAATGCAAGTTTTAAAATATGGCTTTTTTTTTTTTTTGGAAGTCAAAAGTGGAAGGAACCACTATTTTTATTTTTATTTTTTTATTATTCTTTATTTTTTTTAAATAATATATTTTATTTTTATATTCCCCATACAGTTGCAACCCCCCCATTCTGACCTCAATCCCTCCCCTCCCGCCCCCCACCCCCTCAAAAGTGTCTCTGTTTCATAGTTTTTTGTTGATTTTGATTTTCACTTTCTTATAGTTATTCATTTTCCTGGTCCCTTATTTAAGTTTTCTATATTCCTGCTATGAGTGAGACCAGCCGGTATTTTTCTTTTTCTTTTTGGCTTATTTCACTGAGCATGATCCCTTCCAGCGCCATCCATGTTGCTGCAAATTGCATGTGTTTATCTTTTTTGAATGCTGAGTAATATTCCATGGTATATATGTACCACATCTTCTTGATCCAGTCATCTATTATTGGGCATCTGGGCTGTTTCCAAAGCTTAGCTATTGTAAATAGTGCTGCTATAAACATAGGGGTGCAGGTGTTCTTTGAAATTGATGTTTCTGTGTCCTTTGGGTAGATACCTAGGAGTGGAATTGCTGGATCATATGGAAGCTCTATGTTTAGTAGGTCCAGAAATCTCCACACAGCTCTCCATAGTGGTTGGACCAGTTTGCA
Source organism: Talpa occidentalis (assembly GCF_014898055.3). Lineage (NCBI taxonomy): Eukaryota > Metazoa > Chordata > Mammalia > Eulipotyphla > Talpidae > Talpa > Talpa occidentalis. The sequence continues at coordinate 52,493,802 of NW_023601433.1, forward strand.
CTCCCACCAACAGTGCAGAAGAGTTCCTTTTTCTCCACACCCTCGCCAACATTTGTTGTTGCTAGTTTTTTTTAATATGTGCCATTCTCGCTGGTGTAAGATGGTATCTCATGATAGTTTTGATTTGCATTTCCCTGATTACAAGTGATGTTGAACATTTTTTCATATGCCTGTTGGCCATTTGCATTTCCTCTTCAGAGAAGTTTCTTTTTAGCTCTTCTGCCCAAAATATGGCTTTTTTTTAACATGGCAGCTCTACTCCTGGAATGTTATAGCATAAAGGTAAAACCAGCAATATGTCATTAAAATGTAAAAATATTCACTTCGTATTTGTGGCTTGGAGAAGTTTAACAATATTGTGAATTGTGTGTTTCTTTCTCTACCATGACCAGGTGAAAGTTTGGACAAGTACCTCCCGTGGAGACACTGTCAGTGACTTCTTTATAGAATATGGAGTAATTGGAAAAGAGTGGAAGGTTGACATAGTGCACAGAGTGTGAACCTGTTTATACCAATGTGTGTGGGCTCCTGTGTGATCATGGAGGCATAGATCAAAGGATGGCCCTCAGAACAGTGGTGAGATTTGTTCTAGGCTAGTATTTTCCTTCTTATAGGTTAAATGTATTATTTGATTTTCTTAAAAAATGTGTGTCATAATAGCATATGTTATTTAGGTAATCAGAAAGAACACACAAAATGAAGTCACACACTTTATAAAATAAGATTGGGGATTCATAACAAGAACTTGGCTGTAATTTCCTAGGGGACAAGAACTATATTTTCTCCATATTGCATTTCATAAAATGTATACTAAATACATTTATATATACCTTTAGTAAATATATTTGAATAATCAATGTTGAAGTCTGAATGCATTAAATATTGTTTATTATAAGAAGTTTCATTTGTCATGAAATATGAGTAAAAGATGAATGCCAATTAAAGGTGACAAACATCAATTTTATTCAGAAGAAAACTAAATGTGAAGAAAAGTTTAAAAGGTTGATTCAGCATTAAATTAGTTTTGAGTTGAGTTATAATGGAACAATCACTATTTGCAAAATTCCAATCTTTTAATAGAAATATATCTTTTCACACTTTACATTATATTTTTTACCTTATCACTATTTCTATATATAGTTCTTTAAAATAACTCCTCCAAATATGTCAAGAAACTTATGTGGGAGAAATGAAGTATCTCTTATTGCTTCTTTGGCATGAGAGGAAATGGTGGGTGAAGAGATGTGGCTCTTTCCAAAGGGATGTGATTGCATGCACTTGTCCGTATGTTTATTTAAATCCAGCCATGTCAGGGATTGCCTAGCAACACAGTGCAGGATTCAGGATGGGTGGCAGAATTTGTGACAAGAGTGAAGAGAAAACACTGCATAAATGACCATCATAACAATGAATTCTCATCAAGGAAAAAATACTAAGATTAACTTCCAGTTATGTTTGCTTATAAACTCAAAGACCCAAGCCAGCAAGTAGTGCATATGTCACATTTTAGGCTTGAGTGATAAAACTTCACCATCAAATTTGGTCATCTCAGATTTCTTGTGCCACCAGGGAGGCCCACATCTCAGATTTCTTATGATAATGACCAACAGGCATCCTTCTCCACCTGCAAGGAGTAACAGGAGCTCTGTCATATACACCCTCCGGAGCTCCATCTTGTGTATGAGCAACACGAATACACTTGTGTGTATGTGCATACTACACACATATCTATCATGTATATCTCATGAATACAGCATGCATTCATAAATAGGTTTAATAAAGGAATTGACTTGCAACTAATTATGGAAGCTGAGAATTCACAGCATCTTAGTGATAAGCTGGAGACCCAGGAGAGCTGATGGTGTAGTTTAGTCCAAGTCTGAGTCCAAAGGCAAGAGGAGACCCAGCTTGAAGAGAGGCAGGCAGAGAATTCTCCCTTACTCAACCTTTTTGTTCCATGCAAGCCTCTGAAGGGTTGGATGCGGTCCATCTACTGGGGAGGACCATCTGTTATGTCGCTACTGAGTTGAATGTTAATCTCATCCAGAGACATTCTCACAGAGACACTCAGAATAACGGATGACCAAATGTCTGGAATCCAATGGCTCAGTGAAATTATATATTATTTAAACATCATCTTATATCTACATATACATATTAAATGGGTTTATATGGATAAATATGGACTTAATAACATAGAACTGTATAAAAGACCCAAGAAGTCTAGATACAACTTTATTTATTGATCAGTTCTATAATCTTTTATTGTCTTATTTTCTAAATTTCAAAAAATGGCATTTTATACTTTTCCATAGAATCTTGAATAGAAAAAAAACAATTTAAGCCAATTAATATCCATAATATGGCCACATAATAATTTCTGAAAATGAGACAACCTAAAAGTAACTAAAAAGACAGTCACTTTTCCTTAGTGTTGCATGTCTTAAAATCTGATTTTCATATTTTCCCCTTAATAGTAGGTTAATCATAATGAATTTGTGATTTAGAATGGTATTGCCAGCTTTAGTACATGCAAATTCTAGAGCAGGTCAAGTGATTTGTCTAGCTTGTCATTTCGAAAAGGGTTTAAATTAGAACATTCATTAAAACACATTACCATCTTGCCACATACACTGGGAAGAAATCTAAGAAATTGTGTGTGTGTGTGTATGTATGTGCATAAGCAGCATAAAATGATCCTGAGACATCTAGATTTTTTTTCATAAAACAAATGAATGAATCTAACATATTAGAAACAGCTTTTCCTTCCTTCAAAAATCAAAGGAAAAATAAAATCTTAATTTGGTTTCAAAGACATTAAATCTGCCTAAAGTGTTTGAGGTCAGTATTTTTCCACAAGACTATGCATATCTATACTTGGAGATAAATATGTGGGGTGATCTTTCTAGATAGAGAGCAATTTATCTTTGCAAATGGGTCACCACAGGTTCTGTTAATTTGTTCATTAGACTTCCATATGGGGCATGCTGTGTTGATAAACAAATAGAAGCAATTGGGAATGAATCTGTTATGTAAATTAGAAAATGTGGATGAAAAGGAAAACCTAAAATTTGGTGGCATTTATTTTAAATAACAAAACTACAGAGTTCACTGGGCAAAGTCTCAAAGCCCCATCTATGAGTAAAGTAATGCAGGGAGGGTTCAGATTAGAATAGAAAATAATGAAGTAGAGAATAAAAGACAATAGAGAACATCAACAAAACCAAAAGTTAATTATTTGAAAAGATCAATGGCATTGACAGATTTCTTACAGAAATGAAATGCACTCTAGGGGAAATCTATAAAGAGCTGTATGCTACCAAATTTGATAACTTACTTAGATGAAATGGCTGAATTTCTAAGAATACACAAACCTCTGAAACTGACTCAAGAGGAAATAGAAAATCTGAAGAGACTTAACAAGGAAATTGAATTAGCAATCAAAAATCTATCCAAGAAAAAAACCCAGACAAACAAAAAAAAAAAACTATACCCAGTGGGTTTCACTGGTAAATTCTACCAAATATCTAATAAAAATATCATTTTTCTTTCTCAAATTTTTACCAAAAATGTGAGGAGGAAACACTTCACAGCTTGTTTTATGTGGGCACTATTACTCTAGTCCCAAAGACTAGGCAAAGAAATAAAAATCAAATCATAGGCCAATATATCCCAATATATCCTAAGAATATTGGCATGAAAATCCTTAATGAAACAGTAGCAAACAAAACAACCAGAGACATGTAAGAGGATTATATAACATACCAAGAGGGATTTATCATAGTAATGAAAGATTGGATTAGCATTTTAAAATCTATTAATGTAGCCCTCCATAACAGTAGCATAAAGGACAAATAACTGCCTAATCATTACCATAAACACAGGGAAAAAAATTATAACATTCAAAACCCTTTATAATAAAACAACAAATCAGGACCAGAAGGAGACTTCAATTTCATCTATAAAACACTCAAAATTAACACCATGCTTAATGATAAAAGACTGAATGCTTGCCTTGTAAGATAAGGAATTGCAACATTAACGTGGATGACATAGCTGGGACAAAATGTGAAGAAAAAGGAATTAAAGACATTCAGATTGAGAATGAAGAAGTAAAACTACCTCTATTCAAAGATGGCATGATCTTACATATAGAAAATCCTAGCAAAGCTATTAAAGCTAAAAAATGGCTCAGTAATATTTCAGTATCAACACACAAAATCAATTATACTTCTGTGAACACATAGCAAACAATCCCAAAATGAAGTTAAGAAAACCATGGAATATTACTCAGCATTCAAAAAAGATAAACACATGCAATTTGCAGCAACATGGATGGCGCTGGAAGGGATCATGCTCAGCGAAATAAGCCAAAAAGAAAAAGAAAAATACCGGATGGTCTCACTCATAGCAGGAATCTAGAAAACTTAAATAAGGGACCAGGAAAATGAATAACTATAAGAAAGTGAAAATCAAAATCAACAAAAAACTATGAACCAGAGACACTTTTTGGGGGGTGGGGGCCGGGAGGGGAGGGATTGGGGTCAGAATGGGGCATTTGCAATTGTATGGGGAAATAAAAAAAATAAAATAAAATAAACAAATCTTAAAAAAAAAAAAGTTCCACATATGATAACATCAAATTAAGAATACCTTTTGCAAAATAAGTACACGGTTATACTTTGAAAACTAAAGAATATTTCCAAAAGAAATCAAAGATTTAAATGAGTGGAAAAGCATCTCAAAAAGCAGTACAAAAAGACTCTCTGGAAGAAAAGTGTGGATACTGTTGGGTCTGATTTGTTTTAAGAGGACATTGGCAAGTCACCCTACACATGCAAATGGCCTCCAAAGTCTCTGAAGATCATTTATATCCTTCAAAAACTGTGGAATCAATCATTTGTAAGATGTATATATTAAATAAGAACGCTTTAAATGGAAACAAACATAATGAAAGGGTGTGTATGGATCAGCTAATCAAAAGGTAATCAAAGACTTGAAGGAAACTAGCCCTGAGTTCCCTTTAAGAGCCATTCTTCTAGTCTCTAGCTCAGTACTGTTAGTACTGATGGTGACTACTGGAAATTAAAAAAAAAAAAACAGCTGAAGCAGCAAGAGTTGGGGAAGGGGCAGGATTAAAGAGGAAGCACAATGGGCTATGGTGGTGGACTATGCTGATTTGGTGAACGGTATGTTATGGTGGTGCTACCTGATGGAGAGAAACCTAAAGTTACCACAATTAAAAGAACAAATTATTATTAAAAGAAAAAATCAGCTCTACCAAGTCTCGCTTATTCATTCATCAGTTGATGAAAATTTGGGTTGTTTCCGCTTTTTTCACTGTTTATGGATAGTGTTGTTAATAACATCTGTATACACTTTTTTGCTTGAACACATTTTTGATTCATAAAAATAGATTCCCTAGGACAGGACTTGAAAGATCATAAGATAATTCTATGTTTAATATTATGAAGAGCTGACCAACTCTTTTCTATAGTATGCACACCATTTTACAGTGCTATCATTAGTAAAGTTTCAATTTCTCCACATCCTCAACAGCAATGGTTATTATCCTTCTATTTTATTATATCATTATAATTACCCAAGTTGGTGGTGGAAGCCCATTGTGCTTCCTCTTTGTTCCTGCACCTTCCCCATTTTTGCTTCTTGTGGTTTTGATTTGTATTTCCCTGGTGGCTAATCATATTTTGACATATTTTTATGTATTTATTGGCCATTTGTAAATCTTGTTTGGAGAAGTGTCGCTTCAAATCTTTTGCCCATTTTTATTTTTTTAAATTTTTTAAAAGATTTATTTATTTATTTTATATAAGAACCGGGGTACAGACCAGATTTGCGGGGGGTGAGAGGATTCACTAGAGCCAGAGTGGGGAACAGAACAAGCAGACTGATGAAATACGCTGCTGAGGGTAGCAGCAGGCGTGACAGGAGAGGTTTGCCATGCCATGTGGGACCTTCACTGGCCGGCTGGCCGGGATCAAACCAGTGCTGCAGAGTCTGCAGGCAGCTTTACAGCACTGTGCTCAACAGCCTGTGCCACCAGGGGAGGCCCTCTTTTGCCCATTTTTAAATCGAATTTTCTTCCTGTAAAGTGGTAGAGTTTTATTTTGTTTTTTCCTTTGCAGTAGTCTAGACACTAGAGTCTTAACAGATAACATATTTTTTTTTAAAGATTTATTTATTTATTTATTTATTTATACAAGAACCAGGGTACAGGCCAGATGCGTGGGAGGGTGAGAGAATTCACCAGAGCCAGAGTGGGGAACAGAACAGGCAGCCTGAGAAATACATTGCTGAGGGGAGCAGCGGGCGGCAGGAAAGGTCTGCGCGCCTTGTGGGACCCTTGCAAGCAGCCGGGAATCGAACCAGCGCTGCAGAGGCTATGGGCAGCTTCGCAGCCCAGCGCTCAACTGCTGCACCACCAGGGGAGCCCCAGATAACATAATTTGAAAATATCTTTTCCCACGTTATATGTTGTTTCTCTACTTTCTTCTTGGTATCTTTTCATACAACAAAAATTTACTTCACAATTGACAAAGTGCAATTTATCTATTTTGTTCTTTGGTTGCTTGTGTATTTGGTGTCTTATCTAAGAAACCAACACCAAATTTAAGGACTGATTGTTGGATGTATGCTATGTGACTATTATGTCCCAGTTTGTGCTATGTATTTTTGCTTCAATGATAGTTGTTTCACTATGCAGATGATTTTCAGTTTGATGTAGTCCCGTTTGCTTATTTTGCAGTTATCTTTGAAGTCAAGTCCTAAAGTCACCTCCAAGGCCAGTGTTTTGGAGCACATCACCTAGGTTTTTCCTATGTATTTCAGAGTTTCCAGTCTTACATGTAATTCTTTAATCCATTTAAAGTTAAATTTTATATATGTTAGATAGTGATCCAGGTTAATTCTTTTGCTCGTGTCCTTGCTGACACTTTCATGTCAGACTTCTGGCTTCCAGAATTGTAATCAGAAAGAATTTTGTAATTTTCAGCCACCCAGTTTATGATCTGTGTAGATACTTTACAGCTACTACAGGAAACAAGCACACTTAGGGACCCAGTAGAGTGCCGACGACAAATTAGGAAAAGGAGGAAATAAAAAATGTATGAAGAGACATTAAGTGAAGGGAAAGTTAGATGAAATGAATACTTTCAAATTCTGGTTCCCAGTAAAAACAGCCACAACAAGAGCAATGACAACCTATTATAATCCAGACAAAGAGCTGTAATCCAGCCCATCACTGGTGGGGAGCATTTGCCTGTGAGGACAGAGCAGTGGTCATGCAGTCCTTCATCTACCCCATCAGCTAGTCACACAAAAGACCTTTTGTAGACTTTTCTGGATAAATAAAATACAGCCACTTTGTTGGCCCTTTATCAAAACATTTGCATTGGAAACATTACAATTAAAAGACAAGAGTGTTCATTTGTTCATCCAAGGAGTCCAGGTAGTCTGAACTCAAGGGCCTGACATAGGTTGTGAGGAGGCAGGAGTGTGTCTGGGAGATGAGGTACTCTGTGTAATTGCTAGGTCTCTTGACACATAGTGGGTCAGAAATGAATATCCTCATTGTGCCACAAGCAATTCAGAGACAGTAGCTGTCAACCCAATGGCCTATGAGCTGGCATCATATGCAGTGCCCACAAAGAGAAATCCAACCAATTGGGAACCCTGTGGGCACCTAAGCAGAAATGATGCCACCAGCCAGTAGCTATAATGGCTGACTCTTCTGTACATAACTGGATCCACTGGGTGCAGGTACAGGACAAGATGACCTCAAGGTGATTTTTTTTTTTAAGATTTATTTATTTATGCATACAAGAGCTGGGGTACAGGCCAGAGGTGCTCAGGGTGAGAGGATTCACCAGAGACAGAGTGGGGGACAGAACAGCCACATTGACAGAAGTACACTCCTGAGGGGAGAAGAGGGGGAGTCAGGAGAGGTCTGCTGCACCATGCGGGTTGCTCCCTGACTGGCCGGGGATCGAACCCACACTGCAGAGGCTGCGGACATCTTCATGGGCTGCGTCTTAACCCCTTGCACCACCAGGGAGGCCCTCAAAGTGATTCTTAAGACACCCTAAGGAGATGTATCAAGCTGCCAGTTTGCTGTGGAGCAGGAAGATCTTCATATCTATAAAGGGGAGTGTAAAGTGAACCTGAGTTTAAAGAATGCAAGGGGCATCACTGAAATTAAAGACAAAAGCTGTACAGAGTATAGAACTGGAACCCTGTATGTCCACAAGGGGAGATGAAAACTCAGGGTTCCAGTGGACCTCAGAGCATGGAGCCTGCATACCTGGGACAAAAGGGGCTGACAGCATCAGGGTCCCAGGGGAGGGTGGGCAGGGCAGGGGGAAGTGCAAGGAGGACAAACCCTGGGTTGAGGAGATGGGGCTTCCTAGGAGACCAAGCTTCCCTGCTCATGGGGATGTGCAAATATTTAGTCCTTCAAAGTCCAGAAACTGGAAAACATTGAAAGTTTAAGTGACATTCATATGATTTTTTTTTTTTTTGCTCCGGTATCTCAGTTTCAAGATCTGGTTTTGACCCCATTCCCTGGCCCTTTGTGGTGGTTCTCATTCTCATAGGGTACAAATTAAAGAGGAACATGCATTCCTTCCTCATTGTTGCTCTGCTCATCTTTGCCTGAGTGTGCAGACCCCAAAATGCAACTCCAAAGAGACATTTTCCTAGAGGAATTTGCTTTTGAAGTTAAACCAAATACCTAGCATTGTTTATAACTTTCAGTCTTCATCGTGTGCTATTTTTGCCTTGCATACATACAAAAGTTACCTTTTAAACTATTCTAGATAAAATTTTTATACAGCTCCTCACCGCCTCATTCACTTTCTCTTTAAGTTTCTCTTTTCAAATCTTATTATCCCCTCAAGCACTGCACATAATTTTTCTCTGCTTGTTAGCGTACTGCCTTGTTAACTCGGATTCTTTATTTCGTGCAGGGTATTGTTCACGCTTACAAGCTAGAGCTCACCAACCATCAATTGAGCTGAAAAGTCTCCACAGTGCTTCTTTCAGCAATGAATCTCTTACTTTATTCTCATCAGCATCATCTTCCATATCATTTCATCTTCACTTTTGTCTAATGCTTTGTATCAATTTCTGTATTCCAGCTGAAATTGTTACTTTGTCATATCATCAGCTAAACATTAAACATCAAATATTTCTCTAGCTTTTTCTCTCCCAAGCAACCTTAGCTTCACCTTCAGCTGAGATTCCAGAATTAGTAACATCTTTAGTATTTCTAACAAGGATATTTACATAACCTTATAGGGTGTCTATCCAGGGAGCAACACTTACAGGTGAAACTTTTTTTCTGCTCTCCAGCAGTTAACTATCCACAACAAAGTGTAGATACACAGAAATGCAAACATTTTTATTACTTGATGGAATGTAATAAGCACAGTGTTGCTGTGGACCTGCAGATTGAAATCAGAATCATAGTTGGTTACAATTCTATTATGGACTTAGGGGTATTTGAGTCAGCTTCCAACCAAGATCCAAGGCATTGATAGGCTGGGAGAGTGGAAATGTGGAGGTCAGATTTCAACTAGGAAAAATTTTTAATAATCTATATTGATAAGTATTACAGTTACAGAAATTTATTATTTAAATATGGGAGATAAATTTTTCTGCCATCAGAAATTTTTTGGGATCCTCATCTTCCTTTTATTGAGAGTGATTTGAATGCCCATGCATGGGCACATAGGATTTTATTTTATGCAAGCCAACCTCCTGAACTCTTGGAGTCCTTTCTGCCCTGGTATGAAAGCAAATCTCCCTTCCCAACTAGTGTAAGTATCGCATACCTTGGAATCATCAATGAAATGTGTAGGTCTTGGGTACAGTCTTGAATATTGATGCGCAGAGGGCTTTTCCTAAGAGTATGGAAGAAAAAATATGGCTTTGAACTTCTGATGGATAGCAGGTTGCTCTTTTTTTCTGTGCTAGGAGAAAATACTTCTCAAGCTCCATCCCTGGCTCAAAATTAGTCTCAAGCTTTATCAAATGCTTCCCCTGCTCCTTTAAATGTCCTTTTGCTCTCCTGTGGTATATATTCATTAGGATGTGAGAGTTTCTCTTCTGACTCAAGATTGGTTTGGTCTTTGTATTTTCTAAGTATTTCAGAAATCTCCAGAGGACAGAAATGCTGTGCAGGATCCCCAGACACAATTCCAACACAAGGAATTTAGGGCCGGGTGGTAAAAGAGCATATAGGATATTATCATTCCTTTGGTGGATGACTTATAAAACCCCATGAATACTCTGAATACTATAGACTTCAAAAATATATGTACTTCAAAAGGAAATAATATAAACATATTCCATATTCCATGTCAGAACTTCAGATGCCAAAAAAAAAATATAAATGCTTCATCAGGCTCTATACTCTTCTATAATTTAAAATACATGCTATTTGATTCAAAATGGGATAATAACAATGATTTGCAAGTTTTGGTCTGAGTTTGTCACTAATAATAGTAGCTAAATGCTTGCTAATGCTTATATATACCAGTAATTATGCTAAGTGCTTTTCAGTATTGTCTCTATATCATTTGCATAAGAACTCTGTAATCTAGGCACAGTTATTATGCTGCTTGACATTCATGAAGAAACTGAAGAACAGCAAAGTTGAATAACTTGCCTGTGACCACACTGCTGATAAATGGTGGAGGCTGGAGCAGAAACTATGTCTGATCTTATGCTGTTAGTCACGAGGTCATGCTGGTATTATTTTGTCACCTATTCCTGATCAATTCTATCATTAAAACATTCAGTGCAAAATTCAATAAGGGCATGTGAGTGTCCAGTTAATGATGGGTTATTGGTTTTCTTCTAAATATATTATGTGTTGTTAATATTTTTCTAAGGTGAAGCTTCACTTAAGGTCTAGTCCATTTATGCATTTAACAATCCATTTTATTCTGAGGCATTTTCTTTAAGAGATTGTTTCACACTTATAAATATTTCACACTTCCAAATATATGATTTTTTATCTTTTGTATTATTTTCTTGACAATACATATTAAACTATCATGTATAAATGTTTGTGACTAATAATTCACTTATACCTGATGATAAGTTGGCCATTAATAGGTTATAAAATTAAGTAAACTATGGGCTTAATATGTTTTGCCACACATATAGTTTTCATGGTGATATTAAAGTGGATGTGTTAGACCTAATTTGAATGTGAAACAAAACCCTAATTGTAGTTAACCTCAGAGCATTTACCACTGCATATAAACCAGGGAAAAATAATACATGCTATTTTCCACATTAGATTTTTCATTAGAGGCAAAATGGTTTTCATATTCCCCAAGGTAGTAATACAAGTGACTTCCATACTTGTAAATCCAGTGTTCATTCCCCAACCCTTATCGTACTTAAAACATCAATAGCATTTGACAGTTTTTCCTCCTGCCCCCATAACATACTTCACCAGATGTCCTCTTTCTCCTGATTTCTTCCCAGGCCAAAGGTGCTGATTTTCTATCTCTGAGTCCTCTTCCTCTCATTTTCAAATTCAGGATTGATCTATCAACTCCTTAGGGTTTTTTTTTTAATATTCATTCTTTGATAATTTCATACATTCCAATGACTATATACATCATTCATACAACTCAGTCTCTCAGTTGGTACTGAACCAGAAGGATGTCCAAAACCAATTCCTCATCTGTCCCCCACCTCCCAACCCAAACTTGTTCCTGCAAATTCTTTATTTTAGTGAACAGCATTTTGATTCTTCAAAGTTTTCAAGGCAAATACTCATCACTACTCTCAACTTTTCTCTCTTTCTCATTTCCTACATTTAATTTATAGCATGTTCTATTAACTCTTCAAAATCAATAGAGCTTTCCACTTCATATTCATCCAGAGATCCAGCCTGAACCAAGATAAGATTGAAAGCAGCCACTGTCTTCAGTCTATTTGCTTCATCCTTTTAACAAACACAACATACAAGTTGTCACCTCCCCAAAGTCTCTTCCTGCATTATTCTGTTAAATTTGGACCATGTCATTTTTCCTGCTCGAATCCCTCCAAAAGGGATTTAATATAACGATATTTAATAAGTAATATAAATCCCAAAAGGATTTAATATAATGATGTGTGTGTGTGTGTGTGTGTATACACTTTCTAAACCCCATCAGGAAATTTGTTTCTATAGAGCACTTAGCCTAGAACAGCCCTTATCACTGTTCATCAGGGAAATGCAAATTTAAACCTCAATGATACAATTTTATACCTCCTAAATGGGCTAAAATTAAAATAACTGTGCAAAACCAAGTGTTGGCAAAGCTGTGGAGCAGCTGAAACTCTGACCCCACAGTACTGAGACAGCAAAATATAAATTCACTTTGGCAACAGTATGGCAATTTCTTATAAAGTTAAATCAATCCTGTAACTCAATAATCCCACTCAGGCTTATTTATATAACAGAAATGAAAGCATGTCCACACAAGCCCATAAAAATGAGCAAAATCTTTACACATTTATGTGGTGATTGTATTTTCCAAACAGGACCTGCACATTCCTCTAGCACCATGCCCTTCCCTATGAGGAAGCTGCTTCTTTTACTCCTTCCCTGGAACCTGGGCAGTCCTATAGAGTCCTGGACAAATGAAATGTGGTAGCAGTGAGTAGTTAGAGCAGCAGTCTGTCTCTTCATGTATCCTCACAGGAGAATGCTCTGTGAACTGGATACCATGTTGCCAGGAAGCCCAGAGTAACCGATCAACAATCCACATAACAGCCTTCAGCTGCACCAGTTTGAGCAACCACCAATATGAGGGTTGCAACAGTCTTGAGCTATGTCTGAAGTACAGTGCCCACATCACATATTCATTCAGCAAGGTCATTATTGTCAAGTTTTCTCTGAATTCTACACAGGATATATCCCAAAAGATCTATGAATGACCAAAAAAAAAGGTGACGGACTCCTCAAAACAGTGATTTGTAGGAAATCGCAAATTAAAATTTCAGTGGCATGTTACTATACATCAATTAGGAAAGTTAAATTAAAAAAAATTAAAAATACCCAGTGTTGGTGAGGATGTGGAGAGGCTGAAATCTTCATTGTTCAGCCACTTTGGAAAAGATTTTGATTTGACAGTCTTGTACACCTAAATTAAATGTTCACTTACAAAAACTCAATAATTCAACTCCCAGATATTTATGGAAAGTAAATGAAAAACATGTTCCTACAAAAGCTTGCATATGAATGTTCACAGCAGTTTTATTCATAATAACAACAATAGGAACAAACACATATGCCCATCAACTGGTAAAGTGAAAGGGAAAAAGCATGAGGTATTAATACAATGGAATGTGAGGTCATTCTTTGGGATTGAAGGTGGAAAGAGGGTGCACTTTTCTCTGGAACAAGGAAATGTTTGAGATGATGGAAAAGTTTTATTTGTTAATTGTTGTGACAACTCTCTGGTGCATAAATTGCCAAAATGAATGAATTATACTATATGGATTAACTATAAACTGATTCACTTTATCAAAAGTGAACAAATTAAACCTCATAAATATTTTTAATAGAAGAATCTGTTTGCAAAATACATTTTAAGAATATTTATAACTGCGTCATTTGCATTAGAAATTAGGGTCTTTTGCTTATTTTTGTGTCCTTTGATTAAAAAAATAAATAATATAGGAAAAATCAACATTTTTCAAGTGCATTAAAGTTTACTATTATTTTTTTCATTTTGGTAAAGTAACTTATGCTTATCTTAGGAAATTCAGAAGGCATAAGGATACAAAAATAATTACCCATATGTCCAGTACCTTGTCATAACCACTATTGACTTTATATATGTTTTCTTCCATTTTCATAAAAATTATGTTAAACATTATCTATACTTGGTTCACTTTTATTGCTATTATTAGCAATTATTATTTATATGAGTATCCTGATTTTTCACATAGTACACTTTAATAGATCATTCATAAACTTGTTATTAAATTGATAACTGATTAAAAGTTTACATAGAAGACCCTTTAGAATAGATGCAAATTACAGCAAAAGGAATGTACTCTTTCTGTGAGGGCACTCTCTCATCTTGAAGTCCAAACTTTCTGAACTTTCTTTTGGAAAAGATTTTGATTCGACAGTCTTGGCTGATATGAGGAAACTCGAATAATTCTAGTCAGACTTGTTTTTTCAAATTAGCCATTTTGGAAGAGATGATTTATAATCTTGATCAGTAAAAATGGTCCTGAACTGAGCCACATATATGTGAGTGTGCCAGTGCTGAAGGCACATTTGATTACAAAATCCCTGCAATATTAACATTTAATGAATTTTAAAAGAGTAAATTGTGCCCTCTCAAATTAGATTCTGATGATTTAGTCTTTACTTGGAATCTTGTTGGAAAATAAGCAAACACTTCTTAGGAAGCAAATATACTATTAATTTAAGAAAGAATGGATACGTATGTCTTTGGTTTACTATAAAGCAATAAACTCTTTATATTTGCATTATTACGAGCATTATAATCAGTACAGTATATAAGGACAAAGGACAGTCTTTTCATACTTTTGTTCATACCACAAAAAATTTATAATCATTTTAAAAACAAAGGTGCAATGATTTACATAAAAACAAGTGTGAATAATATGTAAAAGTTAACTTTGCCTTTGGTGATAAAAATTTGGAAGGGAGTAAATGAAAACACATACAAAAATGCTACATATCTATGTCAATAATTTTCTGGCTATGCACTTGCATTTTAAGAAAAAATATTTTAAATACTTGAGAGAAATGATGTAGTTCTTTCATGATTGACATTCTATTCACCAGTAGAATGCTTTTCCTTAGGATGGTAATTACAGCTCACACAGCTGGGGCACAGGATAATCACTACCTGTGAATGTTTACAAATGAAAAGATATGCTGAAAGAAGTGTATCTATATTACTTTACCTATAACCATTAGCAATCTCTCAAAATTATCTCGTAGTCTTTGAAATATGTGATGCTTTTCATTTCCATATTATTTTTCACGACTGACCCCCAAATTATGATATTGAGAAGGTCACAGAGACCTGAATTCCTTAATTATCCTTCATTACTCACTCTGCTTGTTGATTTTTTCTCTTTGCTATTTTTCTCTCATTACATGTGGCATTTTCACCTATTGTATATTTCTTATCCCTAAATTCTTTATCAAAGGGCTGCATGACATCTCCCCAACATTTCTTTTAAAACTTCGCATCTGTGTTATTCCTGCTTCTCATTCCTAGAGATGGGATTTCATGACTACAAAGTTCCCAGTATTTCTCAGGCTTCTTGAGATATAAAGAGGAATAGAAGTCATAACCAGGCTTTAGAGACAGAGCTTATAGCTACTAGCTAAGATAGGGTAAGCAATACATTTCCAGATGTAATGTAGACATGTACACATGAATAAACACAGACACATGAATAAACGCAGACAAAACATGTATACATGAATAAACACAGAAAAAGGAGGCATACATATGCACACACAAACTTACACACATGTACATCACAGACCAGACACACACACAACAAATCTGCACATGTATGAATGAAAACACATAACACATACCTCACAGGCATACATATGGGCATAAGTACACAACACAAATAAACATACAACAGTGCACACATGCGTGAATCACATGCACACACAACATACTGCACACATGCACACACAGGACAACACACACAAATACACATATGCACAAGCACAGAACATACCTCAAACATATATACAATTGCATAAATACACAAGCACACTCAAGTGCACTGTGGTCTTGGCTTTAGAGTTATTCTAATGGAGGAAAAACTGTTGGGGTGCAAAGGAAGAGAACCTCATGTCTGTGTTTAGGGGTGTTTAGAGTGTTGTTTCCTCAAAGCCTCTGCACCATCGCTGTGGTCCCACTCTGCCCCAGGGTGCACTGCCTGCCACATCCGGTGCTCTCTGCTCCACCACGAGAGCACTGTGCTCTCACTGAGCCCATCATGCACATACTTTCTCCTGCATCTTGTTCTCATTATGTCACATCCTGTACATCTTCTCGCCTGCACTGTGCTCTCACTGAGTCACTTCCTGCAAATCATCTTTTGAATTAGAAAAGGGAAAAAGCAACCAGAAACACATATTTGAAAAGTGGCCCAAAAATGTGGACAAAAACATCTTTTTTAAATTTGGATTGGACAGAACATTCACAAGAGTCTTCGGATTCTCTTGCTGCCCGTTCGAACTATCTGTGATGATGGAAGCCTTCCCGCACTATCCAACATGGAGCTGGTAGTTACAAGGGCTATGGGACTGTGGCGTAATGGTGGGTGTGACTAAGCAGTTAATTTTTAAAATTTATTTCATAGTAATAAATGTAAATGTAAATGGCACAGATGGCTCAGTTGGCTCTGGAGTGATTGCTTTTCATGTTTAGGAAAGAATAAACTTACCATTTGTAATCAAAAACTGAGATACCAGGGGTGGGGAAAAAGTTGAGGTATCAACAACTCACTTAATGAAAAAAAGTGTATTTTACCCTTATTCTACCCAGGAAAATGATGAGTAGCATTATGGGTAGCTCATAAATGTAAAATACATTTGTTTTTCTCAAGCAATTTGAAATCTAATTAGTAATGAGAGATAAACCTGGTGTATATCCATAACAAAAAAGGAACAGATTTATACTTGGAAGCCTGGAATTCAGGACACAATAATGAGGGGAGAATTCACACAGCTGTTTGTATGAAATTAATTTATTTTTAATCCAAGTATTTTCTAAGTCTTTATTAGGTACCTGCGCCCCAGCTAGTTACTGTGCTATGTTGTGCGGATACAGAAAACTGTGCAGGGTGTGAATAGAGGGGAGGGTAACCAAAGCTCAGTTTCATTAGTTATTTACACACACTCTGGTGTACATAGAATGTCAGCACCTCAGATAAGGGATGAACATGTTACAAATCATTTCCTTTCACTCATCCTTCCTTCCTCTTCTGTTTCACCAATACTCTTATGGCGGCGGCTTTCATGCATGCTACAATACATGGAGCTGCAAATCTCTGAAGCTTCATACTAGCCTGAATTGGGAGACCAAGAATCTGAAAAGTACTCACAATTTTTGGAAGGAAGAGCTGCTGTAGGAAAGCTCATAAGTGAACTACAGAGCTGGGGGACAATGTCAACTCTGACTGGTAGCAATCAGATTATGGGTATGGGCAGGAAGATTCCAAGCTTGTGCCCCCAGTACATGGGCACAACAGGACTGGGAAGAAAATGTGGGTATTCATAGATATCAGTGGACATCTAGATGGTCCAACAGCCTTTCTGTTCTGGAGCTTAGCGAAGCTCTTACATTGCTGAAGAAGAGTGGTCCTGGCCAAACAGGCTTCCTTTTGAAGTCTTCTGAATTCTGGGGTCTGCAAAGCAAAAGTTTAGACAATGACAGGGCAGGGATCTAGTTATGGGTTGTGCAAATCCTGTGTCCAAGGGGAGGGAGGTCTTATAAAGCAATGAACTGACAGAACAGGTTGATGAAGAATAGAGTGGACATGGGGTGGGGCCATTTGGCAGGGAGTGGTCAGCAAAAGGCTGTGTTCATGTGATCATCAAGACCTGATGGAAGCTAGGATGTTGGAGGTCTTGTTGATGATCATATGAACACATCCTTTTGCTGACCACTCCCTGCCAAAGGGTCCCTCCCCATGTCCACTCTTTTCTTCATCGAACAACCTGTTCTGTCAGTTCATTGCTTTATAAGAAGTTTTGATGATGTGTTTTCATTTTCTCCCCTATGAACTGTGTTCTCCATGAGGAGAGGTTTCTTTTGTCAAGTCTTTCAATCTAATGCACAATGCTCAATAAATATTTGTCAAAGTGTATTTTTAAGAGGTATTGCTAAGCTATTTGACAAGAACTTAACCAATTTTTTTCTCATCACATGCCCCTATAATCGCAGGTCATTAGACATGAGAGATGGTATATTAAAAATTCAAAAAAAAAAAAACACTGAAAATTAGAAGTCTTTTAAAGACAACTGAAAAAATACAAAACACCTCAAAGAAAATATAAAGATGAGAGCAGTAGGAATCTTATAGAGCTCTACATTGGAGTGAGTAACTGTATCCTAAATAATAATCAGATCTTTCTCTGCATGTGGAAGTCAGCAGGGAATATCATTAGCTAACTTATTCAAGCCAAGAAGTAAGTTTTTCCTAAAAAATGAGTTTATAATTCCTGAAAATAGTATTTAAGTGTAATATTTGCAAGAAATTCAAAGAACACACACACATACACACCCACACAAGCATGTTCCTAACAGAATTTATTCAAGTATTTATTAAACTCCTATCATGATATGTTTATATTCACTAAAGGAGAAAATAAACAAAATTGGAAAATGTACAGGATGTGAAGAATGATATAATTTGAAAAGACATTTTTAGTTTTAAATAATATGATCAGAAGAGACTATTGAGAAAATTGCACTTCAGTGGAGACTTAAAAATGGTGAGGAAGGGAATTAGGCAAATATCAGCTGAGTTCAAGGACAGTGGAATGGCAAATGCAAAGATCCTGGGGCAGGAGGGAATCTAGGATGTTGGAGAAAGGAAAAGACTAAAAATATAGGAACACATCAGTGAGGAGGAGACAGGCAATGGTGTGAGGTGAGAGGCCCATGTCAGACTCTGTGACCCCTGGAAGAACTAGCCTCACTCTCATCCATCCCTGCTTGGAGGGGTATGTAGCTTGTAGTACATGTCTCCCTCCCTGTTTTGCGGGTTACAGGCTGTGTCATCAACAAAGATAGATTAGAACTTCCTCCTTTCTTCTACTCAAACTGAAGTCTATGAGGGAAATGTCTTGTTTGTGTTCCTTTTCTGAGTCTAAGACAGTACCTGCTGTATTTGTAAGTGCTTAAATATCTGCTTGTCAAATAAATTAACACTCAATACTCAATACTTCTAAGATTATTGTAACTTCTTTAAAATGTCAATATCTTACTTCAGTGTGAGACCATTATAGCAGCTGACTCATCTTGCAAATGAATACCCAGTCTATTCAGCTCAATCTGTCACTCTTGTAGCCTCAGCAACTTTGTGGAAGCTCCCCTTGCAGCCTGCTCAGAATCAGAACTCCAGGCAGCTGGGAAGATTTTGTTTTTATATTTTTCTCATTTTCATCATGAAATTTCCTCAACAACCACCATTTCAATGATAATGGAAGTGTATTGAATAGATATACACTGTGCAGGAGAACTATGTATCTGGAAAATACAAATATTGAAAATAATAACAAAATAGAGGGTGTAAAATCATGTCTCAATGTATCCAGCTCTTGCTGAGTCATTTATCAGAAACAGTATGAGACTTATTTTTAATATATATATATATATATATATATATAATTAAGATGCTTTTAATGAGGTCTGTTTTTCTGTAATTAATACTAAGTTTTTTTCCGAATGAGAGTAAACAACAAAACATCAATTCCTTTGTCTTGTCATGAAGTCCCATTCCAGATAAGAGTCACTCTCTTTCATTGCAATACGTAAGACATGAGAAGCAAGAAATGCCCCCTCGGCTTTGTGTCAGCTAACAAACTCTTTAGTTTTTCTTGATCACTATTTTTTCATGTGTACATTTGAAATGGTAAATAATATTAGCTGCACTGCCTCCTTCAACTGGAAAATTATACATGTTTTTCCTATCTATGTCTTTATGACCCGGCAAGTTATTATCACCAATATTCAAGCCATTAAAATGCAAGGCACCAAGACCATGCAAGGTTGCTAAACACTGATATTGCATTAGATGTGTGTGGTAGAGTTGAAGCAAAAACAACGACGACAACAACAACAAAAGAGGATACTAAGAAAAAAAATCAGACAGTAAAAGTCAGATACTGGATATCTGGACTATGGGTGATTTGGTGGTTGGTGTGGTATGGAAGCAAATATCTGAGGTGTGAACCTATTTCCCTAAATCACCTACAGTGTTTTAAATCACTTCACCAAAACAAACAAACAAATAACAAAAGAACAGACTGAATTAAACTGGAACAAATGCTAGAAATCTGACCACAGAATTGAGGCTGCCAGAGGGGAAGGATGGGACGTGGGGGGCAAAGGAGAGAGGGGTCCATCACACTATGGTGGAACATTATTAGTGCTTTGGTGGTGAATGGTGCGGTGATCTGGTAACATACACCTGAAGAGGTGTGAATGTATGCCCCTAAAATATAAACAGCGTGCTAAACAAACACTACATCACCAAAAAAAAAAAAAAAAAAAAGCAATTAAAAAGAATATTAGAAAAAAAAAAAACTGTGCTTGAGTAAACTCAGATTTTACTCTGGTATGCATTATATAAAAATTTTTAAAATAAATTTACTAATACATTAAAAAAAGTTCACAATCTCTGTGAGCTGTTTTGGTGATATAGGACAAAAGTGAATAAAAGAGTGAAATGGCAGAACACAGAGTAAATATTTGAATGGCACATCAGTGCCAGAAGCCTGAGGGGCAAAGGTCAGGGAGCATGTGATTGTGTGCAGAAGTTCAGGGAGCTTCGGAGGCAGAGGCACTGCGATTGACTGCCCAGACCACCCCAAGCTCATGGCTTCTGCCTGTCATATTCCATGGTGCCCTTATCGCCAGGTGTTGATGTGCCAGTAGGTGGGAGGGAGGACCAGAAAACAGAAGCCTTTATAGTCTAGAGAACATAGCAGGAAACTGGTGAAGTAGGTGAATGAAGAGTCTGACAAGCCAGACTTGGGCTGCGGGGTAAGCAGGGGTCTTAACAAAGCAGTCCAGCTCCCAGAATGAGGCTGGGAGCAGAGGGAGGAGAGGCATTGCAAATTGCAAAGGCTGGAGCCCACAGCTTCTTTATTCACACATTTAGAAACATCTAATAAACCTGGGTTTCGTATATGTACTTCGTACAAGGACATTTTTGTTTGTGGGCAGTATTTTTGTCCCAGACTAAGTTCCATGATATTCAGCCTGGGGAGGCTGGATTCAGAGATCTAAAAAGGGGAGAAGAATTTTCATTCAACTCCACAGGGTGCAGTAAATACTAGTGGCATTAAGGGTTTACTGTGAGTAGTGCTGCCCGGGTGTAAGAAGATAGCTATCTTGCACAAACATGCCATACACTCAACCTTCAAGATCTTCAGGCACTTGACTTTTGCAATGAGATTCCATATAGGAGGATGCTTTTTGTATATTTTTCCTCCACTGTTTTACAAAACAAATGATTAGCAATCCAGTGACAGAAGTTACGCATTAGCTAGAGTAATTTGTGTATATTATGCATAGTATTAAAATTAGGGAATTTTTTAGTTTTTTTTAAAAATGCTCATTAAAAATAAGATCATGATATGAATCAGTTCAACAAAAGCACATACCTTTCACTAGTTTATATGTCCCTGCCTTCATTTTTATACAAGGTACAAACTATCATAGCCCCATTTGCTGAAGAATGAAAAAAGGAAGTTTATTTATGAGCTAACAGAATGCTACATGTTTAATAGAGAGTTTTCAAGTTCAAACAAGGTTTCAAGTTCAAACAAATCTTCTAAAAAAATTAAATTCCTAACTGGAGCTCCCAGTTAATTTTTTCCCTACTACAATAATTATTTTACAAAAAAGATAAAATGATAGAAAACAATTTCATTTAATGTAGGTCTTTAAGATTATCAAATACCAAGGAATGTGCCATATTCAATTAGCAAAGAACTTGATACGTTAACTTATATGCTACTGATAAGTTATTTTATGAAGACAGTGAGGCAACATGTGACCTCCAGTCATCAAACATGTTTACAATCTCATACAGGAATCAGGCTTCTAGAAATATTTCGTCAAGGACACTTGCCTTTTCCCTGCATCTTGGAGACTGCAAGATTCTAATATCAATTTTGCAACCAAAACCAACATGAACTCAGGCTACCTTAAATATCTGTGGCACCGTGTTGTCAACTGCAAAATAAAAAGTTCAGTGAACATTTTTATGTTTGTTTCTTAGCCCAATACCGCTTTCCTTTTTAACACTCAGCACTTTTCTCCCTTATAGCAATGTATCCTTCTTTGCTTTAGCCACAGAACTTAAACAGTAGCTACCAAATTTTGGAAACTCATTCATCACCACCGCCTAGTTTGTGTAAGAATGGACATTTGACTCAGATTTCATCTAGTTGATTTCTTTTCATTTGGAGATTTAAAAAGGAAAACTCTTTCTTTATACTCATGGGGCATTGGGGTTTCAGGATTAAGAGCTCAGGATTTTAAGGGCCAGCTCCCCTATTTCATCTAAAGGTATGCCTGAAAGGAAGAAATTCACCATAGAAAGAAGCAGACACTAAGGGTAGACTCCCAGATTCCAGGCTTTACTGTGGAATCCACTGTTTTCTTTCCCAAAGTTCATTATGGAATATGTGATTTCCACTACAGTTTAACTAGCCTGTGGTTGGGGCTCTGCCATTACAACTCAAATATTCCTTTTTTTTTTTTTTAAAGATTTATTTATTTATTTATACAAGCAATGGGTACAGTCAGAAGCTCGGGAAGTTGAGAGAATTCACCAGAGCCAGAGCAGGGAACAGAACAGGGAGACTGATGAAATACACTGCTGAGGGTAGCAGCAGGCGGCAGGAAAGGTCTGCACACCATGTGGGACCCTCGCCGGGGGCCAGGGATCGAACCAGCGCTGCAGAGGCTGCGGGCAGCTCCACAGCCCAGCACTCAACCACTGTGCCACAAGGGGAGACCCACAACTCAAATATTTCTAAGGGCACCCAACAGAATGGACTTTCATCCTTTCTGACTCTACAATTTCATGATTTTATGGTCTATTAAGTGAAAGCCAAGAATATATTTCTAGGGCGGGAGTTAAAGACAGCACTATCAAGCTAACGCTAGCCACCACAGCATGAGTTCAATCCTTGGCTGGTCAGAGAGCAACCCACATGATGCAGCAAACCTCTCTCACCTTGCCCGCTTCTCCTCTCAGTGGTGTATTTCAGTAGATCTGCCTGTGCTGCTCCCCACTCTCTCTGGTGAATCCTCTCACCCCCCACACCTCCGGATCACACCCCAGTTCTTGTATGCATAAATAAATAAATCTTTTTAAAAAAAGAATATATTTTTAAATAAGCCTCAGTTAATTAGAAAATTATATTAAGCAAATACACAGTTTTTAAAAAACATTTTAAGGATCTAGAATACTATAGTGCCTGATATATTGCTGGACTTATAGAACACTTATTAATTGACAGAATGATTATTAAATAATTCATATGTTTATAGACAAGATGTATTTGTTGGTGGAATCATACCAATCTAGAAGTGTGCCTAGTTGTCAATCTCAGGTGAATGTGTACAATGTACTG
The DNA here is from genome assembly GCF_014898055.3 of Talpa occidentalis. Taxonomy (NCBI): domain Eukaryota; kingdom Metazoa; phylum Chordata; class Mammalia; order Eulipotyphla; family Talpidae; genus Talpa; species Talpa occidentalis. The sequence continues at coordinate 52,517,224 of NW_023601433.1, forward strand.
GGAGAGTGTGGGCTGCATGTGTTGGGAATGAAATGGTTAAATACTAGTCCTTCCATATACTTTCTATACTGGCAGCTTTCATGAGAACTCAGCTTCTATTCAAATGTAGCATCCGTTCCAGCTGAAGTCTTTGGAGGTGCTACCCTGTGGTTTTACTCCATGGTTGTATTGCATGGCTAAGGAAGGCAAATTGAGGGGCCTGTCATTCCTTCTTGGGTGAAGGTGGTAAATCCCACCTTTGTAGGAAGATATCATTGTCTTCAGTCTGTGCAGTGGTTTTACACACAATGCTTGGCATATATGAATTAAACCAAAGGACAAGACAGCAGACAAACCCACAAGAGGCACCCTTCCCCCACAAAAAAAACAACTTAAAGACTTTAAGTTTGATTTGTGTATTCAGTATTTTAGGGGGAAAGTCATGGAAGAGACACAAAAAGATGAAAATTTCACTGTTTTCCTTGAAAATATTTTAGTGCCCTAGGAAGCAAGTGCATTTTGGCTGGCTTGACAGGGACAATTTTCCTGGGTTAAAAAAGCAAGGCAGTAGTTACTGTTTTAGCTGTGTGAATATAATCTGTGACACCTGAAACATGTTTCTTAATCTCTGTCAGTCTTTGTTTTTATATTTCCAAGAGGAGATTAAGTCGCCAGCCCATGACAGCAGCTAACAATTTTGCTTAGTCCCCCACTAATCCCCTAGTCAAGAACTATGCCTGTTTAGGACAATGTTTGGCATTTCCATGGACTCAACAAATAATTTAATGTTTATATTATTATATAACATAATTATTACATATAGCTATTGGAGAGCTATGTTATTATAGCTGAGTGAATGTGTGATTAACAAGCTAATACACATAAAACCCCCAGCCAGCATCTGTTGTATTATAAATGTGCAGAAAATGGTGAATAAAGAACATACTTGAGGGGACCTCCCCTCTTGGCGCAGTGGGTTGATCGCAGCCCTGTGAAGCTGTCTGCGGTTTCTGCAAGTGCGGGTTTTATTCCCAGGCAGCCCGGGAGAAACCCACATGGTGCAGCAGACCTCTCCTGTCTTGCCCGCTGCTCCCCTCAGCAGTGCTTTCGGTTGGTCTGCCTGTTCTTCTCCCTGCTCTTTCTCTGGTGAATCCTCTCACCCTCCAGTGCCTCTGGCCTATACCCCAGCTCTTGTATAAATAAATCTTAAAAAAAAGAATATACTTGATATGAAGCTAGGACTTTGATATATTACATGCAGTTGGTGAAATATGATTGCATACATTTGATGGAATTAATGAAGTTCTAAGCATACAACTGCAGAGTGCCTTTGGTTTTGGTGAGAAGAGGGAGACCTGGCTTGGCTGCTGGTTTTGGCATTTCCTTTTTCTCTGAGCTTATAGATCAAGGCCAAGATTGGTCAAAAGAGAGCTCATGAGACAAGGAAGCATGTTTGCTCCAGCTTTGGGCCCTGTGAGAATAACGTGGAGGCGGGAGCACTTTACCTTTTTTTTTTTTTTTTTTAAGATTTATTTATTTATGCATACAAGATCTGGGGTATAGGCCGGAGGTGTGGGGGGGTGAGAGGATTCACCAGAGACAGAGTGGGGAACAGAACAGGCAGATCGACAGAAATACACTGCTGAGGGGAACAGCGGGCAAGACAGGAGAGGTCTGCTGAGCCATGTGGGTTGCCCCCAGGTGGGGAATTGAACCCGTGCTGCAGAGTAAAAACCTCTGAAAATCAAAGCCATGTTTGTGCACATAAGTTGTAAGTTTTCAGCTTTCAGAGTATTGGGAAATCGTGTCTTTGGTTCATATTTTAACATATTTAACATTACCATTGATGGCAAGCAGAGAGAGTGCCAAAATCGATATCCACCCTTAGAGGGTCCCCTAAAGTAGTGGTTATTGATTATTGATGTGGCAAAGAGTGAGGGGATAGGCCCATTGTGAATGCAGGCAAGCGATTTCTTAAGAATAAAGAGCAGGTCCAGGAAAATCTAAGTTAATTATATGTACCTATGTTCTATTATATGTAATAAAAATAGAAATATTTTTAGAACATAGCAATAAAATGATTTCTTTACATAGTTGATCTGAGATATTCTTCAAATTTAGGGCATAGTAATCTATAACACTTTGTCCTTCAGAATACCTGAAATTAAGAGAGTATGGTGATGATAAGAGCAACAATAATAGCTAAAATTAATTTATTTCCATATCTATATTAATTTATCAATCATATAGCTATTCAAAATCTGTAGGTAGGTAGATTCTATTAGTATCTTCATTTTGCGGCTGGAATTTGAGGCACAGAGAGGGAAGCAAATTTGCCAGTTTCACGGAGCACTTGTGGTAGAATCTTATTTGAATCTTGTCAATTTGACTATGACACCTGGATGTGCTATATGAGAGGAAAACAAAAGAAAGCAAAGTGTATAAACTAGTGAATTCTTTATATGGGTCATCGAAGCCTGTGTGTCACTCAGTAGCTAGTGATTATAAGATTATATTTTATACTATATCTTGTTAGGTGTAGTATTAACCAGATAATGAAACACTTTTAGTTACCAGTCTGATCAAATCCTTGATCACTTTCCATAATTCAGTTGTCAATCACAGTGAGCAAAAAGCCCTCCATAGATCAGTGTCTACTTAGGAAATAACCCCAGGACTTACCTTGGAAAGTGGGGAGTAAGCGCACCAGTGAAACTTCAGATGGAGAGCGAGATAGCAGGAAGATATCATTTCAAAATATAAACATGAATTTCAGACCAAAATAGTTAAAATGGAACTTCTATATACATATACACTACAAATATTCACAAAATGTGTATTTAAAGTCTTCCTTTCACAGATATGCAATTTGAATAAATATATAAACCACATATATTAATCTAATTGTCACAGCTTTCATTTCTCTGGACAGTTTTTGAAGACACACAAAGTTGACAATTTATAAAAAGCTTCTTGAGAAGACGTTATCAAATCTTTATAAGCAGATGAATGTAATAGCTGGAGCTTTCTCAATTGCATTCCAAAGGCAGCACAAAAGTCTATAAACAACAACAAAAACCTATCACATTCCATGCATCATATGACAATTTGTGAGGGTATCATAGTTTTAATCCACAGATGAATTCATAAAGACTTTGTAGAAATAAAAAAAAAATACAAGTATCTTAACCCTGTAGTGAATGACCTTGGTCATTCATTTTGGGGGTCATTTCATTTCTGGGGAGTACATTGTGGATTATAAGTATAAAAAACGAGTGGAAAATTTTGTATTATTCATTTTGAAGGCTCTTTTTATTAAGAGAAGAAATGAAATTCAATGAAAATCATTTTGCTGATAATTATAATGAAATATGAAGTGCTCTGAATATATTCTATTGCAGGCAATATAGAAGAAATGACTCTATCTGCTCAATGCCTGATTTAATGGATTGGTTCCACAAAGCTTAGTCCTGGCTCATTTCTGTGAGCCGTCATCAGGCTGAGAATTGGTGAGGTTGCTTCCAAATGGGGGGAGGAAGAGGGTTTGATTTGAAAGATGAAGAGAATCACAGACAATCTTGTTTTAATTCCCAAGGCTTAACTGTTTATAAATTGTTACTGGGCAAGTTGCCTAAGCAAGTCATCTTGGTAACCACAGGGAGCAGAGTTAAGTTGTGACTTTGACCATGTCAGAAATCAGTTTGAAGTCAGGGCAACAACCACAGCCATGGTTTCCAGGGAAGAAACACGTAGGGCAGAATCATATGCAGCAATATTCAAGCAGTCTTAACATTATTAATTCAAAAATCTGCCCATCATCTTTTTTCTAACCTGTCTAATACAATTCCGCATTTTTAAAAAAAGAGATTAACAATGATGCCAAACTGGATATGAATACATGAAAATAATAGTGCAGGGCCTCCCTGGTGGTGAAAGGGGTTAAGCACAGCACTGTGAAGCTATCCGCAGCCTCCATAGCATGAGTTTTAGATCCCCAGCCAGGGAGCAACCCAGACCTCTCCTGTCTCACCTGCTTCTCCCCTCAGAAGTGAATTTCAGTAGATCTGCCTGTTCTGCTCCCCACTGTCTCTGGTGAATCTTCTCACCCCCTGCATCTCTGGCTTACACCCTAGTTCTCGTATGCATAAATAAATAAATCTTAAAAAGAAAAAGAAAATAATAGTTGCAGCAGTAAAAAATTTTTAAAACATATTTTGAGATGTAGTTTCCTGCATGCCTTGTATCTGAAATAAGGAATCCCCTGTGACCACCGTAGCCTACCCACATCTGTCCTTGGTTGCTGCTTGCTGATGCTTAGTGCCCTGAAGCTTGGGTTGCAAGGTTCATTGGAGGGTTGCTGTGATGGCAAACTGAAGCCTAGGAACACAGGGCTGGAATTCACAGTAACTGCTTTAGAACCCAATGATTATTTTCACTGTGATTAATGGAATTGCAGGTCATTTAATAAGGAACATTTATTTATTATTTTAAAATACTTATTTATTTATGCATATAAGAGCTGGGATATAGGCCAGAGAAGTGGGGAAGTTAGAGGATTCACCAGAGATAGAGTGGGGAACAGATCAGGCAGACTGAGTGAAATACACTGTTGAAGGGAGCAGCAGGCGAGCCAGGAAAGGTCTGCTGCACCATGTGTGTTGCTCCCTGACTGGCCAGGGATTGAACTGATGCTTCAGAGGCTTCAGATTGCTTCACAGTGTGTTGCTTAACCCCTTGTGCCACCAGGGAGGCCCCTAATAAGGCAAATTTAAACCTAGGATGGACATTCCAAAAGGCCACATGATTTTCAGGTGATTTTGAGGTTTTCTATCACATACAAGTATCTTATATCTTTTTAATGTAAATAGTTCAGAAGTGGGATTTAAATTTCATAATAGTGGCCTCCCTGGTAGCACAGGGGTTAAAGTATTAGCACTATCAAGTTATTGCCAGCCACTGCAGCATGAGTTCATTCCTCAGCCAGGGATTTAACACACTTGGTGCAGCAGACCTCTCCTGTCTTGCCCGCTGCTCTCCCCAGCAGTGTATTTCAGTAGATCTCACCCCCCACACCTCTGGCCTCCACCCCAGCTCTTGTATGCATAAATAAATAAAATCAATCTTTCAAAAAATAAAATTCATAATAACCTAAAGGCTCAAAATATCTTTTTTTTTAATGGATTTTATTGTTTTCCTTAGATTCTATTTATAATTTTGCAGTTCAAATCTCCTTAGCAGTAAAAAGTCTTAGCCTTGGGCCTCCCCTGGTGGCGCAGCTGTTGCGCGTTCCCAGGCCGCCGGCAAGGGTCCCACCAAAAAAAAAAGTCTCAGCCTTGCCTTTACATTGACATATGAGAGACTATAGTCACTAGAAGTGAAACTCAAAAACTTAATGATAATTAAGGCCAGAGGTGTGGGGGTGAGAGGATTCAGCAGAGAAGGGTGGGTAGCAGAACAGGTGAATCCCCTGAAATACACTGCTGAGGAGAGCAGTTGAAGAGACAAGAAAGGTCTGTTCCTGTTATTACTAATTCTCAATATTAATAATATTAATAATAATGTTTGAATTTAATATCCAATTTTCCTCACCATAAATCCAGGGTGTTTTAGTTAAACTACTGAGGTAGGTGAGTTTCTATCCCATTTCCTACACATGCAAGTGATTTCTTTCCTCCCTGGGCTTGGACATTTTCCATTGTAAAGTGGGGGTATTTTAATGCCTATACCAACAGGTTGTGCTGCAGATCAATTACATAAAATATGCATATATTATTTTGTACATCTGTGAGCACTCAAATATTAGCAATTATCATGAAAAACAATCTGGGACTGTAAAATGGCACAGCCAATATGGAAAACAATGGGGAATCTTAAAAAAAAACAAGGAGTAGAAATGCCATGTGACCCAGGTATTCCACTTCTAGGTATTTACCCCAAAAATGTGAAAACGATAATGTGCACCCCTGTGTTCATTGGAGTATAATCCACATAGCCAAGATATGGAAACAAACTAAATGCCCATTGATAGACAAAAAGATGAACTCTTGCTATTTATAATAATATAGATGGACCTAGAGAAATAGATGCTACATGAAGTAAGTCATACTGAGAAAGACAAAAGCTGCCAGATTTCAGTCAGATGTGGAAGATAAAAGAAACAAAACAAATGAACAAAACAAAACAAAAAGTTATAACTTTAAAAACAAATGGTTGGGCCTCCCCTGGTGGTGCAACGGTTGAGCGCTAGGCTGTGAAGCTGCCCCCAGCCTCTGCAGAGCCCGTTCGATCTCCTCCTGCTATGCCCACTGCTCCCCTCAGCAGTATATTTCAGTTAGTCTGCCCGTTCTGTTCCCCACTCTGTCTCTGGTGAATCCTCTCATCCCCCACACCTCTGGCCTGTACCCCAGCTCTCATATGCATAAAGAAATAAATCTTTAAAAAAAATTAAAGAAAAATGGCAGTAACACTCCTGAATAATGTAACTGAAATACTAACAAGCACACACACTGGGTATGCATGTGTGATTCTGTAATTAAGCCAATCTAGCATTACATCATGGTGTGTACACAGAACCTGTTGAGAGATGTCAACTCAGTGTATGGGTTATCATTAAATTCCACTAAATATAAAATGCTTTCTTTGAATGGAAACTTGGAATTCATGAACTCCTAAAGACAGGGTAATAGAACTCGATCAAAAATTTCCAAGGCAATTTATAAATCAAGGGAAACAATAAAATGGAAACTCCTGTTAGCTTGCAGGAACAAATCACCATTATCAATTCTCATAAGGGTAGTTTGGGTTCTGTGGCAATGCTTCAAACAAGTTGAAATTTATTGGATTTGTTTTATGTGTTCAGGAGTCTCTGATTGTCATCTCAACTCTTTCTGAAATACTTTAATGAAGATAAAATGGTTGGAAATAACTGGGGTGGAAAGACTGTTAGATTTATAATGAGGAGGTACAAGACACACAGCTTACTATGAACTAATATTGTATAAAATATGGGAATGTTAGAGCACTCCTATTTGATTGGGAAAACCTCAAATGAAAACCAAATCACTGTCTCTGTGCAAAGGATCTTAAAAACTTATAGACAGGTCCTTCTTAAAATAGTTTCCTGCTTTAAACATGAAGAAAACTACCAAAAACATGTATTTATTAATAGTCTTCCAATATTTTCAATAAATGATTATGCTTTTGACAGTGTCTATATAAATGTACCATGCTTGGGATTAGTCAGTACTTCACCATAACAGCTTTTTCTTATTTATATATGAAGGCAGCTTTATGCAATTCAAAGTGTGGATTCCAGAAATAGAACTCAGAAAAACCAGGGAGAACCTGGTTTTAGTCAACAGTTCTCAGTAGGAATCCAAGTCCAATTTTGATGGACTTATTTTTCACAACATTAAAATGTCTTATCTATCCTGAAAATCTAGTGTAAAAATCAAGAGAAAAAATATTTGAAAAAGAAAATGGCATCAGTTTTGCATAATGACTTGACATGTGTTTTCATAGCACCACATTACACTAGTATTAATACACATCTCACTCTTGCTGTCTAAATTCCGCTGGCCTGTTTGGACCTAACTAATTTAAAAACAGTTACTGCATCAGGACTTGATCAAGATAGGAAGTGATTAAGATTTGTTTCTCTTCTTGCATTTTAACTGTAAAACAGGATTTCATGCATTTCAAACCCTATTAGTTTATTTGGTGTAAGTGACCTTCCCAACAACCTTTCTTGGATACAGAATGCTGGACTGTGTTCATGATTAGCAGAGAGAACTATGCCAAATGTGACTTTTAGACCTATTTTCTGATTCAAATTTAGTAGATCTAATAAAAAAATACCTTAGGCTTTGCAGCTGCATCCATTTGTACATGCAAATTCAGTAATTGCTTATATAAATTGAGTAAACTGTACATGAAAACAAGCTGTTAAATGTTCAATTAATCAGTTTGCAAAAAATCTCCTAATGTTCTTACCACCAGTATACTCTTTCACAGATCATTCATAGGAGCTGAAAAGCAATAGAATATTCCATTTGCACGAGCAAGGTTTCTTTATTTCCTGTTGGTTGGCTCTGGATCAATTGTACATTCAACACTGTTTTCTGCACCCTGAGGCTCCTTGGTGAACCAGACAGGTAAAATCCATGTTCCTCAATCACATTCATTTTTAACATTGAGTAAGCAATGGAGATTTAAATGGAGATGTTACTCATCTCCCAGTCTTGTTTATCCAGTCTTTGTTCTCTCATAAGGCCCGTGAAGGTACTGAGAATGATAATATGGAAATAATGTAGCACTGAGATCCAGATTTTGGATTGGAATTTTTAGAGAACAATTCCCATATTTTTAAAAAAATTCCTCATGTGTAATATTGGGGGTTCAACCAGATGTCATTATGTGGCATACATCCTCGATGCACTGTAAGTCCACCTTGCTTCCACTTGGGAAGGGATGTGTTAACATGCTGATTCTCACCAGACAGGTGGGTAGCAGGAATGGGAAATCTGCATTTCTAACAAACCTCAGGACATACTGACATTCTCTGTACCCAAGATGCATTTTGAGTATTGAGGGCAGAGTCTAGGCTGCACTCTGCATTTGCCTATCCTGGCTTCTGCTTAGCCTTGGGACAAAAATAAAAACGAAAAAATCAGAAAATTTAGCTAGAGAGAGGAAAGTATCCTTAATTCAGGTGAACACACAGGCATGGACTGGACCCCATAACCTGTGCATGTGAAATGAGGAGGGCAGGTTATATGAAACCTTTCCTTGAACTTCCCAGTGTTTTTTAATTTACTTTGCAGTGGGTCACATAGATGGACACTTAGAAGATGAGAAGCAGCCCATCATCTACATTATAGGAAATGACAGCAGACTCCATGCACTGCTTCTTGGTGAGAAATCGCTTCCCAGCACTTTTCTATACCATTACAGCAATCCTTTTCATTGCCCAAGTCTAACATAAGAAAACGAAGTCCTAGAGTAGTTTAGTAATTTCTCCAATTTCATATAACTAGTGAGTAGTGGAGCACAATTCTAAAGCAATTCTGTGTAACTCCAGAGCTATGTTATGCAAAATGCACCTCATTATTACTCAGCACTATCACCTTTCCATATCTTGACACAATTACTAGTTTGGTGGTAGAAGGCACATTATGCAGAGAAATGAAAGAACATTGATTTTATCAGTTGATATTATTTAAAATATCAACATTTGGTATGATTCATGTTTCTTGAAATGATGACCTATTCAAGAACTTGGATTTTTACATTTCTCAGATTTAATGAAGATATAGTTCAATGGATACAACATTCTATGAAAGTTTCTATTAATATGTATGTGTATCAGGAAAAATGTCTTGTCAAATACTCAAGATGTGCATTTGGTGGGTTTTTCTTTTTTAAATCTTTTAACACCAAAAGTAAAGAAAGAACCTGTTCATAGTGTTTGGGCTAAAAAGTTCTGAGGATTATTCGTTATCTACTTCCTTTGGGAAATGGAGAAACTTTATTTTCTTAAAAGTCAAATGTAGAAGAAGGAAGTAAAATGGTATTCTCATTCTTGAATGTTTTCTTCCTTCCCAATACACATAACCTTTTGGAAGCAGATAAAAAGCTTTGTTTCTAGAATTGTCCCAGATTATGAGGAAATTTGATCACGGTTATTACCTAGTATGGGTGTGATGGTGTGAATGGCCCCCAAAACAAATGTTATTGTTGCATTTCTGGGAACTTAGTTTGGGGGGAAGCTGATTTTCCTTTTCCTCTGACTTTTTCATTTAATATGGAAAGATACTATTCTCCACTTTATACATTAATAAGGAAATGCGCAAAGTAGAATTTTTAATAGTGCCAGCTGGGAAAACTAACCTGGGGAAATGAAAGTTGATGAGGATGAAGTACAATTTTTTCTAGTGTATGAAGGGTAGGTAACCTGTGGATGAGGTGGGTGATTCATTCTATTTGACCTCTGTTTTCAACTTAAACCGATATGTGAACTTCAAAGTAGACAGATTTGGGCTCAATATGAAGACCCTGCTCATTTCAGAACTGTCTGAGGATGAAACACTGCCTTAGGTTGTTGAGAGTTCTAGGAATAGGTACAGACAAAGGTCGGGCCCACACAGCACCACGCTGTGGGGAATTAAACATCAGAGAGTGGATTGGACAAGATCATCCTTAAGGTCTTTTCCAATTTCCCGGTTGGGGCTCTGTTGTTTGAAGCTGTGTACCTGCAGGCAGGCACTGATAAGAATCAGATTGGTTTGCAGGAGGGACTATGGTGAATCTGCCAGATCAGGAGTTTATTTCTCTTCTCAGGTTTGTCTGCCCTTTGTGTGCCCTTGGCTTTCAAGTTTCTTTCAGTCCCAATAGCCAAGTTCCTCTATTCTGATGGCATGTTTAGTCCTGGAGTTCCAGTTATCCCAACTTCCATGTTTATCAACCCTGAATCTAAACATACTATATGGGGATGCCCTGGTGGCCTAGGGGTTAAGTCTCAGAGCTATCACTGCTAGTCTGAGCTGGAGCCTGGCCAGGGAGCTAACCTACATGGTGCAGCACACGTCTCCAGTCTTGTCCACTGCTAGTCTCAGCAGTGTATTTCAGTCAATCCATCTGTTCTGCTCCTCACTCTATCTCAGGCAAATCCTCTCACCCCAGCACCTATGACCTATACCACACCTCTTCTATGCATAAATAAATAAATAAATAAATAAATAAATAAATAAATCTTTAAAAATAAACACACCTGTACGACTCTCCTGAAGGCTAGATTGACTAGGCAGAAGTGGCTGTGTGTGACACCGGAAACAACCCAACCAGCAGATTGGCCCTGCATTAATGATTTCAGGTAGTATAAAATTTATAGTTAATGGAGTAGTTTCAGTCACAATGACTAGAGGAGGGGCATATTTTTTTAATCACCATCCTTTCAGAAACCCTCAAGCATGCAGTGACAGGCACTGACTCTGTATTCATTCATTGCACTCCTTAGTGTGAGCATGCAGGGAACGATATTCAGGATTCCAGTTCTAACAAGCCTAAATTGTGTGACTGGACAATGCACACCAGAGCCTGGAGCCTAGGCAGGACTGCTGTCTGCATGAGTGATTAGGCACATTTCCCTCTAAGAAGGAGATCAGCTTCACACATTAGTCCCAGGAATAAGCAGAGGTAGGAATCAAGGAGGACAGCCACTTAGTAAAATGGGAACTAAATACCACTCTCAAATCCAGCTCTGAGTAAAATAAGGCAGTATTGTAAGTTGTAAAGATAGTGTACATATGTAGGGTAAGGAAAAATGTCAGGCTTTTCTGCCCTCCCGCCATCAGGGTAGATGATGGATCCTTGCGGCCCTGAATGCACGCCTGATGGCAGGCACCTGGAGTAGGGTGTGGGCATAGGTAGATGGATTCACCTGGGCTGAGACTGGGCTTTTAAGGGCAGCATCACGGGGACGCCAGGAGAAGTCAATAGAGAAGCTGAGAAAGAAGCGGCAGAAGCCGAGAGAGGGCTGGAGAGCCCAGATAGAATGAAGACTTGCTGGGGGCTGGGAGGACTGCCAGCCTCCCGGCCCCCCAGCACCCCTGCCTGCTGTGTACCAGGTAAATCCCAATAAAAAGACCTGCAAAAAGCCACTAAGGACTCTGATTCCTCCTTTACCTGGTCTGCTGGATCAGAAAACCTGCACTGTGGTCCATTCTTGACCTTACAATATATAAGAACATTCTTCACTTGATAGTCAAATAAATTAAATGTTTATTTGAATCCCATAGGCATTTTCAGAATTCAGATATATTTGACTGAAGGTAATTATTTTCCGAATTCTTTCAGGTTTATTCTTGAAAATCTAACTTTAACTTATTAAATGGTCTTTATGTTATCAATTTCTCAAATAATTATGCTTTAGAAACAATTTTTCCATTATTTATTTGCTTATACATGACTTGTTTTAGGGATGAGGAACAGAAAGATTCATTAAGAGGAATCAAGTGAAAGGGCATTTCATATTAACATGTACCTTGATGGAGTTCATAAGTTATTCAAAGTGGTAAGTTTTATATTCATATCAGAACCTGTATTAAACATATCTTCATATTTGTACTTGAAAACTACATTAAAATTATGAAGCATTATTTGTAAAGGGCTTCAATTTAAATTTGGAGACAACTTAAAGTGTCTTTATTAGAAAAGTGAAATATTTTCAAAGACAATCCGAAAAGTCCTATAAAACACTAGAAGAGTTGAGTGTAGCAAATTCTTAGGAAATAGGCTTGAAATACAGAAACCAACATTTTTCTACAATTACCAAGAGGAAACAGAAATTTAAATTAAACAAAAACAAAATATTGATGAGAAAAAGTGAATTTCCTAAAGATATAAATGCCATAGTTATAGAATAAAATTTCAGTCGTTGAAAAACAGTCAATTCCCCCAAAACTGACTTATAGATTCACCACTATCAAAACTGAAACAATGTGACATGTTAAAATTTGAAAACTTTTTCTACGGTTTTTATGGGAAAAAATGACAGAGTAACCAAAATAATTTTGAAAAAGTATAGTACCTAATTTCAAGAGTTTCTCTAAAAGTGAGTTATCAGGGCCTCCCTGGTGGTGCAAGGGGTTAAGAACAGCACTGTGAAGCAACCCGCAGCCTCTGCAGCACGAGTTCGATCTCAGGCCAGGTAGGGAGCAACCCACAGGGCAAAACTGACCTCTCTTGTCTTGCCCGCTTCTCCCATCAGCAGTGTATTTCAGTCAGTCTGCTGGTTCTGTTCCCCACTCTGTCCCTGGTGAATCCTCTCATCTTCCACACCTCTGGCCTGCACCCCAGCTCCTGTGTGCATAAATAAATAAACCTTAAAAAAATAAGAAAATAAATAAAAGTGAGTAATCAAGACATAGATGGATAACAAAATGTTTTATATATATATATATATATATATACACACACATACATATATCTCAATGAAACAGAATAGAAATAACCCTCACTGACTTTTTCATAATTGCATTAATGCACCTTCGTGGAAAGTAATGATGTTTTCAATGAATCAGGTTGTAAATATTGGACATTTATATGCCAAAAAATGTACTTCAATTTTTACATGAAAAGCCACTGGAGAAAAATTAGTAAATTAGACTTTATTAGTTTAAAAACTCTTACATTGTGAAAGATATTGTTAAATGAAAAGACAAGACACAAGTTAGAAGAAAATACCAGTAATAAAAATATAATAAAATATATTAAAATTTTTCAAATTCTGTACTAAAAGACAAATAATGTACAATGGACAAAATATTTTAATACTTTGTTAACGAATTATAGTTGTTCAAGAAACACATGGGAAGATATTCAATCTCATTGGCAATAATGAAATGCAAATTAAAACTCTACTGTGATAGCACCAAAACAGACAAACAAAAAGCATTACTACCAAATGTGTGCTAGGATGTGAAGCAATGAATACTCTTATTCATTGATGTAAATAGAAAATAGCATAAACTACTTTAAAGACAACTGGGCAATTTCTCATAGAATCAAACATGTACTTATCACAAGCCCCAGCAAATCTGCTATAGGAGTTCATGCCAGTGAAATGAAAACATAAGGTTCCACACCTGTGCACGAATGTTTACCACTGCTTTACCCATAATTGCCAAAACGTGGGGAGAACAAGAAAATGTCCATTAATTTTTGAATAGATAAGGAGATTATGGTACATAGAATGAGACATATCATAAAAATCAAATGATTCCTATAGCAGCACAGATGAATCTCAGAAGCGCTATGCAAGTTAAAGAGGCACCAGCCACTGAAGGCTGCATGTATGATTTTAGTCATAGGTCACGCTGAGAAGGACAAAATTATAAGGAGAGGAATGATACTAGCATTTATCAAATACCAGAAGAGGGCTAGGGGACTGACTACAAAGCTGAATTAAGAAACAAGTAAGGACCTCCCTAATGGCACAAGGGGTTAAGACGCAGCACTATGAAGCTATCCGCAGCCACTGCAGGACGAGTTCAATGCCTGGTCAGGGAGGGACCCACATGGCACAGCAGACCTCTCCTGCCTCACCCACTGCTCCCCTCAGCAGTGTATTTAAGTACATCTGTCTGTTCTGCTCCCCACTCTGCCTCTGGTGAATCCTTTCACCTACCACATCTCTGGTCTGCACCCTAGCTCTTGTATGCACAAATAAATAAATCTTTTTTTTTAAAAAAGAAACAAGTAAGATGAAGAAGTTATATTTTGTTTGTGATTGTGGTTCAAAGGTCTATAAATACATTTGTAGAAGCTCATTAAACTCTACCCTTACAATGAATGCCTCCTACTATATATTTGCCAACTATTCTTCTAACAAGCGAGTTGAAAAGGGGAAAATTCTCACTATAATGCAGTAAATGGAAACTAGTGAAATAGCAGGTGGTAATGAAATGTCCAGCACCACTCCTGTGTCTAGTTTGATAATTAAATGAATTATAACAATATGGTATGGAACTTCTGGAATTCCATAAGCAGCATCTATTTTCAGATGTACTTAAGAGAAACGCTACAACAATCTAGCAGCGTGAGCTATATAATATTGACTTAACATAAGCAATGTTATTTTGTAAGACCACCCCCCCCCACCATCTTAAACAAAATAACCCAAATAAGATACTGAAGCTGTCTTCAGGGTTGAGTGAATGCACTGGTTACAGTGTCATGGTGATAACCTGATAGCTCACCCCTGGAGGCCTGAACACCTCTATCTTCTCTGATTGTATAAAGGAAAAGGTGCTCTTTTGTTCTTATTGGCACTGTCTCCAGGGACAAAGGAATAGATGGGCTAACCTCTTCTACCCACTGGGGTTTTAGACACTTAATAATGGACTTGAAAGAATGTCTTTTCCCATGTATTTCTGTAAGGGTGACTTAATTCACACCCCTTTTTTTTTCAGTTTTATTCAAGTCTTTCATATAAAATATTTTTTCATGAGCCAGTATCTTTTATTGGAGTTTAATTCATTTGCAGGATTCCTGAGTATTTTGGAATATTTAATTCTCTACCTTCATTTGCAACAACATTTGACATACACAGCACTGAGCACTCGCTCACCTTAGCACAGTGCTGAATTTGATACGCCGCAGAACATCTGATGGTCTGGTTGCACTTAATATGTCTAATGGAAATGTAATATTCTCACATTGTGTTTGCCCTCCTAGGAGCACTGAATTATTTATGAATAGCCTCATGTCTCTCTAAGTAAGACACAACTCTTTTACTAAGCAACGTGAAAGAGGTTTCCCAGGTCAGCCATAAGGACAATCTCTCAGCACACAAACCCCACACTAGGGGCTGCTTTTTCCTGGACCATTACAGTTCTCCAACAGTGGACAAAACCAGATAGCTGCTGCCCCCAGCTCCCATCTGGCAGAATGGGAGGGGGGGCATGTGCGCACACATGCACACACACACATAGTCTGTATTTGGCAGGGCATCTATTGTTCACGCAGCCTCATATCCCCTTACAAGTGCAAAATGAGCCAACATCTAGAGGCTGTTGTCCCCAAAGTGAACATCCATGGGTGGTACCACATTTTGGATATGTCTTCTTTGGGAATGCTACATGCTTTCCCTGGGGGTTATCCTTGCACTGGGAACACTTCAAAGAGACTAATCTGAAGTGTGCTTTTGGATAATGAGTTTGACTTTAAACCTAGAAGAGGTAGATTTGAATTTCAGCTCCTAAATTAATGGCTGATGGATTTTTCCTACTCTTATATATAATGATTGCTATGCTGTGAAGGTTTGAGGAGCTCTCCCAGGTATTAGCACAGGGCATGGACATGGAGAAGATTTTCAACGAGTACCAGTAGACTTTTCTAATGCTAACTAATACTCAGACTTTATTCAGGTATATGGAAGTTTCTTTAAAAAAAAAAAAGATTTATTTATACAAGCACAGGGCACAGTCAGAAACGTGGGAGAGTGAGAGAATTCACCAGAGACAGAGCGCGGAACAGGACAGGCAGACCAATGAAATATACTGCTGATGGGAGCAGCGGACGTGGCAGGAGAGGTCTGCGCGCCATGCGGGACCCTTGCTGGTGGCCGGGGATCGAAACAGCGCTGCAGAAGCTGTGGGCACCTTCACAGCCTAGCTAGCGCTCAACTGCTGCACCACCAGGGGAGGCCTGGGAAGTTTCTTTATTACTTCCGTAATCTAGCAAATATTAAGAGGTGCAGATATCTATGCATGGAACTTGTCTGTGACCCCAGCATCACTCCTAGCCACATTCAACAGTTTTCCTCTACTGGGCATGACTGGATACGGTCTGGGACGTGCTCTCCTCAGACTTAGATCTGTTCTAATCTCTTTGCTGGTCATCCCAGTTTCTGCTGTAAAGGGGATCATGGTGTAATCTCCAGAAATAGCAAGGAATATAAGTCGTTATGATCAAATGACTAATATGGCTTTAGACAACACCCTTTGGGAAAATGGAGCATGGTATCCACCTAATCTTTTTAGGCAGCTATAACAGAACAACAGAGGGCAGGGGGTAGGTTATCAACAACAAGTATCAGTTGTCTCAGCTCTAGAGGCTAGAAGTTCAAGATCAAGGTGCTGGCAGGTTTGGTCTTTGGTAAGGAGCTTTGTGCTGGGTCAAGGACAGGTCTTCTTGCTGTGTTCTCACATGGTGGGAGAGTCTCTGTGGTCATTTTTTTATAAGGTAACTAACCCCATTCCTGCAGTTTCATCCTCATGACCTAGTCATTTCCCAAAAGCCACCCTGATATCATCACATTGGGGGTTAGAGTTCCCACATGTGGAGAGTAACACTTAGTTCATAGCAATCTTGATCCAGAGAAGTTTCAAAAATTGAATTAGAATTTTAAAAAAAAGTGAAAAAATGGCTTATATATTTGGTTTAAAATCTTTTGATAAGCCTTTTAAATGTCATAACATCTTTGCAAAATACATATAAAAATATCAGCATGACTCATATTATCAAAGGGAGACTTGAATGCCTTCTTCTCATTTGATCAGAGTTAAAAAGAAAAATACACAACCATCACACCCTAGGTCAATCTTATTACTTTTAATAATTGGCAGGACTTCTAAATTTGATCAATAGCTGGTTGAAATTTTTAGACTTCTGCAATAAAATGGATGATCCTGTATCTCAATTAGGAAACATATCTAGGAAAGATGTCCAAGGTTTTTCTCATCTACTTGGTGAGTTTTATATAAGCAAGTATTTCTACATAAAATATCTAAACAGACTTATATCTAGCATGCTGAAGTGCATAACTCTTAGTCGAGCAAGAAACAATGTAATATCTGAAGGAAGCTATTCATGTTAGAGTTCTTTATTTAATTTTATATTTTGGTGAGATGAGGAGATAATCAATACTTCTTAGAAGTAGTAAAGAGTAGGTCCCATGCCAGTGTAAATCTTCATGAGTCATACCTAAGATTTTTGGAAAAGGAACCAGAAGCACATTGCAAGCCCAAACATAGAACAAATTTAAGCATGTTGATCCATCTATTTCTTTAAAGATTTATTTATTTATGCATACAAGAATGGAGGTACAGGCCAGAGGTGTGGTGGCGGGGGGTGGTGAGAGGATTCACCAGAGACAGTAGGGAGCAGAACAGGCAGACTGACTGAAATACACTGCTGAGGGGAGCAGCGGACAAGTCAGGAGAGGTCTTGCTGCGCCATATGGGTTGCTCCCTGGCCAGGGATCAAACTCATGCTGCAGTGGCTACGGTTAGCTTCATAGGTTGTGTCTTAACCCTTTGCGCCACCAGGGAGGCCCTCCATCTATTTGATTACTGCACATTTTTTTTTATACCCGAAATATGGGCATTGTGTGAAGTTTTAGGTTAGAAGATGCCCCCCACTCCAGGCCTCCAAAAAAATAAAGACATTTCATCATTCCATTTGTACTGGAGAGCTAAACTGGGGAGTCAGCAAATGGAGCACTTAGAACCTAGAATAAGTGAAATGTTAATGGGGAGACATTTACAAGATATGATGGAAATAAATGATCGCTGACCTCTTGAGGGTACTATTTGAATTGGATCTTGAGGGATTAGCAAGAATTTGTCAAATCTAGTATGAAGAGGAGGGCGCATGTGCCAGAATAAATACTGTTTACGCCTGCTGGGCCACAGTCCTAATAAGGCCCAGTGGGGCTGTTGAACATTTCCTGTTCTCATAATCCCAGGATGAGGCCAATGGGGCAAATGGCCAGTGTGAACCACTCAGTGCATTTTGGCCCTCCAAGATCAAACCAGAAAACGGATGCAAGTGAATTTTCCAAGCTGAAAGCTGAAATTACTTTTTTTATGTGACCGCTTTCTAAGATATGGGATTGGCTCTCACAGGAAAATCAGCTGTGTGTGGGATTTCCTCTGAGCCTCCTAATTGCTTTGTAGGTCTCAACACACCGCACAGTGTTGTCAGGGATTGCTATGGATATAGCCAACTCTGTTCTGCTAAACAAAACCAGTGATTTGGAAAAATTACAGGCCTGGATGCCATCTTTGGCACCACCCTCCCTGCTAACAGTTAAAAAAAAGGGGAAGGGAAAAAAAAAAAGCTTTGATTTGTGCACCAAACCAAGAAAGGTTTGTTTGTCAATGCAGAAGATGGCGATCCTTTGTAAAAGGAAGTAAGATGAAACACCAAGTAAATTTAGATGAATTAAACTAGGGTGATGACATCTTGGCGTTTGTGGTTCTTTCTTTTTGAACAGTTATTTGAAAACAAAAATGACATGTTCTTTGCAGTGCTAACCACATGCAAGTACTGCTTAGCAGCTGGTCGTAATGACAACTCCTTTACAAGAGCCCATTAGTCAGGAAACAGATATTTATGGGCACCAAGCTCCTTTTCTAGGGACTTGAAAAACACAGGATTATGTATAGACCTTAGTTAATAAATATAAAGATACTGAATGTCTCTGTTTTGTTTTGTTCTTTTATCCCCTACCCTGAAGTGGGCTGGATTTTTGTAAAGTTTCAGAAAGAAACTTTCTGGGCCTCCCCAGTGACTCAGCAGTTTGAGCACTGCGCTGTGAAGCTGTCCACAGCCTATGCAGTGCAGGTTCGATTCCCGGCCGGCCAGAGAGATTCCCACATGGTGAGGCAGACCTCTCCTGCCTCGCCCGCTGCTCCCCTCAGCAGTGTCTTCAGTCTGTCTGCCTTTTCTGCTCCCTGCTCTCTCTGGTGAATTCTCTCACTTTACCATGCCTCTGACCTGTATCCCAGTTCTTGTATAAATAAAAATAAATCTTTAAAAAAAAAAAGAAACTTTCTTAACTTAAAACTACTTACCCTTTTACTAGTATTCCACATTAGGGAGAAGGAGCTTGTGTGTCTCACACATGCTTATGGGATTTGTGAAGATACACACATGACCACATCAGTAAGCACTGTTTAAGATGGTGAGTACAGATGGGAGCTCTGAATTCCCCACCCCAGAAGAGAAAGAACATGACAGTAATCTGGAAGGAAAGTCTTATATTTCCTTTGTAACATGCATGTTTTTAAAAATTCTTTTTTTTTTTTCCAAATCGAGGCAACATTGGTTTACAATGCTGTATATCATTTAGAGATATAGGATGACACCCTTCAGCACTCAGGAGCCAGTGTCCTCCAACGCAGTCCATTTCTTTGTAAAACAAAGCAAAATCTAAAATAAACTCATGATCCTACTGCATATTTGTCTATATTAACAAGTGTGTTTATGCCCCCACACCAAATTCACATGGAGGAAAAATCAGGGTGTCTTACAGGAGATGGAAGGAACAGCCTGTTCCCCATGCTAGAGAAAACCCACCTGAGTCTGACTGGCAGCTGATGCCAGTCTGTTTAGGGATTTGCATTCTTCTTTTCTGACACATTCATAAGGCACCCATTGTCCTTGTCCCAACAATTCCCTACACTTCCTGTAATCTTTCATGGTATTTTTTAGAATCATCACTCCACAATCAACACTGCTGTTTTTACAATCTTGTCAGTGCATTTCTGCCATCTCCGTGTATTAGCTCAAATCTGGCTCTGATCTGAAGCTGTCCTTGAGCACAAGTCTTTTCCAGTCAGTTGTTTTATATCTTTAGTAGGCACCAGTGTCCAAGAAGCAAACATTTCACAAACTATCTCTTCATAAATGAAACTGTCCTTCCCAAACAGGCATCTTGAGCCATCCAACATCCAGGTCTGCAAAGGCTTGAGCAGTATCTCCAATGACTACTCCACCCCTCAGACCTGCCTGATAGTCATAGAGAAGTCTTATTACCACCCACTACCCCATCATATAAACTCACTGATGAAAACCTCCAGTCACTTAAACACAATTTCTCTTCTTCCCAGGCTGCTTTTTCAGATACTCTCATGACAACCGTTTCAGTTATTGAAATAGCCAATGACCAACTAATTCATTTATTGACTATATGGGGTGCCTAGTCCACTAGACACTTTTACCTCAATTTACCACAATTCTCCATTCTTTTTTTTAAAGATTTATTTATTTATTTATACAAGAAACGGGGTACAGGCCAGATGCACAGGAGGGTGAGAGGATTCACCAGAGATAGATCGGGGAACAGAACAGGCAATCTGATGAAATACACTGCTAAGGGGTGCAGCAGGAGAGACAGGAGAGGTCTGCCCCGCAATGTGGGACCCTCTCCCGCCTGCCGGGATTGAACCAGCACTGCAGAGGCTGAGGACAGCTTCACAGTGCTGCGCTCAACCCCTGTGCCACCAGCGGAGGCCCTATTCTCCATTCTTAAAGTTCTTCTTAAGGAACACCCCTCCCCCCACAGGTAGTCTTTTTTAAAAAACGATTTATTTTTATTTATTTATGCATATATATATATATATATATATATATATATATATATATATAAGAACTAGGGTGTAGGCCAGAGGTGTGGGGAGGTGAGAGGATTCACCATAGACAGAGCCCCCAGAGTTAGTCTTTTTGATCATTAATATTAGCTCATTTGAGAACTCTTCTAAAACTATAAGTGGTAGAGGTTCACTGGCATATCCCACTCAATGTCTTCACCACCTTCTAAAGTAGTCATATATCTAGGAGAGAAATTAAACCACTGCTGTTGGAGGTAGAAACTTTTAAGTCACAAAGATTTCTTTTCTCTGCTTTTATTACCAAAAAACACTGGATTTTTTACAGTAACCATGTTGGGAGTTGGGCCAATAAGATGATCTACATGCATATGGAGAAGTATGGATACAGTGAATGTTTCCTGTTCACCATCTCTTATGTCTCTTTGAATTAAATTACAGTTTTGTCTCTCAGTTAGGCACAGTAAGTAGCATCACTGCTTGTACAATCATTTTTGCTGCTGCTATCATGCTGAAGAGTTAAAAACATCTTGGGTTTCAGATTACTAAGTAACAGGCAATGATGACTGTAAGAGGTAGAGGCTGTTATCCACTCATTGTACAGATGAGAAAACTGAAGATTTGAAGTACAAGTAGATTTTCAAGGCCATTTCTTTTTAAAGTGTGATGGGGAATATGTTGGGAGTTAAGTCTGATTCCAGAATACTTCATTGCTCTGCTTTTCTGATAGACATACCCTCTGGCATTTCTGATAGACATATCCTCTGTTTTCTTGGCAATAGACAAATATCTACAAAATGAAACCAACAAACAAAGTCTCTTGCCTGGATTCTACAATGGAAGCTCATGGATAATGAATGGATCTCTCACAAGCAATACTCACCCTTGGGTGAAAGCACTTGGCCTGTCACACACACAACATGATTCTCAATTGTGCCATGGGTACTAATAAAACTGGAGCTACAGTGTCTTTAGGGGAAAATGCATACAACTACAATGATCAAGTAAGAATTTATCTGATTCATAAAATTGACACCTGCAGCCTCAGTGCCGTGGGCCAGTTTTACGCAAATGTTTTCCAAACAGTAAAACTCATGAAATGCCAGCCAAATATCCTAGTGAATTAAAGCTCTGCTTCTTGTGCTGTCCCTCCAGGTCCTCCCCAGCTCATTGCTTCATCCTGGAGACATGAACATGACAGAGAACCAAAAGACAATTAAGCAAGGACAGTCCCCTTTCTGGACCTTTGCTGTGGGTCACACTAGATGAGCCAAGTAGTAGCCAGGGACCTCAGTCCTCTCTTTGGGAATCTCCTTCTTTTTAGATGGCGTGAGGGAATCCTGATGGCATTTCTCAAGTTCATGCCAGACTTCAGAATTATATGCTAGAGATGTGGAAGCTTTGCTATTATTTTTCAGATTAGCTTTTACCTTAAGAATGTTTGGGTAGACATAGAATATACCCATTGCTAGTTATTTACATGTATCAATTTCATTGAGTCATCACATTAAAATTGTGACCTGATCTTCATTTTTAACTGATTCCACCTGAAGCTGATCATACCTGCTGCATAAAATGAGGAGGGATTTCTATGCTTTCTAGAAAGTGTGGGCACTGTTACCGTTTCTGTCCCTTTTGAATAGTTTCATTATCACACCCTGTTTCCAATTTTATTTGGGAATATATGCTGATTTCTATGAGTAAATGCAAGTCAGATTGGTGATTGTTTCTCTTAACTGAGCTTCATTTTTGGCTGTATCCATACCCCTCCCTTTGACTGAATATTTTCCTCATAAAATGCACACTGCAGGGAACTTTCAGATGGAAAACTCATATGTCAGGGAAGGAAAGTTTTCAGAAACATCCTTCTTAGGAAAGTTCCTCCCTTATATATTGCAGATGAAACTACTGCAACTATGACTAAGTGTTTTGAAAAGGCCAAATTGTATTAGTAAAATCATTACATTTGTTTGAAGATGGTGAGGGGTTTGTTAACTACAATAAGACAAAAATACAAACATGTAAAGGATAATGTAAATCACCTATATCCATGTCTGGAAATGCAGTTAATGATATCTCAACATTTGTCTTATAGCTTTAATCACACAAATAAAATATCACAAAGTTAGATTCCCCTGGATAGTCAAAGGACACCCTCAGAAACAAAATTTCCCCTCATCCACATGTAAGCTGTACAGATGTCCTCTATCTATCATCTCTGTATATTCATGGACATTATTAACCCATATTTTTGAGCTGTATTGAGATGACCTGCATCACAGCATAAAATGTATTTGATCACTGAGATGTTCCACATCGAAACACTAGACATTTTAAAATTCCACCACTACCCAGCAGAGAATTTGGACTTTTATCACATCCAGGGAGCATGCAATGAAACAGTGATCAGAAACATACTTCGCTCAGCTCTGTGGCTCAGTTTCTGTGGACAGCTATCCCAAGACCCTGTTTGTCTTTGATTCTTGTTACTTCTTCCCAAGGATCTTCTCGGACAGCAGTGTGTGGTAGGTGTTCTAAAGCCAGAGAGCCCGGAGAGACACTGTCCCGGGGCTCTCCCAAAAGCACTGGAATCCCTTCCCTCTATGATCTGTGAAGTAGATTCTCAGCAAGGCATTTCTGATTCTGGGTCATGAGAGATTCAGGATGTTATTGTTATGACAATTCATTGAGTAGCATCCCTTCAACTCACTGCCCGCCTAGGTGCCTTCACGGTCCCATGTAGAACAGAATATTGTTATCAGGATGCCGGCCAGCCTCGGTTCCTTGGCCAATAAAAGGAAGCAGTCTGAAGAAAAGGAAAGTAGTTTAATTTAACAAATGGAGAAGGGCAGCAGAGTCGTATCTGGAAGACCACCAGCCTGCTCTTTGGCAGAGTGCAGGGGTGTATGTTTGGCGTTGCAAGGGAATGGAAGTGGGAGCAGGCAAATGTCAACATGTCCACCCTCATGACACAAGCATCTGGAGGTTCTGGTTGACGCCAGCTTGCTTTTTGTCATCACCTGGTAGTCAGCCATTCTGATATTATCTTCCTAGTGATGCAGGAACATCACTTGGATTATAAGAAAACAATGTTTGTTAAGCCTAGAGGGAAAATAAAGGAAATGGTAGAGCTTATTTCTGGGACAGAGAGCGACATATACTTTGTTGCTGCTACAGCCTTCTATGAACATATGTAGATTGAATGAAGAGGGAGGGCAGAAAATAGGAATCAACATGGGACCAATGCTATGTGATGTTATGTCATTTTTTAGACTGGAAAGGCCTCAGGAATCACACTTATAGCTAGAGCCTGGAAAATAAAATATCCACAGAACTTATTCTGAAAGCGAGAGGCCTGGGATTCCTTTGCTGATCCTCTCTTATCTCAAATGCTCTGACTTTTGCTTAAATAGCTTTGCAGCTCTCTGTTCCAGGTAGGGATTTCTTCCCCTCAATGAGCTGCCTTTTAATCTCCTCCACTTCAAAGAACACTTAATGGTTTCACGAACCTTTCTTAGGAACTAGGAAGATCGAGGAGGATCATTGTGGTTCTTGGTTCCCTCTTCAATGCAAATTCTATTTTTGTAATAGCCACTTCAAATGAGTATTATATTTGACAGTATTACACATACCTTTGTAGCACTGCTACAATCACTCTCACACATGTTTCTTTGAAATGTTGGCTCCTATATTTCAAGAGCATACAGAATGCCGTATGCTCTTGGGTATAGAACGGATTCCATTGCTTATATTCTCAAATATTTCTATTGTTCCATGTTTGATAATGCTGAACAAAAGATGAAATGTTCTCTTGCTTCTTTTTCAACTTTCTTTATATGTTGCCTCCTGCAAACTCTACATGGCAAAAGAAGGGGGAACACAGGATGTCATTGCACAAAATAAACAAAAATAAAAACAAAAGTAGGAGGTCTTTCCTGCTCTTTTTGTAGGTAATGCGATTGTTATCTGAACCCTTTGCTTTACAATGTGGAGTTAAAAACTACCATTTTCTGTTTCTGTTAATCAACAGTTTAAAAATCATGTTAGGGTGCCTAGACTTAACGGAGCAAGAATTTTAGTATCTAAGTAGTCATTTATATATAATCATTTTCTTCTGGCCTGCTGCCTTTAATCATTAAATATAGGGTCTCCACCATCCTTATTGTTGAATCCTTGCCAGGATTATTTTTTGAACTATCAGATAATCTGATTAGTTTATCTTATAATAGTCTAACACCCTCACCAGGTTTCACTTGATCATTATTCAAATGACACATTAAAACTGCAAGTAACAGGAACTAAAATTGTCCAGACTTGACTTCAGATGAATTTTCATGTCTGGAAAATAAAGACTCAGAAACAATTTCCTTCCAGCGATAGAATCAAAATCAAAATTAATTTCTATATTTTCTGGAGGTAAATATAAGGAAATCTTGCTTTACCCCAAATAATTAAATACAAATTTATTAATTACTCACCCCACAGGAAAGAAAAATTTGCTAATATTGTTTTAACAGTACAATTATTTATATTATATGGAAACTTCACTTCATCCTAATCAGTAAATACTTAGAAAGTTTTGCAAACCAAATAATTGAGGTTTATTAGTAACTGTACATAATAGACCAATTATTTCTTGGTACTAAATGGCAAAGACAACAAGATTTTAATCTGATCAATCTTAAGGACAAACATTTGGGAAGCAGGAACATTAAATGTGGGTCTGAATCAGTGATATTGGGCTAGAAAACAATCCTGAAGTCTCAGTGGGTTAGAGCAACACCCATCTTAGGTTTGCCTGTCTCTGTCTGGGATATAGGGTGACAGAGAAGCCTGCACAGACTCTAAAAGCTTCCAATTGTAACAGCGTGAATTCCCTGCCACACCCTGAGGAAGGGTGGAGCTGGGCAGGCAGGTGAAACTGGAAAAGACTGGGACAAGGACTAAGAGGAGAAGATAGATGGGGAAAGAGAACTGGAGGAGGCACATGGAGCAGAAAGACATATGAAGAAGCCACACTTGCTTATTGTCCTTGCACTTTTTTTTTTTTTAAAGATTATTTATACACACAAGAACTGGGGTACAGTCCAGAGTTTTGGGGGGGTGAGAGGAATCAGCAGAGACAGAGTGAGGAACAGAACAAGCAGACTGGCTGAAACACACTGCTGAGGGGAGCAGCGGGCGAGCCAGGAGAGGTCTGCTGCACCATGTGGGTCACCTCCCTCCCTAGCCAGGAATCAAACTTGTGCTGCAGTGACTGCAGTGAGCTTCATAGGTTGTGTCTTAACCCCTTGCACCACCAGGGAGGCCCCTGTCCTTGCTCTTGTACCAGGGACTTGCTGGACATGCAAGGAGACACTTGGAACAAACATGGGTGAGAGACCCATGGGGAGGCTGACAGGGCAGCCTTTCTCTTTATTTTGATTTTGCTCTTTTCCTTGCAGACTTGCCTGACCCCTTTTGACCCTTTCCTGTGGGTCCCCAACAGAAAGTAACTTAGACTTGTGGCAAGCTTTTGGGCCTCAGTTGTCTTGCTTTAGGCCAACCCTGTTTGGCTGGGTATTTACCCATGAGGGGATGGGAAACTTTGGGTGCTTAATTGGAAACTATTTTAACTATATTCTTTCTCCTGTTTCTATTGCACACTAACTGTATTAAAGTTCTTTTCTATTGAAGATCTTTATGTGACTGATGGCAGAACCCATTTCAAGGAGGCAGGTTTGGTTGCGCTGGGGTGCCCCTCATTCTGCCCTTAGCACAACTAGAAGTGACAATTTCTTCCATGTACATTTCATTGGTGTGATCGGTGTTAACAATGTAATGTGGACACACCTAAGCTTACAGGATGTGTGATGACACAATCACCTCACAGATGAGAATGTGGAATATTTGACATGTGATGCTGATGGTAATGCAGGATTGGGTCCAGGGTGATTTTCTAGTGCTCCAATTTGGCAACTTTTGTTTTATTTTCCTGAATATTGTTTTCTTCATCCTTTTCTTTTTTTTGAAGATTTATTTATTTATGCATACAAGAGCTGGGGTGCAGGTCAGAGACAGAGTGGGGAGCAGAACAGGCAGATTGACTGAAATACACTGCTGAGGGGAGCAGCGTGAGAGTCAGGAGGGGTCTGCTGCGCCATGTGTGTTGCTCCCTGGCCGGCCGGGGATGGAACTTGTGCTGCAGAGGCTGTGGGTTGCTTCATAGTGTGGTCTCAACCCCTTGCGCCACCAGGGAGGCCCCATCCATCCTTTTAAAGAGGGATGAACATGCCCATCCCAGAGGATGGTTGGAACTCTCTGAGACAGTTTAAAAGGCCAAAACAAGGTTGGTTTCATGAAAGTCAACAGCAAATAGCCTTGCTCATAGTGTTGCTTTTGGGTGAATACTTTGAGTGTGCGAGGGGTTTTATTTGATTTATTTAATCCTTGTACTAACAGTTACTATTTTGAACTCCGTTTTATGTATGGTAAAGTGGGGATTAGTGCAGGCCCCTCTACTGAAGGTTTAGCCACACTGGGAATGTGCTGCCCTGGGGGTGATCACTTCCTCCAAGCCACCCACCTAGTTTGGAAGATTTCTGGTTCCTCCCCCAGGATTTCCAGTCAATGCTATTAATGCCACTTATCTAGCCAAAGGCAACAAGTGACATTTTCTAACAGAAAGACCTTACTTTGGTCTATGGTTTGTAAATGAACTTACTTTGATGAGTTGAATTAAGCTGGAGGCTAGAAGATCAGCATTAGGAGAATATTAAAATATAACTAGGTAATGAACAAAAATGAGGTTTGGTAGAACGAATCATTGACATTTTTTCAGTTTCCTGCTATTTCAGGTACTTTGGATGACGTCCATCTCAACAGTTATTCCACCCAGTACTCAAAGTCTTATTTTCTCTACTTCAAGACGAAAAACTTGAGGTTAGACCATCTGATAAATCACTGGAGTCTCCCCTGTAGGTAGTTAACCAGCTGGACTTTATTTTTATTTATTTATTTATTTTTTATAGAGGCATGCTTTATTTATTTATTTATTTATTTTGTTTGTTTTTTGTTTATACAAGCACTGGGTACAGTCAGAAGCGCGGGAGGGTGAGAGAATTCACCAGAGCCAGAGCGGGGAGCAGAGCAGGCAGAAGGACCGAAGTACACTGCTGAGGGGAGCAGCGGGCTGCAGGAGAGGTCTGCGCGCCATGTGGGACCCTCCTCTGGTGGCCGGGGAGCAGCCGGGGATCGAATCGGCACCGCAGAGGCTGCGGGCAGCTTCTCAACTGAGCGCTCAACCGCTGCGCCACCGGGGAGGCCCCAACCAGCTGGACTTTAAATTCAAAATTTCCACTCCAATTTTGGTGTTCTTTCAATTTCATACAGATTATAATAGTAATGATAATAAATAATAAAGAACGTCCTAAAATACATTCTAACTTTCTTGGATGTGAGTCAATTCAATTCAGCTTCTTATTTGTTCTTTTTTTTGTTTCTAATTTTTTAAAAAAATTTTACATCATTGTTCATTTTTAAACAATATTTGGGGTGAAGCAAGTATTGTTTAAAAAGCTTCTTACTTGTTTTATTTATGTTTCTGCTGCTTTGGTTGTTCTTCAGGAAAAAACAGTTACTCAGGCTGCCTGGACTGTTTGCTGTATACATCAGCTTGGCCATAACAGCTTTGGTAAAGTGGAATAATTGTTTTACTTTTTACCAGGAAGCTATAATATGTTACATAGATGTATTTAATAAAATGGTCCAGGCTAATGGGCTGTTCTTCTCCTGGCTCACCTCTTCTTTCCATGTTTTCATTTTAAAATTTCTGAACACTGGAAAGTGAGGAATACAAATCAATCTCTTTCTCTTATCAATATTAATGTAACATTATGTATTCATTTATATATTTATACATACATGTAAGCTATATATATTTGTAATATCTGAGAAAACTTTATAACTCCTTGTGTACTCAGGATCTACAACATTAAGTAAATGTAGCATGATGCTTAGATTTTTGCACAGAAAAAATGTTCATTTTAGTTTAATAGTTGAGTCTAATCATGAGCTGAGTTTGACATCAAGTCTAGACATGGAAAGAAATTAAATGTGTCTGCTGTGTGCAATTCCACTGACTATGGAAAGGTGAAAAGGGTTATTATATGATAACCTTCTTTATCTCTGGAAGTTCTCTATTAAAGGACGAATGGTTATAATCAACTTCATGGGGAAAAATGATTTATTGTGGTCAACATACGTTTTCATTTTATTAGAAATATCCTAAGTATAATAAATACGTGTAAATCTATAGCATGCAATGTATATAAACACCGAACTATAATATGGTAATATTTGTTTTCATCTTAAGTTCATATCAGTTATGAAATTATGAAAGTTTCATTTTATTTTTCCCTTATATACTGAAAGGTCTTTTCAATATTTAGTCATATCAATGTTTTTATTCTAGATATTTAGCAAATATCATATAAGCAGGACCAATGGCTTTTCATAAATATCTTTCAGCAAAGTTCTCTATCCTAATTCTTTGTTAGAATGCTTTAAATTATTAGGAATCATTAATGTATTCTTGTTAGGGAATTGTTAGGCATCTGACATTTAATATATATACTAGTTTTAAAAAGGAGTTTACATCAATGTTTACCTTTATTTATTTATTTTTCTTCAAAAAATATTTATTTATTTATTTATTTATTTATTTATTTATTTATTTATACAAGCACTGGGTATAGTCAGAAGCACAGGAGCGTCAGAGAATTCACCAGAGACAGAGCAGAGAGCAGAACAAGCAGACTGATGAAGTACACTGCTGAGGGGAGCAGTGGGCGCGGCAGGAGAGGTCTACGTGCCATTAGAACCCTTGCCCGGTGGCCGGGGTTCAAACCGGCGCTGTAGAGGCTGCTGGCAGCTTCACAACCCAGCGCTCAACCGCTGCGCCACTGGGGAGGCCCTCAATGTTTACCTTTAATATCAAAAGTCAGTTTGGCAGATGATTACCTATTCATTTCATGGAATTTATCTGAATGTAAACCAAGATGCACCTGATTCTATAAACACTGCCCTGTCACCTTCTTTTCTGTCAACCCCCATCTTCCCTTCACAAAGTCACTTCTGAAACACCTCCTGCTGTAGGTCTCTTCCATTGGGGAACCTTCATATTCTACACTTCCAAGTGTTCAACTAAGGGTTAAACAATTTTTTGAAGAATGAGGTCACTCTGTTAGGAGTTGTCACCTCAACTCCGTCTGGGGTTCCCAAACACCACATGGAGTCAGAGATGCAAAGGCAAGAAGGCTTTATTGCCAGCTTAATCTAGGGCCCAACTCTGCCTGGTAAACTGACACAGCAGTCCCATCAGGTTGAGAAAAGGGACCCCTTGCAGGGCACAAGTTTTTCTTTATACCATATTGTCGGGAAGTGGGGCTTTCCATTCTTAGCACCGAGTCTATTCTGATTGATTGATCTGTTATCTGTGGTCAGTTTTGCCTGTTTTCTGTGGTCTCTCTGGTTTCTGCACAGAAACGATACACAGCTATGCCCTCCCTAAAATAGCTGCTGTGTCTTCCCTAAAATGGCTGCTGTCTTGTTCTTCCTACAACTCATGGTATATTAACTTTTAATCCCTTGACATTTTTCTTAGCATTTGCCCTACTTCAGTCTGCAGCTTCTTTCTTCTCTCCAAATATTCTCAAAAGCTAAATTCTTCCGAGATCTCTATCTTGGCTTTACTGATGGAATATAGACAAACATCTTGTCAAATCAGATAAAGCATACCATTCAGATCCTTGGGGTCTACTGCAGAGCCCACATCTCCGAAAGGAGCAAGTGTGACTCTGCCTAAGCTGCAGAGTCCTTATGAGGCACACGTTCAGCAGTTTGTCATTGTCAGATGGGGTCAGTAGAATGGTTTCAACTGTACACTTAACCTTACATGACTAAAGAATCTTTGCAGATACTATTAAGATTGTAGACCTTAAGTTAGAGGCAGTATCCTGGAGCCCCTTCTAATTACATGAGCCCCTTAATGCAAAGAACTTTCTCTGGCTGCAGGTGAGGGAGTTGAGAGAAGGGAAGTCTGAGAGACTCCATGTGTGGGGGAATTTTGATTCTCCATTGTTTGAGGGAGCTGCATGAAAACCCGAGAAGGAATCCAGGTAGCCTCCAGGAGCAAAGGCTACCACCCAGCTAAGAGCCAGCAAGGAGGCATAGGGGGACTCAATCCTATGACCAGAAGGAACAGAATTACACAAACCAACTGGATTAGCCTAAAAGCAGGTATTCCCACAGCCCTTAGTAAGGAACTCTATGAAAATATGAAATCACTTCAGAAATGCAACTTATGCCTGTACAAAGTATCCAAAACAATGTCTTTCCATCCTAAAACCCATATCCACCATGAGTACCTGCACATGCATGCCTGAGTTAAGAATGTCTGTAAAAGTCACAAAGACCTTCCAAAGTCTCTAGGGACTGTGACGGTCTGATCTGGCTCCTAGTCTGGCTGGGTCTGGTCTGGGATTGGACATATTCAATCTCATTAGAACCTCCTTTGTCACTGTCATTGATATCCCAAAGGTGCAGATGCAGCCATTTCTCATGGTGGTGTGCTTGTGGAGCCCCAGATGTATCTGGTCATACACATCGCCATGACCCAGAATTCTTGCTTTGGCACCCAGGTGGGAGAATTTCATTCTAGTCTGAGTACACCTGTTTGTGCTGAATCCTCACTGGATGCCCATCTGAGAGCACTGTCCTCCAGGCAGCCAACTGCACCCCTACCCTGGCATGGTCCCCACCTCTTCCCTAATTGCCTCCAGGTTCAAACTACATCATGGGTACCTCAGCACTCTTCCCAACAAGGCCCAATGGGGTCTTGATGTTTTAAGGAAAAACACATTATTTTGGAACAGTGAGACATATGGGGTTATTTTGTATTAACAAATAATATTGATATGGGGGCCTCCATGGTGGTGCAGGGGTTAAAGACACAGCACTATCAAACTATCTCCAGGCACTGAAGCATGAGTTCAATCCCTGGCCAGGGGGTTAACCCACATATAGCGCAGTAGACCAATCCTGCCTCACCTGCTGCTCCCCTCAGCATTGTATTTCAGTCAGTCCTCCTGTTCTAACTCCCTCTCTATCTCTGGTGAATCCTCTCACCCCTCACCTCTGACCTACACCCCAGTTCTTGTATGCATAAATAAATAAATCTTAAAAAAAACAAATACATTGATTAGACACCATGTATGTATGTGTTTTGAGACTAGACTCTAACTTTGACAAGTGTCTCCATCTGATTCTGAGCAGTAGCTTAAACTTTGAGAACAAAGCTCTATGGCCCTTTTATCCCTATTGAGTCTTGTCATCCTCTCCCAAAGTAAGCTGGAAGCCATGAGTGAATCTGATGAAAGCCAGCTACACTCAAGTACAAATGGCTGATAACTTATTAAACTTGCTCTCTCAACCCCAGACCATGCACAATTGGCATTTGCAGCAATAAAGAAGGTAACAAAGCCCTTTATGGCCCCTGATAACCTCTCATACAGTTTCCTTGCAGCATATCAGCCCCAATGACCTTTGCCATAGTAGTTACAACTTGCATTTTACCAGAGTAAGCTGTATATCCAACTAGGAATGCATCACTGTGGGTAAAATGGGATATATTTGTGTTCTAAATAGCTTTCTTACAGACCAATCCCGTAAAATTGGATTTTTTCCTCTTTTTTATTGACAAACAATAAAATGAACAGTTAAAAATCAATGCTGTTTGACCTGAATGTAAATGAAATAAACCTGGGTCCAATCCCTTGGGAACAATGCCCTAGGGTTAGGGTGCAAATTGCCTTGTCTTTAAGGTTGTGGACAATCTCCTGTGATAAAATCTCTTTCCAATTCTCTACAGAGACAACTGTGTTATTGGCCTATGTTCTCCTGTTGGATTGGTCTCAATTTGTTGTTCCCCTTCAGCCTTGATATGTTTTGCGTTCATGATTTACAGCTCAGAAGCCAAATGTACTTTCAAGTCCACAGTTGGTAACCAGGGTGAAGGCAAACCTTGACAGGGCAATGCATTCCATCCAGTGAGTCAGCACAGGGACCCTAGAAGGTTGATATGTGGCCCTTATTGGATAACTTAAAATAATTAATTCTGCCTAGAAGGGTTAGGAGCGAAGGAGACAGAAATTTTGAGAGAAAAAGAATATTGACAAGAAGTTTTCAAATATCCCAGCTATTTGCCCACTCTACTCACGTTCTCTGGTAAATTATGAAACCCACCCACACTTGAGTTATATTATTTAATTCATTGTGACAAAAGTGATACCCACATCCATTCAAAAGCACAGATTTTGGGGACTTTCTTTTAGGCTTATTTCTAGGAAGAAACTAGGTTTTGTGGCATACTTGGTAGAGGGCTGTCTGAGTGGGGGCAGAGGGAGGGAACTTGGCCCAATCCTGCAGGAGGTGGTCTTAAATGGCCCACATTTTTGAAAATATCTGTATCCTAATAGTGGGCAAGTTGTGGGGATGTTTAAATAAGAGACTCTCTGCCCCTGGGAGTTCAAAGGTAGCATAGCCTGCAGGACTCCCAGACAGAGGTAGTAGTGGCTGCCTGCTAGGCCTCAGTGCTGGTTGAATTGTAAATGGGCCAATCAGGCTTGAAAGGCAGGTACCCTTAAGGGGATATGAGCTAAAGTTTTGGAGCTCTTGGGAGCCATTCATCAGATGGCTTCAGACAGAATGTTGTGACTCAGGTTTGTAGGGACTCTGATCTCCGCTCTTCTGTGCCTGGTGTCTCTAAAAGTGCTGTCTGCAGTTGGCTTATACCAACAACTCTCAAGAGGTATAATTCTGGTGTCTCTGGCACCACTACCTGCTGAATGGAGCTGACCAGCAATGCTGACTGGAACTGCTGACCTGTGTCTGGCCATTTCTAAGAACTGTCCACTGTGTTTGAGCCTCTGGCACTGTCTCCTGGTGCTGTTGCATCTGGCATTGTCTGTTCTGGCATGCAGTGCTGTCTAATCCAGACTTTGGCCTGCTGCTACTGGCTGCTGTGGTGCCACCTCAGCAGCCTCACCTGTGATCACCTCCAGCTGCCACAGTGTGTTGGATCCTGGTCCACCACTTGCTGGTGTGCCACCAGCTACAGTCTCTCCTCAAAGGGCCAATGCAATTCTTCACAGCAGCTCTTGTTGTGGACTACTGGATACTGCAGACACTACCTGGCATAGGACAGCCAGTCATTTGTGGCGTTAGAAACCAGTTACTTTCCCCCAATTACCCCTTTGTTAATAAACACTGTTTTTGCTGTACCCTGAGCATGACTGGTGATTGTGTTATAGAGCAACCCCAATACAAAATGGGGTGCCTGACTGTGGGTCCTCACCCGCGCGCTTAAAAGGACTTATCAATGCTCCACTGCAGGCACACGCGAAAGGTTAATAAAAGGTTTATTTACAAGGGAAGGGGAAATGAGGAAATGTACAGCTCAGGGAGAAAAGTTTTAAATGAGTCCTACCTGATCCGCGGATCAGGAATCCCAAATGGCGCTCTGAGAGCTGGCTGCAAGCCAGGAGCTGTGTAGCCAGGAGGCGAGCAATAGCGAGCCCCCCAAGGCCCACGTATTTGGTTTTTATATCCAACCTGGCTGCTTACCTCCACCTTCAGGTCCCAGCCACATTCCCTTTGGTGGTGATGGGATTTGTCTTTCCCAATGTCCTGATGGCTTTAGTCTGGACTGGGAGTGGAGTCCACAAAGCCTGTATGGGATTAGCTCAGGACATCCTTACCCCTAACAATTGCACTTGCAAACTTGTGAATGTGAAGTGATTTTGGAGAGTTGTTGGGTTTGGAGAGTGGGTTCCTTTGGTTGATTCTGGGAAAAGTTACAAGACAGCTCCCCTTTCAGTTGCACTGGTAAGTTTCCCTGGCAAGTTTCTCCACAGAGACAAGAAGTTAGTTATCTAAAAGGGCAGGTTTTTTCTTTTCTTTTCTTTTCTTTTTTGAAATAGGGCAAGAAGAATAAAGAACACTTTCATAGACACAAGTGGGCAGAAAGAGCTGCCACAATGGGACAGGTTTGCTAAAAGGGAGTCCTGCATGGTCACAAGAAGGCAGCTTGGGAGGAGAGCTGCCTCTGCTGCTTTGCAAAAGGAGGTCAGTAAAGAGTAGCCCCGGCATGGTCACAGGTCACAGGCAGGTAGGAAGGCTGCTGCCTGCAGAGGGAGAGAGTTGGTGGTGAGGAGCTCCTGCATAGGCACAGGTGGGCAGAAGAGCTGCAGCTCCTGCTCTACAAAAGGAAAAGACTGGTGAAAAGAAGCACATGCAAATCATAGGGTTGCTCCCCTCTGCCAGTGCAGAGTGCACTGATAAAAGAGCTAAAAAGAAACTTCTCTGAAGAGGAAATGCAAATGGCCAACAGGCATATGAAAAAATGTTCAACATCACTTGTCATCAGGGAAATGCAAATCAAAACTACCATGAGATACCATCTCACACCAGTGAGAATGGCACATATTAAAAATCTAGCAACAACAAGTGTTGGCGAGGGTGTGGAGAAAAAGGAACTCTTCTGCACTGTTGGTGGGAGTGCAAACTGGTCCAACCACTATGGAGAGCTGTGTGGAGATTTCTGGACCTACTAAACATAGAGCTTCCATATGATCCAGCAATTCCACTCCTAGGTATTTACCCAAAGGACACAGAAACATCAATTCCAAAGAACACCTGCACCCCTATGTTTATAGCAGCACTATTTACAATAGCTAAGCTTTGGAAACAGCCCAAATGCCCAAAAATAGATGACTGGATTAAGAAGATGTGGTACATATATACACCATGGAATATTACTCAGCATTCAAAAAAGATAAACACATGCAATTTGCAGCAACATGGATGGCGCTGGAAGGGATCATGCTCAGCGAAATAAGCCAAAAAGAAAAAGAAAAATACCGGATGGTCTCACTCATAGCAGGAATCTAGAAAACTTAAATAAGGGACCAGGATGATGAATAACTATAAGAAAGCGAAAATCAAAATCAACAAAAAACTATGAACCAAAGACACTTTTTTGGGGGTGAGGGGCGGGAGGGGAGGGATTGGGGTCAGAATGGGGGGGTTGCAATTGTATGGGGAATATAAAAATAAAATTTATTATTAAAAAAAAATAAGACTAACACTAAAAAAAAAATAAATAAAAGAAGGCACAAATCTGAAAAAAAAAAAAGTGTCTTCTTTTTTTTGGGAGGGGCTCATTCCTTTGTGGGATTGTAAACTGCTGTTAAATTAATTATTTCTAGGGTTGGCCCTTAGGGAATTTTTTTTCTCTATTTGCTTTGACTAGGTCAATTGGGAAGGATCGATGATTCTTTCACAATGGCCCTCAGTGTCCATTTCCCCACCTTCAGTCCACGCCTCGAGATTCTTTACTTTTCTATATAACTTGTTTAATGACTATGCTAATTATTTTTACTCCTATATCCAGCTTCTGGCCTTGGGTGGGCCAACTTTTGGCCTTGTGATGCCTCCTTTTCAACTTTTCTATTTTTATTCTCCATCTAGTGCATGAGCGAGAACCCACAGTGACTGGTCCCCCAAGCCTTTGCAGTGTTTTACAATTAATCATATGGGTAAGAGCAGCAGGAATTGGAAGTTGAGAAGATCACTAAGGTTGATGTTGTAGAGAGCTCTCCTGGAGGGCTATAAGGTGGAACCCCTCTCAAAAGCTTCCTCTGCTGGAAAGGAATCCTGTGCGCTTCAGGAAATGCAGAGTTGCAGAAGTGAAACTATTGAGAGAAGACCTTTCTCCCAGGGCTGTTTTTAAGGGGGTCTTTTTGGGAGAAGGAACACTTTCAAGAACAAACCCTAGAAGTCTGACTGTAGAAGTCCCCTCGAGGCCCTCATGTGTTCAGTTTTATATCAAGCATGGGTGCTTAACTCAAGCCTTAGTTTGCAGAAATCCCCCTTCAAGAATTCAAGAGTCATGGCAGGTTCATGGCATGATGGGAGTTGTGTCCTCTGCACCTTGATCTCTTTGGCATGGAGGTGGGGGGTGGAGTCCATAAAATATCAGTGGGTAGAGCTCATTCAGGGGACACCATTCCCCCAACAATTTCTCCCTTTCAACCTTTGTCACCATTTCTAGGGTGATGAGGTTCAAATGTGTGGGTCCTGGAATGCTCCTCATTCTGTCCGCTGACATTAATGTTTGTCTTCCTGATGATGAAAGTGTGGGACTGGTTGTAGTACTTGCTTTGTACTTATTAAAAACATCACAGTAATGCAAAGTGTTTCTCAGGGACCCCTGGTTCAGGAAAGGAGTCAACAACATTGTGAATTAAGGACAACCTCACACCTGAGCCTGCAACCACGCAGGCCTCTCTTTTAGAATAGAGGCTACCAGGGAGGAGCAGGAAGGTGGACAGCAGGGTGTAGAGGGGTGGACTATGGGTTCCTGGGTAATGTGATCCTATACCTCTGAATCATAGTGTTGCAAATTAATATTATCTCAATTAAAAAAATACAAAACAAGAACAGCATTAAACTTCAGTCTGATGATCCAGGGATAAGTAATTTCTGATACCCCCCAAGAAATGATGAATACAAATGAGTGAAACCGAGTATATGCAATTTTAAGAAAAAAAAGAAAACAGTCCACACTCCTTATTTTACTACATCTAAATTATTGCAGCTAAGAACATTAATTTTTCTGCAAAATGTATTTCCTTTAAAAATGTTCGCAGAAGATAAATAAATGATAGGGGGAATTTAAATGCTTTTTAGTTGTGTTTACAGAAAAGCAATCCCTTTTGGGGGGGTAGGGGAGTTGGAAAAAAATTATTAGGCATAAACTGAGGTCTGTGCTTGGAGTTCTTAGGAGAGTAATTAAATCATTAGTATGTTTAAAATAAAAAAGGACAGTTAACTGTGAGTAAAACAAACAAGTGGAAGAACACCTGACTCAAAAAGCAAAAGCCATCCCTCAAGAAAACCTTTTGGTTGACTTCCTCCTGCCCTGTGTCCCTGGCACACGGTAATGGAATAGTGCCTTTTCCTCCTAGAAGCAGTGGCATTTTAGTGATAGATAAGGTGCATTATTTCAAGTACATAATAAGCTTAGGGCCATTCCCTGCTGAGTGAAGCTATCTAAATGGAAGGTCATCATCATTGCCATTAGGGAGGGTATTGTTTCAAATGACTATCACCTTTAACTTTGACTATAGCAGCTCAAGTCAGTTAAGAGGTAATCTGACACCACTTCAGCTGAAAGAGCCCCCAATGTGCCCAGGAGAGATGGCTCATGGGTGAACAGAAGGGCTGCTTTCCAAACTGCTGCAGGTTTCCGATGCTGCATCCGTGGGGTGTGCACAGAGGAGGTGACTTGGCTGATGGAGTGATTTATCATGTGCTTAAGTGTCCATGTCTGACCACTGTGACATCAAGAGGGACATTTCTGGGGAACTTTTCCCAGGCAACTCTTGAGTAATTGGGTTTGTTTTATTGCCTTCACCTCTATTCAGGCCATATTTATGGGAGTGAAGTAAGTCACAAATGAAATCAAAGACTGAAACAGGCTCAGGTGTGAGGTTGTCCTTAAAGTTTCACAATGTTGTTGACTCCTTTCCTGAACCAGGGGCCCCTGAGAAACACTTTGCATTACTGTGATGTTTTTAACAAGTACAAAGCAAGTACTACAACCAGTCCCACACTTTCATCATCAGGAAGACAAACATTAATGTCAGCGGACAGAATGAGGAGCACTCCAGGACCCACATATTTGAACCTCATCACCCTAGAAATGGTGACAAAGGTTGAAAGGGGGAAATTGTTGGGGGAATGTGTCCCCTGAATGAGCTCTACCCACTGATATTTTATGGACTCCACCCCACCTCCATGCCAAAGAGATCGAGGTGCAGAGGACACAACTCCCATCATGCCATGAACCTGCCATGACTCTTGAATTCTTTTTTTAAAAAAATTTATTTATTTATGAATACAAGAGCTGGGGTACAGGCCAGAGATGTAGGGGGTGAGAGGATTCAACAGAGACACAGTGGGGAACAGAACAGGCAGATTGACTGAAGTACACTGCTGAGGGGAGCAGCGGGCAAGACAGGAGAGGTCTGTTGCGCCATGTGGGTAGCTGCCTGGCCTGCCGGGGATCGAACTCATGCTGCAGAGGCTGCGGATTGCTTCATAGTGCTATGCTTAACCCCTTGCGCCACCAGGGAGGCCCCGTCTTTTGTGAATTTTTTGTGCTATTTTGTGCTTTAGTGAAGTTTATGTGATTTAGTGAATTTTATGTGCTATATTTTAGCTGTGCAATTTTAAAGTTTTTCATATTAAAAACTACTCCACTTATTTACCTGATCCCATTAGTATTACCATGGACTGCTCTTCAGAGAACAGTAATAAGAAAACAGCATCTTTTAGGACATACCCCTCCCCATTGTCAACAATGACAGATTTTCATTGCAATTAAAAATGTCAACAGCAGATCAAATGTGTCCTTAGAGTCACACATCATTTTTACTCAACGAGCCTGAGTTAGAGCAAAAGTCGGTCGAGAAACAGGAAAAAAGAAATATAATGAAGATTACCTCCTGTACCATGGACAAGGGGAAATGAAGCATGAAGCAGACTCAAATCCATCAACAACTGTCCTCCAGGACCTATTGTCCACTGGGATTTGCTTGAAATTGCTCAAAAGCTTTGGGTGTCCCAATGGCAATCACAATTTTTGAGCTAACATTACCATTTGCTATTATAATTTTGACAGCCACTAGAAATAAAAACATTTTAATACCAACTTAATATTTTCACCTAATTCAGACTGTATCTTGAACACATATCAGATGTGAACTTCTCTAAAAGGAACATTAAACATACTGTTACCAGGCAATGATATCTCAATCACTTCATTCAAACAGAGGTTGACATGTCAACTTTTATTACTTTATAAAAGTTGACTTTAGGGAATAAAATACATGCATCATACAGGAATTTGTTCAAGTCAGGAATCTGTTTTGATTTTCAACTGAAATGTAAATGCTGTGTGAATTTTATGGCATTGCAAAGCATTTCATTTTTGGGCAGGTACCATCATGCATTTGTGCCCTAAGTGATAATAATCTTCCATAAATGGCAAAAGTGAGATTTTCCTGTGACTTAAGGTTTTAGAAACAAGTTGCTTAAATTTTTTCTTCTCCCTCTACCACTTTGATAACCTCCCTTTTTAAGGAATTTTACCATTTGTGGGTTGTGGGTAGAGAAAATAAGTAGCTAACTCGTTAAGAGATGCTGAAAGCCGTGTTAGTGAATGTTTTAAGGTGTTTCTACAGGAACAAAAAATAGTTTCAGAACAAATGACTGATTTCTGTCAACATCTTTTTTTCTTACTCATATCCATTAAAATCAAGTCCTAGATTTATACATTAGCAAAAAACAAAAAAGAGAGAGAAAATGGACCTTGCAACCTCTGTCATCAAGAAGTAGAGTCTCGGGGCCTCCCTGGTGGAGCAGGGGTTAAAGACAGTGCTATCAAGCTTATCGTCAGCCACTGTAGCACTAGTTCTATCCTTGGCTGGCCAGGGAGCAACCCACATGGTGCAGCAGACCTCTCCTGCCTTGCCCACTGCTCCCCTCAGCAGTGTATTTCGGTCAGTCTGCCTGTTCTGCTCCCCACTCTCTCTGGTGAATCATCTCACTCCCCAAACCTCTGGCTTGTATGCATAAATAAATAAATCTTAAAAAAAAAAGTTGAGTCTCATTCTGCAGTCTGTGAATCTGGTTGGTTTTTGACTTGCCTATAATGTGGGGATGCACTGTCTTCAGTTCTCAGGTTATTCCATAAGACGGATGTGGCTTATTTTCTTGTCCATAGAACCTGCCATTGTATAAGCAAGGAGAATCTACTTATCTGATGAGTGAGACACCATGGCAGCAGAGATAGCCAATGCCAGGTGAGTTCTCCTTGGCCCAACAAGGTCCTATTTGACTTTGAAATTGCCCAGACACTTTATTAATTCCACAGAAAAAAACTATCCATTGAAATATCTAAACTGCTTCATTATGCAGCAAAAGCAAATTGATAAATAGGCACTGGATGTAAGATGCTTAACACTTTAGCAAAATATTAAAACATGTAATAGTGAGACAAGGTAGTGAGTGGAATCTGGATCCAAAGCCTGGAAATGAGTGAATTATTAGTGAAAATCTCTATTAGTGAGACAAACTCTATCCAAAACTGCTGAGGTGGTGGTTGGTGTTACATGGAAGCAAAAGAACTAGGAACTCATAACCTGGTGATAGAAATGCATTTGGGAAACTTTGGGTTTTGCTAAGGTAAAATGTTGACATGAATGCAAGCTTCTTTTCACTATTAAAAAAATGCAGAATGAGTAAAATGTATTAAAGAAAAAATTATTCAGTTTGCACATGAGATTTTCAGAGGTTATAGAGTACAAGGTCATGCTGCTTCGGAAAATTAAAAAAAAAATACAACTTCTACAGCTGGTGAAGGATTCTTTTTTTTAAAATTTATTTATTTATGCATACAAGAACTGGGGTGCAGGCCAGAGGCATGGGTGGGGGGTGAGAGGATTCACCAGAGATAGAGCGGGAAGCAGAACAGGCAGATCCACTGAAACACACTGCTGAGAGGAGCAGAGGGCGAGCCAGGAGAGGTCTGCTGAGCCATGTGGGTCACCTCCCTGGCCAGCGATTGAACTAGCTTTGCAATGGCTTCAAATAGCTTCATAGTGCTGCGACTTAACCCCTTGCACCACTAGAGAGGCCCTGGTGAAGGATTTTTAAAGAGAGATGAGGTCTGGAGGTGAAGCTCAAAGGTGGGTAGTGGGAAGTTTGACGACTCCTGAAATGGAGACAGGGGTGAGCAGACACCCTCGACTATATTTAGTGGCTTTCCAGGTTATCCCTTACACAGAGCTATAGAAGCTCAGGCATAAAACAACTGTAACAAGAAACTAGAGACACGTCTCACAAATTCTGAGGGTGTGGCTTTGGTGGTCTGGAGAAGGCAATTTGTTATATATGAAAAGCCCATACAGGTGTTGGCAGAGTTATGAAAATATGACACCAGGACTAGAAGGCACTTGGGTGATGAAAAGATGTCTTGGAGGATAGGGGCAAGAGCCCTGTGGGTGAAACCAAGAGCCAAAGAAAGAGGCTGAGAATGGGTCAAAGAGTGGAAGAGATCACTGAGCTGGGATTCCTGAATAATATGTGTTTTTAGGTCACTCCATGGAGCAGAGCAAGTTCTAATAGAAATGTTTCTACCCCCATGGGTCGCCCTGGCGGTGCAAGGTGTTAAGTGTCAGCACTGTGAAGCTATCCACAGCCAATGCAGCACAACTTTGATCCCTGGTCAGTGAGCTCCCACATGGTGCAGCAGACCTCTC
Organism: Talpa occidentalis; assembly: GCF_014898055.3. NCBI lineage: Eukaryota > Metazoa > Chordata > Mammalia > Eulipotyphla > Talpidae > Talpa > Talpa occidentalis. The sequence continues at coordinate 52,559,522 of NW_023601433.1, forward strand.
CTGTCTTGCCTGCTGCTCCCCTCAGCAGTGTATTTCAGTCAGTCTGCCTGTTCTGTTCCCTACTTTGTCTCTGGTGAATTGTCTCACCCTAGCCCTCCCCTGCACCTCTGGCCTGTACCCTAGTTCTTGTATGCATAAATAAATAAATCTTTTTTTTTTTTTTAAAGAAATGTTTTCACCTCTTCCAAGGGGAATGTGGGAACTATGCTTTGGTAGGATTTCAGGTGATTGAAAATCAGAATTGCAATGTCTCTATTCCCCTTTATTTAAATGGAATATCTTTGCAAAAACCTTGTCTCTACAAACCACTTCTTGGTTTTAGGAAGATAACCAGTCTTTTAAATCTTAGGTCTCTGAATTAAGAGTGGCTGCATTTAAGGTACTACTCTACCCACATTGTGAATGACAAGATTCTCAACCTTGAATTTGATGTCATAGTAGGATTAGACTGTGGGTTCTTCGGTTGAGTCCATGCATTTACTGCAGGGGAGAATGATTATCACTATGGACAGAGAGTGAATTTTAATGATGGCTGCAGCAATGGGTTCAACTCTATCATGATTCTCTTGAGAGGACCAATATGGATTCAGAGTTTAGTACTAACTTGCTTTGGTCAATGGGACAATAGCTCATTCAATGTTTGCATCATCAGTAACAGGTCTGTAGAGTGGGGCTTGCCTGTATTTGCTGCTCATGAAATGCTGCCACCAAGTCTCCTGATTAAAAATGAAAACCCTGTGACTTGGCCCCTCCCATATCCCCGATGACATTCAGAAGTAAGCAAACATACAAAAGGGGCCCTGTTGGCAAGTACAAGTCCCCACTAAGTCATGTGTGGAATATATTCTGTGGTAAGCACAAAATTTTAGAATAAAATGCTCAGAATTACTGTAAGATATCCGTATCTTGGGTTATTGCTTTGAAGCTTGTTGCTCACAATAAATGTATATTGTTTTTCATTTGTAATATGAAAAATACTGTCTGTTTTCTTTGTAGCTAAGTCTTATTTTGGTAGAGACACCATAGCAATACATGACATTAAGCAAAGAGAATTGGCAAATGTGTACAATCATTACTCATGGGCAGAATTCCCATATGGACCTTTGTTAATTGTTTCATTCATAAAGTAAAGGCTGGCAAGTGTAAAAAACAAGGATTTTCTTTAGTTCTGTGCTGGGTGCAATAATTTTTTATTCTTATCTACATGAAGGCAGACTCTATATGGTTGAGTAAATGTGCAAATTTTTATAATATTTACTAATATGTCAGTGTAAGTAAGTATCATCAGATAGTTAGGACTCAGTTTTGCTTAAAGCTCTTACAAAAGATTCTTGCACACACACCAATGGTGAGATCATTGCACTAGGTGCAGATAACGGGGTAGGACTTGGACACCTTTAGCAAGATTCTCTTTTAAATGAACGCACCTCACCATGCTGGGCCTGTTCCTTTTCATTGTTATCTTTTAAATACCATCATTCAGAGGTTATTACCTTTGTTTTGGAAACAGGAAAATATATTTTGCTGGGTCCTCACTGAAGATATCCCCCCAAAATATGTAATTTTAAGTGTTTGCAGCTCTCTGTGACTGACATTGGCATTAGTTCTAGAGCTGTCAGTGCCTGGCAGAGCCCCCACAGCAGGTGTTCCTTGGATTCTTTGCCACACCAACTGAAGGCTGCACGAGGGACAGATGTGCTGGTTACATTCTTATTTTTTTTTTTTTAAACCACAATACATAAACAGCACACTTGCTGAGAAAAAATAGCATGTCTCTTATGAAGATGTACTTTACATTGAAGGGATATAAGGGAGATTATGACTTAGCTTCTGGCAAATAAGCATATAAAGAAGACAGTATCAATAGTGATTTTTGAAATATAAGTTAAAGCCACTATACACATTACTAAGTACTAAGTTATTGCTACTGGTCTGAAGGCAGACATGACCAAACTTTGTAGTGTAAGTGGAGAGACTGAAAATTTCATAAATTGTGACTTCTGTCAGAGATATAGAAACTGAGGGAAAAAAAAAAAAGAAAAAACATTGCCAGCATTCATGCACTATAAGAAATGTTAAATTGTTCATGTAAAAGAAAAAGTTTCACCAGATGGAAATTTTTTCAACAAATGAAACTAAATATAAGGATAGAAAAGACATTTTCCCTAAACTTTATCATCTTTTTTGAATGATTCTTTATGAAAGAAATAACTGACACATTTTTTTTCATTTCTAACATCGGGATTTAAAATGCATCTGGGGGTCCTCCCTGGTGGCGCAAGGGGTTAAGACACAACCATTGAAGCTATCTGCAGCCTCTGCAGCATGAGTCCAATCCCCGGCCTGCCAGGGAGCTACCCACATGGCGCAGCAGACTTCTCCTGACTCGCCCGCTGTTCCCCTCAGCAATGTATTTAGGTCAATCTGCCTGTTCTGTTCCCCACTCTGTCTCTGATGAATCCTCTCACACCCTGCACCTCTGGCCTGTACCAAACTCTTGTATGCATAAATAAATAAATCTTAAAATAAAATAAAATAAAATGCATCTGGATAGAAAAATGGATGCTGGGAGATGGAAGTATACTGTTCATATCCTACTACACTAGACATGAAGGTAATCGGGCATATGTTAATGTTATGTGGGGTAAGCCCAAAAGCTACTAAATGTAAAGAGGTATAACAAATAAGTCATTTGTGGAGGCAAAAATTAAACCCTAAAAAAATTTCAACTCATAAAATATAGGCAGGGAAATAAATATAATTAGCAAATGGGACAGATACATAACATAGAACAATATATAAGATTTTAACATGTTTATTGAGTATTTCTTTTGAATATAAAAACAGATTTAAAAAAAAATCTTAGCGGAGGAACTTTCTAGCAATCTTTCTTTTCTTCTTTTTGTTGCTGTTAATTTAGGCAATAATTAAGATTTAAGTTCAATTATTTTGAAATCACATCAGATATAGTCTAATTAATTGATAGGTGGTGATTATGTATTTGAACAAAGAAGAGAACTGTGAAAAAGTATTCAAAAAAGTAATTTGAATTGTTCCATACCTATCAAATCAAATGCATCTTTTCCACAAAAAAAGTTGTATTCCCAGTGATTTTACTAATAAATTTTACCAAATAAAGAAAATACTAAATAGATAACAATAACAGTTTATCCCATTTAACCTAGGATACAAAAGTTTGAGCAACATTATTAAATTAATTTCATGAGATAAATTAACCTGTTCTTAAAATCAAACATACGATTCTTATAATATCAAGAAAATTTCATGACAATATTTTCATGAATATGGCATAGATATAATCCTTAAGAAGCAGTTGGTTATCAAATCCAACAATATACGTAATGAATAAGTTTATGTGAGGAATGCAATTTTAATATAACATTTGAAAAATCCCTGTGTATTAGATACATGTTAACAGACTTCTAAAGAAGATATAGATATACCTGATTTTCTCAATAGTTATATAAATGACATTTGAGAAAAGCAAAACTCATTCATAATAATACCTCTCAGCAGACTAGAGATAGATTACTTCCACAACCTAAAAGAGGACATCTATAAGTAACTTATATCTAATGCCAGGCAGTTATATTTCTCATGAATTATGGCACAGAGCACAGATATCAGTCACACTACTTCATTTCAGAATTGGAAAAAAGTTCCTAGATAATGTAGTTATGTCAAGAATAATGAGTGATATTGGTAATGACTGAAAAGTAAAAAGTTACCTAATTGCACATCGCATAATTGTATTCATAAGAAAATTAAAAAAAAATATAAACTACTAGAAGAAATTAGTGAATTTAACAAAATTCCAGTATACAATGTCCATACACAAAGATCAATAGAATTTTTTTCTATTAACTATTAATATGAATAATGGAGAAATGCCAATGATAACATTTACAAGTAGCAAAAACAAATGTTTAAAGAAATCTCTTAAATAGAAGCTAAGGCATGTGACCCAAAAAAAACCCTAAAAAATATTGCTGGGGAGAATCTAAAAGACCTTAAGATTAGAAGGTTATACCATATTCATGAACTGAAGTCTCAGCATTGTTAGGATGTCATTTTCCACCAAATTATCTCCACATTCAGTGTAATCTGAATCAAAATCTCATACATCAACATGCTTTATTTTTCATAAATTGACAAGTTGTTTCTACAATTTATATGGAAATTCGAAGTACCTAGTTATGAAAACAAAATGATAAGATGGGAGAGTATACACTATAGAGATAGAAAGTTAAATAAATGGAATAAATATGGAGTCTAAAAATATACCCATGCTAATTTGATCATTTTAATTTACCACAAGCTCTGCAAAACAATTCAGTAGCTAATAATCAGTTAATAAAAGAAATTGCTACCAAAATAACAGGATATTGATATAGAAAAAAAAAAAAAAAAACCTTGAACCCTACCTCATAGAGAACCAGTAATTTAGATCAAAATGTAAACCGCAAATTATAAATTTCCTAGAAGAAAATGTTAGAAAATATCTTCACAGCTTTCAGTTTGATACTGTTTATTAATAAACAGGATAGAATCCATAACATTTAAGGAAATGTTACTGATCATAAATAAAAAGATAATTTATAAAATTTGGCAAAAATCTTTTAATAGATTCATCATAAAAAGATATATAAATGTATAAAACTCAAATTAAAAACTATTAAGCATCATTATTCTTTGGAAAGTTGAAAATTAAAACCACAAGAAACTACCACATATGCACTAGAAATTTAAAAGAATGAAAATGCCTGTTTTTTATGTTTTCAGGAGCCTTCAGAAATGATTGCATGCATTTTATAATTTTTGCACAAACATGGAAAACATTTATCTGTCTTGATGTACAATGTATGGTTAACATATATTTATTCAAGACTTCAAGTTTAGTGCTACCTGCCCCATATTCTATCCCTGGAATTTTATGTTTTATTTATGTCCATACTTGAATGCCTAGCAAGTATTTTCCTTAGCAATATTTGGTTCAGTGTATTTAGAGATTGTAGACAGAAATACAATCTAAGTTGAATTTTCATTGCAATTTCCAGAATCTAATGCCTTCCATGTGCAGTTGCCAGAGGAGTCTTGCCCCAGCATGGATTTATGCTCTTTCTTCTGTAAGAGATTGCGTGGGCAACACTATGCCCACCTAACCTTCCACTAATTGTACAATTAGCACTGTGATATAAAGTCTCTGAGCTAACATGAGTTACCCTGTGACATGATTAACTCCAGGGGTTCAAGAAACAGGAGTTGGTCACAAAGTGCAAACTAATTAATGTTGGAGGACAAGCGTAAGGACAAGGGAGGTCAGCTGGCTGGCATGCTCCTGACAGCCAAGTGCAATGGAAATAAAAGTTTAGCTAAAGCAACAGAAATGGGAACTTTTTCAAATTGAACTTGGTGATTTCCTCTCTACCTCCCTTGTCATTTTATCTTGACTTTATGTATATGGAGTGGTGGCCAGTGCAGGAAAGGAAGTAATTGCTATGGCTTTGTAAAAACAGAGGTTACCCTCAGTGATGACAACATTTGGAAAGGCAGAGCAGATAATGCTGTTCACAGGCAGCCACGTGGTTACTTGAAGGGAACTTGCTGAATCCCCTTTTCTTTTGTCAGTGACGGGAAGGATGGGAGACATGGGCTAAAGTGTAAAGAAACTGCTTTTTTGGCAATGTTGCCATCAAGCACCTAATATATGACACAAGGGAAGATTAAAAAAATAAACACAAACAAGAGGACGATAAAAACAGTTGATAAAAAGTAATGATGCCATTCCAATAGTTTATGGAACTAAGTAAAGAGAAAGATTTCTATAATTCAGAAAAATAGCATCTAAATATTCTCCTGGTTAACTCTTCCAGAAGAAAATCTGAAAAAAAAAAAAAAAAGTATGTTCTTGATTCTTTGTGCCTTTTTTTTTGTGGGATATGTATTATTGCTAAATGGCAAAAGCACAAGAGAGTGCAGGACCTGGCAAGATGTATTCTAGAAATTTAAAAATACATGATGAGATTTTGGTAGAAATCTGGACGAAGTTCCATGTTAAGTGCTAATGATTTTGACAAGCCAGTTAGAAAAGTCAGTAGGACACATGAAATATGTTTCATCCAACTGAGAGTGCAACTCTAGGGAAAGTGAGGAAGATAAGTTATTCCCCTTCCCATTATGTATTTAGCGCACACTGTTGTACCAGTTGGTAGCAGACGTGGAAATGTTCACAAGTTGTCCAGTGCCTTTGACTGTGTTGCAAAGTATTTGGTGACAAAGTAGAAAGTTAAAGTTCCTTTGGATAACTGACATCCAAATAAACCCACTTTGAACACTTCACAATCCGGTGAAATAGATGAAGGTAGTGATCAGAAAGCCCACAGTCAGTACATGCATTTGCAATGTCATCATTTTGGCAGATTCACAATAAACGTAAGCACATTATGTAAAGAATGTAGGAAACGCTGGAGAAAACAAATTCTCTCGTATTTTGTTAAACCCATACATAAGTCCCTGCTATTTCTTTAATCCACAGGATCCTATGTCAAATGTCAGTTTTTAATGGAAAAACATTTTAAGATATGCTGGTTATGATGTACATATTTAATAGAATGATGCATCTCTTCAAATATTGCCAAACATTACTGGTAACAAGTAACATTTTTCTTAAAATATTTGCCAAAGTAGATTTAGCAGCACTAAGGGGGTTGGGGCTTTTTAAAAGAATTCAGATAATTTAGAAAGAACACTTTTTTAGATTATTCATGATGGTCCTCCACTATATGTTCCCACTCTAATAACTGGCTTAAATAACCTGTTAAGCATCATTACTGACTCACATGTGGGTGGTAAGTGACACCTTTGCTACAGGGTAGAGAAGATGGACAGATGGGTGCCATCTTGGGTGGTGCTTTATTTGTAGTCTTTAGATTTATCTGTAATCTTAGCATGCTGTCATTGTGTTAGCAGAATACCATGAGTCCAGAGTAAGCCTCAAAAATTCTTTACCAATGTTGGCCTGAAAATAAAAGCAGAGCTTTGTTGGATTAGGTTGTCGGCAATTCACTGATCCAAAGAGATTATTATGACAATCAAAACCAAATTTCCGGTTTTAGGAATGAGAAATGACATTGAACAATTTTCTGTTGTTGCAGGAAAAATATCCTGTTGCCACAAGTCCTAAAGTGATACACTGGGAAGTGTTTTCAATGTTATTATTTTCTTGTACTTATATTATGATTTCCTCTTCTCTATTCCCATTTACCTAGCTCAATATACCCTCTGAGCCAATAAAAACATACTATGCATTTTATCTCTAATTTCAGTTGATACATTATGTGTATATCCCAATATCTTATGTCTGACTTCTTTATATTTATATTAAAATATTGAAGTAAGCCTGATTTTATGATCATGTCTGGTTTTACTTATTTATTTATATTTCATGTCAGGTGCTGAATATTGTTTTGAGCAGCCTATGGCTGACGTCAATATAACCTGTAAGAAGACTCACTCCCAGGATCAGATCATTAGAGGCGCTTTAATCCTTTAGAACAATTTCTCAATACTGTTTACACCAGGGACTTTCTTGTACATATCCTCTTGACACAAACGAGAATAGCACAGAAAGGAATATTTGTCTCTGATCTCTGCAAAGGAAAGCAAACAGGAATCCTTAGGGGGTTTTCCGTCTTTTAGACCTACCAGGAGGAGATTAATCAAAGATCTTTGTGTTACCTGATATACAATCAGTCACATAGCTGCAGTGCCATTGATCGAGTGACGGGAGGATAGCAGGTCTGTCGCCCAGAACAGTGCATTGTTGGAACAGCTGCAGAGCAGGTGTGGGCTCGTAAGAAACATCTGGGACTGTTATCTCACTATTTTTTTAACAGTTTCAAACACAGTGCCTATGTGAGTTTCACCTTCATGTAAGCTTCATTTCAGGATCATAAAAAATTATCATGTTCCCTATCCATAACTCACCTTCTCTCTGTGGACATTCTCTACTTTCTAGCTCATCAACATCTGTTTGCTAATGGTTTAACTAATACTTCTGTTGTGCACCTATATATCCAAAACACCTTTGTGGACATGCTCTTCTCCAGCCCTTGCTACCCACTAGAGTACTCTCTGCTTCTATGCATTTGACTTGGTGGATTCCACACGTCAGAGATATTGCCATGATCCTTTTTCTGTGACTGGCTTATTTCATTTTTCATAATGTCTCTAGGTCCATGCATGCTATCCATTACTAGACAAGGAAATAGCGCATTGTTTTATTACTGTAGTTTTATAACAAATCTCAATTTTTTTCCATTCCATGTAAACTTTAAAATCTATTGCTGGAATTTTAATTAGGATGCATTGAATCTGTAGATCCATTTGGGAAGAATTGACATCTTAACAATATCAGGAATTTCCATAAATTAACATAGAATATCTTTTCAGTTATTTATTTTAATATATTTTTCAGTTCATTGATTCATTTATATTTTATTATCTTCTTCATATAAATCTTGCATATATTTTGCTAGATTCACACCTATTTTATTTTTTGGTGTTAGTACAACTGCTTTATGTATTGAATTTTGTTTATTTATTTATGCACAGAACAACGGTGTAGGCCAGAGGTGGGGGAGGTTGAGAGGATTCACGAGAGACAAAGTGGGGAGCAGAACAGGTGGATCTACTGAAATACACTGCTAAAGAGAGTATTGGGTGAGATAGGACAGGTCTGCTGTGCCATATGTGAGTTAGCTCCCCAGCCAGGGATAGAACTCAGGCTCAGGTGGCAGCTCTGATAGCTCTGAGAAATAAACCCCAGGCCACCAAGGGAGGCTCCCACGCATTGAATATTAAATTCTACTAATTCATTACTTTCATATAGGAAAGAGTTTCACTTTTGTATGTTAATCCGGCATCCTGTAACCAGGTAATAATTGCTTCTATTGCCTTTTATTTTATATAGTACTGTTTATATAATTGTTATGCAAATTTGTATAAATATTATATATTTTTTGCTTGTGATATGATAGATTACATTAATTGAACTTTGAATTTTGAATCAGTCTTTTATACCTGGAATATGAGCACTCAGGGCCAATATTAAATATTAAAAATAAGTTGTTTTATTACTAGTGAAGATAAATATCTTAATGTATTTGTCTATTTTGCATATTTACTATTCATATACCTCAACCATTTTTATACTGGCATGACATTCCAAACTGCATGTGCAACATATGAGTTTAGGACACTAATCTTTTGTATTTTGCATATTTGGAAAAAAAAGTGTTTCTAATTTATTTTTATCTAATTGAACTTATGCAGTTCTTTGCCATGCCATGTACATTGTAATTCATTTTAAATGTAGTTACATGTATTGATGTTCTATAATCATTCTACAACGAATTGGGTAAAGCTAAAAATTTCTTAACAAGTTCTAGACATCTCAAATTCTGCATCTGTGAAATAAAGCAATAGAAGCAAACGCTGCAATTTCTTTTATTTCTAAAATACTATAATTCTCTGCCTTCTTTCTGTTCTAACTGAAATTCAGATACTAGTGGGCTGCTTGCTTTTTCAAAGATCCTGACACAAGAGATGTCTGAACAAATTATTTTGTAGTGGAAGTGGTTTTGCATCATTTTAGACAGTTTACTGGTAAAAGATGCTTACTTTTCCCCTGATGGTGTGGAGATGACAGGAGAGCATGTCACCAAGATTTCCTTAGAAAATTATCTTTTCCCAGCCAGAGGAAAATTACAGGACTCTAAGTCATCCTTATTCTTCATTAATTCTTATAGATATCACCAAATTTCAACTTAATAGAAAATTTACAATCATCATCCACACAAATAATGGTTAGTTAAGTCATTATAAACAAATGGCTATGTTGAGATTAATCATATGGAATTTTGAATTTCATGGAATTTTACTGGATTTGTGATTGACAAGTCCTTTTGTAACTGTTATCTATGGTAAGTGGAGAAAATAGGGTGAACATCCCCTGCCTCTTAAAATAAATTCACAATATTTATATTATGTATGACAACATTTTGGAAGCAACATAATCACAAGTCACCAAAGCATCTCTTGACACACAGAAATTTTTTTTTTGGAATATAAGAGGCATATTTTTTTTCCTGAAAGAAAATGTACCACTGTAGAGGACCACATGATCCCTGCTTCTCAAGCCCCATGGGGTTTCAGTGGAGCAAACATTGATGTTATTTCTTCTCATCTACTGCCAGAACTTACCCATTTCTCATGCAAAACTAATTTTCCATACCTCTTCATGGATGTCAAAGCCATTACCACTGAGATCCCCTACTCCATGCATTGTGATTTAAATTCAATACACAAAGTGATTTGTTTTATATGGAAGATTTCAGAGTGGGAACAATAGACTCTCATCCACAATCATAATATCTCATGAACCCCTCAACAGCTGCCAGGAGGCAGAGAAATAAGCTTACCATTGAATATACACAAAAAAGAGAAGAGAGAAAGGTAAAACAGTAAAGAATGAACACAGACAGTGAGATGAGAACTAATTGGAAAATCATAAGCAGTAGTTCATGCCAATCTGTCATCTGCAATTTCCTCTAAATGGGTCTTTTCACAGGCAACAATTTGTCAATAATGAATTCAGTTTTAAAAATCACAGAATTTTATTTTGGGGGATACACACATGGAAAAGCTACCAAAGGCAGTGAGATCATGAAAAAAAAACTTTATTTTGTAGGTGTCAATTTGAGTGCAATTATAGCACATATGCATGAAGCAACAAACATCCAGTTGGAACTTCACACCCTCCCAACCTTTTGATAGACAAATTACATAATGATGATGAATACTCTGATTGGACTATTGTCTTTCTTTTAGGAGACTGAAAAACTGAAGGCAATGTCTGTATGGCAACTTACTTATATTATGAATAAAATAAAGGAGGTGTCATGTAAAACATCTCTTTCTGTATCAGACGGTGCAGTGAGCAGACTGACTATTGAGGAAGTGCTAATTAAGAAACAAAACCACAAACCAAAATAAAAAAAAAGAACCATTGGTCCTCATTTCATTTTTCTATGGCATTGGAACTGGTAAGTGCAGATAATAGGAAGTCACAAATTGTTAAATGAAAATCAGAGATTAGACTAGAGCTCAGGGCTCCAGGTCTTGTCTTTGCATGCTCTTTTATTATTTATTTTGGAGATTGCTTACTTTCCTGATATTTATTTCACGAAAAGAGAATACAGTATTTTGCACAAAAACGTCTAGTGGTGGTTGTGGTATGTTAACATATATCTAAAGGGATATGAACCTATACTTACAAATCATATAGAGTGTTGCATACTTTTCACTCAAAATATAATGCAATTTAAAACTTTATAGAAGGTGAAAAGTAAATATTCCATGGTTCCAATCTATGAAATTTCCTCCTCAAAAGTAACAAATTTTACTAATTTCACATTTACTTTCACTTATGAACTTCCATATGCATAAGTAAACATTCGTTTGTTTCTACTCAGTATTTTCTGGTTGCTTTTCCATTTAAGTGTATATACAACTGCCTTTTTCTTTTAAATGGTCCCCACTGGGTACTCTATTGATGTACATAATTTATTTAACAAGTCTTCCATTAATTGGTATTCATGTCTTTTCCAATTTGTATAAAACATGTGGCAACAACTTGTACATGCCTCGTTTCCCACAGGTAGAAGATCTCCAAATAAATGTTAAGAGAAAAATTTGCCTATTTGCTAGATCAGAGTTATTTGTGTGTGTGTGTGTGTGTGTGTGTGTGTGTACATGCAGAGATATATATGCATATATACAGATATATATGCAAATGGTAAAATGAAAATAAAATTGTATAAGGATGTAACTGTAAAATTAAAAATTATAAAATTGCCTTTAATTGAGTTATATAAATTTATCCTTCATGAAAATATATCAGTCAATCTGTTTTTCTATGCTTTAGGCAGCATGATCTAAATTTTATCTATCTATATGTTTATCTACCTATCTCTCTCTCTCTAAATTTTCATATGTTGAAGAAACAAAGAGTTTCCTTTAATGCTAAATATGTCCTATCAAATAAAATTTTGTTTAGTTACTTATTTGCTTCTTATAATAACTGGTTGATCTTAGCATATTTTAAGAAATCAATTTTGGTAGGATTAATCCAATGAATAGGAATGAAATATGTAAAGTTTTAAGTAGGGGAATTCATGATTTTTTACATAATGTAAAAAACCCTACAGATATAGGGTTGTTGGAGTGTGTGAAATTTTAATATGTAAAAATAAGAATAGGAAAAGAGTTTTGGAAAATTGTTCTGATGGTTGATTTTTTTTTTTAAAGATTTTTTTTTTTTATTTATACAAGAACCGGGGTATAGGCCAGATGTGCGGGAGGGTGAGAGGATTCACCGAAGACAGAGTGGGAAACAGAACTGGAAGACCGACTGAAATACACTGCTGAGGGGAGCAGTGGGCGAGACAGGAGAGGTCTGCTCACAATATGGGTATCTCCACGGCTGGCGGGGATCGAACCAACACTGCAGAGGCTGCAGACAGCTTCATAGCGCTGCGCTCAACAGCCTGCGCCACCAGGGAGGCTCTTGATGGTTAATTTTATGTATCCACTTGACTGGGCTAAAGAATGCTTAACAGCTGATGTGTCTATGAAGGTGTTTCTTGAAGAAATTTGCATTTTAATTGTTTGACTGGATATTGAAGACCAAGGTACTCACTAATGTTGGCATTATCCAATTGTTTGAGTATCCAAAAAGAACAAAAAGCAGGAGAGTGAATTCCCTCTCTGCTTGAGTTGAGACACTTTTCTTTCCCAGTCCTTGAGTACACACGCTCTTGGTTCTTTGGTTTTCAGTTTCAGACTGGGACTTAAAACATAGCTTCTTCTCATTCTCAGGTTTTAAGATCTGAACTGGAACTACACCACAAGCTTTCCTGGGCTTCCAGTTTTCAGATAGAAGATTATGGCACGTCTCAGCCTCCACAATCACATAAGTCAATTTCTCATAATAAATCTGTACTAATTACATTTCTATTTCCACATTTCTATTTGTTTCATATGGTTCTCTTTCTCTGGAGAACACTAAGTAGTCTAGTTGATAAATTAGACTTGGTCAGAAAAGGTAAGCGGGAACTAAGATGAGCTCTATGTAATAATCAAGGGAGCAATTCATCAAGAATATATAACTGTCATTAATATTTATGCACCTAACACAGGGGGACCTAGTCATATAAACCAACTATCAACAAACCTATAAAAACACATTGACAAGGATACATTAATGTTGAGGACTTTAACATACCACTTACACAAACGGACAGATTTTCCAGACAGAAATTTAACAAGAAAAGAAAGGCCTTAAGTGACGTATTGGACTGGATGGCCTTATATATATTTGCAGATATTTCCATTCCCAAAGATATGAATATACATTCTTCTCAAGTGCACCTGGAACATTCTCAAGAATAAATAATAGGCCAGGACATGAAACATGCCTCAAAAATGATATGAAAGACACAAAGTAATGGAAACATGCCCCATGTTCATGCATTGAAAGAATAAATGTTGTGGCCATATTACCTAAAGCAATTTACAGGTTCAATATAATACCTATCAAAATCCCAATCACTTTCTTTCAAGAAATAAAACAGATAACTATAAAATTTGCATGGAACTACAAGAGGCCCTGAATAGCCAAAGCAATCCTGAAAGAAAAGAAAAAAGAAAGAAATTATCATACTCTCTGACTTCAAATTATGTTGCCAAGCAAACAATCAAAGCATCATGTTATGGAACAAAAACAGAAGCACAGACTAAACCCACACAAATATGGGCAGTTAATCTTTAGCAAAGGAGCTGTGAACTTACAATGGAGAAAAGAAAACCTCTTCAACAAATGGTGCCAGGGAAAAAGGACAACCACAAGGAAGCAAATGAAACTAAATCATTATTTATCTCTACACACAAAAATTAATTCAAAATGGATTAATGACTTGGACATAGAACCTGAAATCATAAAATACATGAAGAAAACATAGGAGGTGCACTGCAGGACATCAATTGCAGGTAATTTTTGGGAAATCAACTCCGAAGGCTAGGTAAACTAAAAGAGAAATAAACAAATGGGACTAGAGCAAAACTCTCTAAAGTTTTTATGTAGTGAAAGAAACCACCACAAAAAGAAAAAGGCAGCCTATGGACTGGGAGAAGATATTTGCCCATTACTCATCTAACAAGGGGTTCATTTCCAAAATGTGTAAGATACTCATACAACTCAATGACAACAAACTCCATTAAAAAAATGGACAAAATATCTAAATAGATACTTTTCCAAGAAGGACATCCAGATGGTCACAAGCACATGAAAAAAAAAAATGTTCAAAATCACTTACTTTAGAGGAAATGCAGATCAAAATCACAAATAGAACCATACCTAGACTCATTTTAGTCAAATGACTGAAAGGCAAAGTTAAAGGAATTCTTATCACTAGCAGGAAAGAATATACTGTATTTGAGGAATAACAACAAACTTAATAGTGATTTTTCAGCATAAAAAGAGTCCAATAGAAGAATTATTACAGGTCCCACCGTGAAATGGGTTGCCTGACTGTGGATCCTCACCCATGAATTTAAAAGGGACTTATAATGAGACTCGACTGCAGGCACACACAAAAATGTTAATAAAGGGTTTATTTACAAAAAGGGGGAAATGAAGAAAGGAATAACTCAGGAAGAAAGAGAGAGATAAATTGGTGAATGCTTCCTACCAGTTTCGCTGAGCTGGAACCCCAATAGCACCCTGAAATCCAGCTTCTCTTTTAACTTCTCCCTGCTTAGCCTCACTCTTCTTTGGGTGGGGCAGGTAACCTAGAACCTCCCCTTTCCCTAGGTACTACCTGTGGAACCAAGCATAAGTATTCTTAGCCATTGCTTTGTGTAACTGCCATTTTAGAATTTTAGGTTTTGCTGGGAAAAGACTGCATTCCAGAGATAGTTTGGACCCTCACTCCACCCTTACTCTCTGGTCATCAATGAGGGCGAACTTGCTGTAATTGGAGCTGCAGGTTGGAGCTGCATCTTGGCCTAGCCAGTCAGCTTAGACTGATAGCCGGGCAAAGTTAGAGAACGCATCCTTGTAGCCAATGAGTAACTGCCAGCATAATTTAACCTTATTAAAAGACCCCTGCTTCCTTTGTTTGGGGCTCTCGGTATCTGCCACTGTGTTGGTAGGTGCCATGAGCCCGGACTCGAGTCTGAAATAAACTCCCTTTTGTGTTTGCATCAGCTGACTTTGGGTTCTTGGAGGCCGTGCTCGCCAAGTCTGCTGACCTTGGGCACAATACTACCCTGTTACAAAACACTACACATTATCAGGACAAAACATTCAATAGACCAGAAAGGAAAGAAACTACCTAAAGATAATAAAAATAATGTATGAAAATCTGGTCATTAATTTCATACTTATCAGTGAAAAACAAAAGACTTTTCTTCCAAGATCAGGAAAAAGTCAATGGTGATGACAGAGTTTGAGTGGGCAGAGGCTCAGAGGTGGGACCTTGAATGTCTTTTGACAACTTTTGCTTAAGAAAAGGAGCAGGAATTTGCAGGCAAGAGAGTTTTGGCCAGTTTTGATTAACAAAAAATGCAGAAACTTAAAAGAAGGGGATAAGGAGATTAGGCCAATTTTGTTTATTAAGAGCATCTAACCCCTAACATCCTGAAGTTTAGATAAAGTTTTGTAACTAGTGGCACCTGGGGTGAGATAAAGTAACAGGGTTTGAATCAAAATCAGAGGCTTTGAATCACTTTGTTCTGAAATGTGCAAAGCTGTTTTTCAGAAATACTGGATGGGGGAAGTAGGAGGTTGTAGCCATTGTGCTAAATACCCATTCTACCTCACTTCCAGGAAACATAGTGAGGAATAGTTATCATTAATGGGGATTAATTTGAAATTTATGGGCTTGTTTAAAATACATATGCTCTTAAATTTGTGTTGATTAGAAATTTTTTCTCTTCTTTCTGGATTATTGATATTGGTTATGTAAAGTCTTTTAATGTTGGGTAAAATGGGAGTTTTTATTTTGAAAGTTAAAATTTTCCAGTTATGGGATCAAAATAAAAATTTATTTTATCAAAATAAAAGTTTGGCTGTTAGTATTGTGCTGGCAAGTTTAACAGAAACTTTGAGTGCAATAAAATGGGTCTTTTAAAACTAATTATGGGGCCTCCCCTGTGGCGCAGCGGTTGAGCGCTGGGTTGTGAAGCTGCCCGCAGCCTCTGCAGCGCTGGTTCAATCCCCGGCTGCTCCCCAGCCACCAGAGGAGGGTCCCACATGGTACGCAGACCTCTCCTGCAGCCCGCTGCTCCCCTCAGCAGTGTACTTCGGTCCTTCTGCCTGCTCTGTTCCCCGCTCTGGCTCTGGTGAATTCTCTCACCCTCCCGTGCTTCTGAGTGTACCCAGTGCTTGTATAAATAAATAAATAAATCTTAAAAAAAAAAAACAAAAAACCAGCAACAAAAACAGTGAACTTTAAAAAAAAATAAATAAAACTAATTATGATAAAACTTCCCAAAAATCAGAGAATAAAAATTGGTAGTCTTTTATTTGATTAATCAGAGGAAATTTTATGGACCCCCAGCAGAGCTCTTGAGACACTCCATAAAATTTCTCCTTTCCTCATGAGAAAGACATTAGATAAATTTGACCTATTTGATATTTATCTGTTATATTGGAACTTAATGGGCATCATTGTCACTTGGGATAAATTTCTAACCTTGACAAATTCATAAATATTAACACTGGTGTTTTAAAATTTATCTGAAATCTTTCAAGTGTCTGATATGTCCTGATATATTGCTTATTAATTTTGAGTGTTGTTCTGGAATATTCTAAGTTATTTTGTTGAAAAAATTTCCTTGTCTATGATATTATTATCAGATTTTAATTTTGGATATTCCAAGGTTTTAAGATTTGCAGAAATTGTTTCTGGAGAAATTAATGAGCTATAAGGAAAGCAGATAGCTTCTAGGATCAGAATAGCATAAGGAAAGGCTTGGGAGGAATAAGGAAGGCTCCTGGGTAAGGGCAACACATTCCAAAGAGGATTAGTAAAACCCCCCTGGACAAGGGACAGCAGGACATTCCAGGACAAGGACTATAAAAAAGGACTCTAAGATAAGGGCTGTGAAGCTAGGAAATTCTGTGCACCCTACCTGTAAGGCAGATTGAGACTACCAAGAACTAATCAATCACAAAGACACTGATGGTGCTTTAGTATAATTAGGGAAAGAAGTTATACATTCCCTGAGGCAGGACTTTTGGCTTCATTGCCCCTCCCTGGCCTGGACCTGAGATTCCCACTTTGTTTTTGTTACTTTTCTCCTTAATAATCTTTTTCTTATGTCTATTTCTCTAAACAACTTTGCCTCTTTTTGCTTGCTTGCCTGAGAGTCAGCGAAGTTCCTGCTGTGGCTGTGGCTAGAACTCAGTGCTGCTGCTGCATCCTGGGAGGCATTCCTGGAGGGGAATTAGACCTGAAAACATGAAATTATGGTAACATCTACAGCACAAAAAAAGCCTTCACTCACGTTAACTGATAGAACTTTAGATTGGGAATTTTCTGCATAGGACTAAAGGATAATTGGATATAAACATAGCTTTTGTTTCAGATAATAGTTTTTTTGACTCAAGGAAAAAAAATATTTTTTAGCTGACCAGGATCCATAGTAACATACATTGCATTTTTGCAAGCAGAACTAACTTGTGTTTGCATTTTCTCTCTCTCCTGGAACCCTTCCTATTATGGAAAAATGGTAATACGTGTTCTTATTATTCATGGTGATGTATTATGATGATGTAATTTCAATAGAGAGTTTTATTTGTCTCTTCTTAAACCAGAGAATTGAAAATATGTTTTATTATGTAGATTTGATTGAAATTCTTGTGGGAGATGAACTTGAGCTGAGTCAGTCACTTTGCTTGTAGGATTCCAGAGACCTAGCAAAAATGAGGCAACGTGACTCCATTGACAGGCCTGGAAACTACAGAGAGAAAAATCCTGGGAACTTCAAGAAGAAGAAATCACAGGTGGCGTCTGGTAAGACCTTTGATCCTGAAACTAGTGGGGGGAAAGGATGTCCTGAACAAACTCCACAAGCTTTTTTTAATGGACCCCACCTCCACCCCAGAGGAAAGAGATCCAAGACACCAAGGACTACAAATCCCATAATGTTATTGCAGGGAAAGGGAGGATTGCTGGGAACTGAGGGTGGAGTTAAGCCGCCAGGCTTGATATATAATCAGATTTGTGGGCCTTGCAAGTGCTTGGTTTTTGGTAGGCTTTCAGCGTGCTATTGGGATCCCAGCTCAGCGGAACCGGTAGGACGGACACATTCACCAATTTCTCTCTCTCTTGCTTCCTGAGTTATTCCTTTCTTCATTTCCCCATTTTTGTAAATAACCCTCTGTTAACGTTTTTGTGTGTGCCTGCAGTTGCGTCTCATTATAAGTCCTTTTAAGCGCGGGTGAGGATCCTCAGTCAGACCAACCCATTTCACATTGGGATTGCCCTGTAACAAAACCTGTACAGACTGGGTGTTGAAAGCTCACTCTAAGATCCTTTATGGAACATTCTGTCAAAGGCAACACAGTTCTGCTTGGTATTCTCTCCTGTGAGTATATTCAAAAATAGGTCCAACGGATTGAAGTTAGATTTATTACATATGCATTTTCCGTACTATAGGATAGAATTGAGGTGAAGGTGGGGAGGGAAAATGATTTTAATAGTAAAATCAGTTTTAAGATTTTCCTTTCTCTGAGATTTTCTGATATCCTAGTTGCTATTTGTCTAATATCTCTAGGTTTTTCTTTTTGCTTAAACTTATTGACTATTTTCTAAATATGGAGGACTTTTTTATACTGACTACCCATGGCTAGCAACCTGTGACTGATGGTTATTTGATATGAATATGCTTGAGAAACCTGGCAGAGAAACCCCCAGTCCTTAATCTCTACAGAAATGGTGAAGGGGGGAGGGATTTGTGTCATGGGGGTATCTCTGTGAAAAGGAGAGGATCATTGCAGAGCACTGAGCAGATACCATTTTCCCTAGTCCCCATTTATGCAGTCCCCTTGCACTTCTTATACCAGCATATCATGATCAGCCTTCCTCAGAAGGGGAGCTGCTGGGGACTTGGGATGGAGCTGAGCAGACTACATAACATGGAAAGTAGGTGGCCTCACTCTCTTCCTTCTCTACTTGACTTACATGCTGGGACTCAGGGTGAACTTGAAGGAGATATGAGAGGAGAGAGAAACATAGAGACATTTGGGAGAATGACTTGGAGGAGAATCTTGGACAAGATATGTGAGTGAGAGACACATGGGGAGGTTGTCCTTTGCAGAGACATTGGCAGTCATTATCTTGATTTGTAATTTTGCATCTCTCTTCTGTATCAGACCTTCCTGACCCCTTTCTTGTGGTTCCCTGCCAGAAGGTGCCTTAATATTGTGGCACACTTTTGGGCCTCAGATACCCTGCTTTAACCAATCCTGTTTGGTTAGGTATTTGGCCATGAAGGGATGGATAATTTGGGTAATTTATTGGGAAACTTATTTGGAATATTCTTTCTTTTCTCTATGCACACCAATTCTACTAAAGATATTGGACACTAAAAGCCTGTTTCATTTGCCTTTGTTCACATAGATGGCTAGATTCCTTTCAGAAGGTGTACTCTCCCTCTGGTAGCCTCATTTCTATGGTCAGATTTCTAGAGTTTATTTTGTTTGTTTCTTTATATTCCACATGAGTGCAATCACTGAATATTTGTCTTTCTCCTTCTGACTTATTTTGCTGACCATAATCCCATTCTAGTTCCACCGATATTGTTGAAAATAGCAAGATTTCATTTTTTGTAGCTGAGTAGTATTCCAGTGTGTGTGTGTGTGTGTGTGTGTGTGTATGCACACATCTTAATCCACTCCTCTGTTGCTAGACAGTTAGGATGCTTCCATAACTTGGCTACTGTAAATAGTATCACAGTGATCACAGGAGTACATATACCCCTTCAAGTGAATGATTTTATTCTTTGGATAGACACATTAAAAATAAAATTGCTTGATTATAAGTTGCTCTATTGTTAATATTTTGAGAAACCTCCATACTGTTTTCCACAGGAGCCAAAATAGTCTACATTCCCACTAGGGGTGCATGAGGGTAAATTGTAAAAGAAACAGAGCTATAACTATTTCAAGATAACAAGATAAAGTACATAGAAAACCCTGATGACTTCACTAAAATACTATTAGAAACAATAAATTACTACAATTATGAGGCTGACTATCAAATCAATTTATAAAACTGTGTTGCATTCCTTTCTATAGGCAAAAATTGAACTAGAGAAAAAAAAATCAAGAGAACAATCTCACTTAATGTAATATCAAAAATGATTAAACACCTAGGAATAAAAATTAACAAAGGAGGTAAAAGAACCGTACAACCAAAAACTATAAAACATTATTAAAAGAAACAAAAGAGGACACACAAAAAAAGAAAGATATTCCATGTTCATGAATTGAAAAAATTAAAATGGTTAAAATGGCCATCATACTCCAGGGATATACAGATTTATATCAATATCAAAGTTTCAATGGCATTCTTTAAAGATACAGTTCTAATTATTCCAGTAAGTTTCACTAACTTTTCAATTGTGTCAGTTTCATGTTTTTAAGGATATCTGAACATGTTTACACACACACACACACACATCTCTATATTGTCCTATTATATTTTATTATGTCACTGCAAAAAGTTGGTATCACATATTTGCTTATATGTAAGCTGGTTTTTATTCTATGGGGAATCCTGTGAATGATTGGTACTATTCCTTCATTAAATATGTAGTAAAATTCACTAGTAGTATAGGTTATGAAATCTAGAATTTGTAGAAATATTTTTACTAATTCAATTTATTTAAAATTGTATGATTTGATTTCTAACTCTGTTTCATCAAACTTTGTGAATTATATTTTTCTGAGAACTAATCTTTTTATTCTATACTTTACAACCATTTTCATTTTCCTAATATATATTATTATATTTGTTGGGAGATTCAAGATTGATTATGATGTACATTATCATTTTTACTATTGGTTATTGATGTTTTCATAATCATTATTTCTGGAGGGTTAACAATTTTACTGGTTTTTTCAAAAAGCTAACTAGATTTTGTTAACTTGTCTAGGGCATGTTTATATGCAATTTCATTGATTTCTACTTTTTTTTTATATTACACATTTTCCCTGAAAGTAAATTACATAAACAACCATCTCAATACATTTTAAACTAACAGTAAATATGTTTTAAATATAATCATATAAAATATCTCTGATATCTAAAATTTGGTAGATAATAAAGGAATACCAACAGTTAAATAAAATAGGAAATAAATAAGTAAAATCAAATAGTTAAAATTGTGAAAGATGATAGATTAATAAGCAAAATGTTGTTTATAATATGGTTAAATATAAAATTCCTTAATTATATGGGATAACTGCATATTTTAACTAATAATTGAAATAATTTTTTTCTAATAGTAAAATATTTGGAATTTGTTGTATAAACATAGGTACTGTCTTTTAAATAGATTCAGAATGTTATGGTTTTAAAATGTGTAGGAAATAGCTCATAAAATTTGTAGGGCAAACTTTTTGTTTTGATAAAATTTTATTATGTTCAAATAAGCATTGATCCTTTCATTCCTGATAAATAACTTAGAGAAATTTGTTAGGCAGCAGGTTATTCTTGACCCATTCTTAGCAATGAGGAGGGCAGGGATGAAAATGTGATAGTGAGAGGCAATTTGAGAGATAGCGATCATGAATCTTACAGTTCAAGATTCTAAGGAATACTGGGAGGGAAGTAGCAGGAAGGAAAATGGACACAGAGAGATGAGATTTCATGTTGAGCCACCTGTTTATATGTTGTGTGGTAGGATAGTTAAAAGTAAATGTAAGCAATTAGGTTATTTTCCTTATTTCTACATACTATGAAAAAATAAATTTTTATTTCTATTTCTAATGTATTTTATACTTTACAGTCTTCCATTAAAAACTCATCTAGTGGATGAAGAGACTAACAGAGTAACACAAAAGAAGCAAACCATTGTTTGCTTGGGGAAAATCATCATTCAAATTCTGTCAATGCCAAAAACTGTAACATTGTTGCTGACTTGACATTTTTAAGATCAGAAGCACAAAAATTAACAATATGTTAAAAAGCCTATCATTAGTTCCTCATTAAAGAAAAAAATTAAATAACAGCAGGAACTATTACGCATCAAATGACATCAATAGGAAATATATAGGAGTGGTAGAGATTTTCCTATAATTAAAAAGTTAAAACAAAATTCAATCTTTGTAGATGCAATTTTTCTTTAAGGAAAAAAAATACAGTTTCATGAGTGAAACAGGATGCTTTTATTCTGATTCCACTAGAAGTAAATCTAACTTCATATGATTTTAGGATCAGTATTGCAGCTATTGGTATATCTCTTTGTCAGACTGATAACAATCATATTACCTGAAGTAATTAGAGGTACAGGTTTTTTCACTAACTAATTCTAGATAATACTGTATCCTCCTGCTATTCTACTCTTTGGCATTTTTCTGAAAAATTAAGTATTTGAAGGCATTAAATACAATTATAATTAAAAACTCAAATGTAAGTTCATAATATTTTCTTACACTCATAATTTTCACTATTGTAATTGTCTTAGTGGCCATAGATACTATTATTGCCAATCAGTGAGCGAACTTAAGTTTGAGCAATGGTAAGTGTGAACATGTAGATCCAAAGAGGTCATTTGAAACTGCCTCACCCCAGAATCTGGATGCAGCCTTTTCTAAAGGTTGTTTCTAAAGCAGTAAACTGCTTTCTCTGCATCATCAATGACTAGCTTAGACAAGGGCTGCACAACAGAAAGTGGAGTGCTTATTCGAGGGCCGCAGAAGATATTGCATGTGGTGGGAAATGAAGTGGGTATGAAAACAACTTTCGGATAATGGACGTAAAAGAGAATGATCTGGTGGTTTATTTTTGGCATTAGGTCTAAGGAAGGATTTTGCCAAGGATAGCAGGACACGAACAATTGGTTAGAAGGAGGAAAATGATAGATTGCAGTTAATTAGCTCAGATTTGCTTCACATATTGTGGGGTCTCTTTAGTGTTGCTTGGCCTCTTAGTCCATGAAAATATATTCAACATTGTATCATAAATCTCAAAACACACGAACATTTACCAAGCATTTGTCAGACATAGATTTTTTACTGAATACTTTCTAGGCTACAGAAAAAAGATGACATTTCACAAAAGATAGAGATCTTTACTTTTCATTTTCTATAAACATCTCTGATTAACCCTGAAGTTATTTTACAGTTTCCAATGGCTTTATTTCTTTCTCTTTACTCCACATGACATTTAAATTCCCCAGTGGTCATTATCTCTCATCATTCAGGGCAAAAAAAATCCTATAATTAATGGAATTTAAACATTCCCATGCTAGAAAGCATTACAAGACTATATATTTTGCTGTGTCATGGCCTCAGGGATCCTCATCCATGTTTCTAAGGATATTATCAGATATTTATTCATGAGAAATAGCAACTTCTATTAGAGAGTGGGGACTGAATTCTGCTTACAATAAAATATTTTTCCATAGCCTTAGGTCATTTATAAATTTTGCCTATTTTACTTTGTTTTCTGACTTACCCAAGCTTGAACAGCTGGATGAAATCTATTTTTTTTTCCATATAGGAGCAAACAGTGGCAATCAGTAACAGAGAATCAGATTCACTTAGAAAGGTTGGGTTAGAGAAATATCTGGGCGTCGAAAGACCATCCTTCCCTGACTTTGTGTTACCTGTATTTATAAAATTCTGAGAAGGATCACCACATTTCAAGCTGATCATAACTAAGGAAGAAAAATCAAACAAAAACACAGCTTACCACCCATAATATGTGTACAGTCAACAATGGAATAATTAGATATATGTCCAAAATATTTATTTTCTTACTGACTGATCTTTTTCTGAAAGACTTGAGAAAATAGCACCATTATATAGCTAAAGCCATGAGGATAGAAAAAAGCTGAGGGTTTTTTTTAACTCCTCCCAAAGTATTACATATAACTTTTATGAACATATATACTAGTTCAAGTGAGGTTCATACATTTGCATTATATCACCATGTGCTGTATGTGATGTGACATGTTATTTGGACAGACAAGCATGTAGCTAGAAACTCCACAAACCTTGGGGTTGATGTTTACATGAATGAAGTCAAATTGGTGCCTACTGCAGGAGTTACAGACCATAACTCCTCATGTACAACACATTGGCATTATCTATGGGTATTATTTCTCCCTTTGTGTCCCATCTTTATGAATATTTGATGTTTATCTAGTAACACAAATAACAATAACAAGAATAAATTGCATGTATGCCATGCTTCCCAAAAGATATACATGATTTTACAGAATATGTACAGTTATACCACAGTTCAAATCTTGAGAGTCTATCCTCTAACTTCTAAAGTGTCAGGATTCACAACGGGAAGTGAGGAGCATGGATCCCTCTATAAATTACTCATGTATGATGTATATGCAATAAACATAATAGAAGAGGTAGTATACAAATCTTATTTTGCAAATCCTTTTTGTTATCTAGGACACAATGTTTTAGTAAGCAGAAAGTGCAAGGGAAAGCACAAATAGTTAATACTCATAATATTAATAATATCATTATAAAATAATTTATAACTATTCAGAGATACAAAATAATGAAATAGTTTAATCTTCAACTTTGAGATATGACAAAACCCTTTCCAGGTTGAATGTTTAATGATAATTAAACATAAAACTCAGAAGAGTTCCACACTGTTTTATAGTTTTATTTTTACTCTTTTACAAAAATAGTGTTTAATTATAAAAAATAATATTCCCATCTGAAAAAAAATACCAACTGGGGTAAATTTGTTTAAAGAATTCTCACTCCTGAACTTGAGCATGTTGCTTCAGTGGATGGAACCATATCTCATCAAGACCTTTCTTAATTTTCAACCTCATTTGCTCCATTTTTCTCTGAGAAATATTCCTTTAATAATGACTCCCTAGGAATTTCAATGCTTAGACTTGGATTACCTCATGTTCAAATATTTGTTTTGTTTATTAAATAATTAATCATCTAGTCAATACCTTTAGATTCTTTTTAATTAAATGGTGACATGCAGTTAAAAGTTTTGGACTTTCTATTATAAAGACAACACTTCAATTAGTCAATATAAGTAAATTTATCATAAGCATAATAATTCCTGCTTTATATACTAGATAGCTAAGGCATATGTTTTTTCCTATATGAACCTGATTTTTATATTGTCTTATTAAAATTTACTTTTATTGAGATGTAATTAACATATAACTTTGTGTATGCTTAAGGTATACAACATGTTGATTTGATATATTGCATGTTATAAAGTGATTACCATCATAGCATTAGTATAACAGCTATTCCACCACATAATTATCATTACTGTTTTGTGATGGAAATAATTAAGATCTAGTCTCTTAGCAAATTTGACTTTATAATACAGTATTGTTGTCTATAATTACTATGGTATGCATTCAATCACCACACATTATTTATCTATTAGTTACAAATTTGTGTTCTTAAACATTTCTCAAAATCACATAAGACTCAATCAAAGTCAGACATAAGTCATATAAGGGATAATCAAAGAGATAGTGGGACTATTTACTTATTTATTTTTAAAGTTTTCATGTTAAATGAGGTCAGATCATTTCCCATTAGGTCTGGATATGTGGCCTCTTACAATCCCTTGCCCTTTCTTCATGAGTTCAGTTGATTAAAGAGATTGGTCATTGAGGATATCATCCATTATGCTGGTCCATCACCTCTATGCAGAGGTGAATATCTAGTTTAAGAGTCCCTCTCAGAATTACATGAAAAAATTCGTTCCAAAGAACTAATATGCTTTGTGACACTTATGCTAAAATTGGATAAATGAGATATTCTTCTTTCTTTGCTTTGACAATTTGTATTATATGTATCCAAAACTTTGTTTATTTTGGACAACAGTCCTTTTATGAGAAATATCTTGCAAATACATTCTCCAAGTCTTGGCTACTGTTCCTATTTTCTTGACATTACCTTTGGCTGAATCGTTTTTAGTTTTAATAAAGTCTAGCTTATCAATTATTTCATTGATTATGCCTTGGAATTATATCTAAAAGTTATCACCATAATCGAGGTCATCTAAGTTTTCTGCTATGTTATCTTCTAAGATTGCTATAGTTTTTTTCTGTTGGTTTTTTTTTTTGCATTTTGTATCTAGGTATATTACTTATTTTGAGTTAATTTTTCTAAGTCATAAAACATGTGTTTAGATTCAGTTTTTCACATGTGAATGTCCAGGTTTATTACAAGTGTTCATTTAATTCTATGGCCTTTGCTTCATTGTTTTCTTCAGCAAACATTGTACATATATTGCAAATGATCTCAATTTTCATGTATAAAGAAAAACACAGTTTTATGTGAAAGTTATTTTTACAGTTATGGTTGTAGAGGGTCAGGAAGGGCACAGTGCAGGATATCTATGATCCGAGCAGATATGGTAAAGGAGAGTCCTGGAGCCCTCGGTGGCTTTCTCAGGCTTTTATTGAGCTTTTACATGTTGTGCAGCAACCTGGTACAAAGCAGGTAGGGGTGCTAGCCTCCAAGACCCTGGCAAGGGTTCACTCTGGGCTTCTGTGGCTTTCTTTCTCCCCTTCTCTCTCCTGCTTCCCTTCTCTCTGTGGATATCTCACTACTACACACATGTCCCACAGAAGTATGTAACAGAACTTATAACAAAGTAACAAATGCAGGTACCCACCATTAGGCAGGGCAATCCTAATGGTGGAAGGGCAGAAGAGCCTTCCCTATAGTTTGTTTATCCAAGTGACCCAGAAAATAATAAATCCAGCCGATGAAAAAACAATGAAGTTATGAAAAATTACAACATCATTAGCAAGTTTGATCAAGATATAAATGTAAAACTCAGCAGTCAACACCAAACAGATTCAGTCCTCAAAAGCAATAGGAGTATTTTTGTTAATTTAGCATATATTAAGTTATATGGCTAAACCCATAAAATAAACAAGTACCATTATAAATACAAAGATTGCTTTTACTCAGTTAAAAATTATAGTGGAAAGAAACTGGTCTTTGAGACCATGAAGAACTAGCTCTGAATTTTACTTAGTTCAATTATTTGTTGTTTTATTTAACTTCTGTAAGTCTGGATAACTTTTTCTGTGGAATAGAAATAATATATCTAGGCCAGTTTGTTATGGTGTGAACAAACACATGTGAAACACAAGCTTCTGTTTCTGGCAGACACTAACAACTGAGAGTAGGTTTTATTAGCCTTTATTGCATACAAGCTTAAAGATTTGACATATGAGCAAATTCTTTCCTGGAGAAATTAAAGATCTTTCAGACATTAAATTGTGGAATCATTACTAGGTTGGTAAACTATTCAGTCAGTGTTGATTCAAATATTTGCCTTAAGGGACTACTTCTAAATGAATAATACACTTAACCTCCTTGTCCCCATCATCTGTAATGATTTTCCAATCACTCTATTAATCTAGTCCTTCTTCACCCTTTAACGTTAAGTTTGAATCCCCTATCTTCCATGAAATTTTCATTGCTGCATTAGTTGCAGTGACAAATAACTCCACATGTCACCATGAGGGTGGAGAGCTCAATGGATTCTTACCTCTGTGCAGGGACTCTGAACTCTATACTATTTACACCAGAAACCTGTGCCATATTTTCTCTCCAAGGTCACTAAGAAGAGTAATGAAAAGCATATGTGTGTGTGTGTGTGTGTGTGTGTGTGTATATATATATATATATATATATATAGGAGTTAGAAAGTGATCTAGCTTCATTCTCTTATATGTGACCATGCAGTGTTCCCAGCACCGTATTTTAAAGAAACTTCCTTTTCTCCATTATATATTTATGTCTTCTTTACCCTGAATTATGTATTATATATGCATGAACTTATTTCTGGGCCTTTGGTTTTGTTCCATTAATCAATGTGTCTAGTTTTTATTCTAATAACATATTACTTCAATCACATGCTTTATAGTAAAGTTTAAAGCCAGGTAACATGATGCTTCTATTTCTTTCCCTTTTTTTCTCAATATTACTGTAGCTAATCAAGGTTTTTTATGGCTATATGTAAATTTTAATATTTTTTAAGTTTTTCGTTGAATAATATTGTTGGCATTTTAATAGAAGAGATCACATTAAATGTGTGTATTGCTTTTGGTAGAGTAGCCATTTGACTACATTGATTCTCCCCACCAATGAGCATGGAATGTCTGTGTATCTCTTCATGTCATATTCTATATCTTTGTGTAGAGTCTTAAAGTTTCACTGTAATTCCTTCACCTCCTTGGTCAGGTTAATTCATAGGCATTTGATTCTTTTTGATACAATTGTAAATGTACTTCTTTTTTTTTAAGTTTTTTTTTCTTTTTCTTTTTTTTAAAGATTTATTTATTTATTTATTTATACAAGCACTGGGAACAGTCAGAAGCGCGGGAGGGTGAGAGAATTCACCAGAGCCAGAGCGGGGAGCAGAGCAGGCAGAAGGACCGAAGTACACTGCTGAGGGGAGCAGCGGGCGGCAGGAGAGGTCTGCGCACCATGTGGGACCCTCCTCCAGTGGCCGGGGAGCAGCCAGGGATCGAACCGGCGCTGCAGAGGCTGCGGGTAGCTTTGCAACCCAGCACTCAACCGCTGTGCCACCGGGGAGACCCAAATGTAATTCTTTTTAAAATGACTTTTCCTTTGCTATTTGTTGTAAATATGCAAGAGATTTTTGTCTGTTGATTTTATAACCTGCAATTTTGCTGTATTCATTTGTTTCTAATACATGTTGGTGAGTCTTAAGTGTTTGCTATATGTAGTATCATATCATCTGCAAATAATGATAATTTCACTCTTTTTCCAATCTGGATTCCTTTTATTTCCTTTGGTTTTAATCACAAATATATCTGAATTTTATCAAGTTTTTCTCTGCCTCTGTTGATTTTATCATGTGATTTTTATCTCTGCTTTTGGTAGTATATCACATATATTAAAATACCTTTGCATCCTTGGGATAAATTCCATGTAATAATCATATATGCAAGAACTGGGGTACAGGCCAGATGCACGGGAGGGTAAGAGGATTCACCAGAGACAGAGTGGGGAACAGAACAGGTAGATGGGTCAAAATACACTGCTGAAGGGAGCAGAGGGCAAGGCAGGAGAGGTCTGCTTGCCATGTGGGTTGCTCCGAAGACGGCGGGGATCGAACTGGCATTGCAGAGGCTGCGGAAAGCTTCACAGCGCTGCACTCAACCGCCTGCGCCACCAGGGAGGCCCTGATTTAATAGTACTTTTTAAAGATTTTCACATAGTCATTAGGGATGTTGGTCTGTAGTGTTTTTGTGCTTTGTTAGATTTTAGATTTTGGCATCAGAGTAATGCTGAATCATAAAATGTATGAGGTGACATACCTGGTATGGTTCCATTTCCTCATGATTTCATTGACAATTTACTTGTGCTCCTACAAATGGCCTATTCTTGAAAATGTTCTTTTTAAAAAAGATTTATTTATTTATTTATACATAGAAGAACT
Source organism: Talpa occidentalis (assembly GCF_014898055.3). NCBI lineage: Eukaryota > Metazoa > Chordata > Mammalia > Eulipotyphla > Talpidae > Talpa > Talpa occidentalis. The sequence goes on from NW_023601433.1 coordinate 52,589,341, forward strand.
GGGGTGTAGGCCAGAGGTGTGGGGACTGAGAGGAGTCGAGTCACCAGTGACAGAGTAGAGAGCAGAACAGGTGGATTGACTGAAATAAAACAGTGGATGAGACAAGGGAGGTCAGCTGTGCCATATGTGGGTTAGCTCCCTGGCGTGGACTCGAACTCAGGCAATAGACTTAACTGCTAGGCCACCAGGCAGTCCCTATTCTTAAAAATGTTCTATGTGCAACTTGAAAAAGTGTTTATGTTGTGGTTTATACATAGGGTGTTTTGTAGATGTCTATTAAACCTATTTGGTTTACTTCTTCATTTAAAGCTATTTCCTTATTTATTCTCCTGGTCGTTCTGTCCATGGCTTTAAGTGAAGTAATGAAATTCCCTACTTATTGTCTTTTGTGTATATCACTATTCAGTTCTACTAATAATTGCCTTGTACATCTTGGTGTGCAATCATTTGGTTCACATATACTTATGTGTTATTTCTTGTTGCATTTGGTCCTTAATCATAATGCAATGTCCATGTCTATATCTTATTGCCTCTATTTTATCTGATGCAAGTATAGCTATTCCTGATAAACTGCCACTTCCTTCTAAGATTGTTTTCTAGTCTTAGACACCAAGTTTATACTTGTCTTTGGTGGTAATTTTCATGCAAACCACAGAAGGTTGGGATTTATTTTAAATTTAAATATTTTATTTTATATAATTCTTATATCTTTTTTCATCTTTGCACAATGTATGCATTTTTATTTTGGTTATATTCCCCATTTAACTGCACACCCCCTCCCCTATTTTGACTCTAGTCCTTCCTTCCCACCCACCCCGGTAGTGTGTCTCTGGTTTATAGTTGCTGCTTGATTTTGATTTTTACTTTGTATTGATTAGTCTTTTTCCTGGTCTCTTATTTAGGTTTTCTAAATTCCTGCTATGAGTGAGACCATCCGGTATTTTTCTTTTTCTTTCTGACTTAGGCATATAGCTCATCATGTAATTGGTGAATTCAGGTCATTTATGCTTAAGGTGAATTTTTTTTTTAATAATCTTTTTTTAAAAAAAGATTTATTTATTTATACAAGCACTGGGTACAGTCAGAGGCACTGGAGGGTGAGAGAACTCACCAGAGACAGAGCGGAGAGCAGAACAGGCAGAGTGACGAAGTTCACTGCTGAGGGGAGCAGCGGGCAGCAGGAGAGTTCTACATGCCATGGTGCCATGTGGGACCCTCATCCGGTGGCCGGGAATCAAACTGGTGCTGCAGAGGCTGTGGGCAGCTTCACAACCCAGCGCTCAACCGCTGCGCCACCGGGGAGGCCCTAAGGTGAATATTGAGGCATAAGGGCTTATTGCAATTTTGCTAATTAAAAAAAATAGTTTTTTGACATCTTTTTATTTTTTTTAAGTTCCATTATCTTATTGATACTTTTATTTATATTTGTTTCAAAGTTATATCAAGGTTTGTATATGATAGGCTATATTATGACCTGATACTCAGTTTGATCATAAACGTATTCTGATGGAACACATTTTAACTCCCCTTCCATGTTTTACAATTTAGGTGTCTGTTCCCTCTGATGTGTTTTATTGTTGTATTTTTTATAATAGAACTTTTAGTACTTCTTTCAATTTTTGCTTGGTGTTGATATGTTCTTTTGATTTTTGTTTTTCTATGTAGCTCCTTATCCTTCATTCTGTCTTAAGTAATAGTTTGGCAGGAAAATCATTCTGGTTTGGAAATCTTTTTCTTTCCACACTGTATTTATCTCTTGCTGTTCTCTGTAAGGCAAAGGCTCTATTGAGATGTCTGTGGATATTTTGATATGAATTCCTCATAGGTCACACTTCTTTCTCGTGATGTTTTTAGTATTTTTTCTTGTCATTAACTTTCTTTTTTTTAAAGTTTTTAATACATACATATAAAATTATTTAGAGCACATTATATATTAATAACAAAAAACAATATTCATGCTATCCTCCACTATTGTACAGTCCCCAATTTACAGTGGTTCAATTTACAGTTTTTCAAATTTACAATGGTGTGAGAGCAATACACATTCAATAATAACTGCACTTTGAATTTGGAATTAAAACCCTCTGCTTTTGGTGCCTCCCTGGAGGTGCAGCAGTTGAGTGCTGGGCTGCAAAGCTGCCCGCAGCCTCTGCAGCGCAGGTTTGATCCCCCAGCCGCCGGCGAGGGTCCCACATGGTGCGCAGACCTCTCCTACCGCACCCACTGCTCCCCTCAGCAGTGTATTTCGTCAGTCTGCCTGTTCTGTTCCCCGCTTTGGCTCTGGTGAATTCTCTCACCCTCCCGCCCTTCTGACAGTACCCAGTGCTTGTATAAATAAATAAATAAATAAATAAATAAATAAATAAACCCTGTTTTTGGTTTTCAATACAGTGTTTAATAAATTACAAAACATATTGAACACTTTGTTATAAAATAGGCATTGTTGGGCCTCCCCGGTGGCGCAGCGGTTGAGCGCTGGGTTGCGAAGCCGCCCGCAGCCTCTGCCGCGACGGTTCGATCCCCGGCTGCTCCCCGGCCACCAGAGGAGGGTCCCACATGGCGCGCAGACCTCTCCTGCCGCCCGCTGCTCCCCTCAGCAGTGTACTTCGGTCCTTCTGCCTGCTCTGCTCCCCGCTCTGGCTCTGGTGAATTCTCTCACCCTCCCGCGCTTCTGACTGTACCCAGTGCATGTATGAACAAAACAAACAAACAAACAAACAAACAAACAAATAAAACATGCCTCTATAAAATTAAAAAAAAAACATTAAAAAAAAATAAAATAAAATAGGCATTGTGTTAGATAATTTTGCTTAGCTGTAGGTAAATGTAAGTGTTCTGAGCACATTAGGTAGGCCAGGCTAAACTATGATGTTCAGTAGGGTAGGTGGATTAAATATTTAACTTTTGTTATTTTTGACTCAGAATGAGTATATTGGGACATTAGCTCATACTAAGTAGAGGAAGGCCTACATATGTCCCTTGCTGGTTGAATACACACACCTTAAATGTTTTTCAACCCTGCATTTCCAGAAACTGCTATAAATTACATTTAATAGAACCCTCTCAAAAAAAAAAAAAAAAACCAAAACAACAACACAAATCTTATTTGGAATCTAAATTTGAAGAAAGAAACATAAATGTGCTAGAAATTCAGAATATAGTGGTTATCATAGTTGAACACTAAGATTTATTCTCAAACCACATCAAAAAGAGTCCCATAGTTTAATTGAAATTAAATATATATATTAAGCATATATTACAAATTTTCTGACCACTTTTCACCATGCAGTTGCTCTTTATCATATGATAATCATCTGTTCATTTTCCAGGAGTCATTTTCTTTGTTTAGGAATAATTGGTTGTAAATATGTGGAGGAAGCAAGCTTGGCTCTTCACTCTGACACCATCTTGTCAGACTCATGGCAGATATTGTTGTGCTTATCAAAATGTGGTTTTCTTTTTAACTCTAGTAATATAATTTGTTGTGAAGCCTACTTTCTCCTCATTATTGTTTTCTTGATGTCAGCTTTATATAGGGTGGTATTGTCAGAAAGTTTTTTGTCTTATGAAACTACCAATTTCCTATTGCTTTGGCAAGAGCTAGCTAGATGTTTGTTTTATTATCTGATCCTGCTGATAATTCTGGATTTTAGACTCTTCTAGAACACAATCCAGGATACATAAGGGGCAAAAGAAAACCCAAAAACTCACCATTATGCTGTTTCTCAAGTTTCAGATTCTTTATCCAGTTAACTGTGCCTCTAACTCTGGAGTCTTATGCTTGTTTTATACATAATGTTGATGATTTGTAGTCATAGTGAAGGAATATAGAGAAAAGTATCTATTTAATGTTTTGTCTGGATTGGGAAGTCTCCTCCTCATTCCCTTTTCTAGTTGACTAATACATAGTATAGTTCTGCTGATTTGCTGTAGACTTTTCCAAGTAAAGCGTATTTTGAACTCATTACCACTGTGTTTCAATTTGATAAATTTACTAGCTAAATAATATCATGAAAATAATTTTAGTTTTGACAATACTTTACCAATATTTATAATTCTATTACTGTTTATGATATTGGGCAGGGATTCAGAACATTTCACATTCTTTCCTTTTTTGTTTCTTTCAGTATTACATAATTCCAATTATTTCTGAAAAGTGGAGACAAAAATGTAAGATGTAAATTAATATTTATAAGCATATGCTCATGAAATGTTAAAAATAAAACACTCCATCCATTTTTTAAGTACTGGTCCAAACATCACCTCCTTCAGAAAGTTTTCTATTATTATTTTCACCAAAATTTGTTCTCCATCAAGTCCATAGTTTTGATAACATGGTACTTAGCATATAGTTTGGCATTTAATTATACTCAATTTACACTTTGAGTCTACATTTGGGATTTTTCTGACTATTGAACATGTTTTTTTTTTTCCTAAGTGTATTTCTTGAGAGCAGATGATACATTCAATTGATTGTTTTACATCCTTGCACAACACACCCACATTCCTAGTTTATGATCGATGTTCATTATGGGAATCAAAAGATGGCCCCATCTCAAGTTCCCAGAGTTACTCACTTTGCTCTCTCATATAATATTAAGGGAGCATATTTTATTTGGCATGGGTTACCCACAATATTGTAAAGTTCCAAATATGGTACTCCTTCTATAAATATGCAATATTCTTCTTTTATCACAACTGGGCTTCTTGATATATGCATATGTTACATCCCCTAGGGCAAAAGATAGCTTGGATATATTCAAAATTGGGAAGAAATAAATAAGTGGATGAAAATCAGTAGAGTGGTTCTAAAAACTCTTTCTATAATTAACTTCCTTCTCCTTAAATATTCACCATTCTTTTCATGCTTACCTGATCTCCTATTTAGAAACCCTACGTATTATCACATGTTCCAGTGTAATTATGTTTCATATTTCTGAATTCTTTTTGTAAAAAGTGTGGATGTTTCCCCTTTATGAAAGCCATCAGAAAAATTAAGATATAAAAGGTTGAAAAGTAGATCAATATTGTATATTCTGTGTATATACCTTAATTTTATTTAAATTCTTGACCTGTCAATTTTTAAGAAAATCACAAGTATAGCAAAGCAGTCAAGAGTTAAATTATATGGAAATTCACTTAAGATGATTTTCTAGTTTTAAGCTCTTGCACCTCTTTCTGGTTGGGCATGAGAAAAAGGGTGTGGAAATTAGCTTTTGGATTGCATGGGATTGAGAAAGATCAGCTTAGTGAGCAAAGCACTGAAAGCAAACTTCTGTCTGCCGGAACATTCACATTAAAAGATGTGACTTTTCCTAATCCTTTATCCTGGATGTGCAATAATGCAATATCCACCAGGAAATTAAAGCTTTAAAATGACAGTTATAAATTATATTGATGGGTAGTAAAAAACGATGATGAAAAATTGCATTTCTGAATATTATTTTGCAGTCCCTTGATCAAGTTCTACAAAAGATGATTTGTGATTGGTAATTACAGTTGGGTGGATGTGTTGGTCCTGTGGTTTGGGACTGTTAGGGAACGCAAGCAAAGCATTTATCAAATTAAAGACAACCCCACTGAGAGTTGCTGATACTGGAAAAAACAAAACAACACAAAACTCAGGGTTCAACATTTTAAGACTCACTGAATATATTCAAACTTGTAGGCTAGATAATCAAGAAATTCAGTGTGGACATGGTTGTCAAAATTAAAATTGCATAAAGTTGCCATGTTTAGAGAGATAAGAAAATAATTTTATCAGTCGTTATAAATGCAATATAAATAAAATGAAAATTAAGGTACTGCATAAAGCCAGCATGCAGCTCACATTCTCACACTTTCCCCGGTTTGTTACTGCCTGAAGGAAAATGAACGTTAGGGAGCATGAAATTTTAATGATTGGTCTTCAAACTGATGATTCATTTATGCAATGAATACTTTCACCACAATTCATAAACCTGGCAATATTAGAATCATTTTAAACAAGATGAGCAAAATATGACCTTCCCTAATTATAAAAAAAATGATTCTGATAGAGATCCTGCAAAATCAGTTTTATTAAATGCTACTGATTCCAAATTGACTTTTTATAGACTACAACCTATTAGTTCTTCTTAATCCAACAGCTTGACACTGTTGTTTAACAAAATAATACATATATTTAGTAATTTTTAAAATTGTGCTTTGGTTGTCAAAGCCCATTTGCCTGTTTCCCCTACTACTTCCTCTCACAGGATAGATAAATTGAATAAATCTCAATTTTACTATAATGCTATTGCTTCACTGCAAAGCAAGTCTTTACTGAATAGACAACATAGTTTTCCAATTGATCTGTGAGCGACAGCACAATGGTAAGAGAAGCATTAATTTAGCAGTTTAAGGTACTAAGAAAATCTATAGAACTAAACAAGCAAGTCGGTTATTTGTGCTGAGACTGTAATTTAATGAAATTGCACTTGTCAATTATGTATATAGACATATTTGAAATTTATATGCATGAATATAATAGAATTTATGTATGCACATAGGAAAAATAATCTATCGTACACATGCAATGGTGGTAAGATTTCAGAATTAACTATGACAATTGATCTGTTAGTGAATATTTTATTTTGTCTTTAATCCCACAACACCAGTACAAATAAGATAAATTTATATTTATAGTGCTGAACTTCAAATTATAAATTACAGCAAGGTTATATAATTGAATGATTATATATTCCCTGATGTCTTTTGGGGTTTGTATTCTTTCTCCAAAATGTTCATGCAAATAACTAATTCTTCCTTGGAAGATTTATGCCTCTTGATTAAAAAAAAAAAAACTACCCTGTTCATTTGCCTATATATCCATAGATTTCTTAAACTTCCTTAGCTTTCTCTCCTGAGATGTGATCTTCTCTCTGTCTTAGTTCTGCTCATCAAAATTTGCTATTAATCTTTGGGTTCAGATAGGAAGGTTTTCTAATATGGATGATATGTTCTCTGTGAACACACTGGGGCAAATACAAATATGCCTTCTTTCCATTGTATTTATTTTGTAATGATCATTGTTTTTTTAATTGGATTAAAGATTATTGGAGGGTTGAGATTATGTCTTTTATTGCTAGAATTTGCCATAGTGACTTGTACCCACATGAGAGTTAATATATGACCTTTCTTCAAAATACTTGAGTGGATTTGCAATGGAAAAAAAAGATCATGTTTTTTGGGAGAGTCTGTATTGACTGCTTGAAAATGTAGAGATTTTTTTTTTTGTCCATCCTTCTGCGATGTCTCTATAAATCAATCGAGTAATATGAACTTTGAGAAGAATACTGTGTTTTGGGGAATGATTTTCTAAGGAGAGGTCAAGGATTGCTGTTTGTCATGAAGCATATTGTAGAAATACCATGACTCATGTTATTTTGCAGCATTTAAGAGCACAAGCAAATAAAATTTCATTCATATATATATAAATATGTAATATCTGCATAAATATATACATACACACATGATATGTAAATAAAATATATATATTATGTATAAAACCAAAGTTTAATCATATTTTCTTTATTTAGTTGTAAATAATAGACACATTGTTTCCATATTTTGGCTACTATAGATAATGCTGCAATAAACATTAGGGTGCAGATATCTTTTTAAGTTAATATTTTCATTTCCTTTTGTTATATAACCAAAAGTAGAAATGCTGAATTTTATGACAGTACTATTTTTAAATTTTTGAGGAACTTGCATGCTCTTTTCCATAGTGGCTGAACCAATTGACATTCCCTCTAAGAGGGTACAAGGGCTCCCTTTACTGCACATGCTCTCTGACACTGGTTGTGGATGATATTCCATTGTGGTTTTGATTTACATTTCCCTGATGGTTAGTGATGTAATGCAACTTGTCATGTATCTTCTGACTATTTGAATGTTTTCTCCAGAAAAATGTCTATGCAGATCATCTACCCATTTTTTTTTAAATCAGATTGTTTAGTCTTTTGTTACTGAATTGTGAGTTCTTTTTTATATTTTAGATATTTGTCTTATTAAATATATGACTTGCAAATATTTCTCCCATTCCATGTTCCCGTTTCATTTTGTTGATGATTTGTTGATGGGCAAAAGCTTTGCAGTGTGATGTAGTTGCAATCTCTTTTTGTTTTTGTTGTTGCTCTTACTTTTGTTGTGAAATTCAAATAACAGGACAAAGACTAATGCCTGGGAACTTAGCCCCTCTGTTTTCTTCTAGAAGTTTTATGATTTCAAATCTTATGTTAAATCTTTTAATATGCTTTGAGTTTTATACAGGATATAAAATAGGGGCCCAATTTCATTTTTTGCCAGTCTCTCTCTAATTTTCTTACAAATATTTATTGAAGAAAATATGTTTTCCCCATTGTATATTTTGGGCTACTTTGTGAAAACTTTATTGCCCATCTAGACCTGGACTTGTTTCTGGCCTCTCAACTCTGTTTCATTTAGGTATGTGTCTGTTCTTATGCCAGTCTATTCACTTTTAATGTTTTTATTTATATACTTGCATTTAAATCTTCCATTTCACTTTTTATGTGTAGCATGTCTATTTAGATTTTCTATTTCTTTCCCTGTTCTCTCTGGTAAACTAGCTGAATTCTTATTTGGAACAATTCAAACTTATATAACAACATAAAATGTCCATTGTTCCTGCAAATATCATCAGACTTGGAATTTCCTTACTCTGTTTCAATCAAAGCCAGATTCTCTGGGGATGAAGAGAGATGTCTGTTTGTATGCACTATCTCTACTCTTCAAAATCTTGAGCACTTCTCCAGGGACAGAATCTATTCTTTGTTTTTTGTTTTTTTTTTTTTTTTTTGGGGGGGGGTTGGAAATTCCAATAAATCATGTGTAATTGATAGAAAAGTTAAAGAAAACTCTAAGGAAACAATAAGTGGAAATATACATGAGCAAGGTCAATTTCATAATATGATTAACTGAGAGTGGGTATTTATGTGTCACTACTCATCATTTTCTATGGGAAGCTATTTATTATAAGAAATATAAGTTCATATTTCATAAATCCTTATAAGTTCATATTTACTATATGAAGAATTAACTGTGTTAGTTTTCATTCAAACATATAACAAATTTAGGTGTATCTTAATAGATATTAACTTTATTTTTTTTCTTTTCTGTAATTTTTATTCTCATTTTGGTTTACAGAAAGGATTATACATAGTAGTTTTGCAAGGACTTCTTTTTGTGCATTTAAAGCTCTTCAGAAATTAGAGAACAACTTTCTTAACAACATTTACATGGAGTCAAGATTGACTTAAGAAAAGTCAGTTATGGTCTGACTCTATCATTTACTTAGGACAACTACAATACTCTACAAAATAAGGAAAACAACACTTTTGGATGTTTCAAAATATTTCTTTTATAATGCCCCACGTATGCTTTTGACCCTCTGTATTAACTGTCCACCATCTGTTATTACAATGTCATGTTCTGAAAATTTCCTGACCCCTAATGCAACTTTATGCTCTTCATTTGTCCCCTTGTCAAAGAGCATACCCTGTTTTAGATGTCTAGCCAATCTGGTAATTAATGTGACCTGTCGTGTGACCGCTTAGAGTATTTTACTTTCTTTTTTTCTTTTCTCTGCCAGGTGATGTATTTACATTTTAATTTGGTGTTTCAGTCTCTAAATAAAATACAACTTTATACTGAGGTTATTTGGGACAATTTCATACCCAAAAACATTCTGAAGGATTACCTAAAATAGTATATAGGATTATGTAATTATAGCATGAGGTTTATGTATTTTTCCAAAGCTCCTTTCTTCAGCCTGCACACATTAACTAAGCTCCTACTAAATGCAAAACATAGTTTAAGGCATTGTAAATTGAATGAATGAATGAATGAATATCGAAACATGGTCATTATCTTTTAGAGTAGTGAAGTTAACCCTGTGTAAAATATGCTATAAAATAAGAGGTTATTTGATTGATTTAAACTAGATCTTCTGTACTATTGATTTGAACTAGAATTTTTACTTAAAACTTTTTACTGCAAGGAAACAATGTTAATCAGGTTAACTAGAATATGAGCCTATTGATTATATTTTAATGCTACTCTCCTTGTATGTTTCATAGAAAATAAGGGGATTTATTAATTGTTGAAAATGAATAAAAGTCAAACTTTTACATTGTGATAAGTAGGAAAATTATGCTGATATCAGAAGTTATTTATCATAAATATGTAATATGACAAGATATAAAATAAAGCATCATTTGTATTTTAATAGGTTTTTGCTTCAAGAGGTATAACTCACTTCATATTTCCTGCCTAAAAGTTTGTAAATAGATATATTAATGATATCTCTGACTCAAATGAGGGAATATAAGAAAGTGTGTAAGAATTTATTTTGAAATGATAAGTACTATTTTATTTATGAAACCTCTCACTTGAACTTATCACTAAAACAGTTTTCTAAAGTAGTTACTGGATAACTATTGCCAGATAGAAGAAAGAGAACACTTATTTGTATACTTTTCCTTATGTGACTCTGCTGAAATCATACTACATGCATTATAAAAGAAATGGCATAGTAAACTCACTGCTAATGACATTTAAAATGTCAGCATACAGAATATGTAAACACATTTCTGAATTAAAACAAGTTTATGTGTCCTCATTGATTAGCAAAAGGGAGTTTTGAGAACTAAGAGGAAAGGAAGCACAATGGTCTATGGTGGTGGAATTATGGGAGAGTTGCTGGTGAGTGCACCATGGTGGTAATACATGATGGGGACATCCCAATATTATCTCATTTAAAAAAAAGTAAGTCCCACACAAACCCAACATTGTGGATGTTTAGAGTTACTAAATAAAGGAAATATCTTAAAAATCCCCACACAGAAAAAGAACATCTAAATATAAATGAAGAGAAAACTGGTTGATATTCTATTACCCATAGCAATATTGGTTGATTATATAAAATGAAATAATTCCATCAATGTGTCTTCAGAAAATAGTTCAGATACCTTTAGACCCCATTCAAAATATAACAGCAGAGTGTTTGAAGGCATGATAGGATGGGAAGTATTCAAGGATCCATCCTGTTTATACCTGTGCAGATATTAAAGAAATGTATTGAGGTCATTCTTTAGAAAGACAGGTACTAAGCCAAGCAAAAAGTGAGACTAGCAACTAAGAGTTAATGGTTCCAGCTCACAACAGTAATAAATGGCATATCATCTTAGGTGATGGCTCTGCAGAGACCAATGATTTTCTATTGGAACAAATGAAGAAAGGGACCAGTAAAAAAGATCTCTGTGTAGAGGGAGGATTCTGGAGACCAGACATTGTGATGGAGATGTAGAAAGAAATTTAATATGTGAAAAAAATTAAAGAATGAAAGGACATTTTTCAAAAAGAAAATGATGTCAATTTGAAAGTCAAGGAACTTTGAAGAAAGTTTTTCAAGGAAAGAAAATTCATCCCAGAAGACTATTTAATCATTATTCCAAATGGTGAACAATGCTTATACATAATACATTTTGAGCAATTAGAATCAAAGGGTGGATAAAACAGGAGAGAGTTATGTTTAAGACTGTCATATAAATGGTACCAATCTCAACATTGTAAAGGTACTGCTGATCAAGTTAAAGACAGAGGAGAGATGAACATTGCTTCAGGGCTGCTTACCTCTTTATTTTACAGAATAGAGAATGAAGATATGAACTCCATTTCTGAGGTAAGAAAAGAAAGAAAGGAACATTAGTTGTGTATATACCATTAAAGTCACCAAACTTAGCTGCAGATGTGAGAAGGCATGAGAGTATGGACAGATGAATGTGGTCGGCATGTGAACAAACTTACTCATTCTGTACATTGATAATGTTTAAAGCAGACAATCAAGAAATGAGAATAATTACTACTGAGAAATATGAAGACAACCTCAGAACAACCTAAAACAGGATTGTATATGTTAGATTTTTGAAAGAGTTGTGCTGTGGTGGGGGAGTAACATAAAAGTCTGTTTTAGTCATAATCTTTGAATACAATTTGATTTTTAGAATACACTTTATTTCTAAAATATTTTAATTTATGAGCCCAAAATGGTAACTATATTTTTATTTTGTAGGCAGGATAACTGAGTTATAATACAAGTTTCATTTTGTCCAATAACGGTCACTTGTAGGGTAAGGGCTGGTGCGGGATTTCTTTTTCTGGGTTTCTTTGCCCTAAAACTCAGTGGAGAATGATTTGGGGTGAAAGTCTTCATAAAAGTGGGCAATTCTTTCAGACATCCATTATGGGATATTCTAAGGAAACTTCAATGATTAGAAAAATGTCAGAAAGCATAAGCACACATTAGTTTATGGCCCTATATTAGATCAGGGAATTTGCAAGGAAAACCAGTCAGCATAACTCTCTTTGCACGTGGAGTGGGGATTGTTCCCATTTAAAAAGAAATGTTCTTTGGTCCTCACTGAGAATTGAAGTAGTTATTGTTTTCCCTTTCCTGTTAGAATGAAGGGAAAATTGACTCCGGACAAGAGTCTACTATTCATTTTAAGTACCCAATAAAAGCCCTGAACATATACTTGAAGTGCCAGCTAGAAGAGAGGAAATTAGAAACCTAGGAAATGTTTGAACACAGGTTTAGGTGATTTGAACTAATAATGGCATTTATTACTAATGAGACTGAAGATATGATTAGACTTTCTTTGTGAGAGAGCACAACATCTCCCGGCAACCACTGATTTTATTTAAAAAAAAAGGGTACCTTTACTTTATCACACATAGTTTATTTGACTACAGGATACAATTGTTGGAATGTTGAAGTATTGTGACTTACTGTAATCAAATCTGCATGCAATTTTCTCTGTAAAATAATTGTTAGCTTCCACGTGTTGAAGGAAATGCTTTCTAATAAAGAAAACCCATGTTAAGTATCTGGGAATTTCACTAGATTATAAAAAATATATATATTGATAAATATTTAACTTGTAGAAAATTGTACAAGAACATAAATCTGGGGCACATTATAAAATCAATCACTATTTCTTATACTAATAGTATAATACTCAGGAAGGCACTTCAGTAATATGTGACATATGAACAATGTTTTTCTGAATATCTATCTGAAAGTCACAACATTTAGAAAAGGGAGAAGGGCCACAGTAATATAAATTTTTGACCTCATTCTACTTTTCTTTCATAACTGCTTATTCATTCTATAAATTAACTTAATTTTAATTATCTATAAAATTAAATTATATAATTAATTATCTATATAATAAAAGTTAAAAATTGGTTGTAAAAAGACAAAATATAAACTACTTCATAATTTTTAAGTTAAAGTATAATAAAAAAACTACTTTTGGGCAAAAAAACTAATAAAATAGAAAACCAGCATTCAAACCAAAGAGGATAGAGATTGAGATGTATGGTATTTATAAAAGAAATATATTATTACTTCTATTATTTTTATTATAAAAGTTGCAGTTCTCTTTTAAGTACAAGTAGTACATAAGTAAAAATGAAATAAAAAGGCTATTTTGAAGGATTTCAGTTAACTTTATATATATATATTTTAAGATTTATTTATTTATTTATACAAGAACTGGGGTACAGGTCAGAAGCATGGGAGGGTGAGAGAATTCACCACAGACAGAGCAAGGAACAGAACAGGAGGATGGACCTAAGACACTGCTGAGGGGAGCAGCAGGCAAGGACGTCTGTCCCGCGATGTGGGTTTCTCCCTGGCTGGCAGGGAATCGAACCGGCTCTGCAGATGCTGCAGACAGCTTCACAGCATGGCGCTCAACCGCTGTGCCACTGGGGAGGCCCAAACTTTATATATATATATATATATATATATATATATATATATTTAAAGATTTATTTATTCATGCATACAAGAACTGGGGTACAGGCCAAATGGGTGGGAGGGTGAGAGGATTCACCAGAGACAGACTGGGGAGCAGAACAGGCAGACAGACTGAAGACACTGCTGAGGGGAGCAGTTGTCCAGACAGGAGAGGTCTGCTGTGCCATGTGGGTTTCCCATGGTGGTCGGGAATTGAACCCACGTTGCAGAGGCTGCAGACAGCTTCACAGCGCTGCGTTCAACTGCCTGTGTCACCAGGGGAGGCCCTAACTTTTTATTCTTGCTATGGAATTTTCAGTACTTTTAGTTTACATGTATTTAAAAAAATCAAGATAAATGTTTCTGTTACTAAAATATTAGTCTGTTTGTCACTGTATAACCTGTGCAGAAATCCAGCAGCCATTTATGAAATTTTAAATGTAACTGTTACACCACCTATGATCTTAGGAAGCTGGTGAATATGACAGATATTCTGGAGGTCCTGTTGGTTATTTTCTTTTACAGATTTATTTATTTATGCATACAATAGCTGGGGTGCAGGCCAGGGATGCAGGGGTTGAGAGGATTCACCAGAGATAATGTGGGGGGCAGAACAGGTGAATCTACTGAAACACACTGCTGAGGGGAGCAGTGGGTGAGACAGGAGAGGTCTGCTGTGCTGTGTGGGTAGCTCCTGGGCCGGGGATTGAACCTGTGCTGCAGTGGCTGCTGAAGCTTCATAGTGCTAAAGCTTCATAGTGCTGAGACTTAACCCCTTGTACTACCAGGGAGGCCTTGCTGTTGATTATTTTTGAATAACAAAAGACAAATATTATTAATAATTCTATCAGTTATCATCTCCATAGATATGACTGGTAGATTACTTATATTATTTGAATCAATATGTTTATTTATTAGGGAATAGTGACTACTGCCTGCTTATTGCTCTGTTTCTCAAGGTATCTGATATCTGATGACACAGTCTCTGATGAATTCATTTAATCATGGGAAGGGAAGACAAGTCAAAGGTGCCAATGATTCAAACTTTAGTGGTGTGATACAGATGAGATCGTGTGCTGTCAAGGTAATGAAGATATGAAAGGCAGAGCAGGACCTAGCTGCATAGTGGGAATGGGCCAGTTGTGAGGAAGTCCCTGACAAATGGAGGTGGGAACTTAGTGTCATCAGAAAGGAGGTAAGCACCACCGGAAATGACTTCATGCCTGTACATGTAGTCTAAGAGAATATTGGACTAAAATCATCTATAGGTGATTACAGAGCAGAAAAAAAATCACCTCCAATGTTCATTCATTTATTTTACAAGTGTTCAATACTGCTACTATAAGGCAGGCTCTGCTCTAGGCTAAAGTGAGGAATAGCAGAAAAATGTCAGCAAACAAGGAATCCTATAATTAGGACCTTGCAATTATTTGTACAAGTTTTGCTTTTACTAGGAAGCATCACCAAAAGATTCCTACATCATCGAGCATGGACTTGAGATAAGAGACGGCAAATCAGATTTGAGAGTTAGGGTTTTATCTCAAGCAACTGGAAAGATGGAATTAGCCTCAACTAAAAGGGAGGTTCACCTCATGGTGGAGCTGGGTATATTTATCGGAGGGCAGGGGATACGCTCAATTTTGAACATCTTGTGTTTGACACTTATTAGATACCAAGTGGATGTTAGATACCAAGTTGGGTATTTGGATCTATCTATCTCTATCTCTGATTCGTGCTCTGCTTTGGATCTGGGTCTGGATCTACATTTAGATCTAATATAGTCATATGTTATAATAGTAACCTAATTATCTACTTACCTATCTATTAATTATCTCTGTATTATGTGTCTATATATTAAATATATCCTTCTGAAGCGATGAGACAGGATGAGGTCACCATGGAAATCATTGCAGACAGAAAAGAAGAGGCCAAAGTCTCCAGTTGGGACACCCAGGCATTAAAATGTCGGTGACCAGAAGAAGAGTCACAGAAGAGGACAAAGAATGAATAACTGAGAGGAGGAGGATGTGCCAATCAGGCTGGGATCAGGAAAGGAGAGCCACCAGGAATGGTCTAGAATATGGAAATTATTAAAAGGTTTTGAGCTCATCTGATCCTGGGAGCTGGTTAGGCTGTTACACGAGCTACTGTTCCTGCTTCTGGGGCTGGACCTTCCCTCAGCAGGAGAAAAGCTGAAGAAGGAGACGTGGTCAGAGGCAGAGGAGCTACAGGCTCTCCTAGTGTCGCTTTCAGCAAGGCGAGCCTGCAGGTCAGCCCAGCATTGTGGCCTCTCCCTCTTCTGAAAGCACAAAGACTGTGACGGCTGTTTTATTGCTTCCTTCCATATCTGGCACAAAATATCTCTTGTGACCCAGGCTGACAGGACTGTGAAAGGAAGGGCATCTTAGGAAATAATTCCAACTCACTAAATTGAGTCATCAACAAGATCGACAATAAAAGCCAGGCAATTGCAGTGCCTGAAAGCTAAGTAAATAAAATGATTTTAGGAGGAGAAAATGACCAACTATGTAGTGTTCTGCTGATAAGTGAAAGGAAGACTGAGCAGTTATCATTCAGTTTTGCAGAGGATTTTGGTCAATTCGACAATAGGTTCAATGGCATGGGGGAGGGGGCAGCACAATACAGAGTGCAGTTAGGGGAGAAAATGTATCAAGTTCCTTAACTCCGGGTGGAGAAGAAATTGAGACAGGAGAAAAGATAACTCATGGAAGAAGTTGTCCACAAAATGAAAGTAAGGAAATGGGGCAATCACTAGCCAGGAAAATCAGAATTTTTTTTTTTTTTAAAGAAGGGAGATAACAACATTTTAAAAGTTATGGGAATAAACCAGAAAATCTGAAATAAATAAGAAAATTAAAATTGTAAACTGGACAAGATGGGAGAACAAGAGGGCATTGCTGGCTAATCCTCTCCAGCCAGCCTGAAGGGATCCACCCTGGACAAGTTTCATACCAAGGCTTCTGAAAGACAGAAAGCAAGTGAACATGCAAATGGAGGAGTTGATGCTTTGGGTTTCCTGGACTCTAAGTGGTGAAGTCAAGTGGTAAAGTCACTGGCTAGAGGTTGGGAGAGTAAACAGAGTCAGGATTTTAGCTCCATGAACTGGCAACTAAAAGGACCCACTTAGGGTTCATGGATATAGTCTACAAACAAATAGCTACACATTAGCCCCATTTAAATTACAGAGTAAAGGAAAGCTACTTTGCACAAGTTTGCATCTCCTCAAAAACTCTTGTACTAGATTACACCAGCAACAAAATGCCATGCTAGGTAGACAGAAACCAAATCCCCTGGAAGTTATTTACATTAAGCTCTGTGCAGCAGTAGTTCAAATTTAATAATATGCCCATAATAAAACTCGTAACCTAAATTTGAAAGCCTTTCAAAAACACTTAGTAAGGTAGAAATACAAGTGCAATTCTAATTATAAACTATGTAGGGAGATTAACGTACCTCATCAAATAATTTTTTAGAGTAAGTGCAAACCAGAACCTTAGTCCTCCAATTGCCCATGGCCTCTTTATTGTTGCTCCAAGGCTTGCAGAGTTGGGGGTTTACATATTCATTAAGCAGCCTGCAAAGAGAAGCACTTCAGCACATAATGAGTGCTTACTGGGATGAATCAGTTATTGGCACCAACTATCACCACAGCCATATGCAGCTCATTTTATTTTACTTAATTTTTTTTTGTATCTCTCCAGCCCACCCACAAAATTTTGTTCTTTTTGCCAAGTTACGCCCCTATGCTTGGTCTAGAAACAAGACACAATATTGCACTTCTGTTTTCACACTTAAAACACAGTATACTAACATTGATTTCTGAACTCTCTTCAATTTTTTTTTTTATTTGAAAATGGGGAAAAGCCTGAAAGAATAAGGTATTAGGATATTCAAATGTATATATTCAAGTTCCATAATAGTTGAGGAATAAATAAAGGTCTATATCATACAGAACATCTTTATTGTTCCACATTATAGTATCTTTTACATGTAAATTCTATGTATTTTTATAAATGGGAACTTTCCCCTCAGTCATCTGTAACAAAGCTGTAAATGCTCTAGGTAACTTTTGAAATGATTAATCTTTATCATTTCATCAATTCTGGAAGATGTACCATTTTTTTTTGCCTCTGGATTTAATTTGCTTTTTCCTGAGGGCTGATGAGTTGGAGCACTGTTACATATGTTTATTGACCATTGGGAAACATTTTTTAGTGAAGTAATATTTAAGATTTGTAGGGAATCATTTAACAACAAAACTAAGTCCCCACTCTCTTGCCCAGCAGGCATGTTTGGGAGGCTTGAATAGATAAGGTTGCCTTAGGCCATATGATTTACCAGCATGACCAGAGAATAGGAAACCAGAAGCAGGACCAGGACACATTCTGTGTCAATGGCCAGCACCCTGGACCAGACTTCCCAGCAGATAACTGGTAGAAACTGCTGCCCCAAGTAAGAAAACTCTTGAAAACAGAGTATAAAATTGGGCCTCAAATGGTTCTTCAAGTGCAGACTTACATTCCCCTACTCCCTCACAGGGTATTTCAGTATGTCTGCCTTTTCTGTTTTTAATCTGTCTCTGGCAAATTCTTTTAGCCCCCTAACCCTGGCCTCACCCCCATACTAGATGGCCACAAGATTGTCCCTTACTTTCTAGCATGTTACCTATTTTTTTTTTTTATTCCTTTGTAGAAATATTCTATACACAAAGGTCTGTGGCAGTAGACTTGGTGGGTGCACTGTGGTCACAATGCTTGAAGGGGGACTTCTATTATGCAAACAATGATGGAAATCAATATTAATAAAATACATCAAGAAAAACTCTACATCTTGTTGATTCTAAATTTTGAAATTTATCTTCCAATATGTAACTTGTCTTTTTACTCTCTCAATATTATCTTTTGATGAACATACATACTTAATTTTAAATAGTTTAACTTATTGATACTTCTTAACTCTAATACACTCTGGGTCCTTTTATAAATTGACCTACTCCAGTGCTATGAATATATTTTACTTGTTAACTTTGTTATCTTTCACATCTAGGTGCATAGTTTGCCTGTTCTGTTTTTTGGTATATTTCTGACAGAAGTCAAGATGTTTTTTATTTCTTACTCATAACTGCCTGTATTTGTTACCTGATGCCAAAATAGTACTGCTTAACAAATCACCATAAAACTCAATGTCTTAATAGGATAAGAGTTTATTTAACTCAGAACATAGCAAATTAGTAATTTGGGCTTTAATGACCAGTCATTGGTCTGAGGGGAGTCTCTGGAAGTTGTCTCTGGATTAAATGAACTATGACTTGAGAGATTAGACTCTGCTCCAAGTATTTCATTATTTTTTCTATATCTGTTCTTCTGTTGATACAATTATACAATTTTATTTTTAGTTGATTATATAGAATTTAATGAATAACTTTCTTTTTTGCCTTGGATGATGGTCTTTTTCCTCTGGAACATTTAGGTTGTACTGGATGCATTATTCTTTTTACACATATGAGTTTGCTTCCTGTGATGATTAATGTGTTAACTTGGCCAAGCTATGCTGCACAATTATTGGCCAAAACTAGTGTAGATGTTGTTGTGAAGGTATTTTTTGCTGTGGTTGACATTTAAATCAGCAGACTTTGAGCAAAGCAGATTATTCCTTATAGCATGGGTATGCCTCATCCAAGTACTTAAAGGTCTTAGTGGAAGAGACTGGCATCTCTCAGGAAGGAAAGAATTCTGCAACACCTACTCTTCCAGGGCCTCTGGGCTGGCCTCCTCATAGATGTCAGATTGTTAGTGCCACAACCCTGGGAGGCCAGTTCTTAAAATAAAACTCCATTGGATTGGTTTCTCTGGAGACACTTATTAATACAGATATTGGCATCTATAGAAGTTTTTTGATACAGAATCTTAAGACTAAGCATAGTGAGTTGAATCTGGAACTTGTGGGATTGGTTTCCTTCTCTGATTATATTTAAGGGCCCTAATGATTCTTCTCCAGTAGTGAAGAGGGAACTGATAGTCCTTGGCATGATAAGGCAATAGAGATGCATGAAGTATCACCTTGGGATCCTCCTAATTAAATATTACAAGGGGAAGGTCTGAATGGCTATGACATTTCAGAGCATTTTTGTTAAGCTTTCAAATAGAGGGAGATTGGCTGTAGCTCCTAATTGCTCTGGAAAAAGTGGAGAATGGATGAATTCAGGCATTCCAATTCCCAGCTCAAGTGCTCTGTGTGTACAGGAAAGCTGGTCTGTCCTGAAACAAATGTTTATTTCCTGAAACCACAGAGCTGAGATTGCTGAAAACAAACCAAGAATTATGAAATGGAAGTCTATTGAAATCACAATTTTCCAGAGATTTTTTGATACTTTAAAAATAATTAGTTTGTTTTAATATTTTGCTTAGCTTTTTGACAAATCAAATGAATTATATTTGAGAGTTTTCTTGGCTTCAATTTTCATTCTTCCAGAAATCAGTGAGTTTAAAATAGAAGAAATTTTGAAATAGAAACTCCCGCTTATTATGTAAAGGTTTAAGTTAATTTGGGGGTGATTTTTTTAATTAAAGAAAATACCAATACTTGCTTATTGAACTTACCAATATGTTACATCATTATATATGTGTCAGTCAGGAAACCTGTTTTTTACCAAAATGGGTAAACTGAACAATGAATTAATGAAGGGAGTAGTTGTAAGTTACGTGGACAAAAGGTGCACGGTTCAAGGACTTAAGGAACTCAGCTGAACTACGAGGCTGGTTGGTACCAGAACTCTGGGTGGAAGGGCCTGGCAGAAGCTATGTTCTTTGCTTGCGAGCTGCCTCCATCCTGGGACTGAACCTGTGCAGAGTGAAATGGGGGAGGATACCTGCCTGAACCTCATAACATGCCCTAGTTTCCCACTAGGCAAATGGAAATGCAAGCAAAGGCCCCAAGAGCTTGTGAGACTTGTTAGAGAGTATCATGTTGTTTTGTGTCCTGAGTCAGAGACAAAGCATGAAGGCTTTAAGGTAGATTTAGAGGGGCCATGGAAGCCACTTGGAACATGTTGACAGTGTTTATCCCATGGAAAATGCTGGAATTTTCTAATATAGAGATCTAGTTTAGAACTAGATATGAAACAGAAACAGCCTCATTGAAAAAATTTTTCATATTAATATTTTGCTCTCCAGAAAATAAATGGTACAGGGAACTTGCACAATTCCCATAGAAAGTTGAATCCATTTGCCTCCCCTGGTGGTGCAGTGGTTGAGCGCTGGGTTGCAAGGCTGCCCTCAGCCTCTGCAGCGCCAGTTCGATCCCCGGCCACCGGTGAGGGTCCCACAAAAAAAAAAAAAAAAAAAAAGTTATATCTATTCATATATATCCCATGGACTCTAGAGAAAAACTGACTTTACAAGGGATTGATGTAAAGTTATATCTCCAGAACCTTTGATACCAGATTAAATGCCACTGTAGCATTTGAAACACAATTTTACTCATAATACAGAAAACTAAAACAATAGTCCAGTCTTCCAATTGATGCCTTTTGTATTGATAAATATTTTATCATTAAATTTGTATCACAATTTCTAATATTTGACTGGACTATAAAAATTAAGATAGACTTGAAAGTATGAACTTGAATCTCAATTAGTTCCATGCCCCCATGTAGTTCTTTTACATATGAGTTCCTGTGTCATTTTCTTTACAGTCTGGAACATGCAACATAGGATGGATCATAACAGGCATTTCATCTATTTTTTTTTTTTTTTTGTGGGACCCTCTCCAGTGGCTGGGAAACGAACTGGTGCTGCAGAGGCTGCGGGCAGCCTCGCAGCCCAGGGCTCAACTGATGCGCCACCAGGGGACGCCCCAGGCATTGCATCTTATGTCCTTTACCTCCCTATGGGAGCGACTAAGGGAACATGACTTCAGATAAATAATTTCCTCACAAATACGTATGCAGTGCTTGCTGACTAGTTGATCAAAACAGGGCAAACACCAGGTATAACAGCTTTCTCTTCTAAAGGCCAAAACTTTTATAGGGCCCACAGATAACAAAGGAACCAGTAGCCAACATAAATAAAAGGCACCTCTCTGGAATAAGGACTAGAAAATCTGAAACACACTTTTGAAGTGTGTGAAATGCTCGCTTTTGGAAAGAACAGAAAGTGAACTGTTGTCTGAACAAGGAGTAAAATAACTCAAAGTGTTTGGTAAAAAAGACTAGTACAGAGCTTTTAGTTTGCTTGTTTCTCTACCAGGGTCAGTTTCACTGACAACTCTTTGTTGTCCTCCCCTTGTCTTGAAATAACTGCACTTCTGCAGAGAAAACAGGGAAACTGCAGAAGCAAAGTGATGATGGAAAGTGACAGGGTAGGAGAAGAAACTTGGCTTCTTCTTGGCTTTGAGGAGCCAAGATTTTACCACTAATACATAGAAAGATATCATTTGGCTTCTTTCAATATGCATTAAGCATTTTTTATAGCATTAATAGTTAAGTAAAGAAGGACTCTGGCTTGAGGTTATTTTCCCTCAGGTCAGGCAGCCATATCCATGAAGCAAGAGATTCCCAACAAGTAGAGACTAATGGGAGATGATTAATGTGGGGTGTAATTAACAAAAATAATCTTCCTCAAGTTTAGAAGAACCAGTCACTGCAGATCTTCTTGATTTCCATGGATGATTCCAGAAGTTCCTGGGCTGCAAAGAATACATAAAACCAGGGACCAATTAATGAATACGCACATCTTTACATATTTTTGTTTGAGGTGATAAGCAGCTAACATAGGCATGGTTGAAATCATTCCATTTATCTGCTGAGGCCCCTCCTCTCAGATGGCTACAGCTTCACCTTGACTTTCAGAATTTTCAGGGAGCTCAAGGGATTCTGAACTGAGACGCCATCACAGAAGCAGTTTAGTTTTAGGGGGACTCCCTGGTGGCATAATGTCTCTGCACTCTCAAGTTATTGAAGCATGAGTTCAATCCCCTGTCAGGGAGCTAACCCACATAGCACAACAGACATATCCCCTCTTGCCCACTATATTTCAATAGATCTGCCTTTTCTGCATCCCACTCTGTCTCTGGTGAATCCTCTCATCCCCCATACCTCTGGCTTACACCCCAGTCCTTGCATAAATAAATTAAATAAAAATATGTATTTTTAAAGAAACGGTTTAGTTTTAGGCTTAGACTTACAAGAAATGAGAAGATTTCAAGTTAAGAAGAAATTAATTTGAAACAGAAAAGCAAAACCCTCTTCCACTATTGGTGGGAATGTGGACTGGCCCAGTCCCTATGGAAAGAAATGTGGCAGTTCCTCAGAAGATTGAAATGGAGCATCACTGTTGACAGTGGTCAAGATAAAGGGCCTCCCTGGTGGCGCAGCAGTTGAGCGCTGGGTTGCGAAGCTGCCCGCAGCCTCTGCCGCGACGGTTCGATCCCCGGCTGCTCCCCGGCCACCAGAGGAGGGTCCCACATGGTGCGCAGACCTCTCCTGCCGCCCACTGCTCCCCTCAGCAGTGTGCCTGCTCTGCTCCCCGCTCTGGCTCTGGTGAATTCTCTCACCCTCCCGCGCTTCTGACTGTACCCAGTGCTTGCATAAATAAATAAAAAATAAATCTTTAAAAAAAAAAAAAGATATGTAAACAACCTATATACACCAGTGCAGGTAAATGGGTCAAGAAGATGTGGTCTATATATACAATGAAATACTACTCAGTAATCAAAAAAGAGAAACTCATGCCATTTGTGGCAACATACAAGGAATGGGAAGGGATTATGCTAAGTGAAATGGAGTCAGGAGGAGAAAAATAAACACTGGATGGTTTCATATAAAGAATATAATATAGAATAGAATATAAATAGACTATAAAGATATCAAACAAAGGATCAGATAAGAACAAACTTTAAAACTGCCCCTTGAAAAGCTGACCATAGATCTGGAGGGGATTGTGGGGTGAATGGGGTGGGAGGACAGGGAAGAGCACAGTGGATTATGGTAGAGGAATGGGTTCTTTGGTGGTGGGGGAACTATGATAACCACATCTATGGGGAGAAATCCTATGTTGTAAAAAAATTAAAAAGGATGTAAAATAATGGTACCTCATTATATGTATATAGGTTACTTCTTTTTTAAAAGATTTATTTATTCATTTATACAAGAACCGGGGTACAGGCCAGATGCGCGGGAGAGTGAGAAGATTCACCAGAGACAGAGCAGGGAACAGAACAGGCAGACTGATGAAACACACTGCTGAGGGGAGCAGCGGGCAAGACAGGAGAGGTCTGCCCTGCCATGTGGGACCCTTGCCAGCAGGCTGGGATCAAACCAGCGCTGCAGAGACTGTGGACAGCTTCACAGCTTGGCGCTCAACTGCCTGCGTCACAGGGGAGGCCCTACTTCTTTTTTAAAAATATTTATTTTATTTATTTATGCATACAAGAACTGGGGTCTAGGCCAGAAGTTGGCAGGGTGAGAGGATTCACCAGAGACAGAGTGGGAAGCAGAACAGGCAGATTTACTGAAATACATTGTTGAGGGGAGCAGAGGGTGAGACAGGAGATGTCTGCTGTGCCATGTGGGGTAGCTCCTTGACAGGGGGTCAAACTAATGCTGCAGTGGCTGGTGATAGCTTGATAGTTCTGAGACTTTAACCCCTGCACCACCAGGGAGACCCTAGATTTACTTCTAATACTGAAAAAAAAGAAGTGGAGCTAGTTAGCTGAACAAGAGGTTTTTTTTTTTTTTTAAAAAAAAATCTGCTTGTACTTTAAAATAAAGACAATAAGGATGTAAAGTTAAAAACAAAAACATAGACCTAAGTCCCTAAGTCAATGGAAATATAATGTATCTTAAAAGTGGCATTTCAGATTGGAACCACGTCATACTTCCACACTCCCCACAAAAAAAAAAAAAAAAAAAAAAGAAGAAATTAATTTCCAAACACTGTGAGTTTAAAGGGACTTCAGTATTTTTTTTTTAAAGATTTATTCATTTATGCATACAAGAGCTAGGGCACAGTCCAGAGATGCAGAGGTGGGGGGGTGAGAGGATCCACCAGAGACAGAGTGGGAAACAGAACAGGCAGATCTATTGAAATACACTGCTGAGGGGAGCAGTCAGTGAGACAGGAGAGGTCTGCTGCACCATGTGGGTTGCTCCCTGGCAGGCCGGAGATCGAACGCATGCTGCAGAGGCTGTGGATTGCTTCATAGTGTGGTGCTTAGCCCCTTGTGCCACCAGGGAGACCCGGGACTTCAGTAATTAATTTCACTTGTGACTAATGATTATGACTTTTGCTGATCTTTAGAATTTAATGCAATCTATTATTTTTAAATGTAAAAGGGTCTCATAAAATATTTATTTACTTACTTTGTACAGCAATGAATCCCAGTCATGTGCTAATAGTCTTCTGCCCACTACCCAACAGGATTTTGATATATGTAGTTAATGTGTCCTTTATATCACCAACCATAACAGATGATGAAATTACTGCCTCAGGGGAAATGTGTACATCTGGTATCATTGAACTTTTCCAAGTTTAATGGGAGAACTGAACTGGGAGAACAATATTATACACTGAAAAGTTAGAGGAAACTTCAAGAAAATAATCCTCTCTAGTTCTAGTAAATGTTCTAAAATTTATATCCAGTCTTAATAGATCTCATTTTTTCTAGCTTCAAGTTGACATCAAAGATTAGCAAAAGAGTGTTTGGGATATAATGGGGTGTCCCATCAGCAAATAAATGCAATTTTATAGTTTTATGGGCTAATTTATTTTTTTTAAAGATTTATTTATTTATACAAGCACTGAGTACAGTCAAGCATGGGAGGGTGAGAGAATTCACCAGAGCCAGAGCGGGGTACAGAACAAGCAGACTGACGAAATACACTGCTGAGGGGAGCAGCAGGTGCAGCAGGAGAGGTCTGTCGCGCCATGTGGGACTCTCGCCAGCAGCCGGGGATCGAACTGGCACTGCAGAGGCTGTGGGCAGCTTCGCAGCCCAGTGCTCAACTGCTGCGCCACCATGGGAGGCCCATGGGCTAATTTATATCAATACTGCAAATACTACTTCTTGAACTTTTTTTTCTTTTTGATTAAAATCTAGCCATTTGCTGTAATTGTATTCAGAATGAATTCGATGAATGCTTTTGGGTGGACATGGGGCTCACTATCCCATGCTATATCCACCATACATAGGGAACATTTGAAGTTCACTGGGTCCATCAGATTCTACACTGAGCTTGACATTAGTCATCAAAGAATGCCCCTGCTGCATCTGTCATCCTAACTCCAAGACATCCCTGTCTCCCTCTCTTCACTGTGGCAATCTGGAAGTCATTAAGCAAGGAGAAGGGTGGTTCCTTTAACTATTTACAGGCATTTACCCAGAGCTGCCTTCCTAAACCATCAAGTGTTAAAGTATTAACATATTTCCATGTCACTTTCCACTCACTTTGATGGAACAAAGAGAGAGACTTACCCTGTACTTAGGAAGTCTGATATCTAGAGTGGAATCCTCAATTTCCCCAAGACATGTTGTAGCAGTCTGTCCGAACTTGTATTTGCTGATGGCAGTTGCATGCATGGTGCCCTTTAGTATTAACTATACTTGTGAAGAGTTCATCCCTGACCATCAGACATGGATTTATGATTCTGGACAACAACAATGATCAACATCCCAATTGTACTGTTATTTTGGGGTGAGAATTTCTTGATTTCTAGTCAAGTTAGTTTATGTTATGAGGCACTTGTATGGTGCCATGATTCTCAATCAAATCCCAAGTCAAATGCAGAAGAGAGTGAACCCCAACTCTATCATGCATCTGCAAATTCTGATCATAATGCAGGAGGCCTCTACTAGGTGCTAATTATGACAAGTTGGTTTGTTCTTTTCTTGCTGTTCAAATGTACACCACATGGCTTTTGCAATGCTATTTAAAGGAACACATTGCCTATAGCTATTATCTAGAACTTTGATTTAATATAATAAAGTGACTTTGTACAAAGGGTGGTAACAATTGTCATGGGAAGATAAGAAAAGAACAGAGGGGAAATTAGCATGTAAAAGACTATTAGGTCCAGGAGAAAACCAAAGAATTGCATAATGTACTTTGAATAAAGTTTTCATAGTAATTTGAATCAAGTTAGTTGGTGTGAGAATTGGGTCCTTATCTTGTGCGGGCTTGAAGATTGCTGCGGAAGAGATAGACATGTTCTTGCTCAAATGGACATATCCTGATTGGGCTCATTTTTTAACTGACCCAGTGAACAGTCCATTAGCTTTAGTCCATTAGCTTTTTTAGTATTTAATATTTTATACGAAACATGTTTAGTGTATTGAGTTGGCTAGCAACATCAAATAATTGAGTACTTCATATCACATTGTTATATCACTTGGCGCACACTCAGTAAAATTAAACAATATAGGTCAACTCTAGGAATGGGAACTAGGGAACTTTTTTTTTCTCTCTCTTATAAATGGTCATCACATAATTTTTAGAGACACCCACCTAGTGTGAAGTTCTGGCTCATATCTCCAACTTGCTGACCCTAAATAAAACTTCCAGTGTCCACAGAGTCAGCTCCACTTACATATCCAGGGAGGCGAGAGGGGAAAAGTGTTTTATTATGTCCCAGTTAACAGTAAATAAAAGAAAGTAATCAAACCACCTCTCAAGAGGGATGAAAGGACATTGGCTCATGGAATCCTTGATCACGATGCACTTTTCAAGTCACAGGCAAAAGACAAGGTCTATCTTCTAGGACATTGAAATAACAACAGGAAAGAAATGCTCAGTTCCCTTCCTCCATACTCACTTTTAGGAACAGGGTTGTATACTAATCTATTGTTTCCTGAAGGCAAATTTTTCAAAGGTATCTATTGTTGTGATTGTGTTCTCTAACCTGATCAAAACTATGCAATATATCCCTTTATGTGGTTTTATTTTGCTCTCCTGCTTTTTTTTTAAATTTATTTATTTATGCATACAAGATCTGGGTTAAAAGCCAAAGGTGCAGAGCATGAGAGGATTCACAAGAGACAGAGTGGGGAGCAAAAGAGGCAGATCTACTGAAATACACTGCTGTGGGGAGCAGAGGGTAAGACAGGAGAGGTCTGCTGTGCCATATGGGTCAGCTCTCTGGCCAGGGATCGAACTTGTGCTGCAGTGGCTGCAGATAGCTTCATCAGGCTGAGAATTAACCCCTTGTGCCACCAGGGAGGTCACTCTCCTGCTTTGTTTTGAGAACTTCTGGGATTCAATCACCTGAAAACATTTATTAAAATTTCAAGTATCCATTTTTCTAGATAAATTGCTTTAATTTTATTAAAATATCCTAAATGCTGACTATATGTAGTAATCGTTGTGTATCCACACACATATCTATTACACAGTCTCTGGCACTCCATTTGTGGAACTGCATAGTTCTTTGTTTTCTGTCCTTCCTGAATTATCACTTTTACTTTGCTTTAAAGAGTTAATTCATTTTTTTTTGTTAGAAATAAGACCTGAAGATACTATTTTTCATGCTTATAGCAATTCTATGTCTACTTGTAGCTCTATTTGTAAAGTTTAATTAATTCTTTAATCCTGCTGCTGCTTTTGTTTCACTAGCTAATATCTTGAACCACTTTTAAATGGGTATAAATGTACTCTGCTTGTTGACATGCTTAAGTGCCTCTTCTAAGCTGCTCTTACAAGCTACTGACAAATTGAAGGCATTATTAGACTAGAAAAAAACTAAATAATAATACTTTTCCTGAGAAATTTAAATACATTTTAACAAAACTATAAAATTTTCATACATTCTGTGTGAAGTAAGTATAGATAACATAATATCCATATATTATGGGGAAAATATTTATGCTATCAGGTGGTAAGACATTTTTGCAAATTTCATTTAAGGGCATATTTTTTCCCCTTAGTCCAGATTTTTCTTTAATGTTAGGTAAACCTCATAATAATTTTGCATTATGCTTAGTAGCAATCACAATCACAATTTCTAATGGTTAGTCTGAACCCCACGGTGTGCTAATCTATACACAGAGATGCAGAAATTACCATGCAGAGATTAGCTTAGTGAACTGAACCAGACAGGCTTCTTGTGTCTGCAACTTCCTTGAAAGGATCACTGCAGCCAACTTCCTCCTAAATAGGGATAGGTTTTAAAAATACTGTTTTTAGTCAGACAGCATATTCTTTGGTTTCCAGCAGGTTCCCCCACCCCCACCAAGCTGTTTATAGCTGTTTCTTAATTCCACTTTTCCAGGGTGCAATGTCATTCATCTCTTCATGAATTTTGCCCAAACTGTAGGACTTTATGCACCCATGCTCCCCTTTTTATCCCTCTTTCTTGGCAATATGACCCGCTTAAATAATTTCTACAGAAAACTCATCTTTCTCCTGGCATTCTCTGTCTTCTTTCCTGGATCATTAACACATCGTCCATACATTTACCACCATTTAAAAGTATAAAACTGGGTACTTTTAATCTCTCCTATTTGCTTTTAATTTTTTTCTGCCAACTGGTTGAGAAACTCCTCATTCATTTATTCATTCATTCAACTATTCATCCATCATTAATACTAATTGATCACCCTTTCTGCGTCAGCCATTGCTAAGTGAGCAGTAACTCAACATTTGCACCTCCTACAGGAGGAGAGCATATTCTACAGATAAATGCCAGCATGTTTTCTGGGTGTGGGTTTCATAAAATTAATTTATCTCACATCTATTTGTGTAGAAATTTTCATTTGACTTACTGGTTTTAAACTTTGGACTGAATTCAGGGATGCCTCTCTATTTTTCACTAAACCAGAGAAACCTGAAACATGTGTGGAAGGTGAGTGCATGTTGAGTCTAAGTCAAGGAGCTGAGACTATGGACAGAGCCTGCCTTGCTATCAGAGCTAACCTAAATTGTGAAACAGGATGTAGTGGATGAATCTGGGCCAAAGAAATTCTAATGTGGGTGTGGATGCAGAGTACCCAGGATCATAGCAGTGCTCAGGTAACTGTCAGTTTTAAAAGCTGAAGCACAAGAAGATTAAGAGTGTGGAACATGTCCCAGAACATGTAAAAATCAAGGGGAAATTTTTAAACAACCTTTAATATTTACTACTGCTGAAAAATGTGGTGAGTGTAAAATAATCTCGTGAAGTGGATTCTAAAACAGCAAACACTAAGTTGCTTTTCAAAGGTGCACACTTTCACAATGTAAAATCTAATAGACTTAGAATGAGGATGGCATAAGGATTTGAGGGCATCAAAACTTCTTTACTTCCTACCTCCCTCATTAATTTTAGTCCTGGTTACTGAAGATGTTATACTAGCTATCAGCGGCATTTTTTAATGCAATGACTTAGAAGTTTTAATTTTCAATATATTTTATTAAATGATAAAAATGCTTTTTGTTTTTGTTTTTTATTTTTTTATTTTTATATTATATATTTTTACATCATTTTTCCTTTTTGCACAATGTATGCATTTTCATCTTTGTTATAGTCCCCATACAATTCCCAACCCCCCTTGTTTTTTTTTTTTTTTTCTAGTTATTTCAAGCATGTTTTGTGAAGTGTGTTACTTTGATTGTTTTGGATTTTTTTTTTTTTTTTTTTGGTAACTTTATTTTTATTTTTTTTTTTAAACAATAAATTTTATTTTTATATTCCCCATACAATTGCAACACCCCATTCTGACCCCAATCCCTCCCCTCCCGCCCCCCCCCAAAAAAGTGTCTCTGTTCATAGTTTTTTGTTGATTTTGATTTTCACTTTCTTATAGTTATTCATTTTCCTGGTCCTTATTTAAGTTTTCTAGATCCCTGCTATGAGTGAGACCATCCGGTATTTTTCTTTTTCTTGCTGGCCGTTATTTCGCTGAGCATGATCCCTTCCAGCGCCATCCATGTTGCTGCAAATTGCATGTGTTTTTCTTTTTTTTTTTTTTTTTTTATAAATTTTATTGTTATATTCCCCATACAATTGCAGCCCCCCCATTCTGACCCCAATCCCTCCCTCCCGCCCCCGCCCCCCCTAAAAGTGTCTCTGGTTCATAGTTTTTTGTTGATTTTGATTTCACTTTCTTATAGTTATTCATTTTCCTGGTCCTTATTTTAAGTTTTCTAAGATTCCTGCTATGAGTGAGACCATCCGGTATTTTTCTTTTTCTTTTTGGCTTATTTCGCTGAGCATGATCCCTCCAGCGCCATCCATGTTGCTGCAAATTGCATGTGTTTATCTTTTTTGAATGCTGAGTAATAATTCCATGGTATATATGTACCACATCTTCTTGATCCAGTCATCTTTTGGGCATTTGGGTTTGTTTCCAAGCTTAGCTATTGTAAAGTGCTGCTATAAACATAGGGGTGCAGGTGTTCTTTGGAATTGATGTTTCTGTGTCCTTTGGGTAAATACCTAGGAGTGGAATTGCTGGATCATATGGAAGCTCTATGTTTAGTAGGTCCAGAAATCTCCACACAGCTCTCCACAGTGGTTGGACCAGTTTGCACTCCCACCAACAGTGCAGAAGAGTTCCTTTTCTCCACACCCTCGCCAGCATTTGTTGTTGCTAGTTTTTTAATATGTGCCATTCTCACTGGTGTAAGATGGTATCTCATGGTAGTTTTGATTTGCATTTCCCTGATGGCAAGTGATGTTGAACATTTTTTATATGCCTGTGGCCATTTGCATTTCCTCTTCAGAGAAGTTTCTTTTTAGCTCTTTCTGCCCATTTTTTTGACTGGATTATTTTCTTTGTTGTTGCTGAGTCTCATCAGCTCTTTGCAGATTTTTGTGATCAGTCCTTTATCATTAGTGTTGGGTGCAAAAATGTTCTCCAGTTGGTGGGGTTTTCTCTTTGTTTTTGTTATTGTCCTCTTTTGCTGTGCAGAAGCTCTTTAATTTGATGTAGTCCCAGCTGTTTATCTTTGCCTTCACTATCACGCTGCTTGGGTGATGTGTCTGTAAAGATCTTTGATGTGCAGATCACGTAGTGTTTCGCCTATATTTCCTTCTATATATTTTATGGTTTCAGGTCTTATGTCTAGTTTCTTTAATCCATTTTGAGTTGATTTTTGTGTATGGTGTGAGGTAGTGGTCAAGCTTCATTCTTTGCATGTAGCGACCCAGTTTTCCCAGCACCATTTATTGAACAAACTTTCTTTGCTCCAATGCATAGTCTTTGCTCCTTTGTCAAAGATTATTGACCATAAATCTGTGGATTATTTCTGGATTTTCTATTCGATTCCATTGGTCTGTATGTCTGTTCTTGTTCCAATACCATGCAGTTTTGATGATTATGGCTTTGTAGTATAGTTTGAAGTCTGGGAGTGTAATGCCTCCATTCCCTTCTCTTTTTTTCAGGAGAGCTTTGGCTATTCGGGTTTTTTGTGATTCCATATGAATTTCATCAATAATTGTTCTATTTCTTTGAAGAATGACATTGAAATTTTGATTGGAATAGCATTGAATCTGTATATTGCTTTTGGAAGGATGGCCATTTTAATAACGTTTATTCTTCCAATCCACGAGCAGGGGATGTCTCTCCATTTCTTTTGTCTCTTCTATTTCTTTTAACATGTTTTATAGTTTTCTTTGTATAGGTCCTTTATCTCTTTTGTTAGATTTATTCCCAAATATTTGATTTTTTTTGTTTCAATAACAAAAGGGATGTTTTTTTGATTTCTTCTTCTTTCAGATTTATGTTTGTGTATAGGAAGGCTACTGACTTTTGCGTGTTGATTTGTATCCTGCCACTTTACTGAACTGATTGATGAGTTGAATTAGCTTTTCTGTGAGTTTTTGGGTTCTCTATGTATATAATCATATCGTCTGCAAATAGTGATAGTTTGACTTCTTCTTTTCCTATTTGATTCCTTGGATGTTTTTCTCTGTCTTATTGCCCTGGCTAGGACTTCCAGTATTATATTGAAAAGCAATGGTGAGAGTGGACATCCTTGTCTTGTTCCAGATCTTAATGGAATTGCTTTCAGCTTTTCACCATTGGAGAATGATACTGGCTGTTGGCTTGTCATAGATGGCCTTTATGATGTTGAGGTATGTTCCTGTATCCCAAAGAATTTCAAGGGATTTATCATGAATGGTGTTGCACTTTGTCGAAAGCTTTCCTCAGCATCTATTGATATTATCATATGGTTTTTTATATTCTTTTGTTGATGTGTTGGGATAACGTGATTGATTTTTTCGGATGTTAAACATCCTTGTGCCCCTGGAATGAATCCTACTTGTCGTGGTGAATTATCTTATGGATACATTGTGGATTCTGATGGCTAAAATTTTATTGAGGATTTTTGCATCAGTGTTCATTAGGGAGATTGGCCTGTAGTTTTCCTTTTTAGTGTTGTCCTTGTTCGGTTTTGGTATTAGTGTAATGTTGGCTTCATAGAACGTGTTTGGTATTGTCCCTTCCTTCTCAATTTTTTGGAAGAGTTTGTGAAGGATAGGCACTAATTCGTCTCTGAATGTTTGGTAGAATTCATTTGTAAATCCATCAGGTCCTGGGCTTTTGTTTTTGGGGAGGTTTTTGATTACCATTTCAATTTCGCTAATTGTAATTGGTCTGTTTAGGTGTTCTATTTCTTCTTTATCTAGCTTTGGGTGATTGTAGAGTTGTAGGAATTTGTCCATCTCCTCTAGATTATTAAACTTATTTCCATATAACTGTTCATAGTCGTTACTGATTATTCTTTTGATTTCTGATGTGTCCGTTTGTGATTTCTCCTCTTTCATTGATGATCCTGTTTATTTGTGCTTTCTCCCTTTTTTCCTTGGTGAGCCTGGCTAGGGGTGTCTATTTTATTGATTTTTTCAAAGAACCAGCTCTTGGTTTTCATTGATCTTTTGGATTGTTTTTTAGTTTTCAATTTCATTTATTTCTGCTTTGGTTTTTATTATTTCTTTTCTTCTACTGTTTTGGGGTTTTTTTGTTGTTCTTTTTCTAGATCTTTGAGCTTCGAGATTAGTTGTTTCTTTGAGTTCTTTCTTGTTTCTTGATGTGAGCTTCTATTGCTATATATTTTCCTCTTATTACTGCTTTTGCTGCATCCCATACATTTAGGATAATTGGTGTCCTCCTTGTCGTTCAATCAAAAAAATTTTTAATTTCTTCCTTTGATCTCCTCATTAGTCCAGTGGTCTTCCAGTAGTGTGGGTTTTAATCTCCATGAGGTAGGAAAGTTCCTTGCCTTCTTTTTATGTTTAGTTCTAGTTTGATGCCTTCATGGTCAGAAAAGATGGTTGGTAATGATTTCAATCTTGGTGTATCTGTTGATGTTTGTCTTGTGCCCCAGTATGTGATCGAT